>NC_135233.1:215137339-216337339 GCF_051348905.1 Ranitomeya variabilis | reverse complement strand
TTAGTCTGAGGATGGAATGCAGACGAAAAAGACAAATCAATGCCCAACCTGGCACAGAATGTCCGCCAAAATCAAGACACAAACTGGGTTCCCCTGTCAGAAACGATGTTTTCCGGAATACCATGCAAGCGAACCACATTTTGAAAAAATAGAGGGACCAACTCAGATGAGGAAGGCAACTTAGGCAATGGTACCAAATGAACCATTTTAGAAAAACGGTCACACACCACCCAGATGACAGACATCTTCTGAGAAACAGGGAGATCAGAAATAAAGTCTATAGAGATGTGCGTCCAAGGCCTCTTCGGAACAGGCAAGGGCAACAATAACCCACTAGCCCTAGAACAACAAGGCTTGGCCCGAGCACACACATCACAAGACTGCACAAAAACACGCACATCCCGAGACAGGGAAGGCCACCAGAAGGATCTAGCCACCAAATCTCTGGTACCAAAAATTCCAGGATGACCTGCCAGCGAAGAAGAATGAACTTCCGAGATGACTCTACTGGTCCAATCATCAGGAACAAACAGTCTACCAGGCGGACAACGATCAGGTCTATCCGCCTGAAATTCTTGCAAAGCACGTCGCAGATCTGGGGAGACAGCAGACAAAACCACCCCATCCTTAAGGACACCAGCAGGTTCAGAATCCCCAGGAGAGTCAGGCTCAAAACTCCTAGAAAGAGCATCTGCCTTAACATTTTTAGAACCCGGTAAGTATGAAACCACAAAATTAAACCGAGAGAAAAACAACGACCATCGTGCCTGTCTAGGATTCAGGCGCCTGGCAGACTCTAGATAAATCAGATTCTTGTGATCAGTCAAAACTACCACCTGATGTCTGGCACCCTCCAGCCAATGACGCCACTCCTCAAATGCCCACTTCATGGCCAAAAGCTCCCGATTACCAACATCATAGTTTCGCTCGGCGGCCGAAAATTTTCGAGAAAAGAACGCACAAGGTCTCATCACTGAGCAGTCGGAAATTTTCTGCGACAAAACCGCCCCCGCTCCGATCTCGGAAGCATCGACCTCAACCTGAAAGGGAAGAGAAACATCAGGCTGGCGCAACACAGGGGCAGACAAAAAGCGGCGCTTAAGCTCCCGAAAGACCTCCACAGCAGCAGGGGACCAATTGGCAACATCAGCACTAGTGTTGAGCATTCCGATGCTGCAAGTATCGGGTATCGGCCGATACTTGCTGTATCGGAATTCCGATACCGGGATTCCGATACTCTTGTGGTATCGGGTATCGGGTATCGGAACAACATTTTATTTTAATTCTCTCTTTTACACATTTTAACATTGTTAAAATGTGTAAAAGAGAGAATTAAAATAAAAAATATCGCTATACTCACCTGTCCGACGCAGCCGGGACCTCAGCGCAGGAACCGGCAGCGTTGTTTGTTTAAAATTCCCGCTTTTACATGGTTACGCGAACTCCCGGCTTGTGATTGGTCAGGGCGCCCATGTTGCCGGGCCGCGGACCAATCACAGCAAGCCGTGACGAAAATACGTCACGGCTTGCTGTGATTGGTCCGCGTCCCGGCAACATGGCCGCCATTAACCAATCACAAGCCGTGACGTCACGGGAGGCTGGACTTGCGCGCTTTTGAAAAAGCGCGCGTGTCCAGCCTCCAGTGACGTCCCGGCTTATGATTGGTTGCGCCGCGATCAACCAATCACAAGCCGGGAGGCTGGACACGCGCGCAATTTTAAAATGCGCGCTTGTCCTGCCTCCCGTGACGTCACGGCTTGTGATTGGTTAATGGCGGCCATGTTGCCGGGCCGCGGACCAATCACAGCAAGCCGTGACGTAATTTCGTCACGGCTTGCTGTGATTGGTCCGCGTCCCGGCAACATGGCGCCGTGACCAATCATAAGCCGGGACGTCACTGGAGGCTGGACACGCGCGCTTTTTCAAAAGCGCGCAAGTCCAGCCTCCCGTGACGTCACGGCTTGTGATTGGTTAATGGCGGCCATGTTGCCGGGACGCGGACCAATCACAGCAAGCCGTGACGTATTTTCGTCACGGCTTGCTGTGATTGGTCCGCGGCCCGGCAACATGGGCGCCCTGACCAATCACAAGCCGGGAGTTCGCGTAACCATGTAAAAGCGGGAATTTTAAACAAACAACGCTGCCGGTTCCTGCGCTGAGGTCCCGGCTGCGTCGGAGAGGTAAAGTATAGCGATATTTTTTATTTTAATTCTTTCTTTTACACATTTATATGGTTCCCAGGGCCTGAAGGAGAGTTTCCTCTCCTTCAGACCCTGGGAACCATCAGGAATACCGTCCGATACTTGAGTCCCATTGACTTGTATTGGTATCGGGTATCGGTATCGGATTGGATCCGATACTTTGCCGGTATCGGCCGATACTTTCCGATACCGATACTTTCAAGTATCGGACGGTATCGCTCAACACTAATCAGCACCCTTTTTGGTCAAATCCGTCAAAGGTTTAGCAACGCCAGAAAAACCAGTTATAAATCGACGATAAAAATTAGCAAAGCCCAAGAATTTCTGAAGACTCTTAAGAGAAGCAGGCTGCGTCCAGTCACAAATAGCCCGAACCTTGACAGGGTCCATCTCAACAGAAGAAGGGGAAAAAATGTACCCCAAAAAGGAAATCTTTTGAACCCCAAAAACACACTTTGAACCCTTTACACACAAAGAATTCTCCCACAAAACCTGAAAAACCCTCCTGACCTGTTGAACATGAGACTCCCAGTCATCAGAAAAAAATCAAAATATCATCCAAATACACAATCATAAATTTATCCAAATATTCACTGAAAATATCATGCATTAAGGACTGAAAGACTGAAGGTGCATTAGAAAGGCCGAAAGGCATTACTAAATACTCAAAATGGCCCTCAGGCGTATTAAATGCGGTTTTCCACTCATCCCCCTGCTTAATTCGCACCAAATTATACGCCCCACGAAGATCAATCTTAGAGAACCACTTAGCCCCCCTTATGCGAGCAAACAAGTCAGTCAGCAAAGGCAACGGATACTGATATTTGACTGTAATTTTATTCAGGAGTTGATAATCAATACAAGGCCTCAGAGAGCCATCCTTTTTAGATACAAAGAAAAAACCAGCTCCTAAAGGAGATGAAGAAGGACGAATATGTCCCTTTTCCAGGGACTCCTTAATATACTCTCGCATAGCAGCATGTTCAGGTACAGATAAGTTAAACAAACGACCCTTTGGAAATTTACTGCCAGGAATCAGATCTATGGCGCAATCACAATCTCTGTGGGGAGGGAGTGAACCAATTTTTGGCTCCTCAAAAATATCACGATAATCAGACAAAAATGCCGGAATCTCAGAGGGAATAGATGACGAAATGGAAACCAAAGGTATGTCCCCATGAGCCCCCCGACATCCCCAGCTTAACACAGACATTGTTTTCCAATCAAGGACTGGGTTATGAGATTGTAACCATGGTAATCCAAGCACCAAAACATCATGCAAATTGTACAACACAAGGAAGCGAATCACCTCCTGATGGTCTGGAGTCATACGCATAGTCACTTGCGTCCAGAATTGTGGTTTATTACAAGCCAAAGGCGTAGAATCAATACCCTTCAGAGGTATAGGGACTTCCAGAGGCTCTAAATCAAACCCACAGCGCCTGGCAAAGGACCAATCCATAAGACTCAGAGCGGCGCCAGAGTCCACATAGGCATCCACGGTAATAACTGATAATGAACAAATCAAGGTTACAGACAGAATAAATTTAGACTGTAAAGTGCCAATTGAAATAGACTTGTCAACCTTCCTTGTACGTTTAGAGCATGCTGATATAACATGAGCAGAATCACCACAATAGAAGCATAACCCATTTTTACGCCTATAATTCTGCCGCTCGCTTCTGGACAGAATTCTGTCACATTGCATTTTCTCTGGCGTCTCTTCAGAAGATACCGCCAAATGGTGCACGGGTTTGCGCTCCCGCAAACGCCGATCAATCTGAATAGCCATTGTCATGGACTCATTCAGACCTGTGGGCGCAGGGAACCCGACCATAACATCTTTAACGGCATCAGAAAGGCCCTCTCTGAAATTTGCCGCTAGGGCGCACTCATTCCACTGAGTAAGCACAGACCATCTACGAAATTTTTGGCAGTATATCTCAGCTTCATCTTGCCCTTGAGATAGGGCTATCAAAGCTTTTTCAGCTTGAATCTCCAAATTAGGTTCCTCATAAAGCAACCCTAAAGCCAGAAAAAACGCATCCACATTGAGCAACGCAGGATCCCCTGGTGTCAATGAAAATGCCCAATTTTGAGGGTCACCTCGCAGCAAAGAAATTACAATCTTAACCTGCTGGACAGGATCTCCAGAGGAGTGAGGTCTGAGAGAAAGGAACAATTTACAATTATATTTGAAATTCAGGAACCGAGATCTATCTCCGGAAAACACCTCTGGTGTAGGAATTTTAGTTTCAGACATCGGAGTATGTATAACAAAATCTTGTAAATTATGAACCTTGGTAGCAAGATTATTTAAACCTACAGCCAAACTCTGAGGGTCCATCTTTAAACAGGTGAGATCAGAGCCATTCAAGGATTAGAAGGAGAGAAAGGCAAAGGCTGTAATTAGAGCTGAAATACAACTGATCCAACTATGGAGCAAGCATAGGGAGGAAAAAAAAAAAAAAAAAAATCTACAGACTTCTTTTTTCTCTCCTTTCTTCTGCCAATAACTTTAACATGGGCCGGTCATACTGTCATGATTCCCAATGGCAAGGAAACATCAGAACACAAAAATAACGGACGAGCTCTGGGTGATGGAATCTCGAGCTGACCGTGAGCTAAATCTACCACACAACTAATAGTAGCCAGGGAGCATACCTACGACTTCCTAGATGCCACGCGCCAGCCGGAGGACTAACTACGCCTGGTAGAGGAAGGAACAGACCTGGCTTACCTCTAGGGAAATACCCCAAAAGATGATAGCAGCCCCCCACATGTAATAACGGTGAGTTAAGAGGAAAAGACATACACAGTATGAAAGTAGATTTAGCAAAGAGAGGTCCACTTACTAGATAGCAGAAGGATACAAAAGAGGACTTCACGGTCAACTGAAAACCCTTTCAAAAAACCATCCTGAAATTACTTTAAGACTCCTGTGTCAACTCATGACACAGGAGTGGCAATTTCAGCCCGCAAGAGCTTCCAGCTACAGAGCATAACAAAAACTGCAAACTGGACAAAAGATACAAAACAAAAGGACAAAGTCCACTTAGCTGATCAGCAGACTAGTAGCAGGAACATGCAACCGAAGGCTCTGGTTACAATGATGACCGGCAAGGAAATGACTGGAGAGCAAGGCTAAATAGGAAACTCCCAAACACTGATGGGAGCAGGTGAACTGAGACAGCAAAGCACACACAAGTCACCAGTACCACCAGCAACCACCAGGGGAGCCCAAAAAGCGGATTCACAACACAAGCCGTGACGTCACGGGAGGCAGGAAACGCGCGCATTTTAAAATTACGTCACGGCTTGTGATTGGTTGCGTGCCGCCCATGTGACCGCGACGCGACCAATCACAGCAAGCCGTGACGTAATTTCAGGTCCTGAATGCCTAATTCTGCATTCAGGACCTGAAAATTACATCACGGCTTGCTGTGATTGGTCGCGTCGCGGTCACATGGGCGGCACGCAACTAATCACAAGCCGTGACGTCACGGGAGGCAGGAAACGCACGTATTTTAAGCAAAGAACGCTGCCGGTTCCCTCGGTGAGGTCCAGGCTGCGTCGGAGAGGTGAGTATAGCAATATTTTTTATTTTAATTCTTTATTTTACACATTAATGTTGTTTCGATACCGATACCCGATACCACAAAAGTATCGGATCTCAGTATCGGAATTCCGATACCCGCAAGTATCGGCCGATACCCGATACTTGCGGTATCGGAATGCTCAACACTAATCAGCACACCTGTTATCTAAGCAGCCAGAAAGGTAAACTGAGACCATTTGCTGCTGACAATTGACCACATTTTGGGACATCTAAAAGAATGACAGAGACAGAATATGTCTGTAGGAAAATTGATCTGATGAGTTCAGATTTTTCAGATGTTGTTGTCTACAGTTTCTGACAGAAAAGTGAAGTATTACGGGCCCACCTAGTGAGTTAGATTCTTTAAACCAAAGGTCGGGGTGAGCAAAATGGACAGAAGGTGATGGCGCAATGGGCAAGACTGGCTGGAAAGCATTTGGATTAATGAGGATCAGTAAAGCTAGGTATGCAGGATGGCACAAGTGGAGCAGGAACACGAGAAGACACAGAGCCAGGAATGTATCTATACTTTAATCGGGAACTGTAGATGTATAATGTATAGTCAGTCCAGGACTTGCAGCAAAGAAATGGTTGAATGGTAAAGTTATATGTTATAATCGGACATAAACAAACAGCAAGCAAATAGTTAACTGCAGGCGGAAGCGATAAACAAGTGAACTGAATAAGTGTTAGCAGAAAAAATGACATGCTGTTGCAGCAGTGTTGTAGTGTGAACAACACCAAAATAGCAGTGGAGTTTGTTATCCTTACAGCAGACGAATTGTTAACTGCAGATCTGAGCCAGTGCGTTCATGCAACTGAGAGAATTGAATTGTGAGTCAAACTCCAGAAGTACAAGTGATAACAGAATACAAAGCTCCCTGAATACTCAGACAGCACAGAGCTATCTGAGTCAGCCTTAAAAGGCCTTGAGTAATGATGTCACAGGTGGTTTCTGGATTATACCAGTAACCTGGTGTGAATTTCACAAACAGAACCAATCTCCGTCACCGGAGCCAGGACAGGTGAGTAATGGGAAGATTCTCCTAAGAAATACCGAATCACCACTAGCGGACATGCACAAACTGTTTAATTTTTGTTATCAGAGATGGATCTGTCCATTGTTGCAGATTTTCAATGTTGTGTTGCCTTTTTAGACCAACTATTAAAGACAGGTTGGCCTATCGGATTCCTAAATACATCTCGTGTATGATCAGCCTAAACTGTATTATGTACTCTTGATAATAATCTCCTTGTTTATTTTATTGCTCCTGTGTTGCCTGCAATAATCCACTAAAAAAACCGTTGGTCTCTGCCCGGAGTGTCTATGATTGTAGCTACAATGTACAGGACTTTGGGCATTGATCTAACTGATTGTTGAACAATTGACCAATATGAGATCATACACAATGGCTGAATAGTTGTCAGTTAGTAAGGATTCATGTTCTCCTTGTGGGTAAATAAATAGCTTGGGATTTGGAGAACAGGGCATGATCTTAGCCTTAGGCATAATGCACATAGTGATGATAAAAACCTAATTCACATGTTCATAGTTTTTAACATTTGCACAAAATGGATAATCATTATTCATCAGTGGGCGGGATCAGATTTTCATAAATTTTTGGTTTATGTACCCATTTTTAGAATGTCTCATCTGTTTTGTATGCATGTAAAAAAAACGGCTGATGGAGGTTTCTTAAGCTTCTCCTTGTGACCAGTCTGTCCAAAATGGACATCACGGAAATGACACCATGTCATGTGCTATTTAATTTATTTCACAGATGCGTTTACTTACTTGAACATGTAAAAAAAAAAGAAGCCACGTACCTCTAATAGCATCCAGTCATGGGGGGGCCCGATGCCGAGCAGCACCACCACCCGTCATTTCCCACCTGGTGTCTCAATTCTATCAGTATCTGCATCCTTAATATACAGCTGTTGTTGGATTCAATAATGGAAAAGGAAGCCATTTGCACCATTTGGCCTGTGCATCACTAAATCACACGAACTGTGTGGAGTCTCTGATTAAAATCCACAGAGAGGAGAGGAGCATCAGAGGAGCAGGTCCTGGTGAATTGTCTTTATTTCTTTAATGTCAGTGCTCATGGGGAAAAGCTTTGGGGCCATCATACTATGTTTGGGGGGGGCTGTGTGGGGATTGTGGAAACTATCATACTGAGTTGGGGCTGTGAGGGCCATCATGTTGTGCTTGGGGGACTTAAAACGGTGAGGTGGGATGATAGAGCCTCATACTGTAGAGGGACCATCATATTGTGTTGGGAGATGTGCTGGCATTATACTGTGGGGGAGAGAGTGTGGAGACATTATGTGGGGGGCTGTGTGGGTCATGATGCTGAGACTGTCACGGGGAGACTAGGTGAGCAAGAGCTAATAACCCGGGCTCCTGCAGTTTCCCTCAGACTAGGGAAATCCTGACTGACCCTCTACCTGGGGTTTACACTGATGGTGTGCATGTCCAGGCCTCGAACCTCACCCTGACTCCTGTTTTAACCCTAGGCTGATACCTCCGCTCTCCACCCAGTGAAGAGGTAATATTCCAATACCCACAGTTAGCACAGACAAGGATAAAGGAAAATATACACCACGCCGCAGTCACTCAGGAATACACTATAAATGTGCAGGGCAAAATAAATACAAATATAGGAAGGAGTAAATAAGACAGAGGAAAATACACCACCAGCAACGAATCTCCAACCACTAGCTCTCCTCACCAGACCGAGATAACAACACACAAGACAGAAGCTATAATCGGCGATGCCCAATGAACAGGAGAACTATTTAAAGGCCATGGGAATGGCCCAGCTTCCAATCTGAGGATTAGGTAAATTAACCCCGGAACAGCTAGATAAAATCTAGCAGACGCCAATGAGCAAATAGTGGTCAAAAGTGGAATTACCGCTGTCTGTCGGACGACCTGGTCTGAACAGCGTCCGACATGACAGAGACATGATGCGGTGGGAGTATCATATTGAGCTGAGGGCTCAAAGGGCCATCATACTGTGTCTATTAGACTTAATACTGTGGAGGAGGCTGTTGGGGCATCATACTGTAGAGAGACCATAATATTATGTTGGGGGATGTGAGGGCATTATACTGTAGGGGAGAGACTGTGGAAAATGACATTTTATGTAGGGAGCTGTGGGGGTCATGATACTGAGTGTGTTTAGACTGTGGGGGTCATAACGCTGAGTCATTCTGTAGAGGGCATTATACTTGGTTGTGGGCTGTAAGGGCCATCATACTGTGTTTGGGGGACATAATACTGTGTGGGTGACTGTTATGGCATTATAATGTGGAGGGACCATCATATTGTGTTGGAGGATGTGGGGGCATTATACTGTGGGGACGAGACTTTGGAAATTACATTCTATGTGTGGAGCTGTGGGGGCCATGATACTGAGTGTGTTTAGGCTGTGGGGGTCATGATGTTAAGTCATTCTGTAGAGGGCATCATACTTAGTTGTGGGCTGTAAAGGCCAACATGCTGTGTTTGGGGGACTTTATACTGTGTGGGTGACTGTTAGGACATCATACTGGAAAAAGCCCATCATATTGTACTGGAAGATGTGGGGGCATTAAACTGTGGAGGAGAGACTGTCAGGACATCATACTCTGTGTGGGGGACTGTCGGGGTCATAATACTGGGTGTGGGGGCACTGTGGAAGCACTATAGCGTTTTCAGATGCACTATGAGGGCATCACTGATCTGCTGAGTGAAAATGCTGTTTTGCACTTGATGTGCCACAGGCCCCCATGTATTGCGTGTGAATGCTACTGCTACTCCTCCCATACAAGTGACCAGGAGAGTCCTTAAGAGCTGCAGCTCTTACACTTAATTAGCTGATTGCAGCAGTATTGGGAGTTGGCCCCTAAATAGTTCTGATATTGATAAACTGTCCTAAGGATAGGTCTTCTATATTAGATTCCTGGAAATCCCTTTATCAGTCATACAGCCTTAGTGTTTCGCCGTATAGAACTCTATCAGGGACTTTATATGCAAAGCTATTCTCCCCAAAATGCACTGTTCCTAGGGAAAATATATCAATATCTAGTTGGAATATACCATGCAAATATTTCATTTGATTCTTTGTACAGTAGAAAATCAACGGACCTCTATGGCAGCCCTAACATGATTTTGTGCATTTGCCCTATGAATTGAAAGTTGATGTCTGTACTATATAAGCGAAAAGGACCCAATATGTTGCATTATTCATAGCAACTGTAACAAAAGTAAAAGTAACCTCCCAACACCTCAGTTGCTTAATTTTTTATCGTATCCATCATAAAAGACCTTAAACCCAAAATTTAAAATGACGGCGACAAACTTGCATTTACATGAAATGAACACTGGGTGGAGACATCGCGATCCTTTTCGCTCGTTTCCATTTTTCCAGGCGTAAATATGTTACTTCTTAAAATTCGTCTTACCAAGGAAAAGACAAGGAAGAATTATATTTAAATACAGTGTACAATGCAATAAATGTCCATTAGCCAAAATTAAAAGGCTTCTACGGAACCAAACTTTCCAACTTTTTAGATGAATGTTTCAACATGCGAGTTTGCTTATTAATTAAATAGAATAGTCATTTTTAATAACAGGATATCATTTGCATTATCCGGAACTTTTTTTTGTGTGTGTGCATATTATCTCTTTCTTCTGTCTGCGATAATGATCATCCGATCTTTGGGGACACAAAACAAATGAGTTTTAAATGTTAGGATTTTTAAGCGAGAGGCGAGAGCTTAAAACTGGTTGTCTGGTCCGTTCTTATGGGGAAACCTGTATTAATAGCACTTAGAATATCTATAACCACATTTGGCAGGAATGAAATATTCTTGTCGGTTAGATACATTCTCAGCAGGTGCGGGCAAAACAGATTTACCCCAATTGCTCTCGCAGGTGGCATTAACGGAATACAGGTGCAATTTGTGGTGCTTGTGTTCTGTCAATCAAGAGGGCGAATGTCAAGATTGCCATCTGCATTATGACAGCGATTTGGCTGATATGAAAACATTATGAAGTTTCTTTTTTTTTTAATGTACGCTCTCTAATATGGAATTCGAGGTTCTTCTTTAAAAGATCTTAAGGCTAGGTCTACGTGGCGACACCGGGCACCAAAATACCAGACACGCGACAGTTGTGCAACTTGCTTTTGCAATTTCATAGATGCAATTTGGCTAAATAAAAAAAATTCAAATTGCATGGGGGTCACAAGTTACTTTGGTGGAGTATGCAAATGGACGCTACAGAGAGGGAGAGGACTTGAACTCTAGCGCCACCTATTGCAAGGAGCAATCAATCCTACAAGTCAATATTGACCCTTTAACGAGCCTTGTGACATGACTTAGGACAAAAGCTAAATAAGAATCTCGATTTGCTGACACAGTGTTTCGGGGTATTGCCCCTCATTAGTGCAAAGTACTGTATGAGATCTGATTTGGCTAGGTGATGTCACGATCCATGTTTGGATTCGTGGTAGCTCTGGTTTTACATATAGCTTTTTCCTTTCAGAGCCAGCCGGGGTTAATATAAATTTTTTCCCCGCTGGCTATGAGCTGTAACTGCAGTGTGGCTAGGTCAGCTGATGTGGGTGGTGACCACTCCCACCATCCTTTAAATGCTCACCTGATGCATCAGCTGACTGTTGGTGATAGAGCAATCTACAGTGACCAAGCCTGGAGGAAGGAGCTCACTGGCTGCTGTGGTGTATCAGCTGGTTTTGTGAGCTTGTGATCCTGGTGCCTTTATTCTGCTGTGCGGTGCGCAGCAGCAGAGGAAGCTGAAGCTAAGTTGTGTTTTTTAACCCGTTCCTTTTGTGTTTGTCACTGTCTCCTGTGTGGTATTATCTGCAGTGGTGAGGCTAGCATCCCTTGCTGGCCAGTGCACTAGCCAGGGCAGTATTAGGTGACAGTGGGGGACGAGGTTCCTGATGGCGGTGGGGGGAAGGACCCACTTAGGGCATTAGGGGAGTGCAAGAACAGGCTCAGGTTTGAACTCAGGTGGTGACCATCCCCCATTTCCCTATCAGTAGGGCCTTCCTCTCCCCATTTCCATCCTGTTGTTAGTGGGTTGAGCCGTCCGCTGACCGAACCCCCGTTGGGTCATATCACATCGTGAGAGGCGAGAGGCTAAGACTGGGATCTAAGGAGTAAGTTTTCGACTTGTGGATAGTGACATGCCAGGTCTGGCATGCCAGTATGAGGAGACTTATAAATAATGAATTTCCCAGAGGAGCATGCAGGGTGTATAAGTCTCCTCATACTGGCGTGCCAGACTTGGCATGTCACTCTCCACAATGCAGAAACAACAAAATAAACAACTGTGTTGAATTTTTTTGCGGAAGCCATGTCACTGTTGCAACCCGACTGCATTATTTAACAAGCGCTGAATGGGTTTTAACCGATAATAGCAGGTATATAAATAGGGAGTGCTTGCTCACCTATTAGGGTTGAGTAACCCACAACAATTTCAGACTTTTGGTAAATCAAGTGCTGCAGATTTACAGGTCATAATAAGAACCAGAAGAATGCTGTAAAGGAAAATTAAGTGTTTTTTTTTTAGGGCACACAAGGGATGAAGTGATGAGGTTTTATTATCGACACGTTTCAAAGTTATCCAACTTCTTCCCCAGGATACAACCACAATAAAGATTCCATAACAGACTGCTTATAAGTGAAGTTGGTATTCAAATAAAGGAGGCAAAAGGGCACATGTTATGTCAAAGTTCTCCCATTGCACACATCAATGTGAACTGTCTTAATTACACTTTTATACTCTTCAATTAAGACAGTTTACATTAATGTTTTTAGAGATTTTATTTTTATTCTTGTGTTTTCTTTCATTTATGTTGCACATATAATGAATTCCTGGATCCCGTGTGCAATGGGTGAACTTTGACATATCATGTGCCCCTTTTGGCTCCTTTATTTGTATACCAACTCCCCTTATAAGCATTCTTGTTGTTATGGCATCTCTATTGTGGTTGTATTCTGAGGAAGACGTTGGATGATTTTTGAAACATGTCCATAATAAAAATGAATTACTTCATCTCTCATGTATCCTGGATCCTTCACTTGGAAATATATCAGGAGCACAAAAAAAACACTTAATACTCAAATACAGCAACCCTATTATATTGACTACCAGTTGTGACGTCTCAATGTGGCACCTTAATAATGATGTCACAGAACCAGTGTAGCCCTAGTATACTGATCATGCCTTACCGAGGCAATCCATTTCCATATGAACTGTTAGGGCATAGAGACTCCATAGTTGTGGGTCTCCTACCTGTGACCCACCTGTTATACGCCAGAGCGTAGTGCTGTTTTCTGGTTTCGGAAAGCCCCTGTCCAATGGTGCTGTTATAAGAAAACAAAGTCTGCTATAAGTCTCCTTTCTGGGTCCAAGCTGAGTCTTCGCTGTGCTCCTGGTGTCTGTTTTTATCATTACGTCGACAGCGCTGGAGACAAAGACTGAGCTCAGCAGCTCTGCACATGTTGACCATACAATTTGGTCAGAGTCACTGAACTCCTTTATTGGCAGGAGCTCCGTTGATGTCACGTTAGACACAGAAAATAAGACCCTTGGAGCAGTGGCAGAGACTCTATGTCAGACCGGGGGAGGGTGAGTAAAGAAACCTTTTTTTATTCTTAATCAAACCGTAGCAGGGGAACTGAGGTATTCCGAAACGGGAAAACCATTTAAATTTCAGCGCCTCTAAGACCAGATTCAGTCTGCCATATTTCATGGTCCGTTTATGAACTGCAATGCCTTGGCCGGCTTCAGGTCTCCTGACTTGAATGACCAGCCTGTGAAGCATATATATGAGGCTGTTAGTTCAGGCCAGGAAATCCACAGTGTGTTCATACATGTGTGGTGCCCTGCAAACTCAGGCGTCACAAGTGTCTGTGAGCGCTGATGGTGGGAGTAGCCGGCTCTTCAACCATTTTTACACACACACATGTAATTATTGTAAGGGCTATTGTGAAGTCTGGTGGGTAGCAGCCCCCATAGGAGAACTACTAAGCCAAGGAGAAGCAACCCTGTGCCCCTGGGATTGGATGCTGTTGGAGATCAAAGGCTAGTGCCTTTGCTGTGGTTGCTGTTGGGACTACAGTGAAATATGTGCTGCCGCATGGGACATAAGTGTCTTGAACGGTTCAAGAAGAACCCAACTGCCGGACGACTTCACTTAGGGATCAGAGAAAAGATGTCTAGACATGATCCTTAGTTGTCAGCAGTGGGAAGAGAGCTGAGGTTCTTTCCTGTAAGCCTGAGGTGCCGTGGACGCCAAGGTCCAGGCTGAGAGGAGAAGTTTTAGTGCACATATAGTGCTATATGCAATGGGGGTGAGGAGCTGCTACACATTGCCGGAAAAGAGTCGGGGTCATCACATCATGACGGGCTGTTGGCTTAGTGTACTGAATGACTGTGGAGAGCTGTAATCATTATCATCAACTGCTCCAATATGAACAAGTCTTACTGTTGCACCTGAGATCTGGACATTGCTTACTGCAACAGGCTGATCCTGCATCCCTCCACAACTTTCCCCTTTTCATTCTGCTGAGGATGGCCTGCCAGCCGGCTAGATAACCGTGACAGTTGGCTGCCATTACGCTCCAGCTCGGTGGAGACCGACCCAGACATATGAACGGTGAACTACAGTCATCTAGACCTGGTCTTCCTCTATCAGACCAACTTGTCCATGTATTTAATTGATCATCATTCATATAAATGGCTGACTTGGATTGCTAACGCTGCAGGAGACATCTATGACTGGCCACAACTTGCCCAAGTGGCTGGCCATCCAGTCCCTAAAGTCAGCTGTCCCATTGAGAGGAACAGATGTTAAAGTCATAGTTAGTCCTTGCTACCTAATTGGGCACTTCAGTGTCCTCCTTTTATAATATACAATCAATGACCTGTGATCTTTGGGGGTCATGTTAAATATTTTGCACTAGAGAATAAAAGTCAGGCCCCCATACACATTTGTTTAAAGGTAGCTGAACCCACCAACTTCTTTGGGATTGGCCAACCACCCAAAGTCTACAAGAGTCTCCTGACTGTCCCTTGTAGAGAATACCGGAACGCTCAGCCGAGTGGCTTTGTGCAGTGATTTTCCAATTTGTCTAATAGATGGGGTGGAGGGGTTCCCAACAGGATCCTCATATGGGAATATGGATAGGAATTGCCATTTTTATTTAAGTCCAATAAATCTGGATCCCATAACTCCTCCACTTGTCCAAATATAACCCGACACCTTCCTATATCTCTAGTTCCTATATCCAAAGTCGTGTGATTAGTCAATGTCAATTACATACTTACATTGAAAGCATTAATAGGTCCTACCTAGTAAATGTGCTGCCCTCATTAATACTCATGAATATGCATCTATGAAAAGAAGGGAACGTCATGCATACATTGAAAATGCAAAAGCAATAAACCCGGAATTCCTAATGCCTCATGCACTTTACGATTTTACATGCACCAAGGACTAAAGAAATACAGTAAATTCTGGGTGATATTAAGTAACACAACTACAAACCTGATCACATATTGGTCCTGTACGGTATTGTGACAGCATCACCCTTCAGTCCATCCCAAGAACCTCACAGTAGGGAAACTAATTTAAATGCCTATAATAATAATAATAATAATAATAATCTTTATTTTTATATAGCGCTAACATATTACGCAGCGCTTTACAGTTTGTACACATTATCATCGCTGTCCCCCATGGGGCTCACAATCTAAATTCCCTATCAGTATGTCTTTGGAATGTGGGAGGAAACCGGAGTGTCCGGAGGAAACCCACGCAAAAACGGAGAGAACGTACAAACTCTTTGCAGATGTTGTTCAAGGTGGGATTAGAACCCAGGACTCCAGCGCTGCAAGGCTGCTGTGCTAACCACTGCGTCACCGTGCTGCCCAATAATATTTTAGCCTTAGTAATAAAAATAAATTTTTCAGAATGTAACAAATCATCCAGCACTACATTAGAAAAAGCTACGGTACAAGCTCGTAACACGATAGTACACAGAATTCCAGATGTCGTAACAGTACTTTCCCCTGGGGGCGGTAAACATTTGTTGGAGATGTCAGACAAAGATTGAACCACCTCACATGCACCTTTGTAGGGTTAACGTGAAAAACATCAGGTAGATTTAGAGCTTTATATTAAAAAATGAGTTTATTTTATTTACTTCTCAACGTATATAGAGAACCTCATCGTTACAAGAGAGAACAATGACTCTCGAGGTCTGCTTGCATTTCTGAGTCCTGTAAATATACCTTTATAGGGTATCTCTGCTTTGGACATTTTCATTTTTTTAACAAGGCTCCTCCAATTTGCTGCTGGAATCTTCAGTGATCAACTGTAGGGGAAACTGGTAAGTGGGGAATTTCCCTGCAGTGCCCCCACAGGAGAAGTGAAGCATTACATATTTCTCCTTGAAATGAATGGCAAGGAGCAAGTTGTTGGAAGCTGTGTCCCTGGATTTGGACAGCCTCAGTGTCCCTGCACTCCTCCAATTCTGCTGAGGCAAAGCCACTTTTGATTGCAGCACTGGGAGAACACTGTTCGAGCCAGAGGTGCAGCTATGCCACTGGTCTGAACTGTAAGGCTGGAGTCACACACAAAGTATAAAAATACAGTCCGTTTTTTACGGACCAAATATGCAGAAATGATCCCTGAACACTGAACAGTGATCCGTATGTCATCCATAGGCAGGGTGTGGCTGCGTATTTTACACATGTCATCCTCCGTATGTAATCCGTGTGGCATCCGTACTGCGCTTTTTTCTCGCAACCTTGCAAAATGGACATATAATGGATCCATGGGCTCAAATATTCGTGAAAACATATATACAGTCTATATATATATATATATATATATATATACATATTTATATATATATATATATATACATATATATATATATATATACACTCACCGGCCACTTTATTAGGTACACCTGTCCAACTTCTTGTTAACACTTAATTTCTAATCAGCCAATCACATGGCGGCAACTAAGTGCATTTAGGCACGTAGACATGGTCAAGACAATCTCCTGCAGTTCAAACCGAGCATCAGTATGGGGAAGAAAGGTGATTTGAGCGCCTTTGAACGTGGCATGGTTGTTGGTGCCAGAAGGGCTGGTCTGAGTATTTCAGAAACTGCTGATCTACTGGGATTTTCACGCACAACCATCTCTAGGGTTTACAGAGAATGGTCCGAAAAAGAAAAAAAATCCAGTGAGCGGCAGTTCTGTGGGCGGAAATGCCTTGTTGATGCCAGAGGTCAGAGGAGAATGGGCAGACTGGTTCGAGCTGATAGAAAGGCAACAGTGACTCAAATCGCCACCCGTTACAACCAAGGTAGGCCTAAGAGCATCTCTGAACGCACAGTGCGTCGAACTTTGAGGCAGATGGGCTACAGCAGCAGAAGACCACACCGGGTACCACTCCTTTCAGCTAAGAACAGGAAACTGAGGCTACAATTTGTACAAGCTCATCGAAATTGGACAGTAGAAGATTGGAAAAACGTTGCTTGGTCTGATGAGTCTCGATTTCTGCTGCGACATTCGGATGGTAGGGTCAGAATTTGGCGTAAACAACATGAAAGCATGGATCCATCCTGCCTTGTATGGAGCATCTTTGGGATGTGCAGCCGACAAATCTGCGGCAACTGTGTGAAGCCATCATGTCAATATGGACCAAAATCTCTGAGGAATGCTTCCAGCACCTTGTTGAATCTATGCCATGAAGAATTGAGGCAGTTCTGAAGGCAAAAGGGGGTCCAACCCGTTACTAGCATGGTGTACCTAATAAAGTGGCCGGTGAGTGTATATGTCAGTGAGACACATATATATATATACATACTGTATATTTATATTTCATACAGCGCTGGATAGCATAAAATCCAGTAATTCAATTGTCGGCTTATGCTATCTCCTTATCAAACCCCACAGGATATGAGACATGGTATATAGTAAACCATTTCATATCCGTTATATTTTTACATGTTCCTCACTAATAATGTTAGTAGTGTGTGTGTGCAAATTTGGGAGCTCTAGGTGTTAAAATAAAGGGTTAAATCACGGAAAAAACTGGCGTGGGCTCCCGCACAATTTTCTCCGTCAGAGTGGGAAAGCCAGTGACTGAGGGAAGATATTAATAGCCTAGAGAGGGACCATGGTTATTGCCCCCCCCTGGCTAAAAACATCTGCCCCCAGCCACCCGAGAAAAGGCACATCTGTAAGATGCACTATTCTGGCACTTAGCCTCTCTCTTCCCACTCCCCTGTAGCGGTGAGATATGGAGTAATAAGGGGTTAATGTCACCCTGCTATTGTAAGGTGACATTAAGCCTGGTTAATAATGGAGAGATGTCAATAAGACACCTATCCATTATTAATCCCATAGTAATAAAGGGTTAAAAATACACACACACGTTAAGAATAAAGTATATTAATGAAATAAACACATGGGGTTTTAATATCTTTATTGTACGCTTAATCCAACTGAAGACCCTCGTCTTCTGAAAAAATGGAAAATTAAAAAGCAAAAATATCCCATTCCTGTCCGCTGTACAGTCATATCCCACAATGTAAATCCATCTCAAGGGGTTAAATACAGTTACAATGAGGAGCGCTGCTAATGTGACTGTCCCTGGCTGTAAAAGAATGGGGAATGATTGAAATGATGGTAACGTAGCTTCAGGGACTTGCGGTGCCGTCACCAAAGCTGCGCCCCCTGGTGGCATAAACTCATATGAACTGTAACGTGGGAATTTTTCTGAATATTTTCTTACGCTACAGTTCATATGAGTTTATGCCACCAAGGGGTCGCAGCTTCTATGACGGCACCGCAAGTCAACGAAGCTGCATTCCATTCATTCCCAAGTTTTACAGCCAGGGGCGGGTGCATTAGCATGCTCCTGGTTGTAAATGTATTTCACCTCTTGAGATGGATTTACATCGTGGGACATGGCTGTACAGCAGACAGGTATGGGATATTGTTGTTTTTTTATTTTTCCTTTTTTTCAGAAGACGAGGGTCATCACTTGGATTGAGCGTACAATAAAGATATTAAAACCCCATGTATTTATTTATTTCATTACAATACTTTATTCATAATGTGTGTGTATTTTTAACCCTTTATTACTATTGGATTAATTATGGATAGGTGTCTTATTGACATCTCTCCATTATTAACCAGGCTTAATGTCACCTTACAATAGCAAGGTGACATTAACCCCTTATTACCCCATATCCCACCGCTACTCGAGAGTGGGAAGAGAGTGGCTAAGTGCCAGAATAGGCGCATCTTACAGATGCACCTTTTCTGGGGTGGCTGGGGGCAGATGTTTTTAGCCGGGGGGCCAATAACCATGGTCCCTCTCTAGGCTATTAATATCTGCCATCAGTCACTGGCTTTCCCACTCTGGCGGAGAAAATTGCGCGGGAGCCAACGCCAGTTTTTTCCGTGATTTAACCCTTTATTTTAACACCTAGAGCTCCCAAATTTTGCACACAAACACTACTAACATTATTAGTGAGGGATATGTAAAAATATAACTGATATGAAATGGTTTACTGTATGTAAACCATGTGTCATATCCTGTCGGGTTTGATAAGGAGATAGCAAATTTCGGCAATTGAATTACCGGCTTTTATATAGAACACCTTTGCGTATTTATCGCAAGTCACACATGTGGTCAGTGTGTAATCCGGATTTTTCTCGTATTGTGGTCCACGTGTAATCCTTATTTTTCTTGTATTTACTTTCATTGGCGTATTTTTTGCGCAATATGCTGACAAACGCAGCATGCTGCGTTTTTCTCAGCCCGTAAAATACGGCTGAGAAATATACGGCTGATAGGAGCTGCCCCATAGAGAAACATTGGTCCGTGTGCAATGCGTTGTTTTTGCGCCTCTCGCTCATCCGTATTCCTCTCTAGTGTGACCCCGGCCTAACTAGATCTTCAGGGGGTACCATACCCTGACAAGCAAAAAACTGGGTGCGTTCCAAAAGAAAGAAGATTAGACAACCCTTTTAAGGCTTATGGACTGTAATACCTGGACTTATAGTTGGTCTCCTGATCTAAACTTACAGACATAAATGAGGCTGTAAGTTCAGGTTTGGAGACCCTTCGCCACACTGGGCATTGCAGTCCTTACACGGACCATGAAATATGCTTGTGTGAACCCGGCCTAACTTAGATTTCCAAAATGTTTGTTATTTGAAAATGGATTTTCTAAACCAGAGAAGTCCTTCAGTCAGGCCATGGCCCAGTACATAGTTATTGGGGAAATCATTAACTTGATTGCAGAAATTTGTAAATAAGCTACAATATGCTTCCATGAAAGAATAGTGGTGTCTTCATGATGGTACATGAGGTCCATTACATGACCGCCATGAAAATCTCCAACACCTCCAACCATGGGATCAGCGAATGAAAGAGCACAAGTTCGGAGCTGTCATTTTCTGGAGACTGGCTGCCGGGAGCCCACCGGTCACTACACTCACGATGACTGTACTCATATCACAGTACAAAGCCAACAATAGCTTATGAGATATTCAGCCAGGTATTTTGACTTCTGAGAATGGAGGTTAAAACAATGTCTCACTAATATTTAATTTTGAGGCTTGTATGGTGCTACACAGTCACATCCTTGGACAACTCGTGGTACATTTGTTATAATGTCCCCTAAATAAAGTGAAGGGTAGATAGAACGAATAAGGTGTGAAGTTCACTGTTCCTAATATTTCATTGTAGGAATCTAGTCCCATTTGTTTAACAAGAATCTGTCAACCCAAACTTACAGTATAAACTGAGCACATAGCCTTACACAGACCTGCTGTTCATATATGGACAGTGAAATACGCCTGTCGAATATGGCATTATTACAAATCTCTGCAAGACTAAACTCTCCAGGGAAAATGCATTTTAACCAGTTGATGAGGCGAGGAAATGTCCTGAGGGTCATGGGAGAACACACCAGGCTGTATTGTTCTGGGCCGTCCAACATAATAGAGGAAAATTTTGAACTTTGTTATGGGCCTCTTACTTGTGTGTTTATCACCGAAATACAATTATGTAACTTTTGTACATTTTCTTTGCATTAATAATACAGAAAACTTTCATGCACTTTTTTTTTTAAATATACAATATTATGTCCATTGGTACCCAAAACTAGAATGTAGCAAGTCATTAATAATAATCAATGTATTCTAACTATTAGCATGCAGTACACAATTGTGCTTTACACCAATTAAGACGGGAAAGTAATTCTGCCAAGCTAACAAGATCTGTTCAACATTTAGTCGCCAAATTGGTCACTATCCAGTTATTTTTCAAGTGTTTAAAAAAAAAAATCACTCTCCATTATAAATCATTATTATAGGTTTAGTCTGGGTCCATTTTTATAGCTTTGATGAATGAAACCCTTGAGTAACTGACCCAACGTTCCTCATGTGGGTCAAAGTGAAAAATGCAATTTTTAGGATGTTTGCTGTAACTGGAAATTATATTTATACATAGTGTTAATATTTTCTGGACTATACATCTTTAGGGAACACAGACTTGGACATATTACAGCCCATAGAACCCCAAATTAGTGTCACGGTAAGCTGCGGCCCAGCCCATAGACGCCCCCACGCCGATTGACCACAATGGCGTGGGGCGCACGTCCCCCGGGGACGCAATATGGACCCTTTCTACCGCAGAAGGGGACACGGGCCTACCCGAATTAGGGGAGGGCAGAGACGAGGGTTCTGTGGCAGATGAGCATGTGGACAAGGAAAGAGACATGTAGGACTTGATTACACCGCACAACTTCAGGTATAGAGAAAGTAAAGTTTACCAAAGTAAAGTCACACAGTACATAAACCAAACATGACTATGCCAGGCTCCCGATTCCACAACTCCCAGAAGGGTACCACCCAGTGGACCTCAAGGCACCAACGGATCACGAGGCACACATCAGGACACAGGCAGGACATCAGGGTACACAAGGTCATCAGGACGCAGGCAAAACATCAGGACACAGACAGGACGTCAGGACATCAGGGTACATGAGGTCATCAGAATGCAGGCAGGACATCAGGGTACAGACAGGACATCAGGACATCTGGACACAGGGTCACCAGCAGACATCAGACAGGAGTCGTTTGGTTCTGGACATCCAACATGACCTACCGGCACCACCACAGTCATCAGGCTCCAAACTCCAGGCAGCTGTCATCAGATTCCAGACTGCGGTCGTCAGGCTCCGGGCATCGGACCTAGGAAGGAACTCAAGCGGGATGGTACTAGAACCGCAGGATTGCTGGGCCTGCCAGGAGCTAGCACCGCATGGTATCCAGAGCACAGAGTAGCAGATGCTCAGCAGAAACACCGGTTACAAGAGACTCAAAGTCACTGGGTCCGAGGCTCCAGACGCAGAGGGATTCCAGAAACATAAAACAGCAGATACAGTTCAGGTACAGGATCAAGGAATCAGGCCTGGTTATACCGCCTCCAGGACAGGCACCAGAACAGGACATAACAGAAATCAAGGCAAGGACTTTGGTACCAAAACATAGACAGGAGAGGTGCAGGAACCCAAAACACACATAGCAAAGTTCAGGAGCTTTGTGAGTAGCTCAGGCCCCGCCGATAGGGCAGGGGAACTATATATAGGAGCTGCCCCTCAGCAATTGGCTGGGGACAGCATTTTATGTACACAAACTAACCCTGATAAAAGCAGGGGAGGTGTGGCTGCGCACGCCCTTAGCACAAACAGAAACCATTACAGCACAATCAGTGCAGGAACTGAGGCTCAGGGCACCTGGCAGCGACTGCACACCCAGACACACGGGGAAAGTCATGCACCAGCTGCAAATGACCTCGCAACCCGTGGACAGCTTCCACAGCGGCAACCAGGGACCGTACAAGCGGATGGTCAAGCAGCAGAGCAAAGACCCAACCACCCATGTACGGCTACGCAGCAAAGCAGGGAACTAAGCAGGCTCCATACAGGTAACAGCCAATAGTATCCCAGCTCAATTAGGGGGAAAGGAGCAAAGGGTTAAAGCAAAGACATGCATTGTCATGCCGAAAACCAGATACAGACAGAACGGCGTGACAATTAGTTTATGGATCTATGCTGTATCTCTTTATGCCATGCGCCATTGCACGTTGACTAGAGAAGAATATCTCCAAACAGAGAGTAGCTATACAGGCAGTGGGGGCAGAGGTAGGCGCCATAGACTTGGCTCCTATATGAACAAATCAATATTGAAATGAAATATGTTACTTGGGGCCTAACTAAACATTTTGCATGGAAGCAGAAGAGCTTAAAATTAGGATTTGACTGTGTAAAATTGAGCTGTAGTATGAGGTTATAGGGGCTCTTTGTACCAACATATATGTTGTATGTCCCCCACTGAGTGTATGGAAGCAGGACAAAGGAACATGAGTTCTTTGGAATCTTGAAGAGATTTTACACAGGGCAACCATTAACCAGAATCTTTCACAGTCATGTGAGGTAACAGCTTCCAGGCAGAGGTTGATAATAAGGTTTTAATCAAGCTTCTTTCCATCACACAGAATCACTTCTCTTTATCCAATGCTTCCAGCAAACATATATGAAAATCTCTTCACAGACAATTTATCTTCACACACAGTGGCACTATACCTTCATCATGCATTGAGGTGGAGGGGGATGAGTATGGTGTCGGCTCTGTCACTCCCTTATCTTGAGGCAATAATGGTCGCTCCAGGTTGTCCTGACTGCCTCTATGCTTCTAGCAGTCATTTCCATGAAAAAACTGGTCTTGGCAGCTTACCTTATTTCAGTCTGACAGGAGACTCTCTCTAAGGGCAGAGACTCACTGCCGTATTTCTCGTGCGAGAATCGCATTGTAAACCTCATACTGGCTGTCGGCTCTCCTGATCTGAGTTTGACAGCTGCATAGAAATATATCATACTGTCTTACTCAGATCAGGAGAGGTGCCAGGCCAGTCCGTGAAGTGCAATGCGATTATTGTATGAGAAATACGGCAGTTTGGCTCAGCCCTAAGGCTATGTGCGCACGTTGTGGATTTGCTTGCAGAAATTTCTGCAAGGTTTCTGCATCTCTTGGCAGAAAAAAGCAGTGGAAAATCCGCGCTTTTTAAGCATTTTTTATGCGTTTTTGTTGTCTTTTTGATGGTTTTTTGTGCGTTTTTTCAAGCGTTTTTGTAAATCCATAGAGCTAAATAAAGATATATTATTAAAAAAAAAAGGAATTGTGATGTCATTTCCTTGTTCAACCTCTTCAGCCAGATACCATAATTAATATTAAATAAAGACACATACATACACACACACACACACACACACACACACACACACACACACACACACACACACACACACACACAGTCACCATCCTATGTAGGATCATTAACATAATTAACCTACATATGCTATAAGAAAACAGAAACTGTCAGAAATCTGCATGAAATGCAAATTTAAAAAAATTTCATGGGCTCCCGCATAATTTTAATAACCAGGAGAGGGAAATAAAATGGCTGAGGGCAGATATTAATATTCTGGGAAGGAGCCAATAGGCAAAGGTTCCCAGGCTATTAATATCAGCTCACACAGCTCTTTGCTTAGCTTTTACTGGCTAGTTTACAGGGGAAACCCCAGAAAATTTTTTACATGGGGTTCCCCTATAAAATCAAATCAGCAAAGGCTAGGCAGACAGCTGCAGGCTGATATTAATAGCCTGAGAAGGGGCCATGGATATGGGCATCCCCCCAGGCTAAAAATATCAGCTCTCAGACGCCCCAGAAATGGTGCATCTTATAGGTGCGCCAATTCTGCCACTAAGCCTCGCTCGTCCCACTTGCCCTGTAGTGGTGGCAAGTGGGGTTCATATTTGTGGGGTTGATGTTACCTTTATATTGTCAGGTGCCATCAAGCCCACGGCTTAGTAATGGAGAGGCTCTATAAGACACCTATCCATTACTAATCCTATAGTTACATGGTAAATAAAGACATGAACAGAATAAAGTCCTTTATTTGAAATAATCACAGACTCCTTTATTGAATCTAAATTTACCATACTTACTGAATGCCTAATCCCCAACGCCCTCTTCTCCTGCAACAAAAATAAAATAATAAACCATCATATAATACTATCCTGTCTGATGTAGTTGATTTAATACCGAGTGTCCCACGGCGATCTCACATGTAGAACAGTCACATCGGGAGATGTCACTGCTCTACTCGGCCTCCGGCGATACACTGACAGGAGGTAATCGCTCCTGCAGTGTATCACTGAGCCGCCGTGAGAGTTCAACAGAGTTCATCAGCTCCGGTGCTCTCACTTACGGCAGCGATGTGTGAGAACTTTCCCATGCAGTGGTGCCGTAAGTGGGAGCACCAGAGCTGATCAGCTGATGAACTCCAGTGAACTCTCACAGTGGCTCAGGGATACACTGTGGGAGCGATTACCTCCTGTCAGTGTATCGCTGGAGGCTAGGTAGAGTGGTCATATCACCCGATGTGACTGTTCTACACGTGAGATTGCCGTGGGACACTTGGTATTAAATGGACTACGGCGGAAAGGTGAGTATATGTTGGTTTATTATTTTTGATTGTTTGCAGGAGACTCGGGCATAGGGGATTAGGTGTTTGGTGAGTATGTATTGTGTATGTGAATATGTAAATGTTTTGATTTTTTTTGTACAATTGAACACAGGCGCCGGATGACGAGACTATTCTCCTATCATCGGCTCATGCTGTCAAAGTTATATGTGACAAGACACGTAGCCGAATGGGAGTAGTAGTCCCATCAGATGACGCCTGGGTACACAAGTAGCATGGGTATACACACACAGACAGACACACAGACAGACACACGCACATATTTTCAGCCCACACACAGAGACACACACACACACATATTCTCTGCCAACACACCAGGGATGGCGTCAGCACCCGGCGCACCCAGGCAAGTGCCGGGGACCTGGGAAGGTGGGGGGCCCATTTCCATTTTGACAAGTGTGTGACCAACTTTTTTCTATTGATGCTGCCTATGCAACATCAATAGTAAAAAGATATAATGTTACAAATAGTAAAAAAAATAAAAAATCGTGCTATACTCACTTTCCGGCGGCCCACGCAGCCTTCCCGATGCTCGCGATGCTGCCGGCAGCTAGCGTTCCCAGTAATGCCTTGCTAAATAACCCGATGACGTAGCGGTCTCGCGAGACCGCTACGTCATCACAGGTCATTGTCTCGCAAGGCATTACTGGGAACGGGAGCTGCCGGGAGCATCACTAAGGCCTGGGCTGGATACGGGGGCCGCCAGAAGGTGAGTATATGACTATTTTTTATTTTAATTCTTTTTTTAACAGGGTTATGGTGCCCACACTGCTATATACTATGTGGCTGTGTTATATGCTACGTGGGCTGTGCTATAATACTAGGAAGGCTCAGCTGTGCTATATACAACATGGGCTGTATTATATGCTACGTGGGCTGTGTTATATACTATGTGCCTGTACTATATGCTATGTGGCTGTGCTATTTACTACGTGGCTGTGCTATATACTACATGGCTGTGCTATATCCTATGTGGGCTGTGTTATATACTACGTGGGCTGTGTTATATACTACGTGGCTGTGCTATATGCTATGTGGGCTGTGTTATATACTATGTGGGCAGTGTTATATGCTACGTGACTGTGCTATATATTACATTTACATGGCTGTGTTATATACTATGTGGCTGTGCTATATACTACATGGGCTGTGTTATATGCTACGTGGCTGTGCTATATACTATGTGGGCTGTGTTATATACCATGTGGGCTGTGTTATAAGCTATGTGGTTGTGCTATATACTACATGGCTGTGTTATATACTATGTGGCTGTGTTACATACTATGTGGGCTGTGTTATATGCTATGTAGCTGTGCTATATACTACGTGGGCTGTGTTATATACTTCGTGGGCCGTGTTATACACTATGTGGCTGTGTTATATTCTACATGGGCTGTGTTATATGCTACATGGCTGTGCTATGTACTACATGGCTGTGTTATATACTACGTGGGCTGTGTTATATACTACATGGACTGTGTTATATGCTACGTGACTGTGCTGAATACTACATGGCTGAGTTATATACTATGTGGGCTGTGTTGTATACTACATGGGCTGTGCTATATACTACGTGGTACTAAGTTTTCCATTAAAAAATTGTCATATTCAATGTATGCAGTTTTTTATTTGCAGCAAGTTTAGCTAACAATAAAATGCCTACTGGTAACTGAGGAAGAGGGAGTAGGTCACAAAAACTGACATATAAGGGGTTGACTTATATAAAGCCTCTCTGCTGTATGGTATTGTAGAATTTACAATAACTATCACTCATGTAAAAAGTGAATTCTGGCATTGTACTATACCTATATTTTTCTGCTGTATCTGTGCATCATGAATTGTGGCATGTGTTAAAGGTGGGGCCCACTGAGAGTCTTTTGCCCGGTGCCCTCGAAAACCTAGAGCCGGCCCTGCCACACACACACATATTCTCTGCCCACACACAGAGACACACACACATATTTTCCGCCCACACACACATATTCTCCGCCCACACACAGAGACACACATGTATTCTCTGCCCACACACACACATATTCTCCTCCCACACACAGAGACACACACATATTTTCTGCCCACACACAGAGACACACACACATATTCTTTGCTCACACACACATATTCTCCGCCCACACACAGAGACACACACATATACTCTGCCCACACACACATTCTCTGCCCACACACAGACACACACATATTTTCCGCCCACACACAGAGACACACACATAGTCTCTGCCCACACTCAGAGACACAAACATATTTTCCGCCCACACACACACATATTTTCCACCCACACACAGAGACACACACACATATTCTCTGCCCACACACAGAGACACACATACATATTCTCTGCCCACACAGACACACACATATTTTCCGCCCACACACAGAGACACACACACACATATTCTCTGCCCACACATGCATATTCTCTGCCCACACACAGACACACACATATTTTCCACCCACACACAGAGACACACACACATATTCTCTGCCCACACACATATTCTCTGCCCACACACAGACACACACACATATTTTCTGCCCACACACAGACACACACACATATTCTCTGCCCACACACACATATTCTCTGCCCACACACACATATTCTCTGCCCACACACAGAGACACACATACATATTTTCCGCCCACAGAGACACACACACATATTCTCCGCCCACACACAGAGACACACGCACATATTTTCTGCCCACACACAGAGACACACGCACATATTCTCTGTCCACACACACACATATTTTCCGCCCACACACAGACACACACACATATTTTCCGCCCACACACAGAGACACACACATATTCTCTGCCCACACACACATATTCTCCGCCCACACACAGAGACACACACATATTCTCCGCCCACACACAGAGACACACACATATTTTTTCTGCCCACACACAGAGACACACACACATATTTTCTGCCCACACACAGAGACACACACACATATTCTCTGCCCACACACACATATTCTCCGCCCACCCACAGAGACACACACACATATTCTCTGCCCACACACACATATTCTCCGCCCACACACAGAGACACATGCACATATTCTCTGTCCACACACACACACACACATATTTTCTGCCCACACACAGAGACACACACACATATTTTCCGCCCACACACACATATTTTCCGCCCACACACACAGAGACACACACACATATTCTCTGCCCACACTCACATATTCTCTGCCCACACAGAGACACACACACATATTCTCTGCCCACACACAGAGACACACACACACATATTCTCTGCCCACACACAGACACACACATATTCTCCTCCCACACACAGAGACACGCACACATATTTTCTGCCCACACACAGAGACACACGCACATATTCTCTGCCCAGAGACACACACACATATTCTCTGCCCACACACAGAGACACACGCACATATTCTCTGTCCACACACACACACACACATATTCTCTGCCCAGAGACACACACACATATTCTCTGCCCACACACAGAGACACACACACATATTCTCTGCCCACACACAGATACACACATAATCTCCTCCCACACAGAGACACACGCACATATTTTCCGCCCACACACACATATTCTCCGCCCACACACAGAGACACACATGTATTCTCTGCCCACACACACATATTCTCCTCCCACACACAGAGACACACACACATATTCTTTGCTCACACACACATATTCTCCGCCCACACACAGAGACACACACATATACTCTGCCCACACACACATTCTCTGCCCACACACAGACACACACATATTTTCCGCCCACACACAGAGACACACACATAGTCTCTGCCCACACTCAGAGACACACACATATTTTCCGCCCACACACACACATATTTTCTGCCCACACACAGAGACACACATACATATTCTCTGCCCACACACAGAGACACACACATATTTTCCGCCCACACACAGAGACACACACACATATTCTCTGCCCACACACACGCATATTCTCTGCCCACACACAGACACACACATATTTTCCACCCACACACAGAGACACACACACATATTCTCTGCCCACACACAGAGACACACACACATATTTTCTGCCCACACACATATTCTCTGCCCACACACACACACACACACATATTCTCTGCCCACACACAGACACACACACATATTTTCTGCCCACACACAGACACACACACATATTCTCTGCCCACACACACATATTCTCTGCCCACACAAACATATTCTCTCCCCACACACAGACACACACATATTTTCCACCCACACACAGAGACACACACACATATTCTCTGCCCACACACATATTCTCTGCCCACACACAGACACACACACATATTTTCTGCCCACACACAGACACACACACATATTCTCTGCCCACACACACATATTCTCTGCCCACACACATATTCTCTGCCCACACACACATATTCTCTGCCCAAACACAGAGACACACACACATATTTTCCGCCCACAGAGACACACACACATATTCTCCGCCCACACACAGAGACACACGCACATATTTTCTGCCCACACACAGAGACACACGCACATATTCTCTGTCCACACACACACACATATTTTCCGCCCACACACAGAGACACACACACATATTTTCCGCCCACACACAGAGACACACACACATATTCTCTGCCCACACACACATATTCTCCGCCCACACACAGAGACACACACATATTCTCCTCCCACACACAGAGACACACACATATTTTTTCTGCCCACACACAGAGACACACACACATTTTCTGCCCACACACAGAGACACACACACATATTCTCTGCCCACACACACATATTCTCCGCCCACCCACAGAGACACACACACATATTCTCTGCCCACACACACATATTCTCCGCCCACACACAGAGACACACAAACATATTTTCCGCCCACACACAGAGACACACACACATATTCTCTGCCCACACACAGAGACACATGCACATATTCTCTGTCCACACACACACACACACATATTTTCTGCCCACACACAGAGACACACACACATATTTTCCGCCCACACACACATATTTTCCGCCCACACACACAGAGACACACACACATATTCTCTGCCCACACTCACATATTCTCTGCCCACACAGAGACACACACACATATTCTCTGCCCACACACAGAGACACACACACACATATTCTCCTCCCACACACAGAGACACACACACATATTTTCTGCCCACACACAGAGACACACGCACATATTCTCTGCCCAGAGACACACACACATATTCTCTGCCCACACACAGAGACACACGCACATATTCTCTGTCCACACACACACACACACATATTCTCTGCCCAGAGACACACACACATATTCTCTGCCCACACACAGAGACACACACACATATTCTCTGCCCACACACAGATACACACATAATCTCCTCCCACACAGAGACACACGCACATATTTTCCGCCCACACACACATATTCTCCGCCCACACACAGAGACACACATGTATTCTCTGCCCACACACACATATTCTTCTCCCACACACAGAGACACACACACATATTCTTTGCTCACACACACATATTCTCCGCCCACACACAGAGACACACACATATACTCTGCCCACACACACATTCTCTGCCCACACACAGACACACACATATTTTCCGCCCACACACAGAGACACACACATAGTCTCTGCCCACACTCAGAGACACACACATATTTTCCGCCCACACACACACATATTTTCTGCCCACACACAGAGACACACACACATATTCTCTGCCCACACACAGAGACACACATACATATTCTCTGCCCACACACAGAGACACACACATATTTTCCGCCCACACACAGAGACACACACACACATATTCTCTGCACACACACACGCATATTCTCTGCCCACACACAGACACACACATATTTTCCACCCACACACAGAGACACACACACATATTCTCTGCCCACACACAGAGACACACACACATATTTTCTGCCCACACACATATTCTCTGCCCACACACACACACACACATATTCTCTGCCCACACACAGACACACACACATATTTTCTGCCCACACACAGACACACACACACATATTCTCTGCCCACACACACATATTCTCTGCCCACACACACATATTCTCTGCCCACACAAACATATTCTCTGCCCACACACAGAGACACACACACATATTTTCCGCCCACAGAGACACACACACACATATTCTCCGCCCACACACAGAGACACACGCACATATTCTCTGTCCACACACACACATATTTTCTGCCCACACACAGAGACACACACACATATTTTCCGCCCACACACAGAGACACACACACATATTCTCTGCCCACACACACATATTCTCCGCCCACACACAGAGACACACACATATTCTCCGCCCACACACAGAGACACACACATATTTTTTCTGCCCACACACACACACACACACACATTTTCTGCCCACACACAGAGACACACACACATATTCTCTGCCCACACACACATATTCTCCGCCCACCCACAGAGACACACACACATATTCTCTGCCCACACACACATATTCTCCGCCCACACACAGAGACACACAAACATATTTTCCGCCCACACACAGAGACACACACACATATTCTCTGCCCACACACAGAGACACATGCACATATTCTCTGTCCACACACACACACACATATTTTCTGCCCACACACAGAGACACACACACATATTCTCTGCCCACACTCACATATTCTCTGCCCACACAGAGACACACACACATATTCTCTGCCCACACACAGAGACACACACACACATATTCTCCTCCCACACACAGAGACACACACACATATTTTCTGCCCACACACAGAGACACACGCACATATTCTCTGCCCAGAGACACACACACATATTCTCTGCCCACACACAGAGACACACGCACATATTCTCTGTCCACACACACACACACACATATTCTCTGCCCAGAGACACACACACATATTCTCTGCCCACACACAGAGACACACACACATATTCTCTGCCCACACACAGATACACACATAATCTCCTCCCACACAGAGACACACGCACATATTTTCCGCCCACACACACATATTCTCCGCCCACACACAGAGACACACATGTATTCTCTGCCCACACACACATATTCTCCTCCCACACACAGAGACACACACACATATTCTTTGCTCACACACACATATTCTCCGCCCACACACAGAGACACACACATATACTCTGCCCACACACACATTCTCTGCCCACACACAGACACACACATATTTTCCGCCCACACACAGAGACACACACATAGTCTCTGCCCACACTCAGAGACACACACATATTTTCCGCCCACACACACACATATTTTCTGCCCACACACAGAGACACACACACATATTCTCTGCCCACACACAGAGACACACATACATATTCTCTGCCCACACACAGAGACACACACATATTTTCCGCCCACACACAGAGACACACACACACATATTCTCTGCCCACACACACGCATATTCTCTGCCCACACACAGACACACACATATTTTCCACCCACACACAGAGACACACACACATATTCTCTGCCCACACACAGAGACACACACACATATTTTCTGCCCACACACATATTCTCTGCCCACACACACACACACACATATTCTCTGCCCACACACAGACACACACACATATTTTCTGCCCACACACAGACACACACACACATATTCTCTGCCCACACACACATATTCTCTGCCCACACACACATATTCTCTGCCCACACAAACATATTCTCTGCCCACACACAGAGACACACACACATATTTTCCGCCCACAGAGACACACACACATATTCTCCGCCCACACACAGAGACACACGCACATATTCTCTGTCCACACACACACATATTTTCTGCCCACACACAGACACACACACATATTTTCCGCCCACACACAGAGACACACACACATATTCTCTGCCCACACACACATATTCTCCGCCCACACACAGAGACACACACATATTTTCTGCCCACACACAGAGACACACACACATATTTTCTGCCCACACACAGAGACACACACACATATTCTCTGCCCACACACACATATTCTCCGCCCACACACACAGACACACACACATATTCTCTGCCCACACACACATATTCTCCGCCCACACACAGAGACACACAAACATATTTTCCGCCCACACACAGAGACACACACACATATTCTCCGCCCACACATAGAGACACATGCACATATTCTCTGTCCACACACACACACACACACATATTTTCTGCCCACACACAGAGACACACACACATATTTTCTGCCCACACACACATATTTTCCACCCACACACACAGAGACACACACACATATTCTCTGCCCACACTCACATATTCTCTGCCCACACAGAGACACACACACATATTCTCTGCCCACACACAGAGACACACACACATATTCTCTGCCCACACACAGACACACACATATTCTCCTCCCACACACAGAGACACACACACATATTTTCTGCCCACACACAGAGACACACGCACATATTCTCTGCCCAGAGACACACACACATATTCTCTGCCCACACACAGAGACACACGCACATATTCTCTGTCCACACACACACACACATATTCTCTGCCCAGAGACACACACACATATTCTCTGCCCACACACAGAGACACACACACATATTCTCTGCCCACACACAGACACACACATAATCTCCTCCCACACAGAGACACACGCACATATTTTCTGCCCACACACAGAGACACACGCACATATTCTCTGTCCACACACACACACACACATATTCTCCGCCCAAACAGAGACACACACACATATTTTCCGCCCACAGAGACACACACACACATTCTCTGCTCAAATAGAGACACACACACACATATTCTCCGCCCAAACAGAGACACACACACATATTTTCCGCCCACAGAGACACACACACATATTCTCTGCTCAAATAGAGACACACACACACATATTCTCCGCCCACACAGAGACACACACACATATTCTCCGCCCACACAGAGACACACACACATATTCTCCGCCCACACACTCTTCCTCCTTCTGACATCATTTCCCTTTGACAAATCGCAGCGTTTTTGACAGCAAATCCGCAAACCTTTTTACACCTGCGATTTTGCTGCGGATTTGACTGACTCAATGGAAGTCAATAGCAGATCCACAAAAAGAATTGACATGATGCGTAAAATAAAATGCTGCAAATAAGGACGGATATTTTGTGCACAACACTTCATGAATTTCATTGATTTACATTTCTTAAGTAATCCATTGCATTTTTGGAGCATTTCCACTCAGACACAAACGCTGCGAAAGCGCATAAAAAAACGCGTTGTGTGCACATAGCCTAACACTGCTTCTTCCTGCAGGTCCCAGACACAAAAACAACTTTTCCCAAATCCCCTGGGGCTGTGCTAACCACCCCATGTCTCCTTTAATACTTTAACCCCTGTAGTTGCTGGATGATTCTAAATCATCAATGCAGCTTCTACTTGTCACATATAGGAGCAATTCATCAAGTCTGGTGATTTTAAGAGTTGCACACCTCTTAATAAGTCAGTAGTGGTGTGTGCCTCAAGCGCCGCTCCAAAAACCTTACTCCAGGTAAAGCTGGGAGAAATGCTAAAAGTTGTAAACTTTTTGCACAACTCCGAGTTGTGCAAACACTTAGCAACTTTGCAAAGCAATTTCCAGGAGAATTCTGGCTAAAATACTTTGATGAATGGAGGTCACAGACTTAGTGTTCACAGTTCTGTCCTGCACATGAGGGCTTAGTGTCTGTTCACACTGAGATTTTTGTTAGGCCTGTCCCACACATCCAGATAATTCCGGTACCGGAGTTATCCATTTCCGTGTGTCCATGTGCTCACGTGGCACATCAGTGTGGCACACGTGCGGCAGCTGTGTGCCGCCCGTGTGCCGACTGGTACCACACGGACCATGCAGGAGACAGTGCTAGAGATAAGCGCTGTCCCCTGCATCTGGTGCTGAAGCCGGAATTCATTCCTTCTTCCCAGCAGCGTTCGCTGGAGAGAAGGAATGAAAAATCATTGGTTTTTTTTTGTGTGTGTTTAAAATAAAGATCCTTGTCACCACCCCCCTCCCACCCCCTGTGCGCCCGCCTGCTGGAAATAAAATACTCACCCGGCTCCCTCGATGCTTCCTCTCAGTGCCGCAGCTTCTTCCTGTATGAGCGGTCACGTGGTACCATTCATTACAGTGATTAATATGCGGCTCCAGCCCTATGGGAGGTGGAGCCGCATATTCATCACTGTAATGAGCGGCACCACGTGACCGCTCATACAGGACAAGCTGCGACGCTGAGAGGAAGCATCGAGGGAGCTAGGTGAGTATTTTATTTCCAGCGGGTGGGTGCACAGGGGGTGGGAGGGGGTGGTGACAAGGATCTTTGTTTTAAACACAAAAAAATTAAAAAACAATGATTTTTCATAACTTCTCTCCAGCGAACGCTGCTGGAGAGAAGGAATGAATTCCGGCTTCAGCACCAGATGCAGGGGACAGCGCTTATCTCTAGCACTGTCTCCTGCATGGTCCGTGTGGTAGAGAGAAGGAATGAATGGCGGCTTCAGCACCACGCTGGGGGGACAGCGCTTACTGTAGCGCTGTCTCCTGCATGGCACACGGACTGCACACGGACAGCATCCATGTGCGGTACGTGTTTTACACGGACCCATTGACTTTAATGGGTCCGTGTGATCCGTGCGCTCCCACGAACACTGACATGTCTCCGTGTTTTGCACAAGGACACACGGTCCGCAAAAAATCAATGACATCTGCAGAGACACATTGATTTTAATGTGTCTACGTGTGTCAGTGTCTCCGGTACGTGAGAAAACTGACACCACACGTACCGGAGCCACTGACGTGTGAAACCGGCCTTATGTTGCTTTTTCAGGCTGAACAATGCAAATTAAAAAAAAATGTTTCTAAAAAATGTGCCTTTTGGTAAGGTTTTCTAAGAGCACATGTTTTTTATGCAATTTTTATTTGTTTGTTTTTTGGCGTGTTTTCAGATTCTGAGCAAAAAAAAAACCCATTCAAATCCGCCTGAATTTTGCTCCAAAAATGCACATAAAAATAACTTCAAATATTCCCTGTAGATTGCAATGAAAAACCAAGATATAGTACACATGATGTTGCCTTTTTTTCCACCTTTTTTTCATATTGTAAAAAATGCATGTTCATTCATTTGACCACTGAATCAATGCAAGCAGAAAGAAACCCCCATGCACAAAATGTGTAAATCCTCCCCCCACCCAAAAAAACAGAAACAAAAAACCAATGAAAATGTTCCTAAAAACTTGGCCTTTGGGTATGGTTTTTCAGGCAAAATAATTTGTCTAAAGACTGTGTGTTCGAACATAAACTATAAATTTATGCCTAACTTCCCACCAACTGAAGCCATACGCAGGTATAAAAAAGTAGCAGAAACAGTAAGTTTTCTTCCTATGACTTCCTATATGTTCCCACTGTGCCGAGAAATCAGTTTCCAGCTCTGCACAAAAGTGTCAGCATCTTATAAGGTTTAATAATAAATAATAAAGCTGAAGGACTTGTCTGCAAACTTTTCCAATGACTTGATCTAAGATCTAGGTAGTGGGCCCTGATCGGTTGTGTGACAGCAGAAGCTGCACATAATGACATGTAATCCCACACTTGGGCAGCATCTGAATCACGATCTCCAGCAGACTCTTCGAGATTTTATTTCACGCTGGAGTATCTGCACAGCTCAGCGTGTCACCTCCTATTTCCGTTCCCTGTCACTCCCCGCTCACTCCATGGCTCTCAGTCACATTTCTATTCTTTGCAACCAATCTTCCGAACACTCGCTGTGATGGACAGTCACTTCATACAAATGTGCAGAACTTATGAAGAACCCCAACTTTTAAACATTAGCTGCACCGTGCAACATCATGGGGAGCAAGTTTAGGATTTCTTCTAAAAGATTGATTCAGCTCTTATAAAAATATAGAACTTTAAGCAAAGTTTAATGTGTGTATTTTTGGAGCAATGTTTTTTTTTTAGCTTCGGTTAAACATGGTGTCAGGGAAATTACAGTACTGATTTGTTGCCAATTTCTGTAAAAATTCATAGCGTTCCATTGAGAATTTGTGCATTCTTACATAGGAAATATAGGGCATTTCTTAAGTGCTAAAAATTGCTCTTTAATATATTACTAATGCATGATAGACAGTCAATTCAGATAGATATCGGAACATCTTATTTGAACCGCAGACAAGTGGTTGTGGTCATATGGCATAGACACTGCTCAAAGGCAGAGAATATAGCGGCACACTCGAGTTAATACAATTCAATTCTTTATTCCATCAAATTTAAAAGCTACATGGATACATACAGTGGGTACGGAAAGTATTTAGACCCCTTTAAATTTTTCACTCTTTGTTTCTTTGCAGCCATTTGGTAAATTCAAAAAAGTTCTTTTTTTTCGAATTCATGTACACTCTGCATCCCATCTTGACTGAGAAAAAAACAGAAATGTAGAAATTTTTGCAAATTTATTAAAAAATAAAAACTGAAATATGACATGGTCATAAGTATTCAGACCCTTTACTCAGTATTGAGTAGAAGCCCACTTTTGAGCTAGTAGAACCATGAGTCTTCTTGGGAATGATGCAACAAGTTTTTCACACCTGGATTTGGGGATCTTCTGCCATTCTTCCTTACAGATCCTCTCCAGTTCCGTCAGGTTGGATGGTGAACGTTGGTGGACAGCCATTTTCAGGTCTCTCCAGAGATGCTCAATTGGATTTAGGTCAGGGCTCTGGCTGGGTCAGTCAAGAATGGTCACAGAGTTGTTCTGAAGCCACTTCTTTGTGCTTAGGGTCATTGTCTTGTTGGAAGGTGAACCTTCAGCTATGTCTGAGGTCAAGAGCTCTCTGAAAGAGGTTTTCATCCAGGATATATCTCTGTACTTGGCCGCATTCGTGTTTCCTACAATGGCAACCAGTCATCCTGTCCCTGCAGCTGAAAAACACCTCCATAGCATGATGCTGCCACCACCATGTTTCACTGTTGGGATTGTTTTGGGCAGGTGATGAGCAGTGCCTGATTTTCTCCACACATACCGCTTAGAATTATCACCAAAAAGGTCTATCTTTGTCTCATCAGACCAGAGAATCTTTTTTCTCATAGTCTGGGATTCCTTCATGTGCTTTTTTAGCGAACTCTATGTGGGCTTTCATATCCCATAAAGGCCCGACTAGTGGAGGGCTGCAGTGATAGTTGACTGCATCTCTGGAGCTCAGCCACAGTGATCTTGGGGTTCTTCTTTACCTCTCTCACCAAGGCTCTTCTCCCACGATAGTTCAGTTTGGCTGGACGGCCAGGTCTAGGAAGACTTCTGGTGGTCCCAAACATCTTCCATTTAAGGATTATGGAAGCCACTGTGCTTTTAGGAACCTTGAGTACTGCAGAAATTCTGTTGTAACCTTGGCCAGATCTGTGACTTGCCACAAATCTGTCTCTGAGCTCCTTGGCCAGTTCCTTTGACCTCATGATTCTCATTTGGTCTGACATGCACTGTGAGCTGTGAGGTCTTATATAGACAGGTGTGTGCCTTTCCAAATCAAGTCCATTCAGTTTAATTAAACACAGCTGGACTCCAATGAAGGAGTAGAACCATCTCAAGGAGGATCACAAGGAAATGGACAGCATGTGACTTAAATATGAGTGTCTAAACAAAAGGTCTGAATACTTATGACCATGTAATATTTCAGTTTTTCTTTTTTAATAAATATGCAAACATTTCTACATTTCTGTTTTTTTTTCCGGTCAAGACGAGGTGCAGATTGTACATTAATGAGAAAAAAATGAACTTTTTAAATGGCTATAATGAAACAACGAGTGAAAAATTTAAAGGGGTCTGAATACTTTCTGTACCCATTGTATACACAACAGACGTTTCGCACAAGCTAAGTGCTTCTTCTGGGACCTAAACCCAGAAGATGTGCCTGGTTGGCGTGAAACGTCTGTTGTGCATATGTATCCATGTACGCCCTACAGTTATTACATTTGATGGAATAAAGAATTTAAATGTATCTATTGGTGAGTGCCGTCATATCCTCTGCTTTTGATGAGTGTCTATGGTAATGTATGATGGCATTAAGGGAAGGATGTAGGCAAGGTAAGTGCATTTCAGATAAGAACCTTCTTGTAGATTTGAGAAAAAAGATTTTCAGCATTCTGGTCCACAGGACACATCATTAGTCCATGGCTGTCACAAGAGCACTGCAAACCACCTACCTTGTGGCATCCGCTACACGACTTCTGATTAGTAGGTCCTGTGGTGTAGCACAATGCATGCATGACATCATGAGAGTATATTGATCAGAAGAAGCATCGTGGATGCCATTGTCGCAGATAGTAGAAGGTTCTTAGTGTTCTAGTCTGGAGGCTGACCGACGTCACCACTGGACCAGAGTCTCATGAATCTCTAATGTTGGGCTAGACATTTCTCTCATCTTAGAGAATAGTTGGCTTGCTCAAAACTCAAATTATGGCTCATGGCATATTTGCACTATAATTTTTGACTTTTCACACCTCTCACCACTTGATCACTTGTAGCAAGGAGATTTAGAGTGAGAACAGACAGATTTTTCAGCACTTATGAAATTGGTGCAAATTGCACAAATTAAACCTCCTAATAGCATTTTTATATTTCAAGTTGTGAAGCCAAAGTTGAACCAAATGTATTAAGTTCAGGTATAAAACTCCAGGCTTACGGAGGGCCTCTAGAAAGAACTGAAAGTTTAACACTAGAGGATCCCCTCTCTCCCATATGGGGATAAGTTACGTCCAAGCCTCGCCATTGAGGTGGGACATAATGAAGGTCATCTTGGCCCAATCTGAAATGAACTGATGAGCCAAGAGTTCAAAGTATAGCATGCAGTTGTAGCGCCCCCACTGCCGCAGGGCCGAGGGGTACCCGGTACTGGGCCTCTGAGTCACTGTTCTGGGGTTGTCACGGTGGCTAGACCCGGTCCATGACCCTGCTGAGGGGCATACAATGAAGGTGGAGGTATGGTGATGATGTTATGATGTGGTGCAGGTCGCAGTAAATAACGAGGACACCAGGTTGCAGTCTCTTTACCTCTTTACTGAAGGCTTCAGGATCCTCAGTCCGGAATACGGTTAACCAGGCTGCGCAAGTCCGGCCAGTCCGATGGCACCTCCAGAGTTCCCTTTGCAGGTGGAAATCTGTGCCTACCTTCTAGCGCTTGTGTGTTGTGGTCCTCCCCTGCTGTGCTTACGGGATAGTCCCCACAACTGTTGTGTCTGTTTCTGAAGTTCCCTCACAACTCGATTATGATGTTCTGCTTCGTCCCCCAGATGATATGGCTAGGACGCACCCATATGACGGGTAGGCTCGGAGGTCTTCCGGGACCCTAGAGTCGCCCCTCTCCAAATGTTGCCCCCTATGTCTTCTTAGGTGATTTGAGTGAGACAGCCCGCTAATACTGACTGTCCTGCCGTAGGTTTGAAGTAAGGCCTGGAGCTCAATACTTCCTCGGCGTTCCGGCCACCGGCTACGCGCCTCAGTAGGATGTTGCCTCGTCTTACAGCACGACTCCTACTGGTGTTTCTCCTTGTTGCGTTGATCTCGTTTCTCACTCAGCACAATAAACCTTGCTTCTCATCCTTTCTTAGGGTACCGCCGCAATGAAGTGCAGGCGCGGTCCCGTAACGTTCTTTCTGTTCACTAGGCCTCTGTCAGGATCCCACCCCTGACAGGGACCCCCCTGAATCTTCCCCTGCAACACCCTCTGCCACAGGATGTTGCCTGGTTCCAACCCAGTCAGCTTCTCTCTAACTTCCTACCTAACCCCCAGTTTTACCAGATTGTGAGGAGTGGCCTAATACATAGCACCCTTAGCTCCCCCTGGAGGCCAGACTGTGAAGTGTATTGGTGTCTGTGATACCTGGTCAGGTGAACTCCTTCAGTGCCATCGGACGTACCATAGCCCCCCTTAGCGGCGGAGCATCAGTACTGCAACGACCAGGACTCTGGGGCGCTGCACACTGATTAATGAACGCCCGACATAGAGCAGTGTCACCGCCATAGCATGGAGGAGCAGACACATGGAGTCCAAAGCCAGGTGCAAAGCTGGCAGACTGTTGAGGCACATCCGACGCTGTTGCAGCTTGGGTAAATGCAGATGCGGCTGGAGTTATCAGCATGCCTAGATGGGTGTTTACTGTCCACAGGTAGGATAAAATCTTGTCCTGTTGGTCTTTCTGGAGGGAGACCTCCTGGAACAAGTCAGAGATGGAGGAAGCCTGAGAGTGTCACTAGTGTGTCACACCAACCTGGGACATCTGGGAGTAGAAGATCACTGTGAATCACAGATCTCATTTAGCCTGTGTATTTGGAGCCCATATTAAATTAATTTAGTTTCCTTTGGTGCTGAAGAGGTTCATGACCCTTTCTATGCTGGTCAAAAACATGCAGCTCCATTTCATCTGCTTCTGATCTGGTCAATAACTCTTCCTAAAAATCCTGACCAGACCTTCTCTGTCCTGCCGGTGAACGCTCTGCTTCCTTGCTCTTAAGATATGCGTTGCTGAATAGGAGTTCACTGTTACTATTGGAGATTTAGCTTCCTGTGCTGTGTGCTAAAGCTAAGTAGTTGAAGCTTGGAGTTGACGATGTGGTGTTTATAGGTTGCTGTTGTACATGTGTATTTATCTCCTGTTCCAATTTCCCATTTAGTTTGTTCCTTCCTGTCCCTACCCTCCTTCCTATTGTTGGTTAGTGCTTTTTATGATACATGTTTTATGTTATCCCTGTTTTGTCTTTGAGTCTGTTTTACCTTTCATTTCTGTCCCATGCCTCATAGGGTGGGGGAGTGTTGTGAATTAGACTTTTTTGGCTCCCTCTTGTGGTCACTAGTGATATGACTCTGGGATTGTCTTTCCTCAGTTTGGCACCCACCTGGGTCGTTAGTCCAGGGGTGTTGCTATATAAACTTCCTGGATCCTCAGTCCAGTGCCTGGCATCGTTGTAATCAGATCCTTTCTGTTTGCTCCTGTCTGCTGGTCCGGGTTATTGCAAAATTAAGCTAAGTCCTGCTTCCTTGTTTTTTGGTTATCTGTATTGCTCTTATTTTCTGTCCAGCTTGTACTAAATGTGATTCCTGATTTTGCTGGAAGCTCTAGGGGGGCTGGTATTCTCCCCCCCGGGCCGTTAGACGGTTCGGGGGTTCTTGAATATCCAGCGTGGAAATTTTGATAGGGTTTTTGCTGACTGTATAAGTCATCTTACTATATTCTGCTATTAGTCAGTGGGCCTCTCTTTGCTAAATATCTAGTTCATTCTTACGTTTGTCTTTTCTCCTTACCTCACCGTTATTATTTGTGGGGGACTTGTATCCAACTTTTGGGGTCTTTTCTCTGGAGGCAAGAAAGGTCTATCTTTTCCCTTCTAGGGTTAGTTAGTTCTCCGGCTGGCGCGAGACGTCTAGAACCAACGTAGGCACGTTCCCCGGCTGCTGCTATTTGTGGTGCTAGGATTAGATATACGGTTAGCCCAGTTACCACTGCCCTATGAGCTGGTTTTTATGTTTGCAGACTTGGTATGTACTTTTGAGACCCTCTGCCATTGGGGTCATAACAGTATGCCAGGCCTAAGTTGAATGTTTAATGCATTGCAGAAGTGGGATAATAAGAAAGGAAATTCTGAGCTTTTTTTTTTTTTCCTCTCTTTGTTCGTCCCCTTTACCTCTGAGTGGCTTGTGCTTGCTGCAGACATGAATGTCCAGACCTTGATTACAAGTGTGGATTAGCTTGCTGCTCGTGTGCAGGGCATACAAGATTTTGTTACCAGTAGTCCAATGTCTGAACCTAAAATACCTATTCCTGAACTGTTCTCTGGAGACCGATTCAAGTTTAGGAATTTCAGGAATAATTGTAAATTGTTTCTATCTCTGAGACCCCGTTCATCTGGAGACTCAGCTCAGCAAGTTAAAATTGTTATCTCTTTCTTACGGGGCGACCCTCAGGATTGGGCCTTCTCGCTAGCGCCAGGAGATCCGGCATTGGCAAATATTGATGCGTTTTTTCTGGCGCTCGGATTGCTTTACGAGGAACCCAATCTTGAAATTCAGGCATAAAAAGCCTTGCTGGCTATTTCTCAGGGCCAGGATGAAGCTGAAGTGTATTGCCAAAAATTTCGGAAATGGTCCGTGCTTACTCAGTGGAATGAGTGTGCTCTGGCCGCAAATTTCAGAAATGGCCTTTCTGAAGCCATTAAGAATGTGATGGTGGGTTTCTCCATTCCTACAAGTCTGAATGATTCCATGGCGCTGGCTATTCAAATTGACCGGCGTTTGCGGGAGCGCAAAACTGCTAATCCTCTGGTGGTGTTGTCTGAACAAACACCTGATTTAATGCAATGTGATAGAATTCAGACTAGAAATGAACGGAAAAATCATAGACGTCAGAATGGGTTGTGTTTTTACTGTGGTGATTCTACACATGTTATATCAGCATGCTCTAAATGCCTAACAAGGGTTGTTAGCCCTGTCGCCATTGGTAATTTGCAACCTAAATTTATTTTGTCTGTGACTTTAATTTGCTCATTGTCTTCCTACCCTGTTATGGCGTTTGTGGATTCAGGTGCTGCCCTGAGTCTTATGGATCTGTCATTTGCCAAGCGCTGTGGTTTTGTTCTTGAGCCTTTGGTAAATCCTATCCCTCTTAGAGGTATTGATGCTACGCCATTGGCGGAAAATAAACCGCAGTCTTGGACACAGGTAACCATCTGCATGACTCCTGAACATCGGGAGGTGATTCGTTTTCTTGTTCTGCATAAAATGCATGATTTGGTCGTTTTGGGTCTGCCATGGTTACAGACCCATAATCCAGTCTTGGATTGGAAGGCATTGTCTGTGTCAAGTTGGGGCTGTCAGGGAATTCATGGTGATTCCCCGCCGGTGTCTATTGCTTCCTCTACTCCTTCGGAAGTTCCTGAGTATTTGTCTGATTATCAGGATGTATTCAGCGAGTCCAGGTCCAGTGCTCTGCCTCCTCATAGGGACTGTGACTGCGCCATAGATTTGATTCCAGTGTCATGCTCGCGCCCAGACTGGTTGGCGCGGGCGTGCGGGGGAGTGGCCCCACTGGACCACAGACCAAACCTCCCTGGAAGGGGCGTAACTAAGTAGCTTCCTAGGTGTTCGCTGGAGCCTCTGATGGTGAGGTCAGACTTGTGCAATAGGAAGCTACCAGGTACCACTCCAGGGTGGAGTCTGGTTGTGGCTGCTGATCCCACCGGGGAACGGAACATAGACAAGCAAGCGGGCACGGCTGGCACATAGGCAGGCAGACGGGTACAACAGGAACACTGTCAGGCAGGCGGGCACGGCTGGCTCTCAGGTAGGCAGGCGGGCACGGCTGGCTCTCTGGCAGGACTGGTGGACAAGACTGGTACACTGGAAGAACCGGTAGGGACCGGTCTGCAGGCAGGTATGTAGAACGGGTAAGAACCTGTTCAGACACGAGGACCTAGGAATAAGTAGATAAAGACCGCAAGAGCGGATGCAGAGCGAAAGCACAGGAGCTAGAGCCAAGAACAGAAATGCAGGAGGCGGAGCCAAGAGCTGGAGGCGGAGCCAAGTGCAGACAGGCAGGAGGCGGAGCCAAGAGCTGGAGGCGGAGCCAAGTGCAGACAGGCAGGAGGCGGAGCCAAGAGCTGGCGGCGGAGCCAAGTGCAGGAGAAGTAGAACCGCAAAGAGCGGAGCCAGGTAGAACCGCAAGGAGCGGAGCCAGGTAGAACCGCAAGGAGCGGAGCCAGGTAGAACCGCAAGGAGCGGAGCCAGGTAGAACCGCAAGGAGCGGAGCCAGGTAGAACCGCAAGGAGCGGAGCCAGGTAGAACCGCAAGGAGCGGAGAGGTGCTGCGGGAGGGCTCTCTGCAGCAAAGCTGAGCAGAGCCACAAAGAATGTGGAGAGAAGCTGCAGCAAGGGATAACTGCAACAGCAGAAGATAAGCTGAGTAGAAAGGAGCAGAAACGCAGAAGTGAGGAGCAGAGGTAAAGTCACAAAGGTTCAGAGCAGGCAGAGCTGCAAGAGTGCGGAGTGAAAGCAGACTGAGAATACAAAGAAAGACAACAGGGAAGGAAGCCAAAGACTAGGAGACGGAGATAAGATTAAGTGCAGACAAGGCAATGGAACAAGACACAAGGACAAAGACACTGGGACCAGGATATTCTGCCTCCTGGTGGGCGGACAACAAGACCAAGGATATAACACAGAGAATCCTCCAGAGAGGGAGTAACTCAGAGAAAGGCCAGGCAAACTCAGAAGCAAGACACTAACTGAGCTAACACATTGCACAGGCCCAGAACACTGGGTGAAGCTGCACTATATACTGGAGGCCTCTTGGTAATTGGTCAGGAACAGATTGGACAGATGCACCTGATTGCTATAAGAACCAGAGAGTTCAGGCGCCGCCCCTCTATACACAGAACCATGAAGCATGCAGAGAGCAGAGACACAGAACATGGAGCTGGCAAGAAACAGAAACCACATCATGACCTGGAACAGTGGGTAAGATAGTGTGAGAGATGCGAGGCCATGATGTGATGCCAGCAGAGTTGTTACATCCAGGTAGTAAATTTCCTAAGGGAAGACTATTTAATCTGTCTGTACCTGAGCATACCGCAATGCGTTCGTATATCAAGGAGTCTCTGGAGAAGGGGCATATCCGTCCATCCTCTTCCCCTCTTGGTGCGGGATTCTTTTTTGTGGCCAAGAAGGACGGATCTTTGAGACCTTGTATTGACTATCGGCTTCTGAATAAAATCACTGTTAAATTTCAGTATCCTTTGCCTCTGTTGTCGGACTTGTTTGCCCGGATTAAAGGTGCCAAGTGGTTCACCAAGATAGATCTTCGTGGTGCGTACAACCTTGTGCGCATTAAGCAAGGAGATGAATGGAAAACTGCATTTAATACGCCCGAAGGTCATTTTGAGTACTTGGTGATGCCTTTTGGGCTCTCTAATGCTCCTTCAGTGTTTCAGTCCTTTATGCATGATATTTTCCGGAAGTATCTGGATAAATTTATGATTGTTTATCTGGATGATATTCTGTTTTTTTCTGATGATTGGGACTCGCATGTAGAGCAGGTCAGGATGGTGTTTCAGGTTTTGCGTGAGCATGCTTTGTTTGTTAAGGGCTCAAAGTGTCTCTTTGGAGTACAGAAGGTTCCCTTTTTGGGTTTTATTTTTTCCCCTTCTGCGGTGGAGATGGACCCAGTCAAGGTCCGAGCTATTCATGATTGGACTCAGCCCACGTCAGTTAAAAGTCTTCAGAAGTTCTTGGGTTTTGCTAACTTCTACCGTCGTTTTATCGCTAATTTTTCTAGCGTTGTTAAACCTTTGACGGATATGACCAAGAAAGGTTCTGATGTTGCTAACTGGGCTCCTGCAGCCGTGGAAGCTTTCCAAGAGTTGAAGCGCCGGTTTACTTCGGCGCCTGTTTTGTGCCAGCCTGATGTCTCACTGCCTTTTCAGGTTGAAGTGGATGCTTCTGAGATTGGGGCAGGGGCCGTTTTGTCGCAGAGAGGCCCTGGTTGCTCTGTAATGAGACCTTGTGCCTTTTTCTCTAGGAAGTTTTCGCCTGCTGAGCGGAATTATGATGTTGGCAACCGGGAGTTGTTGGCCATGAAGTGGGCATTTGAGGAGTGGCATCATTGGCTCGAGGGTGCTAAGCATCGTGTGTGGTGGTCTTGACTGATCACAAAAATCTGATGTATCTCGAGTCTGCTAAACGCCTGAATCCTAGACAGGCCCGCTGGTCATTGTTTTTCTCCCGTTTTGACTTTGTGGTCTCGTATTTACCAGGTTCAAAGAATGTGAAGGCTGATGCTCTTTCAAGGAGCTTTGTGCCTGACTCTCCTGGAGTCGTAGAACCAGTTGGTATTCTTAAAGAGGGAGTTATCTTGTCAGCCATTTCTCCGGATTTGCGACGTGTGTTGCAGAGATTTCAGGCTGGTAGACCTGACTCTTGTCCACCTGACAGACTGTTTGTTCCTGATAAGTGGACCAGCAGAGTCATTTCCGAGGTTCATTCCTTGGTGTTGGCAGGGCATCCGGGAATTTTTGGCACCAGAGATCTGGTGGCTAGGTCCTTTTGGTGGCCTTCCTTGTCACGGGATGTGCGGTCATTTGTGCAGTCCTGTGGGACTTGTGATCGAGCTAAGCCTTGCTGTTCTCGTGCCAGCGAGTTGCTCTTGCCCTTGCCTGTCCCGAAGAGGCCTTGGACACACATTTCCATGGATTTCATTTCAGATCTTCCGGTGTCTCAGGGCATGTCTGTCATCTGGGTGGTATGTGATCGCTTTTCCAAGATGGTCCATTTGGTATCTTTGCCTAAGCTGCCTTCCTCTTCCGATCTGGTTCCTTTGTTCTTTCAGAATGTGGTTCGTTTACACGGCATTCCTGAGAATATTGTGTCTGACAGAGGATCCCAGTTTGTTTCCAGGTTCTGGCGATCCTTTTGTGCTAAGATGGGCATTGATTTGTCGTTTTCGTCTGCCTTTCATCCTCAGACTAATGGACAAACGGAGCGAACTAATCAGACTCTGGAGGCTTATTTGAGGTGTTTTGTTTCTGCAGATCAGGATGATTGGGTGACCTTCTTGCCGTTGGCTGAGTTTGCCCTTAATAATCAGGCTAGTTCCGCTACTTTGGTTTCGCCTTTTTTTTGCAACTCTGGTTTCCATCCTCGTTTTTCCTCGGGACATGTGGAGCCTTCTGACTGTCCTGGGGTAGATTCCGTGGTGGATAGGTTGCAGCAGATCTGGAATCATGTGGTGGACAACTTAAAGTTGTCACAGGAGAAGGCTCAGCGTTTTGCCAACCGCCGCCGCGGTGTTGGTCCCCGACTTCGTGTTGGGGATTTGGTATGGCTGTCTTCTCGATTTGTTCCTATGAAGGTCTCCTCTCCTAAATTTAAGCCTCGCTTCATCGGTCCTTACAAGATATTGGAACTCCTTAATCCTGTGTCCTTTCGCTTGGATATTCCGGTGTCTTTTGCCATTCACAACGTGTTCCATAGGTCTTTGTTGCGGCGGTACGTTGTGCCTGTGGTTCCTTCTGTTGAGCCTCCTGCTCCGGTGTTGGTTGAGGGCGAGTTGGAGTACGTGGTGGAGAAGATCTTGGATTCTCGTCTCTCCAGACGGAGGCTTCAGTATCTGGTCAAGTGGAAGGTCTATGGCCAGGAGGATAATTCCTGGGTGGTTGCCTCTGATGTGCATGCGGCCGATTTAGTTCGTGCCTTTCACGCTGCTCATCCTGATCGCCCTGGTGGTCCTGGTGAGGGTTCGGTGACCCCTCCTTAAAGGGGGGGTACTGTTGTGAATTAGACTTTTTTGGCTCCCTCTTGTGGTCACTAGTGATATGACTCTGGGATTGTCTTTCCTCAGTTTGGCACCCACCTGGGTCGTTAGTCCAGGGGTGTTGCTTCCTGGATCCTCAGTCCAGTGCCTGGCATCGTTGTAATCAGATCCTTTCTGTTTGCTCCTGTCTGCTGGTCCGGGTTATTGCAAAATTAAGCTAAGTCCTGCTTCCTTGTTTTTTGGTTATCTGTATTGCTCTTATTTTCTGTCCAGCTTGTACTAAATGTGATTCCTGATTTTGCTGGAAGCTCTAGGGGGGCTGGTATTCTCCCCCCGGGCCGTTAGACGGTTCGGGGGTTCTTGAATATCCAGCGTGGAAATTTTGATAGGGTTTTTGCTGACCGTATAAGTCATCTTACTATATTCTGCTATTAGTCAGTGGGCCTCTCTTTGCTAAATATCTAGTTCATTCTTACGTTTGTCTTTTCTCCTTACCTCACCGTTATTATTTGTGGGGGGCTTGTATCCAACTTTTGGGGTCTTTTCTCTGGAGGCAAGAAAGGTCTATCTTTTCCCTTCTAGGGTTAGTTAGTTCTCCGGCTGGCGCGAGACGTCTAGAACCAACGTAGGCACGTTCCCCGGCTGCTGCTATTTGTGGTGCTAGGAGTAGATATACGGTTAGCCCAGTTACCACTGCCCTATGAGCTGGTTTTTATGTTTGCAGACTTGGTATGTACTTTTGAGACCCTCTGCCATTGGGGTCATAACAGGGGAGAGGACAGATTAGGGTTTTTGCAGGAGCATAGTAAGATTGGAGACTCAGGTCTTTCTACCTTTAAGAGTACCCTCAGGACAGGGATAGTTAGGGTACTGTCACACTCTGCAACTTTCCAACAATCACAACCAGCGATACGACCTGGCCGTGATCGTTGGAAAGTTGTTGTGTGGTTGCTGGAGAGCTGTCACACAGACCGCTCTCCAGCGACCAACAATGCCGAGGGCCCCGGGTAACCAGGGTAAACATCGGGTTACTAAGCGCAGGGCCGCGCTTAGTAACCCGATGTTTACCCTGGTTACCATCGTAAAAGTAAAAAAAAAAAACAGTACATACTTACATTCCGGTGTCCGTCAGGGTCCCTCGCAGTATGCTTCCCGCTCTGACGTCACCGCTGTGCTCTGCTTACTTTCCGGCCGGCAGTCAGTCAGAGCGGGAAGCAGACTGCGAGGGACCCTGACGGACACCGGAATGTGAGTATGTACTGTTTGTTTTTTTTACTTTTACGATGGTAACCAGGGTAAACATCGGGTTACTAAGCGCGGCCCTGCGCTTAGTAACCCGATGTTTACCCTGGTTACAAGCGAACGCATCATTGGATCGGTGTCACACACACCGATCCAACGATGACAGCGGGAGATCCAGCGACGAAAGAAAGTTCCAAACGATCTGCTACGACGTACGATTCTCAGCAGGGTCCCTGATCGCTGCTGCGTGTCAGACACAGCGATATTGTATGGATATCGCTGGAACGTCACGGATCGTACCGTCGTAGTGACAAAAGTGCCACTGTGAGACAGTACCCTTAGGGTACCTCTTGCTTACTGAGGACCATCACAGCATGGCAGAGAACCAGCAGGTTCCATGGCCTTTGCAAACTTTAATGGTCTGGGTGGTGGAAACACTGAGCCTGGAGGGGTGTGACTAGGTGCCTCACTAAGTCCAACCTTGGATACACGGTGGCTGATGATGCCACAATCCGATGATGTAGATGAGACCAGGTGTGACACCAGGACTGATCTTGAGTGGTTGGCATTTGACCCCCAAGGGACAGGAGGCAGGAACAGGCAAGAATGGTAGATTTGGCAAATACTGGCTGCCACAGCTGGTGTAGTGACTGGCACAACAGGTAGGTGGGCACAGCTATCAGGAAGGCAGGCGGGCTCGGCAGATATGCAGGCATGTGGGCACGGCTAATAGACAGGCAGGTGGGCATTGCTGATAGGGCATGTCTGATAGGCAGGCGGGCATGGCTGATAGGCAGGCAGACAGGCACGGCTGATGTACTGTATAGGGCAGGTATACTGAGATATGAGCACTGGAACCTCAGAACTAGCAAGTGTGTCTTAGAAACAGACTAACAACGTTGCACAGGCACCTCCCATCAGGTGGACATGCCTTAAATAATAAGTGTCTCCCAGCCTTTGGCTGGGGATACTTTAAGATGGAGAGCATCCTAAACACAGTACCCGGGGATCTGCGAGCCGTGTGCAGACCCCAGGGAGAAGCAGCAGGAGAAGGAGGAGGAGCTGCAGCGATGAATGAGTCCGCGCCCCTGCCCCCTGCCCAGTCTTACCAGAGTGTGAGGAGTGGCCTAATACATAGAACTCTTTGCTCCCCCTGGTGGCCGGAGTGTGAAGTGTAATGTGTGACTGTGATACCTGGTCAGGTGAACTCCTTTAGTGCAATCAGACGTAACATCGCTCCCCTTAGTGGCAGAGCGACATTACTGCAACGACCAGGACTCTGGGGCGCTGCATACACCCCTAAACATCTATTTGTCATAGACTTGCACAGCCTCAGTCAACCCAAGTGTATTGAGAGAGGCCAGATACGCCTAGTCGGATAATGACCAAATCGCATACTTGCAGTCACTAGACCACCTCTTCCCAGCATGACATAGAGTGACTGATGAATTGTACCCCAAGGCTGGACAACCCCTTTAAAGGGTTGTTACAATTACCTCCCTTCAGGAGCACACCGCTCCTCTGCCTCCCTGCTTGTTGCTTGCAAGGGGGCCATGTGCTCCTGAAGATTGACAATTCAGGCTGGCAGTATGGTTGAGCCACTGATCCAAACTGCACACTCTGCAATCCTTCTAGCAGAATAGCGTTGCCTTTGCAGTATCAGAGGAGCACAGCTTTAGAGCAGCGCTTGCAAGCTTGATAGCACAGAGCTTGTAAGCACTCCTTGCCATTGAAAATGACCACCTATTTTAGAATACAGAGGTGGCTGGTTGGTAATTTAGGCAATGGGCAGTAAACTATAGAATTAAAAGTCCCTACATTCTTGAGTACAAAAAGAATTTTGAATAATGGGCAGATTGCAAAGTTGCTTTTTTTGGTTTGTGGTCTATGAAAACCCTTTTAATCCTATGCTTTCTGACTACTCTACACTACATGGGAAAAAGTGGCCTGCGTGTGAGTAGACGATTTATTTTCTCCTCTCGGGACACCAAATGATTCCTTTCTCAATTCTACCAAATGAAATGAGCCAGATGTAGATGTGCGCACCATTATTTTGAGCCTTTTCATTAAGGGACGCGCCGTTCTGTCATCGATAGAATCTTAATTGAAAGTATGATTGCTGGAAAAGGCTCAGAAGGACGGGAATTATTAAACCTCAGTCTTGACACTACATTAAACAATTAATTGAAGGAAACGCAACCCTTGCTATCTCTCACGTGAAGCCGACTTACTTCTTTGTACCCAGACAGATATTAAAATGCCAAGAGCAGGGCGGGGGCAAGAGGCGAGAGCTTCTGTAATAGGAGATATTCTGTGAGGCAGCTCATGATCATTAAATGGAAAAATTATCAGCTAAAAAGTTGGATTTTTTTTTTCTATTTCAGGTAATGCACAGAGAAAGCACTCAAGCAAATATACATTTACATAAAGTGTATTTCGAGAGGCTGATGAACTTGTGAACTGCTAATTGTTCCTGCTGTGTCGAAAAAAAACAGAAGCTAATTTATAGACCTTCAATAGCAAAATTCACTCATTTCGCAGTGAACAATATCATATTGGTTTTACTGTTAATTATACACGTGACTGTGGCATTGGTTTCCATTGATTGCATATCGAACAATCAAACAGTAAAATCTGCACCGTGTTTCTGCAACTTTGCTATCTGACTGTTGCTCAAGTGGACTTTCAACGGACTACATGTAGATGGCAGTGACGGTTCAACATGGTCAATATCTGAGACCTGTAGTCATCCACCATGTTTACTCCATCCAACAGGCAACGTAGGAGACAGAACTCACCAAAAGTTAACATTTCTAGTGCCTGAATGATCCACTATGCATCTAAGGAATACTCCTGTACATCACCCGAAATAGTCACTGCCTGACAGCGGTGGTGCAGATTGTAAAGTAGCAGGAGCTACAGATGCATGGTCACAAGAAGGGCTGCCACTAGGAATTTCGGAGCCCCATACTGGAAACAATTTCGGGCCCCCTTGAAACTCTGCCCAGGCTCCACCCTAGCCCTGCCTCCACCCCTCAAACTTTCTACAGTCCCACCACCCTTTCTTAGAAAAACTCCACTTCTGCACCATGTCCTCACCAATCACACATTAACGGTTCCCATCTCCAGATCATATACATAGCCATCAGCTTTTGTTTTGACCAAAAGATTTTTTAATTCACCACCACGACTAGAAGATTCTTTTGTCCGGGCTCTACTGTATTGTAACTTATTAAACATTTGTTAAAATATCCAATACAGTTTAGGCATATTTTTATTTTTCAATTTCTAAAAATGATGACCAATAATATCACATAAAGGGACAAATATCACCGCACCATGACTGAATCACGTATTACCACCACATGGTGACTAATAATACCACATACAAGGAACAAATACCTTCACAGCATGACCAGATCACATATTACCACAACAGTGATTGAATACTACAATATTGATCATTTATAAAAAAAACACAATACTAATGCTATAGCAGGATTGATGGATTGAAGCCCTACATCTTCGTTTTTCTTCTTCATCCAGTTCAGACCGCCATCACTTCTTCCAGCCATGACTCGTCTCTGCAGAAAATAACAGTTATCTAGAGCACATTCCCCAATTATTCCCCAACCTCTAATCTATGCCAAATGAAGAAATAAGCGACTGTGTCGCCCTGCACAGTAACAGGACCTTTCCTCCCCCACACTGAAAACAGAATCCTTAAAATAAGATCCTTTAATTAGCCCCTACAATAATAAAATCCCACATTCTGGACCCCATGTGTCCTCCCATTCTGGACACCACGTGTCCACCCATTCTGCCCCATGTCTCTCCATACTGCCCCAATGTCTTTCTAAATTGCCCCATAGTCATCCATAATAGTATAATGCATCCCATGGTCATATATAGTAGTATAATGCAGCCTCATAGCAGTATAATGCAGCCCCATAGTAGTATAATGCAGCCCCATAGCAGTATAATGCACCCCATAGTGGTATAATGCAGCCTCATGGCAGTATAACGCAGCCCCATAGTGGTATATTTCAGCCCAGTAGCAGTATAATGCACCTCCATAGTATAATGCACCCCATAGTATAATGCAGCCCCATAGTAGTATAATGCAGCCCCATAATATAATGCACTCCATAGTATAATGCATACCCATAACAGTATAATGCACCCCATAGTATAATGTGGCCCCATAGGGGTATAATGCACCCCCATAGTAGTATAATGCTAGTGTGGCGCCCCAGGGTCCTGGTCGTCGCAGTGGTATTGCTTTCCTCCAGGGGAGAGTGATGCTATGTTTGGAGGCAAGAAAGAATAACTGCATCCAGGTATCACAAACATACAACACATTCACACTCCAGGCAACTAGGGGGAGCTTTTGCTCCTATTTACTTGGTCACTCCCCACATATATATAACTGGTAGTCTGTAGGGAAAGTCAGTCAGTTCCAGATAGAATTTAGTTGCTGGCTGAGCTCAGCTAGTTCCAGACAGAAGTTAGGAGAAAGTTCCAGACAGTAATCTGAGGACAGAGGGTCAACAGAGCTGTGCATGCCCTCAGAGCTGCAGCTCCCAGAAAGAGACATTGAAAGGCAGAATTGTATTGCAGCGAGAGTGAAGGAAGTCGAAGCAAAGGAGAGGATACCAGAACAGGCTGCTTCCTTCTGAGGTGCAGAACCCCGGTAGCCGGAACACCGAGGGAGTAAGGACCTTATTTCAGAGACCGGCAGGACAGCTAATTGCAGGTTAACTGTCTGCACCTACACCCAGAAACCACGGTGACACCCACAGAGCCGGGTTATCTAAGGCTACTTTCACACTAGCGTTTTTTGCAATCCGTCGCAATGCGTCGTTTGGCCGAAAAAACGCATCCTGCAAAAGTGCTTGCAGGATGTGTTTTTTCCCCATAGACTAACATTAAGCGACGTATTGCGACGGATTGACACACGTCGCAACCGTCGTGCAACGGTTGCGCCGTGTTGTGGCGGACCGTCGGCACAAAAAACGCTACATGTAACGTTTTTTGCCGCCGACGGTCCGCTTTTTCCGACCGCGCATGCGCGGCCGGAACTCCGCCCTCACCTCCCCGCACTTCCCCTCACATCACAATGGGGCAGCGGATGCGCTGGAAAAATGCATCCGCTGCCCCCGTTGTGCGGCGTATACAACGCTAGCGTCGGTAACCTCGGCCCGACGCACTGCGACGGGCCGAGCCCGACGCTAGTGTGAAAGTAGCCTAAGAGACCCATAAACAGGCTCAAGTCACCAGTCATACGGGTTTTGTCCTATCCTATACGGGGGACAGAGAGAGCGAAACATCGCATCTGTGAGACCCTTATGTGAAGCCATAGGCAGTAAGGGACTACACCACTGCAGCGCAAGGGAAGGCTACTGATTTCCACCTGGACAAGGGGACTCTGGACTTGCTTCCAAACCAGCCAGACTCTGCCTGCCCTGTGGTCTGGTGCTCTGGACTGTGGATGCTGAAGCCTTCAGTAAAAGGTAAAGAGACTGCAACCTTGTGTCCTCATTCTTCTCTGCGCCTTTTACCATACCACCATTTACACACCGGGAAGCCCTGGGAATATACTTCACCTGTGGGAAGGTATAACATCTAGCTGCCATAACATCACCCCAGCGGACCCCTTAAAGCAGCGTCGGTCACCCTGACCGAATACCACAGGTTGCGTCATTAACATAAACTCTATCCCTTTAAAGACCTTTCCCTTTTATACAGACATCCCAGGGCCACGGACCGGGTCAGCCACCGTGACATCCCCCTGTGAACCGAAGGACCCGGTACCAAGTACCCCACGGCCCCCTGGGGGCGATCCACTGCCCCATAGTATAATGCACCACCATAGTAGTATAATGCAGTCCCATAGCACTACAATGCACCCCCATAGTATAATGCAGTCCCATAACAGTATAATACACCCGCATAACAGTATAATGCACCCCCATAGTAGTATAATGCACCCCCATAGTATAATGCAGCCCCATAGCAGTATAATGCAGCCCCATAGTAGTATAATGCAGCTCCATAGTATAATGCAGCCCCATAGCAGTATAATGCAGCCCCATAGTAGTATAATGCAGCTCCATAGTCTATTGCTGCCACATAGCAGTATAATCAACCCCATTGTATAATTCAGCCCCATAGCAGTATAATGCAGCCCCATAGTAGTATAATGCACCCACTATTGTAATGCACCCCATAGCAATATAATGCAGCCCCGTAGTAATGTAATGCAGCCCCATAATATCATTCCCCCACAGTGGTATAATGCCACCCATAGTAGTATAATGCACCCTATAGTATAAATAGTAAAGAAAAAGAGTGCAAAATGTAGTGCACACAAGGCAATAATAAATAGAAAGAGGCTTTATTACAACAACAATGCCAAGACAGACAAAAAATGCAATTACAAACAGTTAAAATCATGATGGAGCGACATGCAAGACAATGAAAGGCAAGTGAAATAGGAAATGTGTAAAAGTACAAAAATCTTCAAAAATTATTATAAAGGCAGTCAATATAATACATGATAGATCTAGTATAAAAGAGGCAATGAATGGATTTCCAGGGAGAATTATGTCAAATGTCCATGGCTGGAAAAAAAAGAGAGGCTCAAATACACATGCAAACACTCAGAATATGTTTGTAACAAAATACTAAGGCAGAAATCAGCCAAATAAGGATTTCTGCCTTAGTATTTTGTTACAAACATACTCTGAGTGTTTGCATGTGTCTGTGAGCCTCTGTTGGACTGTCTCCACTCTGGTGATCTATGACTTCATACATTGATTCATGCATGTTTATATTTTGCATATATGACAATTGTCAGGTGGGTATTTATATATGATTTGATTCTCATGGAGATTGATCAGATGGCTTACTACAGTTATTTGAACATTTCATTATTATATCACATAGTCTGTTAGACACCCATTTTTTTTTTTCCAGCTATGGACATTTGACATCATTCTCCCTGGAAATCCTTTCATTGCCTCTTTTATACCAGATCTATCATGTATTCACAATATTGACTACCTTTATAATAATTTTTGAAGATTTTTGTAATTTTGCACATTTCCTATTTCACTTGCCTTTCATTGTCTTGCATGTCGCTCCATTATGATTTAAATTGTTTTTAATTGCATTTTTTGTCTGTCTTGGCATTGTTGTTGTAATAAAGCCTCTTTCTATTTATTATTGCCTTGTGTGCACTATATTTTGCGCTCTTTTTCTTTACTATTTATAATTCTGGTTGCGCATTGAGTAGCACCTGGCTGTATGGTGTAATTGTATTTTATTAAGTGGTGCCCACCTTCTTTCCATTTCAAGCACCCCATAGTATAATGCAGCCCCATAATATAATGCACCCCCATAGTAGTATAATGCACCCCATAGTATAATGCAGCCCCATAGCAGTATAATGCACCCATACAGTAGTATAATGCAGCTCCATAGTATTATGTAGCCCCATAGAAGTATAATGCACCCCTATAGTAGTATAATGCAGCTCCATAGTATAATGCAGCCCCATAGCAGTATAATCAACCCTATTGTATAATGCAGCCCCATGGCAGTATATTGCAGCCCCATTGTAGTATATTGCACACCCTATTATAATGCACCCCATATCAATATAATGCAGCCCCATAGTAGTATAATGCAGCCCCATAATACATGTAAAGCGCCATGGAATAAATGGCGCTATAACAATAAATAATAATAATAATAATAATAATAATAATAATCCCCCCCACAGTGTTATAATGCCCCCTATAGTAGTATAATGCACCCCATAGTATAATGCAGCCCCATAATATAATGCACCCCCATAGTGGTATAATGCACCCCCATAGCAGTATAATGCACCCCATAGTATAATGCACCCCTATAGCAGTAGGGTAGCTCATAGAAATACCAGGAGGATGAAATAAACTGAGCAAAAGTATAAAAAGAACTGGAGATGTAATCAAGAGATGGAACTAGAAACACGAATATGAAAACATATCTGTAAGCAATGAATCACCTTTAAAGAGGCTAGCCCATAAATAACTTTTAGCAACTATCTAATTGTTCGTTGATAAATGAATAATTGTTGGGAGACCCCATCCCATTGTCTAACGTTTGTGTCTACTGTTATAATTGAGCGGTGACAATGGATGTACAATACTGCTCTAATCAATATCTATGGACTGACGGAGATTGCCAAGTGCAATATTTATTCTCAATATCAGTGGGGTGAGGTGAACCCCTAGTGATGATACACTATCTGGACAAAAGTACCGGGACCCTTCCAAACCTACATGAGCCTCCATGACCTTACATTCTAAGTTCATAGAAATTCATATGAAATCGGTGCCTTTGCTGAAAAAAACAGCCCCTGCTCTTCTGGTAAGTTTTTTTTCCTGATTTTGGAGGTACAGTATGTATGGACATTTTTTCCCTTTCATCAACAACAGCATTTGTGAGGTATGTCACTAATGTTGGGGAGAGGTTTATAGTCTCCATTTTTGTTTACCTCAAAAGTGTTAGATTGGGTTGAAGTCATGACTCTGTGTGGCCGGTCATGTTTTTCCATCCAAACTGCTCCAACCATGTCTGTATGTATGCCTTTGTTTTGGCATGGAGAATAAAAAGTGGTCTTCTCTAAACTGTTCCTACAAAGGTGAAAGCTACAATTGTCCAAAATGTCTTGTATTAGCATTAAAACTTGCCTAGCATTAGAATTTGCCTAGGCTGACCTCTGAAGACTCCCTGGTGGCATTGTCCCTTCTCCACCAAAGTTCACAGCTGGAACAATGTAGTCAGCCTGGTAACGTTCTCCTGGCATTCAACTAACTCAGACTCCTCCATCAGACGTGAGATAGAGAAATGTGATTTACATCACAAAGTGCAGCAGATACAGTATATAAGATATATGCAATCACTTAATATCCGAAATGTCATCTGCAGTACTGCTATGTAGATAATACTTACAAAATTGAGGTACTTGGTGCACAGATTGGCCAATTTGTGTGAGCCCACCATCAATAATTTGGTCTAAATTACGTACGTGTCAAGTACTTGTAGAAACATCTCAGTGTCATAACATGGTCAGGTCTACTAGATATCCACAACCCTTCCTCTGTCATACTTTTATGAAACATTAACTAACCCAGATTTTGGCCTAAAAGCTTTTTCTAAAAATGTGGTAAATTAGCTCATTTAGAGCTAGAAATAGAATCAAAACTAAAAAGTTTAGAGGACTCAGTTCCACTAAACCCTAAGAGGATTCAAGTCCGACTGAGCTAGGGGAGCAACTGTATGGCATTCCTCTTGTGTTGGGTGCCAAAGGGGGTACCAACAAGCCAGTTCAGTTTGGCTAGGGGTTTTAGATACATAAATGGGGAACAAGCTGAACCGTTGCCTATTGAGAACAAGCTAAACTTTGATGAAGCATATTGACAACTAGATGGTGGCCCGATTCTAACGCATCGGGTATTCTAGAATATGCATGTTCACGTAGTATATAGCACAGCCACGTAGTATATTGCCCAGCCACGTAGTATATTGCCCAGTCACGTAGTATATTGCCCAACCACGTAGTATATTGCCCAGTCACGTAGTATATTGCCCAGCCATGTAGTATATTGCCCAGCCACGTAGTATATTGCCCAGCCATGTAGTATATTGCCCAGCCACGTAGTATACAGCACAGAGCCACGTAGTATATTGCCCAGCCACGTAGTATATTGCACAGCCATGTAGTATATTGCCCAGTCACATAGTATATTGCCCAGCCACGTAGTATACAGCACGGAGCCATATAGTATATTGCCCAGCCACATAGTATGTAGCATATTGCCCAGCCACGTAGTATATTGCCCAGTCACGTAGAATATTGCCCAGCCACGTAGTATATAGCACAGCCCATGTAGTATATTGCCCAGCCACGTAGTATATAGCACAGCCCATGTAGTATATTGCCCAGTCACATAGTATATTGCCCAGCCACGTAGTATATAGCACAGCCCATGTAGTATATAGCACAGCCCATGTAGTATATTGCCCAGCCACGTAGTATATAGCACAGCCCATGTAGTATATTGCCCAGCCCATGTAGTATATTGCCCAGTCACGCAGTATATTGCCCAGCCAAGTAGTATATAGCACAGCCCATGTAGTATATTGCCCAGCCCATGTAGTATATTGCCCAGCCACGTAGTATATTGCACATCCCATGTAGTATATTGCCCAGCCATGTAGTATATAGCACAGCCCATGTAGTATATTGCCCAGCCACGTAGTATATAGCACAGCCCATGTAGTATATTGCCCAGCAACGTACTACAGTTAGTCCTCGGGTTACAACGGTCTCGAGTTACATCGTTTCGTGGTTAAGATGCTTTATAAGAGGCCTCATTCCGACTTACACGGTTTTGCGTCGTAAGTCGAACTACATGCAACTACGTGCAGTGGCAGAAGAATAGAGTCCAGTACTGTACACTGTACCCAGTTACACGAGGAAAACGAGTCTCCTGCATGCCATAACACCCTAATTATGTAGGGTACTGTGTTAGGATAGGTGTTTGGATAGGCTAAGTGTTTGCAGTACTGTACTGTTATTATGGTACAGTACTGTTTGAATGTATGGTCCGACTTACATCGAAATTCGGTTTACGACGCCGTGTAAGAACGGATCAACGTCATAAGTCGAGGACTACCTGTGTATAGCACAGCCCATGTAGTATATTGCCCAGCAACGTAGTATATAGCACAGCCCATGTAGTATATTGCCCAGCCCACGTAGTATATTGCACAGCCCATGTAGTATATTGCCCAACCCATGTAGTGTATTGCCCAGCCCATGTAGTATATTGCCCAGCCCACATAGTATATTGCACAGCCCATGTATTATATTGCACAGCCCACGTATTATATTGCCCAGCCCATGTAGTATATTGCCCAGCCCACGTAGTATATAGCAATGTGGGCATCATATCCCTGTTAAAAAAAGAAATAAAATAAAAAATAGTTATATATTCACCTTCCGGAGCCCCCGCATCCAAGCGAAGAGGTTACCGACGCTGCTCGTGTGCTCCGGTCTCAAGAGTGCATTGCGGTCTCGCGAGATGATGATGTAGCGGTCTTGCGAGACGAGACCGCTACGTCATCATCTCGCGAGATCGCAGCATGGACCGGTTACCGGAGCGTCGCGAGTGGGAAAGGCCTGTTGTCGATCCGGGGACCGACGGACGGTGAGTATATAACGATTTTTTTTTATTATTATTATTTTTAACATTAGATCGTTTTACTATTCATGCTGCATAGACAGCATGAATAGTACAAAGTTGGTCACACAGGGTTAATAGCAGCGTTACCTGAGTGCGTTACACCGCGGTCAACGCTGCCATTAACCCTGTGTGAGCGCAGACTGGAGGGGAGTATGGAGCGAACACTGACTGCGGGGAGGAAGGAGCGGCCATTTTTCCACCGGACTGTGCCCGTTGCTGATTGGTCGTGGCTGTTTTGCCATGACCAATCAGTGACTTGGATTACATGACAGATAGAGGCCGCGACCAATGAATATCCGTGACAGACAGACAGACAGAAGGACGGAAGTGACCCTTAGACAATTATATAGTAGATAGAGATGAGCAAATCATTTCAATGCAAAAGTGAATTCATGAAAAATTTCAGGAAATTCCCTGGACCTGGCAAATTAGAACAATTCGCAATTCAATTGCGCAAATTGTTAAAAAGATGACCGATCCCGTTTTATGCAAAGCAGAAGTTTGAATCATCCAGAGTAGGCTTATGTGATCTCAGGTTCAGCCATATGGGCTTCCCTTTAATTGCTTGCAGCTATTATATCCCATAGTGTGGCACAGCAAATTATGAGGGGCTATCATAGCCTGTATAAAAGCCATTAGAAGAGGCAGCTGAAAGACGTGGTGTTTCGGGCTCTTACCATTCCAGAAGAAACAGAGATTGAAGAAAAGGGACTTTATTGACATCACATACTCAAGGAGTACCTGATGAAGGAGTTAGAACAACTCCAAAATGATTTCTCAATATTTCCCCTTTCTCCAAACTCTGGGTCATCTGTTTCCTCAAAAAACGCCCTGCGTCCTTCAGCTGCTTTTACTATCAAGTCCCGTGCCTGACTTGGTCAGAATCAGCAGATGGAGTAGCAGCCACGTCTTCACAATTTTCCAATCCGTATGCAGTGTTGTGCAGGTGAGCGTCTCCTTTGATTCCCTAGTCTATCTTACTCAACCAGTTTCACACATGGAGCGCCCCTGCTTCTTTTCTTGTTTTAAAGCCAAGACAGAGAACGCAGCAGCCATTTTGGGGTTAGTCTGGATAGTGAGTAAACAGCACAGTTCACAGCTAAGCCATAGTTATATGTAGAAAAAGGTCATAAGACACTGAATAAACATCACATATACTGTAGTATGGGACAGTAGAACAGTGAAAAAGTGCCACCATCAGTTAATCTACAGCCATATACCTTGAGGTCACTTTGACATTACCAAGAATATGTTTGCCATAAATATATAGAAGAGTGTGCAGTATAGCCGTAGGAGACCTCAGGGTGTTACACGTGTGTTTTCAGGCCAATTAGAGACTTTGCAGTACTTTATGGTGAATCGATTTGCTGCTAATGAAGCTGGCAAAGAAGAATTTCAAAAGATTTGCTCCTATTTAGTTAACATTTATGTTAGTTTTTAGTGGTCATCAAGTCATAATACTAAAGTTGAAGAGACCAGATGTGTTTCTTTTTCATTAGATATTGTCTATATGTTTGGCTTTTGTGATTATATGTACTGTAGGCACAATTAATTGGTGACTTTGTATAGAAGACATGCTCATTATTACTCTGTTAGTATTTAATAGATATGAGGGATTGAGTAAAATGAAAATATTACCCATTTCATGTGGAGGATGGTTATTTTTTTCCCTCTAGGCCAATCCTAACCTCTACGGCCCAGGGACAATCAATTTGCGTCCTCCATGATTGTCTACTGAACAATATATAATTACTGATAGTTTCGGGAAATCATTTGCTAATGAAACTGCATGACTCATTTCCACAATAAGGTTCTATATTCTCAACGCTTTCATTGTACGACCTTTGTAAGTGCTAGGCGTGCAATAGAAAATATTCTAAAATAATTCTGCATACTTCCCTATTTTAACTCTCGTCTCTTCAAAGGTAGGCAAGATTATCTGAATGCAGCTCTATCCAAATCTTGAATATGAGCATCAATCTATTCACGGTCCATGCGGATACAACTCGCAGAGGTGGATAGATTCTTCCTGACACTGCTGGGTTTTCCTGTAGCTGGGGCTGTGATAGAATAAATCAGAAGCATCAGGTAAGCACTAATAATGAACATGGACAAAACAGAATTCATCTCCTTTCCCCTGTCTCATTCAACCCCCTTAACAGAACTATCCATTAAAGTAAATGGCTGCTCACTTTCCCCAGTCTTGCAAGCTCGCTGCCTCTGGGTAACCCTTTACTCTGATCTCTCCTTCAAACCACATATCCAAGCCCTTTCCACTCCAACTCAAAAATATTTCCCAGATCTGTACATTCCTTAATCAAGAATCTGGAAAAACACTAGTGCATGCCCTCATCATCTCCCACCTCGACTACTGCAACCTCCTGCTTTGTGGCCTCCCTTCTAACAGTCTCACACCCCTCCAATCTATCCTCAACTCTGCTGCCCAACTAATTCACCTATCCCTCTGCTATTCCCCACCCCAGGCCTCTCCTCTCTGTCAATCCCTTCACTGGGTCCCATTGCCCAGAGACTCCAGTTAAAAATCTTAACCATGGCATACAAAGACATCCGCAACCTGTCTCCTCCATACACCTGTGACCTAGTCTCCTTGTTTTTACCTGCACACAACCTCCGATCCTCACCAGATCTCCTCCAATCTTCTCTTATCTCCTCTTCCAACAATCACATACAAGATTTCTCCCGCGCATCCCTCTACTCTGGAACTCTCTATCACAACATATCAGACACTTGCCTACCGTGGAAACCTTCAAAAAGAACCTGAAGACCTACCTCTTCCGACAAGCCTCCAACCTGTAGATAAAAGTCTAAGGGGGTCAAATCGGGAGACCTTGGTAGCCATTCAACTGGCCTACGACAATCAATCCACTTTCCAGGAAACTGCTCATGTAGGAATGCTCGGAACTGACACCCAAGATGGTGCACCACTACATTACGGGTGTCAGGTCCAAGCATTCATACATGAACAGTTTCCTGGAAAGTGGATTGGTTGTTGTGGGCCAGTTGAATGGCCACCAAGGTCTCCCAATCTGACCCCCTTAGACTTTTATCTTTGGGGTCCTCTGAAGGCAATTGTCTATGCTGTGAAGATACGAGATGTGCAACATCTGAAACAACTGATACTCGAAGCCTGTGCTAGCATTTCTTCTGCTGTGTTGCTATCAGTGTGTCAAGAGTGGGAGAAGAGGGTTGCATCCAACACAATGGGCAGCACTTTGAACACATTTTAAAAGTGGTCATAAACTTGTAAAAAACTCATGAAAGAATAAAGTTACGTTAAAACCAAGCACACCATTGTTTTGCTTGTGAAATTCTCAATAAGTTTGATGTGTCACATGACCCTCTTCCCATCGAAAAAAATAAAGTTGGATCCAAAATGTCCAACTTCAAAATGGCTGTCATGGTCACCACCCCTCTTGAAAAGTTTTCCCCCTCCCATATACTAATGTGCCACAAACAGGAAGTTGATATCGCCAACCATTCCCATTTCATTTAGGTGTATCCATATAAATACAAAAACACGCATGTGGTCAGCTCACCTGAGGATCTGCTACCTCTCATCTGCTCCTGCACGGAAGGTGGAGCACACAGTCCATAGAAAAAGATATGAAAAAATCCAGCAGGAATTTGAAGTAAAAATTTTTTGTTTATTACTTCATTTTAAAAATAATTATTATGGTAATCCACTCAAAGAAAATACAAGATAAAACTTATCTTACAGCTTCATGCACAAAGAGTTCATGGAGTAGCAGCGTTATTCCGACGCGTTTCGACTTGATGTCTTAATCATGGCATGGCATGGCATGGCATGATAAGTTTTATCTTGTATTTTCTTTGAGTGGATTACCATAATAATTATTTTTAAAATGAAGAAATAAACAAAAAAAATTTACTTCAAATTCCTGCTGGATTTTTTCATATCTTATTGTAACAACTCTGCTGGCATCACGGCATGGCCTCTCATCTCTCACATTATCTTACCCACTGCTCCAGGCCATGATGTGGTTTCTGTTTCTTGCCAGCTCCATATCCTGTTCCTCTGCTCTCTGCATGCTTCCTGGCTGTGTGCATAGGGGGGCGGCACCTGAACTCTCTGGTTCTTATAGGAATCAGGTGCATCTGTCTAATCTGTTCCTGACCAATTGCCAGGAGGCCTACAGTATTTAGTGCAGCTCCACCCAGTGGATTGGGCCTGTGCAATGTGTTAGCTCAGTTTGTGTTTTGCTTCTGAGTTTGCCAGGCTTTGCTCTGAGTTACTCCCTCTCTGGAGGCTTTTCTCTGTGCTATTGCCTTGATCTTCTTGTCCGCCCTCCAGGAGGCAGAATATCCTGGTCCCTGTGTCTTTGTTCTTGTTTCTTGTCTTGTTACATTTCCTTGCCTGAACTTAGTCTTATCTCGGTCTCCTTGTCTGTGGTTTCCTTCCCTGTTGTGTCTTTCCTTGTGTTTCTCAGTCTGCCTATGCGCTGCACTCTTGCGGCTCTGCCTGCTCTGTACCTTTGTGGCTTTACCTCTGCTCTGCACTCCTGCGGTTCTGCTCCTTTCTACTCTGCTTATCTTCTGCTGGATTAGCAAGAGATTACTGCAGCTCCTCTCCGCATTCCTCTGCTTTGCTGCTGCAGAATCCTCTTGCTGCAGCTCCTCTCCACATTCTTTGTGGCTCCGCTCTGCTTAGCTTCTGCAGCTGCAGTAATCTCTTGCTGCAGCTCCTCTCCACATTCCTTGTGGCTCCACTCTGCTTAGCTTCTGCTTCTGCAGTAATCTCTTGCTGCTGCTCCTCTCCATATTCCTTGTGGTTCTGTTCTGCTTAGCTTTTATTGCTGCGCTATCTCTTGCTGCTCTACCACTCCTATCTGCAGCCTTGCGGTTCTCTTCCTGTCTGAACAGGTCCCAACCTGTTCCTTCATTCTCCTTTCCTTCTAGCTTGTTTCCATACCTGCATCTCCTGTGTGAACAGGTCCCAACCTGTTCCTTCATACCTCATTCCTTTCCGCTTGTTTCCTTTCCTGCACCTCGTGTGTACAGGTCCCTACCTGTTCCTCCATACTTCATATCCGTTCCTGCACCTCCAGTGTGAACAGGTCCCTACCTGTTCCTTCATACACCACATCAACCAGCCCTGTGTTCTCTGCCATGCCCGCCAGCCCTGTTTTCTCTGCCGTGCCCGCCAGCCCTGTGTTCTCTGCCATGCCCACCAGCCCTGTGTCCCCTGCCATGCCCGCCAGCCCTGTGTTCTCTGCTGTGCCAGCCAGCCCTGTGTTCCCTGCCGTGTCTCTGCCAGCCCTGTGTCTCAGCCGTGCCAGCCTACTTGTCTGAGTTTCAGCCGTGCTCTTCTGCCAGTCCTGCCTGATGCCCGCACCAATACTGGTGTTCCTGTCTCCCAAGTGGGATCAGCAGTCACAGCCAGAAACCACCATGGAGTAGCTGGCAGCTGCCTGCTGCACAAGCCTGACCTCACCATCAGAGGCTCCAGTGAAAACCCAGGCAGCTGTCATAGTCACGCCCCTTCCAGGGTAGTCTGGTTTGTGGCACAGTGGGGCCACAAACCCCCCGAGCTCACACCCACCAGTCAGGGCGTGAGCGTGACACTTATCCATATAAATGGCCCACCCTGTACATCTTACCTATTGCTTTGGAGACCTGCTTATTAACCCATCATTTTTGGTAAGCATTGCGAACTGAATTGGTGTCTGCTCACTGTACACTGAAAACTGTTGTGGATTCTAAAATTAACATCCATTGGTTCTGACTCTGAGATCTGCTGATTAACCCATCATGTGCTGTAAGCATTACAAACTATTAATTGAGATGGGGTTCACATTAAGGTTCAGTCTCATGTGGTTTCTACAACTTACTTCTAAGTTCTGCTTCAGACCTGCTATTTCCCTCTTCATTTGCTCTCCTGTGTTCATCTGTCCTTTTGGTTTAGCCTGTGTCCTGCTTTGCTTCTTTGTTTGGAATTCAGTGTAGCCTTTTGTCCATGTCCATTCAGATGCACAAGCCCTCCAGCCTGCTGTGCCGTCACCCAGGGTCGGTGTCACACTGACCTGCAGCTTTGAGAATCCACCTCAACAGGTCAGTTCAAACACTAATATAAGAAATATTGGGTCAACCAGAATATGAACAGCTCATACAAAGTAGCTCTCCACCCTGACTTTAAGAGCTAATTGTTCCTTTAATGGGGGGTTAAAAACTTGATGTGGTTTCGCAACTGTGACAAGGTTTGAAGTTGAAAATATATGTAATTCATGAAAAAGAGATGAGGACATCATAAGTGTTGTGGCATGCCAGGGACATCCACTAAAAAGCAGAAGACCTTTATGCAGTGTGTCGTAGAGAACAGCATATGGGCTATTTGGTTATCAATAGTTTGTTACAACACCCCCATCCCTCTTTTCTATTAATCCACCATTTCCTTCTTGGTCACTACACCCATGTTCAGACACATTTTCTATATTTGTTTTGGCTGATCCTTCCACTATGTGAGCCGTTACCACTGATCATAGCTTTTTGGCATAAAACCATGAAGAATTCCTGAATCCGGACCCTCGGATATCAGACAATCGCCAGTCAAGCTTCATTGTTAAAAAAAGGTTGTCTTAGTAAAAGAGTTTCCTTATTAAGTGGACATACCTTCAAATTAAAATTAAGGGTTTGTCTGCTAGTAAAGTTATCACCTATTCATAGGATTCTGATCTAACTTAATGACCGGTGGAGGTCTGACCTCTGGGACCAGCACCACTCAGCAGAACATGGAATTTTGATACTCATTACAAATGGATAGCCAACTTCTACTCCATGCATTCTGTGAAAGGCTACCGGAAAAAGCCAAGGGCCGTGCTTAGCAGCCCCATAGGGAATGAATGGAGTGGTGGTCTAGCATGTGCACTATTTCTCCATTCTAAGACGGAAAAAAGTGCCCCGTTCTGCCAATTGGTGTGGGTCCAAAAAGGTTGGTACCCCACCCATCAACAAGTTATCACCTATTCAGTGGATAGGTGATTACTTATGTTCATGGGACATAAGGAGTTATCTCACCAGAGACAATATCAATAGGATATGCCATAACTGCCTTATAGGTTTGGGTCCCACAAGTTCTGAAACATGTGCTGGCTCTATCCATTTGCTGGTGGTCGAATGCTGTCTGGAACAGGGTATAGCGCACCCCTATTTTAGAGATAGATGCAAGTTCCAATTTTATCTATCAGGCATTTATGGCATAGCCTACCGATCTGCCATAAATGTCTCTGGTGGAAGAACCCCCATTAAAATAGGACAACCTAAAAATCTAGCTATGAGTATACTAAAATAACTCTTTATTTTCAATATTTTTAGCCACTAAAAAACTCAATTATTCTCTCCTTCTATAAAAAAACATTTTCATCTCTTTCTATCTATACAAAAGAGACATCCGCTTAGGAATTAATCTTTTATAATGTATATATAAAATCTTTTTTTTCTCAGTATCACCTACAAAAGAGTCTTCCTTTCTCCCTTTTACCGAGCCGAACACTAAAAATACATATATATTTTCATTTGAAATATTAGTTTAATAAGACATGAGAATAATATTAGGGATACAATTGAGGTTCATTCATTATTGATACGAGCAGCGTGATTTAAAGGACGCATTCGTAACGAAACAGCATCTTACTCCTTATATATTAAAACCAGAAAATACAGCGTACGCCTAGAGAGTCTGTCCGCTGATCGGGGGATGATGTGATTTAACATACACACTTTATCAAGGCCAGCCTGCTTCATGGAGGAAATTGTGTCTTTTATGTAGAGATATAAATAAGCAAAGCTCATAGCAACTTTAAATTACTTCTAATGTGCTTTACTTATGCTCCCTCAAGAACAATACATGACAATAGCAGGGATATTCGGAGTAATAACATTGGTGCTTTTAGAATTCTTTAGTAGTATTGCGGTAATGTTTTTGTCGCTGTCAGAGAGCCGCCGCATTGAATTGACAGACACTGATTTCCAGCACAGGAGTGTTTGGTTCACAATTGTACTGGAATGGTAGCAAAGAAAGAGCAGTGTCCCAGAAAAGACAGTATATTGTAATTACATTGGTAGAAAATTTAGCACTAGTGTTGAGCATTCCGATACCGCAAGTATCGGGTATCGGACGATATTTGCGGTATCGGAATTCCGATACCGAGTTCCGATATTTACCGCATATCGGATACCGGAATCGGAAGTTCCCAGAATTCAAACTGCACGAATTCAGCCAATGAGGAATGATTACAAGTGTGGGATCATCCTGTTCAGCATGGTGGGCATGAAACTACTGGCAAGGCTGTGATTAGCTACTGAAATGATGTCATGATGCACTATAAAAAACGCTGCCGCCCTTTCTGGCTCACTCTGCTGTGAATTCAGTTAGGCATAGGACGCTGTGTTCTGACTGATGGCCAGTTGAGATAGCGATTTGCTTCATTGTGCTTTTCCCAGGCTAATTTAGCAACTGCTGTGTGTTCACCTTGCTTTTGCCTTGCAGCACTGTTTTCACAGCGATCTGCAAGGTCTGTGTGTGTGTGTGTGTGTGTGTGTGAGTGCAGCCCACTCTGTAGTCTGTGTGCAGCCACAGCTGGTTGTATTCAGCTCAGGGTGGTTCACTGCCTCATACTGTTCTATCCATTGTCCTTTTTTGCAAATAGTGCAGCCTGCTGCACATTTTTTCAAATAATTCCTATTAGTGGCTTTCCACCCGTATCCAGCTAAATTGTGGAAAAACACTACATAGGATAACGTAGAGGAGGTTTTTTGGGCCTTGCAGCGCCGTTTACGGCTGTCTGCGCGGTCTCCGTGTGAGTGCAGCTCGCCCTGTAGTCTGTGTGCAACCACAGCCGGTTGTATCCAGCTCAGGGTGCGTCACTGCCTCATACCATAAAATACATTGTCTTTTTTTGCAAATAGTGCAGGCTGCTGCACATTTTTTCAAATAATTCCTATTAGTGGCTTTCCACCCGTATCCAGCTAAATTGTGGAAAAACACTACATAGGATAACCTAGAGGAGTTTTTTTGGGCCTTGCAGTGTCGTTTACGGCTGTCTGCATGGTCTCCGTGTGAGTGCAGCTCGCCCTGTAGTCTGTGTGCAGCCACAGCCGTTTGTATCCAGCTCAGGGTGCGTCATTGCCTCATACCGTAAAATACATTGTCTTTTTTTGCAAATAGTGCAGGCTGCTGCACATTTTTTCAAATAATTCCTATTAGTGGCTTTCCACCCGTATCCAGCTAAATTGTGGAAAAACACTACATAGGATAACCTAGAGGAGTTTTTTTGGGCCTTGCAGTGTCGTTTACGGCTGTCTGCATGGTCTCCGTGTGAGTGCAGCTCGCCCTGTAGTCTGTGTGCAGCCACAGCCGTTTGTATCCAGCTCAGGGTGCGTCACTGCCTCATACCGTAAAATACATTGTCCTTTTTTGCAAATAGTGCAGGCTGCTGCACATTTTTTCAAATAATTCCTATTAGTGGCTTTCCACCCATATCCAGCTAAATTGTGGAAAAACACTACATAGGATAACCAAGAAGAGTTTTTTTGGGCCTTGCAGCGCCGTTTACGGCTGTCTGCACGGTCTCCATGTGAGTGCAGCTCGCCCTGTAGTCAGTTCTGCTAAAAAAAATAAATAAATAATAAAGTTTACCAAACACACCACTTTACAGTTGTGTAGGCCACATTAGCTCATATTAAAGTCTAGTCCACACTTTAGAAAATTAGTGTTTCTTATACCTGTTAGGAGCTGTTCAGGAATAAGCACACTAAGCCCTTAGTACTTTTTTGCTTATCTTTATCAATCAGTCAACCAAGATGAAGAAGGCAGGGAGTAAGGCACGTGGGCGTGGGCGCGGAGCAGGGAGAGGATGTGGGGATTCTGTGCCTGCTGCGGGCACCGGTGACTCATCATCACCCAGTTTCAGGAGGGAACAGTCCTTCATGCGCAGCTTTGTCGGAGAACGCCGTACACCGCTGCTGCGTGAAGAACAAATTGAAGCCGTTGTCGGATTGATGGCAGCTAACGCATCAACTTCAATTAGTGCCACAACCTCTCAGGCACAGAGCACTGGAGAGCACCCATCTGTCTCTTCACCACCTGCCAAATTGCCCAGGCAGTCAGAGAGCCCAGGACAGGAGCCATCTCTACTTCTGTTCTCTGAATCTCTTGGCTTGGAAACAGGGGGCCAGCCAAGCAGCATTGGAGAAATGGAAGAAGAGGCAGTGTGCATTGATGCGCAACAGCTTTGTCTCTCTGACTCTGAAGAGGCGGGTAGGCCAGTGCCTCCGGTCACCACACCGCAGTACGCATCTGATGACGACACTCAGGTGCCATTTTCTGGTGCGTGCTGTGCTGCCGAGACTACCCAGGAGGAGCAGTTGGTGGCAGAGGGTAGTGTAGATGATGAGGTCCTTGACCCATCGTGGCGCGAGGAACAGGAAGGTGGTGGGAGCAGCTCTAAGGAAGAGATTCCCCAAACGGGTCAAAGAGGGAGAGGGAGAGGGAGGGGGAAGACTGTAGCCTCCACTTCGGCACCCATTAGGAGCATGTCTCTTCCAAAAGCCAAAAAGGGCGCTCCCAAGACTTGCAGTGCCTGGTCCTTTTTTGACACAGTTGCAGATGACATTTGCTTTGTCAAATGCAAGGTGTGTCATCATAAAATCAAAAGAGGGAGAAATGTCGGCAACCTCAATACCTCAAATATGTGGAAACTTGTGCGGACCAGGCACGCGGTGGAGTTACAAAAACACACTGAAGACCTAGGCCAACCAACAGCGGCAGCTACCACCTCTTCAGCTCATGTTGCCTCTTCCTCCAGCTCACACACAGCTGGTTCGGCTTCCTCCCAGGATCGCCATGGAAGAACCTCTGGCACTGTTGTCCAGAGACCCACTGTAATTCCACCCGCAGCACCACGTTCCCAGTCATCCTCACACTCCCAGCCCAGTCTACAGCCATCGGTAGTAGAGGCATGGGAGAAAACCACCCACGAGCACAGGCTCTGACTGCAGGCATTGCCAAACTTCTGTCACTGGAAATGCTGTCATTCAGGCTGGTGGAGACTGACAGCTTCCGTGACTTGATGTCATTGGCAGTCCCACAGTACAATGTGCCCAGCCGCTTTTATTTCAGCAGGCAAGCCGTCCCTGCCCTACACAAGCATGTGGAGGGACACATAAAACACGCGCTACTGAACGCCGTCAGTAGCAAGGTCCACCTCACCACCGATGCGTGGACCAGTCACCATGGACAGGGGCGATACCTTTCCCTCACTGCCCATTGGGTTAATGTTGTTGAGCCGGGTACAGATCGTGCGAGTGGCGCAGGACGTGTCCTGCCCACTCCAAGGATTGCAGGAATCCAGTCTGTATGCATTGACTCCTCCTCATACACAAGTTCCTCAGAATCATCGCTGCAGGAGCCGTCACAGTCCACCTCCACATGGACCCGTGAACGTTTACCTGTTACGACCGACATGAGCACAGCCATGGCCAAACGTCAACAGGCCGTCTTGAAATTAATTTCTTTGGGGAATCAAAGCCACACAGCGCAGGAGCTCTGGAATGCCATCAAGCAGGAGAGCGATGTGTGGTTTGTGGCAGCGAATCTCCAGCCAGGCATGGTAGTGTGTGATAATGGCCGAAATCTGGTGGCAGCTCTGGGCCTCGGCAACCTCACTCACATCCCATATCTGGCACATGTGCTCAACTTGGTCGTGCAGAGTTTTTTGAGGGACTATCCGGATCTTGATGCACTGCTGCACAAGGTCCGCCTAGAGTGTGCTCACTTACGGCGTTCCAGCACTGCAAGATCGCACATTGCAGCTCTGCAGCACCAATTACGCCTTCCGGAACATTACATCATATGTGACCTACCTACCAGGTGGAATTCCACGTTACATATGTTGGAGCGGTTGTGTGAGCAGCAGCAAGCAGTAATGGAGTACCAGCTGCATCAGGCGCAAAGAAGTCGCACTCCGCGCCATTCAGACTTCACAACCACAGAGTGGGCCACTATGAAGGACGTCTGCCAGGTTTTGCGTCCCTTCGATTATTCCACGCGGATGGCGAGTGAAGATGATGCACTAGTCAGCATGACTGTCCCCCTTATCTGCCTGCTTCAACAAACACTGCAAGCGCTAAGGGATTATGTTGTGGAAGAGGTGGAGGATGAGGAGTCACTATTTCCATCAGCTTCTGGACAGTCAGCGCCACGTGGTTCCTCACAAACGCGTAGGCAGGGGACACTTTGTGAGGAGGATGAGAAGGAGTCAATGGAGGAGGAAGACATCCGTCCAGAGGAGGGAGTTACACAATTGTCCAGTAGTCAGTGTGTACAGCGAGGGTGGGGTGATGAAGAGTGGGCAGAGATCACGCCTCAAGCAGGGGACAGCGTTTCTTGGACAGTTGGCAGTCTGCAGCACATGGTTGATTACATGCTGCAGTGCCTGAGAAACGACCGCCGCATCGCCCACATTCTCAACATGGCTGATTATTGGGTGTACACCCTCCTCGATCCTCGCTACCGGGACAACGTACAAAGCCTCATCACACCGTTGAACCAGGAGCGTAAAATGCTGGAGTACCAAGACACACTGGTGAATTTCATCATCTTCTCCAGTCCAACTGATAGAAGTGCTGCTAGTGCTTTACAAAGCAGCTCAGTGCGTCCAGGCAGTGGAGGAGGCTCTGCACAAAGAGGGAGCAGAAGCAGTGCCTCTGCCCAAGGCAAGACCAGTATGGCCCAACTGTGGCACAGTTTTTTGTGCCCGCCACAAAAGTCTACACCATCACAGATGACTCCAGTCAGCAGGAGGCAACGGTTCCGTCAGATGGTGACAGACTACATGTCTTGCCCTCTTACTGTGCTCCCAGACGGCTCTTCCCCTTTCAAGTTTTCAGTCTCTAAGCTGGATACATGGCCAGAGCTAAGCCAGTATGCATTGGAGGTGCTGGCTTGCCCTGCGGCTAGTGTATTATCGGAACGCGTCTTTAGTGCTGCAGGTGGTGTACTAACAGACCGTCGCATGCGACTATCCTCCGATAACGTTGACCGGCTTACTTTTCTGAAAATGAACCAGGCCTGGATCTCGCAGGAATTTGCCACTCCTCTTCCTGATTAAATAATTGTGTGACTGTCTACAGTATCCAGGTCTCCTGTTGTGTTCATCTTTCTACCACCTGAACTGTAATTCCTGGGCTCCAACACTGCCAGTTGAGGCTCAGAAGTGCAGGCTGCACAGTGCAAACATACGACCCAGTGTTATTGGGTTTCAGTAATGTCAGCTGATCCCCAGCTGTGTAGCCGGCAATGTGTCCTGCGACCGCCACGCTGACACAACAACTGAAATCAAAGGGAACCTGTCCCCCCCCCCCAGGCGTTTGTTACTGAAAGAGCCACCTTGTGCAGCAGTAGTGCTGCACAAGGAAAAGGTAGCTATTTTAGTTTAGCTCCTTGCACACGCAGAGCTTAACATTTATAAAATGTGTCCACTGATACGTAAAACCGTCCCAGAGGTGGGACTTTCCTTCGTAATGTGACGCAGCACAGCCGTCATTCCTACCCCCTTGGTGCCGTGCGCCGCCTCCTCAGCGTTGTTTGATTCCGTCCCGGAGCCTGCGCTGTTATGTTATCCCTTGGCCAGGCACACTTAGCGCTGCCCGTCTTCTGACATCATTTGTTGTCAGGCTGACTGCGCCTGTGCGGCCGCGCTGGCAGAGAGCCCGCCTCGCAGTGTCTTCTGATTTAATCACACTGTGGGCCTGGGATCCATGGCCATGCGCAGTGCTTCAGTGAATCGAAAGGTCCGAATCGCTAGACATCATGCCGCGATCAAAAGAAATTCTGGAATAGATAAGAAACAAAGGAAAAAATATGGATAAGTTCAGCTCACCACTATGACGGCCGTTTCAGACGCTCCAGCATGGAAGTAGTTCAGTCGAGACTAAGCATAGCTGTATCCAAGCAAAAAAAAGGAGTGTATCTTGGGAGCGTTGAAGGAAAAGTGATAGATGTTTATGCAAAGAACTTCTCAATATTTAATTAATCCAAAAATGTTACATGTATAGACAAACATTTAACCCCTCACCCACCTAAAACAAGATAAGAGACAAGATAAGATAAGAAACAAAGTATTTGAGATCTATCAGTCTGGAAAAGATTATAAAGGTACCTTCACACGAAACGACTTTGTAACGATATCGCTAGCGATCCGTGACGTTGCAGCGTCCTGGATAGCGATATCGTTTAGTTTGACACGCAGCAGCGATCAGGATCCTGCTGTGATGTCGCTGGTCGCTGAATAAAGTTCAGAACTTTATTTGGTCGTCCGATTGCCGTGTATCGTTGTGTTTGACAGCAAAAGCAACGATACCAGCGATATTTTACACTGGTAACCAGGGTAAACATCGGGTTACTAAGCGCAGGGCCGCGCTTAGTAACCCGATGTTTACCCTGGTTACCAGTGTAAAATGTAAAAAAAACAAACAGTACATACTTACATTCGCATCCCCCGCCGTCTGCTTCCCACACTGACTGAGCGCCGCAAAGTGAAAGTGAAAGCACAGCACAGCGGTGACGTCACCGCTGTGCCCTGCTACTGCCGGCGCTCAGTCAGTCAGTCAGTGCAGGAACCGGACGCCGGGGGACGCGAATGTAAGTATGTAGTGTTTGTTTTTTTTACATTTTACGCTGGTAACCAGGGTAAACATCGGGTTACTAAGCGCGGCCCTGCGCTTAGCAACCCGATGTTTACCCTGGTTACCCGGGGACCTCGGCATCGTTGGTCGCTGGAGAGCGGTCTGTGTGACAGCTCTCCAGCGATCAAACAGCGACACTGCAGCGATCGGCATCGTTGTCGCTATCGCTGCAGCGTCGTTTCGTGTGAAGGTACCTTTAAGCCATTTCTTAAGCTTTGTGACTCCAGTGAACCAAGGTGAGAGCAATTATCCACAAATGGCAAAAACATGGAACAGTGGTGAACCTTCCCAGGAGTGGCTGCAGGGATTGACTGATATACATGGGGAATCCCCGCATATTTTGTGGCTCTGTAACAGCCACAAAACATGTGGCTGTGGGGACTCGAACCTGTCACTCAAGCACCTGCGATACTTGGTGCATACCCGAGCACCCTAGGCAAACTCAAGCAACGAGCACTTGCACTCATCACTAGTAGCTACTTTTTAAGTATTGGCGCCAAATAATGTCTAGTAGTAATGCATACACCTTGTTCCAAATTATTATGCAAATTGGATTTAAGTGTCATAAAGATTTAATTGTTTTGTTTTTCAATTAAACTAGTGGATGGTATTGTGTCTCAGGGCTCAATGGATCACTGAAATCAATCTTAAACACATGTGATAATTAGTTTTCCAGGTGATTCTAATTAAAGGAAAACTACTTAAAAATGATGTTCCATATTATTAAGCAGGCCACAGGTTTCAAGCAATATGGGAAATAAAAAGGATCTCTCTGCTGCTGAAAAGCATTAAACAGTGCAATGCCTTGGTGAAGAGATGAAAACATTAGATATTTCACGAAAACTTATGAGTGATCATCAGACTGTGAAGAGATTTGTGACTGAAACAGAGCACAGACAGAATTCATGCAGATGAAGACATAATGAGGAAGGTTTCTGCCAGACAAATTCATTGGATTAAGAGAGCAGCTGCCAAAATACCATTACAAAGCAGCAAACAGATATTTGAAGCTGCTGGTGCCTCTGGAGTCCCTCGAACCTCAAGGTGTAGGATCCTTCAAGGGCTTGCTGTGGTGCATAAACCTACTATTCGGCCACACCTAAACAGTGTTCACAAGCAGAAACGGTTGCAGTGGGCCCAGACATACATGAAGACTAATTTTCAAACAGTCTTGTTTACTGATGAGTGTCGAGCAACCCTGGATGGACCAGATGGATGGAGTAGTGGATGGTTGGTGGATGGCCACCATGTCCCAACAAGGCTGTGACTTCAGCAAGTAGGTGGAGGAGTCATGTTTTGGGCCGGAATCATGGTGAAACAGCTGGTAGGGCCCTTTAAGGTTCCTGAAGGTGAAAATGACCTCTGCAAAGTATATAGAGTTTCTGACATAACTTTCGTCCATAGTATAAAAAGCAGAAACGTGCCTTCAGGAGCAAAATCATCTTCATGCTTGACAATTCACCATCTCATGCTGCAAAGAATACCTCTGAGTCATTGGCTGCTATGGGCATAAAAGGAGATAAACTCATGGTGTGGCCAACATCCTCCCCTGACCTCAACCCTATAGAGAACCTTTGGAGTATCATCAAGCAAAAGATCTATGAGGGTGGGAGGCAGTTCACATCAAAACAGCAGCTCTGGGAGGCTATTCTGACTTCATGCAAAGAAATACAAGCAGAAACTCTCCAAAAACTCACAAGTTCAATGGATGCAAGAATTGTGAAGGTGATATCAAAGAAGGGTTCCTATGTTAACATGTAACTTGGCCTGTTAGGATGTTTTGGCGTTAAATAGCTTTTTGTTCAGTGAATGTGACCTCCTAATGCTGCAAATTCCACAAATGAGCATTTTCAGTTCTTTAAAACATATCAAATGTTTAGAAATTCTACTGTGCCTAATAATTTGGAACAGTGCACTTTGAGTTTTTATTCATTTTGGAGATTATACTGTTATCATTGGGAGGTTTCTTCAATAAAATTCGATGTATAATATAATGGGTGATGACTTTTATTAGACTGACTGTCATTTGCACTGACCATTTAGGAAAATCAGAGAAAAATGTCATTTGCATAATAATTTGGAACATTGTGTAATGCCACGTACAGTGCTTAGATAATACTAACAAATAAAGTAATCAAATACCAACAATTTAATATAGCAACCAAATAACGGCTCAAAACCTATAGTAATCCAATAACAGTGCTATGAATATACCAGTATAAGGCTTCACTAGTCAATAAAAGCCAAGGCTTCTGGGGCGCCATCGTCAACACGTCCAATATTCCACCAAAGATCAGTTTTGTTTTCTTTTTTCATAATCCGTACATGTTTAAATGACAAAATTATGACTGTAAAAAATGATTCTTTTTCATAGTTTTTACACTGGAATAAAACCGTTTGCTGTACATTGTTTCCTACTTTTACTAAAAGAAATGTTATTATTTTTTAAGCTGCTATCCAATTTACCAGCGCTTTTTCATGCGGCTGCACTGGCAGACAACGCCATCTGCTACTTCATTGAATATTATATAAAACTGCTATATGACATGTGGTTATTGTTCCGCCTTCTTCAGCTAGAGGTTGGCACTTCTGTATACGCCTATATAAATAAAGCAAATTATGTCATTGATATCACAAAGTTCTCTGCTTTTGGATCCCCTGATGGTTAGCTGATCACAGGGATTCCTGCTTCCTATAGCCATAGAAATTTGCTCTAATCTGCAAGATAATCCATCAGAAAATGTTCAAATCCCCTACAGCGCTCCCAGAGGGGAACTGAAGAATAACATGGTTAACACTGAAATAAGTGAGACAGATGCTTCCTATAGCTGATCTTTTGTCTGGCTAATAAATGAGAATCATGAATGGGCCTCTCTCTTTCCTAGAGAGATAGACCAATAAGCACTGCTGCTTTGCAGCACTGAGGTCTTGGGTGGGCCGCCATCAGGGCATTACTGCCCTTACTGGCGTATGGGGCCCGATGAACAGAGAGGGCCTGGAGCAGGCCCCAACCACACGTCCTTCAACACACAATCAGTTAAAATCTGTTGCCATGCAGGAGATTACTCCCGCATGGTAACAGTTAACAGCCGCCAGCTAATCACTGGCCGGCAGCTGACGTCACTATCATACGCCAGAATCATGCTGCGCTGCGTGCTTCAGCCGAATTGGAGAGTAGGACAGTGCTGGAGTTCGCCCAGGTAAGGAAAATCCTTTTTTTGGTAAAGCTGCGGTATGGGGCATATTATACTATTATGGGGGTAAGAAGGAAAAGGAATGCATTATACTATGGGGTGCATTATATCCCTATGAGGCTGCTGCATTATACCATGAGGTGCATTATATCCCTATGAGGCTGCTGCATTATACTATGGGGTGCATTATATCCCTATGAGGCTGCTGCATTACACTATGAGGTGCATTATATCCCTATGAGGCTGCTGCATTATACTACGGGGCATTGCGGTGCATTATATCCCTATGAGGCTGCTGCACTATGGGGCATTAGGATGCATTATATCCCTGTGGGGCTGCTACATTATACTATTGGTCATTGGAGTGCACTGTATCTCTATGAGGCTGCTGCATTATACTATGGGGTGCATTATATCCCAGTGAGGCTGCTGCATTACACTATGGGGTGCATTATATCCCTATGAGGCTGCTACATTATGCTATTGGACATTGGAGTGCACTGTATCTCTATGAGGCTGCTGCATTATGCTATGGGTGCATTATATCCCTATGAGGCTGCTGCATTATGCTATGGGGTGCATTATATCCCTATGGGGATGCTGCATTACACTATGATGTGAATTATATCCCTATGAGGCTTCTGCATTATATATGTGGTGCATTATATCCCTATGAGGCTGATGCATTATACTATGGGGCATTGGGGTGCATTATATCCCTATGAGGCTACTGCATTATACTATGGGGCTTTAAGGAGCATTATATCCCCATGAGGCTGCCGCATTATAGTATGGGGCATTGGGGTGCATTATATCCTTATGAGGCTGTTGCATTATACTATGGGGTGCATTATATCCCTATGAGGCTGCTCCATTATACTACGGGGCATTTGGGTGCATTATATCCCTATGAGGCTGCTGCATTATACTATGGGGCATTTGGGTGCATTATATCCCTATGAGGCTGCTGCATTATACTATGGGGAATTGGGGTGCATTATATCCTTATGAGGCTGCTGTATTATACTATAGGGTGCATTATATCCCTATGAGGCTGCTGCATTATTCTATGGGGCATTGGGGTGCATTGCACCCCTATGAAGCTGCTGCATTATACTATGGGGCATTGAGATGCATTATATCCCTATGAGGCTGCTGAATTATACTATGGGGTGCATTATATCCCTATGAGGTTGCTGCATTATACAATGGGGTGCATTATATCTCTATGGGGATGCTGCATTATACCATGAAGTGCATTATATCCCTATGAGGTCTTTCCACCGGCGGGACCCCTTTTCCTCCCCCCTTGTTGCATGGGTAAGCATATTTCTGACTTTATTATTGCTGTGCCTTGGGTCATTGCCATAATTAATTAGTGCACTTGCTACAGTTTGTCTGTTGTAATTGACACAGCGGTTACCCTTTTCTTTGCTTCCTATGCAGTTATTATCGTGTGCTATATGGTGTTCATTATCTACCTTGGATTATCCCCTATAGTGGCTACTGTATGGTGGATATTGTCCATAACTATTTATACAATCATTTCCTATAGCGCTGGGGTTCTGAGGGTTAGGGTTTGTTTTTCTTCCCCCGCCATGTGTTGCTGTGGTATACCTGTTACAGTAATTTATGTCCTGATTTTAATATTTTGTAAAAATAAAGACTTTTCCATTTATATATTTATATTTCTGGCTCCCTTTTCTCCTTTTTTCTGATATTCAATGCTTGGAGCGGTGATTTGAATAATCCGGGTTATTACTCTACCCACACTAGTGCTTCTTCCCGGATTAGCTTATTATGTATTCGGATTTCTGGTTATTATTATACTATGGGGCATTGGGGTGCATTGTATCCCTATGAGGCTGCTGCATTATACTATGGCATGCATTACATACCTATGAGGCTACTGCATTATACTATGGGGTGCATTATTTCCCTATGGGGTTGCTGCATTATACTATGGGGTGCATTATATCCCTATGGGGCTGCTACATTATACCATGGGTGCATTATACTCTTATGGGGGTGCATTATACTGCTATGGGGGTGCATTATAATATATATGACTATGGGGTACATTATACTATTATGGATGACTGGGGCAATATGAAGAGACATGGAGGAAGTACGGAGAGACATGAGGCAGAATGGGAGGAAAAGTGGGGTCCAAAATGTGGGATATTATTACTGTAAGGGCTAATTAAAGCATATTATTTTTGAGGATACTGTTTTCATTGTTGGGGAGGAGATGTCCTGTTACTGTCCAGTGTGACACGGTTGCTTATTTTCTACATCTGGTGTAGGGTGGAGGTTGATGAAAAATTTGGGAATGTGCTCTAGATAACTGTTATTTTCTACAGACACGAGTTCTGGCTGAAAGAAGTGATGGCGGTGTGCGCTAGATGAAGATGAAAAGCAAAGAAAAAGGACTTCAACTAGAGATGTCACCGGTGAGTCAGTGTGTTACCTGTACACTGACAAAATACTATATACAGAGCTCCTGTGTATAATGTCACCAGTGATCTCTGTATTACCTGTACACTGACACTATATCCTGTGTATAATGTCACTGGTGATCACTGTATTACCTGTACCCGGACACTGTATATGATCTTGTCGGGGTCGTTACGACAATAATAACCTTCATTCACCAGTCATTCCAAATTAAAGTGTGCGCTGGGCATATGGTACCGAGAAAAGAAATGATTCAAGCACGTAGCTGATTCAATCTTTGCTGATGCTCATGCGTCCACTTGTGTCCAGAGCAGTTACAGCAACTACTTTATTTTTGAATACACAGTACTATTGTTTAGGAAAAAGGAATGCATTAGGCGGAGTTTAAGCAGTATACATCTAGTGTCCAGTCTCTCTCTCCGATTCGTCAGAACGTCTCCCGGTGGTTACTTCTTTCTTCACATTCCAGAGTTATCTTTTCAGGAGAAATAATACTTAACTCTTTAGACACTGAACTAAAGTGAAAGTGAACACTGGCAGCCATCTTTAGATACAATTACATTTGCTTTAGCTAGCAGATAGGAAAAACTTATTGTTTCACAGTATAAGATATATAAAAGTACAAAAGGTATATAAGAAAGTATATTTTCACCTTGACAATCTCTTGTGTATAATGGCACTTATGGTGATATAAGTATTGTGTTTTTTTTATTAATGATCAGTACTGTAGTATTTGGTCACTATGTTATTATTATTATTTATTTATATAGACCATGAATTCCATGGTGCTGTACATTAGATGGGGTTACATCAAAATACAAATATCACTTACAGTAAACAAAACTAACACTCACAGACTGATACAGAGGCAAGAGGACCCTGCCCTTGCGGGCTTACATTCTACAGGATTATGGGGAAGGAGACAGTAGATCAGGGGTTGCAGTAGCTCCGATGGTGTTGAGGTGGTCGTGTGGTCATTACAGGTTGTAAGCTTTCTTGAAGAGGTGGGTTTTCAGGTTCCATTTGAAGGATCCAAATGTGGTGGATAAGCAGACATGTTGGGGCATAGAATTCCAGATGATGGGCGATATTCAGGAGAAGTCTTGGAGGCGATTGGGTGAGGAGCGAATAAGCGTGGAGGAGAGAAAGTGGTCTTGGGAGGACCGGAGATTATGTGAGGGAAGATATTGAGAGATTAGTTTGGAAATGTACGGAGGAGAAAGGTTGTGGATGGTTTTGTAGGTCAGTGTTAGCAGTTTAAACTTTATATGCTGGGAAATTGGGAGCCAGTGAAGAGATTTGCAAAGAGGGGAAGCAGGAGTGTAGCAAGGAGAGAGATTAATTAGTCGGGCAGCGGAGTTAAGGACGGACTGGAGAGGTGCGAGATTGTTAGAAGGTAGCCCACAGAGGAGGATGTTGCAATAGTCGAGTTGGGAGATGATTGGTGCATGCACAAGCATTTTGGTAGAGTGAGGGTTGAGGAAAGGATGGATTCTGGAAATATTTTTGAGCTGGAGGTGACACGAGGTGGCGAGAGCATGGATATACGGTTTGAAGGACAGGGCAGAGTCAAGGGTTACTCCGAGGCAGCGGATTACCGGGACAGGGGAAAGTGTGAATTAATTTATTGTGATAGATAGATAGATAGATAGATAGATAGATAGATAGATAGATAGATCAGGTAGGGAGGGTATGCGAGATGGAGGAAAGATAATTAGTTCAGATTTGTCCACATTGAATTTGAGGAAGTGAGAGGAGAAGAAGGAGGATATGGCTGATAGACACTCTCGGATTCTGGAGAGCAGAAAGGTGACATCTGGGCCAGAGAGATAGATCTGAGTGTCATCAGCATATAGATGGTACTGGAAGCCATAGGACTTTATGAGTTGTCCCAGGCCAAGGTTATAGATTGAGAAGAGAAGGGGGCCTAGGACAGAGCCTTGAGGGACACCAACAGAGAGGGGGCAAGATGAAGAGGTATTATGGGAGTAGGAAACACTAAATGTGCGGTTGGTAAGGTATGAGGAGATCCAGGATAGGGCAAGGTCTTTGACACCAAAGGAAGAGAGGATCTGTAGTAGGAGGCAGTGGTCAACTGTGTCAAAGGCAGAGGACAGATCTAGAAGGAGGAGTATAGAGAATTGTCTGTTAACTTTGGCTGCAAGTAAGTCGTTCGTAAGTTTGGTCAGGGCAGTCTCAGTGGACTGGTGGGGACGGAAGCCAGATTGTCGAAGAGCGAGTTAGATGCAAGGTGAGAGGAAAGTACAGCATGGACATGCTGCTCAAGAAGTTTGGAAGCAAATGGGAGCAAAGATATGGGGCGATAGCTGGGCATAGCGCTCGGGTCAAGGGAAGGCTTTTTGAGGATAGGTGTGATTGTGGCATATTTGAAAGCAGAGGGGAAGGTACCAGAAGTTAGTGATAGATTGAACAGATGGGTTAGGGATGGGATCATTGTAGTGGTGAAGTATGTTGTGGCAATATGTGATCTGGTCCTGGTGTGGCGGTATTTGTTCCTTGTGTTTGCTTTTATTTGGTCACTGTGGTGGTAATATGTAGTTAGGTCATAGTGTGATGGTATTTGTCCCTTGTATGTGGTATTATAGTTCACTATGTAGTGATAATATGGTGTTTGGTCATGGTGTGGCAATATTTGTTCCTTGTTTGTGATATTATTGGTCATTTTAAAAATTTAAAAATAAATAAAAATATACCTAAATTGTATTGGATATTTTAACAAATGTTTAGTAAGTTACAGTAGAATCCTGCCAAAAGAGTCGACTTTGTGATGGTGGTGGATTAAAAAAATCTTTTGGCCAAAACAAAAGCTGCTGGTTATGTATGTGGTGATGGGAATTGTAAATGTGTGACTGGTGAGGATGTGGTGCAGAAGTGGAGTTTTTCCGAGAGAGGGTGGTGGGACTGTGGATGTATTCGAGGGGTGGAGACGGAGCTGGGGTGGAGCCTGGGCAGAGTCTGAAGGTGGGCCCCTAAGATTTTGCCAGTATGGGGCCCCGACATTCTTAGTGGCAGCCCTGGCTGTTGGGTTCAAATCCCACCAAGGAGAATATCTACAAAGAGTTTGTATGTTCTCCCAGTGTTTACGTGGGTTTCCTCCAGGTTCTTCAGTTTCCTCCCACACTCCAAAGACATACTGATATGGGATTTAGATTGTGAGCCGCAGTGGGGACAGTGATAATGTTTGTAAAGTACTGCAGAAAATAATATCTTACTGCTGCTTAAAAATGGAGGAGAAGCCAAACAATCAGCCATCGGAGATCGGAGATTGCATGATTGTCCTTCTGTCACTTCCTCCTGGTGACCATTATATGTTCCTATGATGCCCTCCTTGTAATACTTGAAGCCTTACTACAATTTCTACCATTCTGAATCCTTAGTCTGGTCTTTTTATCTATCGAACGTTGGCAAATACCATATATCTATAATGAACCATGATCCATTCTTTATTGTCTAGTGCTGCATCCCCATTCTGATCACATCTTCCCCTCTAAGGATGATTCACTGCATTGCACGGCTTTATTATTAAGGCATTATTATTAAGAAAAACTAATAAAAACTAAAAAAAAGTAATATAAAATCTGTCTATAAATAAAATCTGGCATATTTAATATATCATATTATCTTATTAAATTAAGAGCTGTAATATAAAGTCACAATAAAGTGAAATCAGATAATAAAAGACAGTCAGATAATACTGCCCACTCCTGCGGTGTAATTATACTGCTTATTGCTCATGGTTGGGGGTACTGGAGATTATTATTATTATTAACAATATCATGTTAATTAAAGGTGCATTTCATATTTAATCAGTGCACGCCTCTATATACAGATAGGGAGTCTCAAAGGAACGTGGTAGGTTTAAAGCAATGAACAAAACAGTTAAAAGTCATGTATTCCGAGGCGCATTAGGAAATATGGTATGAGGATTTTTTTAATGATTTATTATGAACTTTTTAATGGACGTGTAATCCAGTGTTTCAAGTGATGACCTAAATGTATTTATTTATTTAATTCTCTATTATTTATTTCTTCCATTAATATTCTACCGCATTGAAATCACTCCATGTATCTAGAAATTCTGCAATTCCTAAAAATAAAATTCTATAGAATAGTCTATATATGACATTTAGATAAATTTGACAGATCATTAGCGGTATAGAGGAAGACAGTATCAGAAAATGGATATATATATATATATATATATATATATATATATATATATATATATATATACAGTACAGACCAAAAGTTTGGACACACCTTCTCATTTAAAGATTTTTCTGTATTTTCATGACTATGAACATTGTACATTCACACTAAAGGCGTCAAAACTATGAATTAACACATGTGGAATAATATACTTAAAAAAAAAGTGTGAAACAACTGAAATTATATCTTATATTCTAGGTTCTTCAAAGTAGCCACCTTTTGCTTTCATGACTGCTTTGCACTCTTGGCATTCTCTTGATGAGCTTCAAGAGGTAGTCACCGGGAATGGTCTTCCAACAATCTTGAAGGTGCACTTGTTGGCCCTTTTGCCTTCACTCTCCTGTCCAGCTCACACCAAACCATCTCGATTGGGTTCAGGTCTGGTGACTGTGGAGGCCAGGTCATCTGGCGTAGCACCCCATCACTCTCCTTCTTGGTCAAATAGCCCTTACACAGCCTGGAGGTGTGTTGGGGTCATTGTCCTGTTGAAAAATAAATGATGGTCCAACTAAACGCAATCCGGATGGAATAGCATGCCTCTGCAAGTTGCTGTGGTAGCCATGCTGGTTCAGTATGCCTTCAATTTTGAATAAATCCCCAAAGTGTCACTAGCAAAGCACCCCCACACCATCACATCTCCTCCTCCATGCTTCACGATGGGAACCAGGCATGTAGAGTCCATCCGTTCACCTTTTCTGCATCGCACAAAGACACGGTGGATGGAACCAAAGATCTCAAATTTGGACTCATCAAACCAAAGCCCTGATTTCCACTGGTCTAATGTCCATTCCTTGTGTTCTTGTGTACACGCCCCACTTTTCAGTTTTTGATTTTCCACAAAAATTTAAAATAACCAATAAATTTCATTCACCTTCACAATTGTGTTCCACTTGTTGATTCTTCACCAAAAATTAACATTTGGTATCTTTATGTTTGAAGCATGATATGTGGGAAAAGGTTGAAAAGTTCCAGGGAGCTGAATGCTTTCGCAAGGCACTATATATATATATATATATATATATATATATATATATATATACATATGTGTGTGTGTATATATATTATGTGTATATATGTGTGTGTGGGTATATATATATATATATACATATATACATACATATATACATATATAATCCACCCACAGCTCCCCTATACACAGTATAATGCACACATGACTCCCCTATAAACAGTATGATGGTCCCACAGCTCCCCTATAGTCAGTATAATGGGCCCTAGCAGCTCTCCTATACAAGTGTGGTGATCCTGCAGCTCTCTTATACAAAGAATGATGAGCCCACAGCTCATCTGTACATAGCATAATGGGCCAACAGGTCCCTGTGCCAAGTATAATGCTCCCATAACTCTTCTATACACAGTATGATGGGCCTACAGCTCCCCTATATACAGTACAATGGGCCAGCAGGTCACTTATACACAGTAGGATTTGCTTACTGCTCCACTATACACAGTATGATATCCCCCACTGCTGCCCCAAAACACAGTATAATGAAACCCACAGTTGATCTTACAGTTGGACCTATAGTAGAACCCATACTGTACAATGGCCCCCACACTATATAATGGCTCCCACAGTAGTCCCAACACAATATGATGGCCTTTATAGTAGCCCTCAAACTATATAATGGCCCCCTACTTTAGCTCTCACAGTGTATAATGGTCCCCACATTAGGCCCCAAACTGAAAATGTCCCCGCATTCACTCCCATGCTGTATAATGGCTCCAACAGGTTATGAGGAAGACCTAACAAATGTCTCCACAATGAATGCGGAGCACACCCACTGTATATCGGCCCCCACAGTAGTCCCCATACTGTATAATGGCCTCCTCATTAGCTACAAAATTTATAATGGCCCCCACAATTTATATGGGCCCTAACAGTAATCCGTACAATGTATGAGGCCCCCCTACATGGTTTCAGATCTGCCACAGAAACCCCTAAATTGTTTATAATGCCCCCACAGTCACACCACAAATTTTATTTAAAAAATGTCATATACTCCCCTAATCCAAGACCTTGGCTAGGACCTTGTGGACCAACGCTCTGCAATCATAGTGCCGACTCAGACACAGGATGTCAGAGTCTCAGCACTGGCGCCTCTACTCTACCAGTACATCACGCTGCCGATCTGTAGACGACAGGCTTTAATCGAGCTGCTTTATAGCACAGCTTATATATGTGTAATAATTATAGGGGATAACTCAGGAGACTCTTTGCGTGGAACAAGACAACTATAGGACACAGTTTTATAAGTGGTAAAGTCTATATTATCACATGGTGATTCAAACAGGTGCAGAAAGAAACTCAAGTCCACAACACTTGGTGTAAATATTAAACGCAGCTTAGCAGTCTATAGTGAACTTCAGAGGAAAATGCAATCAAGCAGAAAGTCTATGAAGCACAGTTATTCTTGAGGATACTTGACACGAATAAGTCCTTGCTTAGTCCAAACACAGATAGATATGCTTATAAGGCAGTTCAAATAATATCTTAGCACAACCAGGGAGGCCTGGGTAATAGTCTCAGGTTTTTGCAGAGCAGAAACAGCTTACATGTCCAACAAATGCAGATGGAGGAGGATTACTGGAAACTGGTGTATGCAGCAGGAACTCAGAGCAGAGTAGCAGGATAACCCCACAGGTTCACAGGAGCAGGTAAATTGCCAGGGAGTCACCAGAGGTCAGGAGCTGGATGCAAGGCAGAATACTCTAGCACCGACTGAAGGCTGGGGTGGAGTTTTATAGCAGGAAGACACAGTGCACATGAGACCAAAGACGCCATCTTGGAAAAGGGCAGTAATGCACAAAAGGTAATAAAAAATGTTCAGAGTCCTGACAATATGTGGGATTCTGTGCATGCCTAAACCGTTAAGAATAGCTACAAAATGTTTTGCTTTGTTTTCTTGTAAAGTTTAAGAAGCCGTATGCAGACATATAGTGGCCTGTGTATTCTTTTTTAGTCTTGGTCTGGTGAATGGAGACTATGAGAACATTAAAGGGGATGTCCACTAGTCATACAAATTTTCTCAATTACTATATTCCCCCATGTACTAAGACAATCAAGAGAAAGATACATGCCATATACACAGGGATCACCATGAAATTAACAATGCTTTATTGGTACAAGATAGCCACAAAAAAATAGAAATGTTTAAAAGGTCAAAATATGACCTTCAATCTTGCTTTTTTCGAATGAAACTGAGATCTGGAAGAAGTGACAACTGCTCCTTTCTCAAAGTTACGAGAGCACTGGGAGATCTGGCGCTCATCGCTGGAAGTTTTAATTCTCAGAGATCTACCGTATGCCCCCTAGCCAAGACATTCTTTTGTTTCTCCGACCCGTAAACCCTCAAACTTCAAAATGGCTGTCTGAGTTTTATTACCCCAGTCTTATTTGTCAGATTTCAGAAGTATCAAGCCACAGAATAGCAAAACAATTATCTTAACTACATCTAAAGCCCTTCAACAAGGTGTAATTATATTTAAAGACAACAGCCTAATGATGCAATTATCCATTTCTTTACCTATGCAAATGGTATCAATATTATTTTTGGATTCTAAGATTCAGAAGCGACGCATAAATAAAACATGAAATTTATTTTGTGACTAATTGCAAAAAAACTCAAATTTACATCATTTGCTTTGATATTAAATATTTAGTTGACAGTGTTTTCTTCTTCCATCCTCAGCGTTACTCGTGTGTACAAATAAGAATGCATTTGATAATTACATTTACATTACATGTAATATTAAATTAAAATCTTATAAAACAGACAGTATGTATTCAATTCCAAAGTCCTATGGTATTAGGGTTCTTTATTTTTTTGTAGCAATCCACTTCTACATTGTGTGAAGAAAAGAGACACCACATGCATACCAACCGAAGACCAAGTGTAGTGCAATGAGGATTAAAAATTGATGAAAGTGTTAGCCCATAAGGAATTACTAGATAGGTTGTATGAAATAAATGTTATTAATATTATTTATAAAATACCAGAAAATATGAATGATTTAAAAGAAAGCGAGGGACGTTGAAAGAAGGTTGGAGAGCACAATGAAAAGGAACCAAAATTTATTACAATCTGAAGGGTAAAACACACAGCAGTAGCTACACTGGGCTGGATCCCTAAAAGAGTATCACATGTCCCTCTTTGTTACACTCATATTACATGGAGGCCATCCAGTGTCCTCCATATAATGAATAAGCTACTTGGGTCCATCAAAGTTGAAGCCCCTCTTGTAGAGAGGCTGATCCATGAAGATCGAGTAATATTCCCTTGTCCTGGCATTCTGGATGCTTTTTGCTCTTACTTGGACTCACAACATGATGACATGAATTGGGCCTAGTAGGCTCAAGAGGTGCCCAGGATGCCATGTGGAGAAGCGAAGACTGCGCTGGTCCAATGCCACACCAAAGCAGTCTTCATTCCTATTTTTATGCCTAGTATCCTCAATTAGCATGTTAGATTCTCTTGTGCTCATTAGGACTCACAATGTCATGACATGCATTCAGCCTAGTAAACGCAAGAACGGAACGCATCATAAAGAGCAATTTTTTTTGTTTTGTGAGCACTTTCAGGGTTAATACAGCAGCAGTCATGGTCATTAACCCTTTTGCTATAGTGCAGTGATTAATAGTATTGCCCTATGCAAGCATGATCATATATAACCCAGACAAGGCTCCATCCGAGGTCATTCTATCAGTGCCATTAAAATCTCTTCATTAGCCGTTATACCCATAATCCTCCCATTGATAGGATTAATGCCTTATCACAGAAAAGGCTGACATGAGACATTTCCACTGCAAATTTCATTGTCTCCATTCAGGTTAATCAGATACACAATCCTCACTAAATCTCACCAAGAGTACGTCTGTGTTTATATAATTAGACAGGTGGAAATTCATCTTCGTCTCGATTTATCAGGACGGTCTCATTGCAAGGGTGAAAGCGATAACATTTTATTAATGATTAGTATTTTAGTGATTAATATTTCCAAGTATAGTTTGACTTTTTGTAAGACGGGAATTTTCTCCGATGGCCACTCAAGAAGTTAACAAGCTATTTTCTGGTGGACTTCATTATTTCTAGATATTCATCTGGCTGTGACCTTGGCGAATGAAAAGGAGATAAAAAAAGCAAAACCAGAATAACAAAATAAAATAAATTTGGAGATATAGTAAGTATGCATTTTTTAGGAGAAAAAATAGTCCGTATTCAATGTCATCTGCGCAAGGCTATGTTCCCATTATGAGATTTTGATGCTGCGTATTTTCAAAAGAATGCAAGCAACCTATTTTACTTAATGGGTGAAGAAATGGTTGAGAAAATCGGCAACATCAAAAACTCACCAAAAACTCTTTGCGGGAATGTAGCCTAAGAGTGGTGTGTGCCGTGGATCCCCAATCTATAGGACCTTAAATGGGATCAAACAAAAAAGGGGAACTATTCGGAGTACAAAAATGGAGAATAGTCAGGTCCCTAAGAAAAATATATTTAAACAGAGTGCTACAGAGATGTAATAATTAACAACAGTAAATCAAGAAAATAACATTACATCATAAATTGATCTGAGCAAACCCAAATATCTTGAAAAATTGACAAACTTTATTTTGTCAAAATTCCTTGAACAATGATTCCAGTCAAACATTTCAAAAACAAAAACCTTTTCCCATAAAAAAAAAAAAATCCCAACAGTAATTACAGTCATGGCCGAAAGTACAATTACACATGTTTTGTTATATACATGTGTATTTCCTCTGTGTGTATTCTAACAACACAAAAAAACTGAAGAAAAGGGCAAATTTGACATACAGTTATATGAAAAAGTTTGGGCACCCCTATTAATCTTAAGTTTAATGTTTTATAAAAATTGTTTTTTTGCAACAGCTATTTCAGTTTCATATGTCTAATAACTGTTGGACACAATAATGTTTCTGCCTTGAAATGAGGTATATTGTACTAACAGAAAATGTGCAATCTGCATTCAAACAAAATTTGACAGGTGCATAAGTATGGGCACCTCACCAGAAAAGTTACATTAATATTTAGTAGATCCTCCTTTTGCAAAAATAACAGCCTCTAGTCGCTTCCTGTAGCTGTTAATGAGTTCCTGGATCCTGGATGAAGGTATTTTTGACCATTCCTCTTTACAAAACAATTCCAGTTCAGTTAAGTTTGATGGTCGCCGAGCATGGACAGCCCTCTTCAAATGATCCCACAGATGTTCAATGATATTCAGGTCTGGGGACTGGGATGGCCATTCCAGAACAGTGTAATTGTTCCTCTGCATGAATGCCTGAGTAGATTTGGAGTGGTGTTTTGGATCATTGTCTTGCTGAAAGATCCATCCCCTGCGTAACTTCAACTTTGTCACTGATTCATGAACATTATTGTCAAGAATCTGCTGATACTGAGAGGAATCCATGTGTCCTGTTGTGAATTAGACTTTTTGGCTCCCTCTTGTGGTTACTAGTGATATACTCTGGGATTTTCTTCCCTCAGTTTGCACCCAGCTGGGTCGTTAGTTCAGGGGTGTTGCTATATAAACCAACTGGAACCTTAGTCCAGTGCCTGGCATCGTTGTAATCAGACACATTCTGTTTGCTCCTATCTGCTGGTCCTGGTTCGTGCAAAATTAAGCTAAGTCCTGCTTCTTTGTTTTTTGGGTTATTTGCTTGCTCTCATTTTTGTCCAGCTTGTACTAAATGTGATTCCTGACCTTGCTGGAAGCTCTAGGGGGCTGGTGTTCTTCCCCCGGGCCGTTAGACGGTTCGGGGGTTCTTGAATTTCCAGTGTGGATATTTTTGATAGAGTTTTTTGCTGACCATATAAGTTATCTTTCTATATTCTGCTATTAGCTAGTGGGCCTCTCTTTGCTAAATACCTAGCTCATTCTTATGTTTGTCTTTTCCTCTTACCTCACCGTTATTATTTGTTGGGGGCTTCTATCCAACTTTTGGGGTATTTTCTCTGGAGGCAAGAAAGGTCTTTCTTTTCCCTTCTAGGGTTAGTTAGTTCTCCGGCTGGCGCGAGACGTCTAGGATCAACGTAGGAACGTTCCCCGGCCGCTGGTATTTGTGGTGCTAGGATTAGATATATGGTCAGCCCAGTTACCACTGCCCTATGAGCTGGTTTTCTGTGTTTGCAGACTTAGCAATTATTCCTGAGACCCTCTGCCATTGGGGTCATAATAGTATGCCAGGCCAACATTGAATGTTTAATGCATTGCAGAAGTGGGATAATAAGAAAGGAAATTCTGAGTTTTTTTTTTTTTTTCTTTCCTCTCTTCCTCCCCTTTACCTTTGAGTGGCTTGTGCTTGCTGCAGACATGAATGTCCAGACCTTGATTACAAGTGTAGACCAGCTGGCAGCTCGTGTGCAGGGCATACAAGATTTTGTTACCAGTAGTCCTATGTCTGAACCTAAAATACCTATTCCGGAATTGTTTTCTGGAGACCGATTTAGGTTTAGGAATTTCAAGAATAATTGTAAATTGTTTCTTTCTCTGAGACCCCGTTCATCTGGAGATTCAGCTCAGCAAGTTAAAATTGTTATTTCTTTTTTGCGGGGCGACCCTCAGGATTGGGCTTTCTCGCTAGCGCCAGGAGATCCGGCATTGGCAAATATTGATGCGTTTTTTCTGGCGCTCGGATTGCTTTACGAGGAACCCAATCTTGAAATTCAGGCAGAAAAAGCCTTGCTGGCTATTTCTCAGGGTCAGGATGAAGCTGAAGTGTATTGCCAAAAATTTCGGAAATGGTCCGTGCTTACTCAGTGGAATGAGTGTGCTCTGGCCGCAAATTTCAGAAATGGCCTTTCTGAAGCCATTAAGAATGTGATGGTGGGTTTCCCCATTCCTACAAGTCTGAATGATTCTATGGCGCTTGCTATTCAAATTGACCAGCGTTTGCGGGAGCGCAAAACCGCTAATCCTCTGGTGGTGTTGTCTGAACAAACACCTGATTTAATGCAATGTGATAGAATTCAGACTAGAAATGAATGGAAAAATCATAGACGTCAGAATGGGTTGTGTTTTTACTGTGGTGATTCTACACATGTTATATCAGCATGCTCTAAACGCCTAACAAGGGTTGTTAGTCCTGTCGCCATTGGTAATTTGCAACCTAAATTTATTTTGTCTGTGACTTTGATTTGCTCTTTGTCTTCTTACCCTGTAATGGCGTTTGTGGATTCAGGTGCTGCCCTGAGTCTTATGGATCTGTCATTTGCCAAGCGCTGTGGTTTTGTTCTTGAACCGTTAGTAAATCCTATTCCTCTTAGAGGTATTGATGCTACGCCATTGGCAGAAAATAAACCGCAGTTTTGGACGCAGGTGACCATGTGCATGACTCCTGAACATCGGGAGGTGATTCGTTTTCTTGTTCTGCATAAAATGCATGATTTGGTGGTTTTGGGTCTGCCATGGTTACAGACCCACAATCCAGTCTTGGATTGGAAGGCAATGTCTGTGTCAAGTTGGGGCTGTCAGGGAATTCATGCTGATTCCCCGCCGGTGTCTATTGCTTCCTCTACTCCTTCGGAAGTTCCTGAGTATTTGTCTGATTATCAGGATGTATTCAGCGAGTCCAGATCCAGTGCTCTGCCTCCTCATAGGGACTGTGACTGCGCCATAGATTTGATCCCAGGTAGTAAATTTCCTAAGGGAAGATTATTTAATCTGTCTGTACCTGAGCATGCCGCAATGCGTTCGTATATCAAGGAGTCTCTGGAGAAGGGGCATATCCGTCCATCCTCTTCCCCTCTTGGTGCGGGATTCTTTTTTGTGGCCAAGAAGGACGGATCTTTGAGACCTTGTATTGACTATCGGCTTCTGAATAAAATCACTGTAAAATTTCAGTATCCTTTGCCTCTGTTGTCGGACTTGTTTGCCCGGATTAAAGGTGCCAAGTGGTTCACCAAGATAGATCTTCGTGGTGCGTACAACCTTGTGCGCATTAAGCAAGGTGATGAATGGAAGACTGCATTTAATACGCCCGAAGGTCATTTTGAGTACTTGGTGATGCCTTTTGGGCTCTCTAATGCTCCCTCAGTGGTTCAGTCCTTTATGCATGATATTTTCCGGAAGTATCTGGATAAATTTATGATTGTTTATCTGGATGATATTCTGGTTTTCTCTGAAGATTGGGACTCACATGTGGAGCAGGTCAGGATGGTGTTTCAGGTTTTGCGTGAGAATGCCTTGTTTGTTAAAGGCTCAAAGTGTCTCTTTGGAGTACAGAAGGTTCCCTTTTTGGGGTTTATTTTTTCCCCTTCTGCTGTGGAGATGGACCCAGTCAAGGTCCGAGCTATTCATGAGTGGACTCAACCCACGTCAGTTAAGAGTCTTCAGAAGTTCTTGGGTTTTGCTAACTTCTACCGTCGTTTTATCGCTAATTTTTCTAGCGTTGTTAAACCTTTGACGGATATGACCAAGAAAGGTTCTGATGTTGCTAACTGGGCTCCTGCAGCCGTGGAGGCGTTCCAGGAGTTGAAGCGCCGGTTTACTTCGGCGCCTGTTTTGTGCCAGCCTGATGTCTCACTTCCCTTTCAGGTCGAGGTGGATGCTTCTGAGATTGGGGCAGGGGCCGTTTTGTCACAGAGAGGCCCTGGTTGCTTGGTAATGAGACCATGTGCTTTCTTCTCTAGGAAGTTTTCACCTGCTGAGCGGAATTATGATGTTGGCAATCGGGAGTTACTGGCCATGAAGTGGGCATTTGAGGAGTGGCGTCATTGGCTCGAGGGTGCTAAGCATCGTGTGGTGGTCTTGACTGATCACAAAAATTTGATGTATCTCGAGTCTGCTAAACGCCTGAATCCTAGACAGGCCCGCTGGTCATTGTTTTTCTCCCGTTTTGACTTTGTGGTCTCGTATTTACCAGGTTCAAAGAATGTGAAAGCTGATGCTCTTTCAAGGAGCTTTGTGCCTGACTCTCCTGGAGTCACAGAACCTGTTGGTATTCTTAAAGAGGGAGTTATCTTGTCAGCCATTTCTCCTGATTTGCGACGTGTGTTGCAGAGATTTCAGGCTGGTAGACCTGACTCTTGTCCACCTGACAGACTGTTTGTTCCTGATAAGTGGACCAGCAGAGTCATTTCCAAGGTTCATTCCTCGGTGTTGGCAGGTCATCCGGAAATTTTTGGCACCAGAGATCTGGTGGCTAGGTCATTTTGGTGGCCTTCCTTGTCACGGGATGTATGGTCATTTGTGGAGTCCTGTGGGACTTGTGCTCGAGCTAAGCCTTGCTGTTCTCGTGCCAGCGGGTTGCTCTTGCCCTTGCCTGTCCCGAAGAGGCCTTGGACACACATTTCCATGGATTTCATTTCTGATCTCCCGGTGTCTCAGGGTATGTCTGTCATCTGGGTGGTATGTGATCGCTTTTCAAAAATGGTCCATTTGGTGCCCTTGCCTAAGCTGCCTTCCTCTTCCGATCTGGTTCCTGTGTTCCTTCAGAATGTGGTTCATTTACACGGCATTCCTGAGAGTATTGTGTCTGACAGAGGATCCCAGTTTGTTTCCAGGTTCTGGCGATCCTTTTGTGCTAGGATGGGCATTGATTTGTCGTTCTCGTCTGCCTTTCATCCTCAGACTAATGGACAAACTGAGCGAACTAATCAGACTCTGGAGGCTTACTTGAGGTGTTTTGTTTCGGCAGATCAGGATGATTGGGTGACCTTCTTGCCGTTGGCTGAGTTTGCCCTTAATAATCGGGCTAGTTCCGCTACTTTGGTTTCGCCATTTTTCTGCAACTCTGGTTTCCATCCTCGTTTTTCCTCGGGACATATGGAGCCTTCTGACTGCCCTGGGGTGGATTCTGTGGTGGATAGGTTGCAGCTGATCTGGAATCATGTGGTGGACAACTTAAAATTGTCACAGGAGAAGGCTCAGCGTTTTGCCAACCGCCGCCGCGGTGTGGGTCCCCGACTTCGTGTTGGGGATTTGGTGTGGCTGTCTTCTCGATTTGCTCCTATGAAGGTCTCCTCTCCTAAATTTAAGCCTCGCTTCATCGGTCCTTACAAGATATAGGAAATCCTTAATCCAGTGTCCTTTCGCTTGGATCTTCCGGTTTCGTTTGCCATTCACAACGTGTTCCATAGGTCTTTGTTACGACGTTAAGTTGTGCCTGTGGTTCCTTCTGCTGAGCCTCCTGCTCCGGTGTTGGTTGAGGGCGAGTTGGAGTACGTAGTGGAGAAGATCTTGGATTCTCGTCTCTCCAGACGGAGGCTTCAGTATTTGGTCAAGTGGAAGGGCTATGGTCAGGAGGATAATTCCTGGGTGGTTGCCTCTGATGTGCATGTGGCCGATTTAGTTCGTGCCTTTCACGCTGCTCATCCTGATCACCCTGGTGGTCTTGGTGAGGGTTCGGTGACCCCTCCTTATGGGGGGGGTACTGTTGTGAATTAGACTTTTTGGCTCCCTCTTGTGGTTACTAGTGATATACTCTGGGATTTTCTTCCCTCAGTTTGCACCCAGCTGGGTCGTTAGTACAGGGGTGTTGCTATATAAACCTCCTGGAACCTTAGTCCAGTGCCTGGCATCGTTGTAATCAGACACATTCTGTTTGCTCCTATCTGCTGGTCCTGGTTCGTGCAAAATTAAGCTAAGTCCTGCTTCTTTGTTTTTTGGGTTATTTGCTTGCTCTCATTTTTGTCCAGCTTGTACTAAATGTGATTCCTGACCTTGCTGGAAGCTCTAGGGGGCTGGTGTTCTTCCCCCGGGCCGTTAGACGGTTCGGGGGTTCTTGAATTTCCAGTGTGGATATTTTTGATAGGGTTTTTTGCTGACCATATAAGTTATCTTTCTATATTCTGCTATTAGCTAGTGGGCCTCTCTTTGCTAAATACCTAGCTCATTCTTATGTTTGTCTTTTCCTCTTACCTCACCGTTATTATTTGTTGGGGGCTTCTATCCAACTTTTGGGGTATTTTCTCTGGAGGCAAGAAAGGTCTTTCTTTTCCCTTCTAGGGTTAGTTAGTTCTCCGGCTGGCGCGAGACGTCTAGGATCAACGTAGGAACGTTCCCCGGCCGCTGGTATTTGTGGTGCTAGGATTAGATATATGGTCAGCCCAGTTACCACTGCCCTATGAGCTGGTTTTCTGTGTTTGCAGACTTAGCAATTATTCCTGAGACCCTCTGCCATTGGGGTCATAACAGTGTCCCTCAACTTTAACAAGATTCCTGGTGCCGGCATTGGCCACACAGCCCCAAAGCATGATGGAACCTCCACCAAATTTTACTGTGGGTAGCAAGTGTTTTTCTTGGAATGCTGTGTTTTTTGGCCGCCATGCATAACGCCTTTTTTTATGACCAAACAACTCAATCTTGGTTTCATCAGTCCACAGGACCTTCTTCCAAAAAGAAATTGGCTTCTCCAAATGTGCTTTTGCATACCTCAGCTGACTCTGATTGTGGCATGCTGCAGAAATGGCTTCTTTCGCATCACTCTCCCATTACAGCTTCTCCTTGTGCAAAGTGCGTTGTATAGTTGACCGATGCACAGTGACACCATCTGCAGCAAGTTGATGCTGCAGCTCTCTGGAGGTGGTCTGAGGATTGTCCTTGACTGATCTCACCATTCTTCTTCTCTGCCTTTCTGATGTTTTTCTTGGCCTGCCACTTCTGGCCTTAACAAGAACTGTACCTGTGTTCTTCCATTTCCTTACTATGTTCCTCACAGTGGAAATTGACAGGTTAAATCTCTGAGACAGCTTTTTGTATCATTCCCCTGAACAACTATGTTGAATAATCTTTGTTTTCAGATCATTTGACAGTTGTTTTGAGGAGCCCATGATGCCACTCTTCAGAGGAGATTCAAACAGGAGAACAACTTGCAAGTGGCCACTTTAAGTAGCTTTTCTCATGATTGCATATATTTGGCTATGAAGTTCAAAGCTCAATAAGGTTACAAAACCAAAAAAAGTGCTTTAGTAAGTCAGTAAAAAGTAGGTAGGAGTATTTAAAACAAGAAAATGATAAGGGTGCCCATACTTATGCACCTGTCAAATTTAGTTTGAATGCAGATTGCACATTTTCTGGTAGTACAATAAACCTCATTTCAAGGCAGAAACATTACTGTGTCCAACAGTTATTAGATATATGAAACTGAAATAGCTGTTGCAAAAAATAAAATTTTTATAAAACATTAAGCTTAAGATTAATAGGGGTGCCCAAACTTTTTCAAATAACTGTAATTTCACACAAAAAAACCCAAAATGGGTTGGACAAAATTGTTGGCATCTTTTCAAAATTGTGTGGAATCAACTTTGTTTCAGGCATGTGATGCTCATTCAAACTCACCTGTGGCAAGTAACTGGTGTGGGCAATATAAAAATCACACCTGAAACCAGATAAAAAGGGGAGAAGTTGACTCCATCTCTGCATTTTCTCTGTGTGTCACACTAAGCATGGAAATCAGAAAGAGGAAAAGAGAACTGTCAACCAAAATTGTTGAATACCAACAATCGGAAGGTTACAAGTCCATCTCCAGTCCATCTCTCCTGCTCCCTCTTCGACCGCTTTCAATCAGGCATCCCGTCACACCACTCCACTGAAACTGCCCTAACTAAGGTCACCAATGACCTATTAACTGCCAAGAGCAAGCGGCACTACTCTATCCTCCTCCTCCTGGACCTGTCCTCTGCCTTTAACACAGTGGACCATTCCCTGTTGCTGCGGACCCTCTCATCCCTTGGCATCACAGACTTGGCCCTATCCTGGATCTCGTCATACCTAACTGACCGGACATTCAGCGTCTCCCACTCACACACCACCTCCTCACCTCGCCCCCTATCTGTCGGAGTCCCGCAAGGTTCAGTTCTAGGGCCCCTGCTCTTCTCCATTTACACCTTTGGCCTGGGACAGCTCATAGAATCTCACGGCTTTCAGTATCATCTCTATGCTGACGACACACAGATCTACATCTCTGGCCCAGATATCACCACCCTACTAACCAGAATCCCTCAATGTCTATCTGCTATTTCATCCTTCTTCTCCGCTAGATTTCTAAAACTTAACATGGACAACACAGAATTCATTGTCTTTCCCCCATCTCACACGACCTTCCCAACAAACTTATCCATTACAGTAAACGGCTGCCCACTCTCCCCAGTCCCACAAGCCCGCTGTCTTGGGGTAATCCTTGACACTGATCTCTCCTTCAAACCACATATCCAAACCCTTTCCACTTCCTGCAGCCTCCAACTCAAAAATATTTCACGGATCCGTACATTCCTAAACCAAGAATCTGCAAAAACCCAAGTCCATGCCCTCATCATCTCCCGCCTCGACTACTGTAACCTCCTGCTCTGTGGCCTACCCTCTCACACTATTGCACCCCTCCAATCTATTCTAAACTCTGCTGCCCGACTAATCCACCTGTCCCCCCGCTATTCCCCGGCCTCTCCCCTCTGTCAATCCCTGCACTGGCTCCCCATTACCCAGATACTCCAGTACAAAAGCCTAACCATGACATACAAAGCTATCCACAACTTGTCTCCTCCATACATCTGTGACCTTGTCTCCCAATACTTTCCTGCACGCAACCTCCGATCCTCACAAGATCTCCTTCTCTACTCACCTGTTATCTCCTCTTCCCACAATCGCATACAAGATTTCTCTCGTGCATCCCCCCTACTCTGGTAATCTCTACCACAACACATCAGACTCTCGCCTACCATCGAAACCTTCAAAAAGAACCTGAAGACCCACCTCTTCCAACAAGCCTACAACCTGCAGTAACCACCGATTGACCAAACCGCTGCACGACCAGCTCTACCCTCACCTACTGTATCCTCACCCATCCCTTGTAGATTGTGAGCCCTTGTGGGCAGGGTCCTCTCTCCTCCCATACCAGTCGTGACTTGTATTGTTCAAGATTATTGTACTTGTTTTTATTATGTATACCCCTCCTCACATGTAAAGCGCCATGGAATAAATGGTGCTATAATAATAAATAATAATAATAATAATAATATTGATGTTTCTTTGTCCATGGTACACAAATTATCAAGACATTTACAACACCCATGGCACTGTAGCTAATCTCACTGAAAGTGTATAGCAGGTGTGAGGCAGTGACCGGTGTCACATGTGAGAGTCGCTGTGTGTTCCCCCAGGATGAACACGGAGGAGTATTGAGGCCATGGGAGTGCACTGCAGTAACAGGTGTAGCTGTGATTGTGTAATAGAGTGCAGCGTTGAGTATGTCACCACGGAACAGACGGACCAACTGTTGAGGGGAATTTATTAACAGGCGTAAGATTCTCCTCGCAGGAAGTAAACAAGGGGTTAATAGAGATAAAGCAAACAGTAAACAGTTAAGTGGAATCGAAACGGTTAACAAATGTTCTTGTAACTTATCAGTCCAGGGAGATCCTAACTGGAGGGTCCTTATTCCAACATGGGTACAGTCACCAGCAGCGCTTGAGATCCTTAAGTCTCTCTCTGTCTCCTGGGAACTGGAGACTCCGGGGTTGAGTCTTTGCAGTCTTTTCTCCCAGTGAAGCAGGAAGTAACACAGCCACTCTGCTGCACGAATCTCTGTATGTTAAACTGGCAGTCTTTCTGCAGTAGCCATGCCACACACACAGGGCAGCTTACTTGTCACAGGGAGTCTTGGCTTGTCACTGTGGTCACTGGGGCTGCGTGCTCAGGTCACTGTCAGGGGATACGTCTTCTCTGATTATGGAAGCTTCCAAGTCCACACTCTCACATCTGGCCTTCACTATGGCTGGTATGTCAGCCTCAGTGCCCTCACGGGGAGCACTCTCTTTCGGGGATCACGGTGCTGCAGCCTGCTCTCTCTTTGGCGTGCTGTCCCCTCTGTCTCGCTTGCTCTGCTCTCCTGCTCTTTTCTGAACACACCCCTCTCTCTTCCTCTCTGCCCCCAGCAGTCACATGGTCTCCTCTGTCCAGAGCAGAAAGTCCTCCCCCCAACAACCCAGCTGTCTGACTAAGTGGTTCCAGGTAAGGAGCAGGGAAAGCAACCTCCTTACATTCCCCCTCTCTTGAAGCTCGCTATTCCACGGGCGAGGACTCTTTGTGCTGCTCTTTGTTCTTTTGAGGGGAGTCAGATACCGGCAATTCTCGCATCTCCTTCTGCCTTTTTTCTTTCCCATACTGCCAACTAAATGGTCTAGGAGTTGTTCATCAGTCAGATTGAAATATTCTTCCTCTACCTCGTCGGCAGCCATAGAAGAAAATTCCTCAAACGGATTTTGTGTTGTCACATTAGATTTTTCAACGGCATCCACTGTCCTCTTCTTTTTCTTCTTCTTCTTAGCTTTGCCGCTAGCAGATGCTTGCATAGACGATTCGTCCTTTTCCTTGTCGTTATCGGAAACTTTAGGGACTTCTTGCCCGGGCTCCTCAGTCTGGGGGCTTAGTACAAGTAATTCTTCTCCATAGTCCCCCCTCTCTTTGACAGGAGCATTCTCATTGAAACTAGAATCAGATGTATTAAGACCATGCAGGCCGGACTCTTCGTCATCTGCGCTGGGCTCTGCAGGCATCACTTCCCAGGGCTTCTCAGCCACATGCCCTGTCTCACACAGTTGTTCCACTTCCTCTGTCCGATCAGGATCTTCTGAGCTGACAGCCAGCACAGTCTTCACCTCAGGGGACGACATCAGTGGTTCCTCCTTCTCATTGATTAGGACCTTGAAAACGAGCGTCGCAGGAACACTTGGCACTTTCTCCCATTCTCCTTGGCATCCAACATTGTGGCACTGTCTTGCTCTAGGTGGGGCTATTCTCTTCCTGCCGTACCCCTCCCTCCAGGGGCGATGTTCTCTCCAGTTAGCAGGACCCTCAGAAGGGTGAGCGGATCTCTGCCACCGCTCTTCTCGGGTAGGGCAATTTCTGGACATGTGTCCCACCCTTCTGCACGACCAGCACTCATGTCTGTTTCTGTCTGGAGGGCGCTTTAGTCTGGATCTTCGTCCTCAGCGGGAGACATCTCTCATCTGCGGTTGCTCTTCACCCCAGGATACGGAGTTGGAGCGCCCCCAGATGCAGGGCCGTGGGGTACTCGGTATCGGGCCTCTCTGTCTCGGTTCCGGGGTTGTCACGGTGGCTAGACCCGGTCCGTGACCCTGCTAAGGGGCGTCCAATGAAAGGGGTGATGATGGTGCGTGGTGCAAGGCGCGATGAATAACGAGGACACAGGGTTGCAGTCTCTTTACCTCTTTACTGAAGGCTTCGGGATCCGCAATCCAGAGCACTGCTAACAGGGCTGGCTGAGACTGGCTGGTCCGAAGGCACATCCAGAGTTCCCTTTGCAGGTCGAAATCAGTGCCTACCTTCTAGCGCTTGTGTGTTGTAGTACCTTCCTGCTGAGCACCACGGGATAGTCCTCACTGTTGTGTCTGTTTCTGATGTTCTTTCTCTCTCTGTCCCCCAGATGATATGGCTAGGACACACCCGTATGACGGGGTAGGCCTGGACTTATTTTATAGGGACCCTAGAGACGCCCCTCTCCCACAATTGCCTCCGTTGTCTGCTTAGGTGATTTAGGTGAGACAGCCAACCTATAATTAACTGTCCTGCCGCTGTTTGAAGTAATGCTTGGAGCCCAATACTTCCTCGGCGTTCCGGCCACCGGCTACGCGCCTCAGTAGGATGTTGCCACGATCTTAGGGCACGACTCCTACTGGTTCTATTCTCCTTTGTGCTGTGATCTCGTTTCTCACTTCTCCACAATAAACCTCGCTTCGTGTCCTTTCTTAAGATGCCACCGCAACGGGTGCAGGCGCGGCTCCGTAACGATCTGTCCTTTTTGCTAGGCCACTGTCAGGATCCAACCCCTGACAGAGACCCCCCTGAATCTTCCCAGGAACTCCCTCTCTCACAGGATGTTGCCTGGGCAAAACTCAGTCAGCTTCTCTCCAACTTCCTATCCAGCCCCCAGTTTTACCAGATTGTGAGGAGTGGCCTAATGCATAGAACCCTTTGCTCCCCCTGGTGGCCAGAGTGTGAAGTGTAATGTGTGACTGTGATACCTGGTCAGGTGAACTCCTTTAGTGCCATCAGACGTACCATCACTCCCCTTAGTGGCGGAGCGTCAGTACTGCAACGACCAGGACTCTGGGGCACTGCACTCCCCCCCCGTTAAATCCAGTACTCCCGGACTGGGAAGAAGAACAACAATACATGTTAGCAAAAGACATACAAAATTTTGAAATGCAATGAACAAGTAAATTTAACAGTGCTTCCCTTTATGGGAGGTGAGGACACTTGAATGTTACAAACGGAAACATATTTACATTTTTACTCAAGGTTATAAATAACATTTATGACTAACTTGACTATAAATAACCAACATTACCCAGCCGGGTATTCTATCTACTAAGTGCAAATTTTGAACAATAATTTAACTTTTCCTTTAAGGGCGTATAAGCTGAACCCACTAAAGGCTTACTATAAAACTCTAAAATATAAATTAACTTTGTCATTATTTCTCTTTTCTAAATGCAACTCTTTTCTTTATTCTCTGACTTTGAACATGCAGAACCGCCTGGCTACTCGTCCGGGCCTACTGCCTCTTTTCTTCTATAAGCTCAATTTTTATTCACAGTATAAGATCAATCAACCATCTCTCTATGGTTTCCAGGAGGACTCACTAACCCCTACAGGTTCACTTATTGAAATTCAGCTTTCAACTCTTTTCCTGTCCTCAATCTCTTGTAACGTCATCGAACATTTTCTATTGTTTCTTAAATAACTACACACTATTCACTACTATTCAACATTCTTAAAGTAACATTATACTTAAGTGCAACACATGAACATTCCCTTTAAGAGGGGACCAAGTCTCTTTGGAAGTAGTGCAGACTCTCTATCTGCAAGTCCGTTTAAGGTAAGAACTTCTGCGCTGTATTCAAGAACAGTCTCTTCAAAAAGTTCTCCTTTTTGTAAAACCAGTGGGGGGCACCTTTAAGAAGGTGCAAACTATTTACAGCACAGTTTGTGAACCATTCACCGTCCATGATTCGGCAGTCTTTGTAAACAATGATGAACAAAAGCAAAAACAAAAAGCAAAAACAATAGGGATCCCGGGTAAACGAAGGGATCCCTTTAAGGACAACCCTGGTTGGGTTTTAGCAGCAAAGCAGTAGGAAAAACAGTTAACTATTTACATTGGTTCCAGTTCTAAGGTTTACTCCTGTTCTGGCGGCCTCCACCGGGGCTTTACCTGACAGGTGGCCCTCTTTGGCTCAGGCAGGCTTGACTCCAAATCGACTCCCGGTGCCAGGTGCACTCCATGAGTTTGGGTCTTCTGCACGACCAGGTCGTGCGCTGTGATGAGTGTCTGCGTGGGCCGGTGGATAATGCCGGCGGCAGCAGAGGCTGCTGCAGCCGCTTCAGCGGCAAGCTCCTCCCCCTCGGTTCTGGATACCGCCAGGACGGCTGTACAGCGCTGCATATCCCGGGCCCACCAACTTCTTCCCTTTAAATGCCAGCGATACGTCACCACTAGTGTTGAGCATTCCGATACCGCAAGTATCGGGTATCGGCCGATATTTGCTGTATCGGAATTCCGATACCGAGATCCGATACTTTTGTGGTATCGGGTATCGGTATCGAAACAACATTAATGTAAAAATGTGTAAAAGAAAGAATTAAAATAAAAAATATTGCTATACTCACCTCTCCGACGCAGCCTGCACCTTACCGAGGGAAGCGGCAGCGTTCTTTGTTTAAAATTCGCGCTTTTCTTTCCTTACGTGAAGTCCCGGCTTTGTGATTGGTTGCGTCGCAGTCACATGGGCGACGCAACCAATCACAGCAAGCCGTGACGTAATTTCAGGTCCTTAAGGATTTTAAAATTACGTCCCGGCTTTGTGATTGGTTGCGTCACAGTCACATGGGCGACGCAACCAATCATAAGCCGTGACGTCACGGGAGGCTGGACACGCGCGCATTTTAAAATGCGCGCTTGTCCAGCCTCCCGTGACGTCCCGGCTTGTGATTGGTTGCGTCGCGATCAACCAATCACAAGCCGGGAGGCTGGACACGCGCGCATTTTAAAATGCGCGCTTGTCCAGCCTCCCGTGACGTCCCGGCTTGTGATTGGTTGCGTCGCGATCAACCAATCACAAGCCGGGAGGCTGGACAAGCGCGCATTTTAAAATTTTAAAATGCGCGCGTGTCCAGCCTCCCGGCTTGTGATTGGTTGGCCGCGAAGCAACCAATCACAAGCCGGGACGTCACGGGAGGTTGGACAAGCGCGCATTTTAAAATGCGCGCGTGTCCAGCCTCCCGGCTTGTGATTGGTTGACCGCGAAGCAACCAATCACAAGCCGGGACGTAATTTTAAAATCCTGAAGGACCTGAAATTACGTCACGGCTTGCTGTGATTGGTTGCGTCGCCCATGTGACTGCGACGCAACCAATCACAACGCCGGAACGTAATTTTAAAATCCTGAAGGACCTGAAATTACGTCACGGCTTGCTGTGATTGGTTGCGTCCCGGCCACATGGGCGGCACGCGACCAATCACAAGCCGGGACTTCACGTAAAGGAAAGAAAAGCGCGAATTTTAAACAAAGAACGCTGCCGCTTCCCTCGGTAAGGTGCAGGCTGCGTCGGAGAGGTGAGTATAGCAATATTTTTTATTTTAATTCTTTCTTTTATACATTAATATGGTTCCCAGGGCCTGAAGGAGAGTTTCCTCTCCTTCAGACCCTGGGAACCATCAGGGATACCGTCCGATACATGAGTCCCATTGACTTGTATTGGTATCGGGTATCAGTATCGGATTGGATCCGATACTTTGCCGGTATCGGCCGATACTTTCCGATACCGATACTTTCAAGTATCGGACGGTATCGCTCAACACTAGTCACCACATCTCCCGGCTTCAGGAGGGACTTGACACCGTCTCCACACAGGCAGGGCTCCACCTCGTCCCGGGTGATGCGGACTCTCAGGGCCGCTCCAATTTCTTGGACGAAGCCTTTCCCCTCCTGGGGCTGGTAGACAATCACAACGCCCCATTTCGGCAAGGAGCCATCCAGCAGCTCGCCCCGCGCCTCCCGCTCCACTTCCCGCTGGAACTCCGCGATCAGGTAGTTCCAATATTCTCCCCAAGGGAAGGGCCCGAGGTCATGCCCCACTGGTAATTTGGGATCAGGCGGCGAGGGCGTCGCGGCTCCAGCGACCGTGGCGGTAACTGGGTCAGGTTCGGAGGAGAGGTGGCCTCCCTGGGGGCCACGGCACCGGGTACCTGCACTTGAGGTAACTCCTCCGCCACCCCACTCTCCTGAGGAAGGCGTACGGACTGGCGACAGCTCCGGGGATGGACGCCCCATCGACAACTCCCATGGATCCAGGTCCTCCAATGGTGGCATGTCGGAGTACTCCTCTGGCGACGGGGGTCTGTGCGGGGCCATCCTTTTCTGCAGGCCTTCTCTGGTCTCCAGTCCCACCTCATCTGAGTCATAGTTTGGTTTCTTCGGTCTCCGCCCGCCATAGAAGATCAGGAGGCGGGTTTCAGCTGCTGACGGACACGTCCTCAGGATACAGTAATATTTAGACTGGACGGCCATTGTCTTACGCGCTCTCCAGCTTGTGTACGCCCACTCCACACCCTTCTTCTTCTCCTGCACTCCTCTTGGCGCTGTAATGGCGGCGGTTTTGGCGGGAATTCCTGGCGGCAAGTGGCATTACACAGTTTTTGCAATAAATCACGGTTCAAGCACAATTCGGACACAGTTCCAAGGCACACATGACCTGATTCTTCAGGCTTAAGTAAATCCTGTTTGTGACGCCAAGTTGGAGCGCCCCCAGACGCAGGGCCGCGGGGTACTCGGTACCGGGCCTCTCTGTCTCGGTTCTGGGGTTGTCACGGTGGCTAGACCCAGTCCGTGACCCTGCTAAGGGGCGTCCAATGAAAGGGGTGATGATGGTGCGTGGTGCAAGGCGCGATGAATAACGAGGACACAGGGTTGCAGTCTCTTTACCTCTTTACTGAAGGCTTAGGGATCTGCAATCCAGAGCACTGCTAACAGGGTTGGCTGAGACCGGCCGGTCCGAAGGCACATCCAGAGTTCCCTTTGCAGGTGGAAATCAGTGCCTACCTTCTAGCGCCTGTGTGTTGTAGTACCTCCCTGCTGAGCACCACGGGATAGTCCTCACAACTGTTGTGTCTGTTTCTGATGTTCTTTCTCTCTCCGTCCCCCAGATGATATGGCTAGAATGCACCCGTATGACGGGGTAGGCCTGGACTTATTTTATAGGGACCCTAGAGACGCCCCTCTCCCACAATTGCCTCCGTTGTCTGCTTAGGTGATTTAGGTGAGACAGCCAACCTATAATTAACTGTCCTGCCGCTGTTTGAAGTAATGCTTGGAGCCCAATACTTCCTCGGCGTTCCGGCCACCGGCTACGCGCCTCAGTAGGATGTTGCCACGATCTTAGGGCACGACTCCTACTGGTTCTATTCTCCTTTGTGCTGTGATCTCGTTTCTCACTTCTCCACAATAAACCTTGCTTCGTGTCCTTTCTTAAGATGCCACCGCAACGGGTGCAGGCGCGGCTCCGTAACGATCTGTCCTTTTTGCTAGGCCACTTCAGGATCCAACCCCTGACAGAGACTCCCCTGAATCTTCCCAGGAACTCCCTCTCTCACAGGATGTTGCCTGGGCAAAACCCAGTCAGCTTCTCTCTACCTTCCTATCCAGCCCCCAGTTTTACCAGATTGTGAGGAGTGGCCTAATACATAGAACCCTTTGCTCCCCCTGGTGGCCAGAGTGTGAAGTGTAATGTGTGACTGTGATACCTGGTCAGGTGAACTCCTTTAGTGCCATCAGACGTACCATCACTCCCCTTAGTGGCGGAGCGTCAGTACTGCAACGACCAGGACTCTGGGGCGCTGCAGAGGTACACTCTGGGGCCACCACTGAAGCCTTCTTCATGCTACGCACCTCTCCGTTATTACTTTCTGGCTGATCCAACACGTTACCTCTGGTTATGCCGCTGGTCACCAAAACGGCAGCCAGGGCTCTTCCCAGACTCTCAATCTCTTCCCAGATTCTTCTTATCTTCAACTGGGAATCCCAGTTCCATGTCATCTCCTCTTCATTCTGACTGGGTGCTCTGTAATTGTAGCATGTAGGTAGTCTTCTTCGCCGAGCGGCACTAGTCTCACTTTGGGAGGCAGTCTCTCTTTCTTGCACCGGAGGGCAGTACTCTGCAGCAGGGGTCTTGTTATATTCAGCCACTTCCTCACGGACCTGCTTAACCTCCTTCTTCAAGTCTTCTACCCATTGAGGGGCGGTTACCTACCCGCTCCATACCTTCCCCACTGGCACTACCACTCCTTGCTCTTGCTCGCGCATGCATGCCTCACTCTCGACCTCAGAGAAGGTCATTTCTGGCTTTATGCGTATGCGCTCTCGCAGGGCCTGTTTCATCAACACATCTCGCAAGCCTGTCACTAGTTCAATGGATCCTGGTGATTCTGACATTGTTTTCTCATGACATATTGTACTTCATGATAGTGGTAAAATTTCTTCGATATAACTTGCGTTTATTTGTGAAAAAAATGGAAATTTGGCGAAAATTTTGAAAATTTCGCAATTTTCCAACTTTGAATTTTTATGCCCTTAAATCACAGAGATATGTCACACAAAATACTTAATAAGTAACATTTCCCACATGTCTACTTTACATCAGCACAATTTTGTAACCAAAATTTTTTTTTGTTAGGGAGTTATAAGGGTTAAAAGTTGACCAGCAATTTCTCATTTTTACAACACCATTTTTTTTAGGGACCACATCTCATTTGAAGTCATTTTGAGGGGTCTATATGATAGAAAATACCCAAGTGTGACACCATTCTAAAAACTGCACCCCTCAAGGTGCTTAAAACCACATTCAAGAAGTTTATTAACCCTTCAGGTGTTTCACAGGAATTTTTGGAATGTTTAAGTAAAAATGAACATTTAACTTTTTTTCACACAAAATGTATTTCAGCTCCAATTTGTTTTATTTTACCAAGGGTAACAGGAGAAAATGGACCCCAAATGTTGTTGTACAATTTGTCCTGAGTACGTTGATACCCCATATGTGGGGGTAAACCACTGTTTGGGCGCATGGCAGAGCTCGGAAGGGAAGGAGCGCCATTTGACTTTTCAATGCAAAATTGGCTGGAATTGAGATGGGACGCCATGTTGCGTTTGGAGAGCCCCTGATGTGCCTAAACATTGAAACCCCCCACAAGTGACACCATTTTGCAAAGTAGACCCCTTAAGGAACTTATCTAGATGTGTGGTAAGCACTTTGACCCAACAAGTGCTTCACAGAAGCTTATAATGCAGAGCCCTAAAAATAAAAAATCATATTTTTTCACAAAAATGATCTTTTCGCCCCTAATTTTTTATTTTCCCAAGGGTAAGAGAAGAAATTGGGCCACAAAAGTTGTTGTGCAATTTGTCCTGAGTATGCTGATACCCGATATGTGGGTGTAAACCACTGTTTGTGCGCATGGCAGAGCTTGGAAGGGAAGGAGCGCCATTTGACTTTTCAATGCAAAATTGACTGGAATTGAAATGGGACGCCATGTTGCGTTTGGAGAGCCCTTGATGTGCCTAAACATTAAAACCCCAACAAGTGACACCATTTTGGAAAGTAGACCCCCTAAGGAACTTATCTAGATGTGTTTTGAGAGCTTTGAACCCCCAAGTGTTTCACTACAGTTTATAACGCAGAGCCGTGAAAATAAAAATTATTTTTTTTTTCACAAAATAGATTTTTTAGCCCCCAGTTTTGTATTTTAACAAGGGTAACAGGATAAATTGGACCCCAAAAGTTGTTGTCCAATTTGTCCTGAGTACGCTGATACCCCATATGTGGGGAAGAACCACCGTTTGGGTGCATGGCAGAGCTCGGAAGGGAAGGAGCGCCATTTGGAATGCAGACTTAGATGGATTGGTCTGCAGGCGTCACGCTGCATTTGCAGACCCCTGATGCACCTAAACAGTAGAAATCCCCCACAAATGACCCCATATTGGAAACTAGGAACTTATCTAGATGTGTTGTGAGATCTTTGAACCCCCAAGTGTTTCACTACAGTTTATAACGCAGAGCCGTGAAAATAAATAAATAATAAATAAAAAATAATTTTTTTTCCACAAAAATTAATTTTTAGCCCCCAGTTTTGTATTTTCCCAAGGGTAACAGGAGAAATTGGACCCCAAAAGTTGTTGTCCAATTTGTCCCAAGTACACTGATACCCCAAATGTTGGGGTAAACCCCTGTTTGGGTGCACGGGAGAGCTCGGAAGGGAAGGAGCCCTGTTTTACTTTTCAACGCAGAATTGGCTGGAATTGAGATCGGACGCCATGTCGCGTTTGGAGAGCCCCTGATGTGCCTAAACAGTGGAAACTCCCCAATTCTAACTGAAACCCTAATCCAAACACACTCCTAACCCTAATCCCAATGGTAACCCTAACGACACCCTTAACACTGACACACCCCTAACTCTAATCCCAACCCTAATCCCAACCGTAAATGTAATCCAAACCTTGACCCTAACTTTAGCCCCAACCCTAACTTTAGCCCCAACCCTAACCCTAACTTTAGCCCCAACCCTAACTTTAGCCTCAACCCTAACCCTAACTTTAGCCCTAACCCTAACCCTAGCCCTAACCCTAGCCCTAACCCTAGCCCTAGCCATAACCCTAGCCCTAACCCTAACCCTAGCCCTAACCCTAACCCTAGCCCTAATCCTAATGGGAAAATGGAAATAAATACATTTTTTAAATTTTATTATTTTTCCATAACTAAGGGGGTGATGAAGGGGGGTTTGATTTACTTTTATAGCGTTTTTTATAGCGGATTTTTATGATTGGCAGCTGTCACACACTAAAAGACGCTTTTTATAGCAAAAAAGTTTTTGCGTCTCCACATTTTGAGACCTATAATTTTTCCATATTTTGGTCCACAGAGTCATGTGAGGTCTTGTTTATTGCGGGTCGAGTTGTCGGTTTTATTGGTAACATTTTCGGGCATGTGACATTTTTTGATCGCTTTTATTCCGATTTTTGTGAGGCAGAATGACCAAAAACCAGCTATTCATGAATTTCTTTTGGGGAGGGGTGTTTATACCATTCCACGTTTGGTAAAATTTATAAAGCAGTTTTATTCTTCGGGTCAGTACGATTACAGCGATACCTCATTTATATCATTTTTTTATGTTTTGGCGCTTTTATACGATAAAAACTATTTTATAGAAAAAATAATTATTTTGGCATCGCTTTATTCTGAAAACTATAACTTTTTTATTTGTTTGCTGATGATGCTGTATGGCGGCTCATTTTTTACAGGATAAGATGACGTTTTCAGTTTTACCATGGTTATTTATATCTGTCTTTTTGATCGCGTGTTATTCTACTTTTTGTTCGGCGGTATGATAATAAAGCATTTTCTGCCTCGTTTTTTTTTTTAATTTTACGGTGTTCACTGAAGGGGTTAACTAGTGGGACAGTTTTATAGGTTGGGTCGTTACGGACACGGCGATACTAAATATGTGTACTTTTATTGTTTTTTTTATTTAGATAAAGAAATGTATTTATGGGAATAATATATATATTTTTGTCTTTATTTAGGAATTTTTTTTATTATTTTTTGTACACATGTGGAAATTTTTAAAAAAAACTTTTTTACTTTGTCCCGGGGGGGACATCACAGATCGCTGATCTGACAGTTTGCACAGCACTCTGTCAGATCGGCGATCTACTGCGCTCCTGGCTTACCAGTGCCTGCACTGGGCAGGCGCTTGGTAAGCCACCTCCCTGCAGAACCCGGATGCAGCCCCGCGGCCATTTTGGATCCGGGAACTGCAGGGAGAGGAGGTAAGAGACGCTCGGAGCAACGCGATCACATTGCACTGCTCCGAGGGTCTCAGGGAAGCCCGCAGGGAGCCCCCTCCCTGCGCGATGCTTCCCTATACCGCCGGAACACTGCGATCATGTTTGATCGCAGTGTGTCGGGGGTTAATGTGCCGGGGGCGGTCCGTGACTGCTCCTAGCACATAGTGCTGGATGTCAGCTGCGATAGTCAGCTGACACCCGACCATGATCGGCCGTGCTCCCCCCGTGAGCGCGGCCGATCGCATATGACGTACTATCCCGTCGGTGGGAATTAAGGCCCACCCCACCTCGACGGGATAGTACGTCATATGGGATTAAGGGGTTAAGATCCTGAAGTCTCTCCTCTGTCTCCTGGGAACTGGAGACTCTGGGGTTAAGTCTTTGCAGTCTTTTCTCCCAGTGAAGCTGGAAGCAGGAAGTAACACAGCCACTCTGCTGCACGAATCTCTGCATGTTAAACTGGCAGTCTTTCTGCAGTAGCTATGCCACACACACACAGGGCAGCTTACTTGTCACACTCAGGGGTCCTGGCTTGTCACTGCGGTCACCGGGGCTGCGCACTCTGGTCACTGTCAGGGGATACGTCTTCTCTGATTACGGAAGCTTTCAAGTCCACACTCTCACATCCAGCCTTCACTACTACCTCAGTGCCCTCACGGGGAGCACTCTCTTTCGGGGAGCGCGGTGCTGCAGCCTGCTCTTTTCTGAACATACCCCTCTCTCTTCCTCTCTGCCCCCAGCAGTCACATGGTCTCCTCTGTCCAGGGCAGAAAGTCCTCCCCCCAAAAACCTAGCTGTCCGACTAAGTGGTTCTGTGATAGAAATATATATATCATGTAGATCTCACTTGCATGTATACTCTTCTATAATCAAATATATACTTATATGCTCACAGCTAATATATACATTATAATCAATGGTTTAAAATGGCTGACACAAACTAATATAACCTAGACAGATCATAAAATGGCTGACATGAACTAATATAAACCAGACAGATCATATGAGGTTTTCCGTCCCTAAAAGCAGAACAGAGTCAGATGTTTGGTGACTGCTGATCAAATGTCTCCACTTTGTCCTAGACACAGAACTCAAGTTTAGTTGCTTAATCCTCTGTCATATGAGCATTAATCACCATATTCCATATATGTTTAGATAACCAATGACAGAAGAGCTAGACAATATGGTAATTAACTAACCACCCCTGACAACCCCTAACCACTCCTTTCTATGTGAAAATATAAAACTATGTATGTACAATAAAGTTTCAGTATTGATGGAATGTTGTTCTGTCACAGTTGTGTACAGTCCATTCTTGATGAGCGCTCAAAATACTCAGTCTAATTGGGAGCGGCCGTAGCACACACAGGGATATATTTATCCAACCCTAATATTTCCATAACAGAATGGCGCCCAACGGCACGGATGAAACGCACACGTGGACCCACTACTGACCGGAAAGAAGGAGGTGGCCGTGGCTTTGGCACAGGGGCAGGAGACTGCGCAGCTCCATAAGTAAGGTAAGAAAATGTTATCATCTTACCTGAAAGTCCCCTGTGCCCAGTCCTTGTCTATGCCTCTTGCCGGTCAGGTGTGTGGTCACCAATTCCCAGGTAGTGTAAAAAATCCGTAGCCACGAATCCACCCTGGGAGGTGTCTGCTGTGAGCCGTGTATATGTTCTATGTTTGTGTAAGATCCGGGAGAAGGAAGGAAAAGTGACTTTTGCTTTTGGTTGCTGGGTAACAGACCGCAGGAGGTCAAATCGCTCGATAAGTTATTGCAGGATTCCCGTGCATAGGAGGAACAGGTAGAGTTCCGGTGCAGGTAGTCCCATGTTCCAGGCACGGGTAGTGATAACTTAGAGGGGCTACTGCAGATTCCCGTAGCCGGCGGCCAGTCAGGACGTCCGGACCGGGGTGGTAGTTTTCCCGCTTGTTGTGCTTCTCACTCACTCAGGCGGCCCGGGCGCAGGTGCGTCCAGTGCGATTGGCAGTAGTCTGTTCCCAGCGCAACCTGCACGTGTCACAGAATTTAAAAAGGGAATCTCCCGGATTGTCTATCTGTTTCTGTTTGTGTCATGTACTATTGCCGCTTTAAGGGCATATAACTGTAAAAGAAAGTTTTGGGTTTTTTTTCCTTCTCTCATGCAACTTCCTCTTTTTTCAGCTGAAGCAGAGATGCATTGTAAATCACACTGTCACATCTGGTTTTTTTTCTGACTGTTTTCAGCTGCAATGCTGGCTATGTGTAGCTTTTTGTGAAGAAGTTAAGTTAAATTGTATCTATCATTTTTGATGTGACATATGTGTATCAGATACGAGATTTTAGTGATATTGCATATTATAATATTACAGTATTAGAAAGGGGAAGTGTGTCTCTGACTGCATTTGAGCGCAGAGATTCTAAAAAAAAAAAAAAAAGAGAGAAGAGGAAAGCCGTTTTAATTTTTAATTTTTTTTTTTTTTTACCCTCTTAAAGGGTCTTTTTCTTTTTGCGGCATTTTAAAGTTTTTTAATTAAGTTTTCCTCAATCTTCAATCTCTTTACCTTTTTATTTTTTATTTATTTATTTATTTTTGGAAAAAGTTTTTTTTCTTTCCTTTTGTATCAAAATTTTGAGTTTTTGGTTGTGAACTAAGTTTTTGACGGTTTTTCTTATCGTTTTGGGTTTTTCTTAGAGTTTTATATACTCATTTTTAGAAGTTTTTTATTATTTAGCACTGTTTTTTTTTCATTTTTATGTGTTTTTCATTTTTTTTTTTTTTGCTTTTGCCATGGGGAATAAAGTGGCCGAGCAACAGGAAAGTCTTTTTACTTCCTGATGAGCAAACAGCCCCTAGATAGTGGCAGAACACGAAGGTGTTAAGTATGTGAAGATTTTGAAAGGTATAAAGTACGTGAAATTCATTAGAATGGCAGATTTCAAGCTGCAGAATGGCATGACGTAGAAAGGAAAATAAGGGAAGTTAGCTGATGTTAGATTGCTGAATACTAATACATGGTATGAAGTAGCACAGCAGAGCTTACATCGTTTAGGTGGTACAGAAAGTTATGTGAGCAAACCAGGAAGTGATTTTTGTGGGTATGAGACGGGAGAATCTGCGCAGTCTGCTTTTAGCAGAATCCATGGTATAGGTAGTTATTTTTGCACAGTATGTGGTGCGCCCCGTCTCTCCCTACAGGGAGAAGGCATAATTGCTCCTCTCTATTATTCTTGTTGTTCTCCTCTATCCTCTTTTTTCTCTGTCAGTCTTTTCTCTCCGCATTCTCTCTCCTTTCCTCTCCTCTTCCTCCACATTTTTTCTCTTCTCTCTCTTCCCCTCTCTATCTCTCTCCTTCATACCCTCCATCTTCTCCTCCTTCCTTCTCCACTCCCCCACCACACCTTTCTCCTCCTTTTCCTTCTCCACACCCATCTCTCCTCACCCTCTCTCTCCCCTCCTTCTCCACTCCTCTCTTCTCCTCCCTCTCTCTCTCTTACACACACCCCCCATCTTCTCCTCCCTCTTGTCCACATTCTCTCTCCCCTCCTACTATTCCTTTGTCTCACTCATCAACCCCTCCTCCTTCTTCTTCCTCTTTTTTCCCTCCTTGTTGCCGGCTGGGCCAACTCCCAATTCAAACAATATGGTGCTTACAGCACAAGGTTTCCCTCTATGCCCCTGGCACAGTCCAGCCATTGCCAGTTGTGATATTTGGGGAAAGAAGGTGAAAGCCCCCCCCCACAGTGGGCAGCCCCAGACACATCAGGCAGCGGGCAGCTCAGCCCTGGGTGCAGAGGGGGGAGGAATGATATCAGAACGAGCTCACTGACAGATCCTCCGTTATCTCATTTCACAGTCAACAATATTGTAACCCTTAAGGTTTTACATGAACTTTGATATCACCATGTATTGATAATGTACAACTTCAGCACCGGTCAGAGCTGCCTACATTCACACCAACATAGAACTATAAGTCTAATCCATCATAGTTTCAGCAAGGGGGGAGACATCCTCACATAAAAAAAAAAAAGCAACTTCTGAGTCCAATATCAGCCAGTGTATGACCCCAGTACAAGCTATCACAACTATTCCTCTGATGAAGATGAAGAGGGAACATCATATATGCTGTCCAGTACTAGGAAAAGAAACCCACAGGCACCAAGAATACAGGGGCAGATAGAGGCACCACCATTACACTATGTGCACTGCACTTCAAGTCAGATGACAATCTTCCAGACCCAGGGATGCATCCCATGCCATTTTACCGAAGAATGTAGCAGAAGCAGTAAACATATGCAGCCAGCTGGAATGATCTCTGGGCCATGAATGAAAATAGAAGCAGGTGATGCACTCTGGCCAATCATGAAGGAACAATTCAAACTTCCAGCAGAATCAGACATACACGCTTGGGAGTCAGGGCCACAGCTAATTGAACAGCTCAAAGAGTGAGCCATGACATGAGCCAAGAAAAGACAGAGTCTGTAAAGAAGTTTCATGGCAGAGTAATGCAAGTATTCCGAGACTTGGGCTTCACCATTCATGACCAGATACACAGGCAAATGTTGGCACAGGCCTTTGTGCATGGACTGAGACAGCCAATCAGGAAACCACTGATAGTGGCTAGGCCTGAGAACAGGTCAATAGCAGTGGACTGACCCAGAAAAAAAAATGTTTTATGTGCGCCTAGGAGACTGTTTATTGCTGATTGTCACCAAAATTGCCACCATTATAGCACCACAAAAGAGCACAAAGAAGGAAAAGGGTGCCGTGCTGCTGAGAACACCAGAAGGGGAGCCAGAGGTGAAGACGCTACAAAGTGCCGATCGACACCCCGGAAGAACCGCTGCAGACTCCAGAGAGGAGACACCGACCTCAATAAGGTGAGCAAAGGGGAGAAGCTATGTCGGAGCAGGAGGAAGAAGTGATGGCAGATGCAGCCACAGCCCCTGTAATGCCCCAAGACCTTGGGTTGGATGCAGCCGCCGGTCTCATGGCACCCCGGGCCTCGCCACGAATGCACCTGCAGGCCCCGTCTTACCACCGCAGCTTCAATCAGCAGGCCGGACCCCGCTGCCGCTGCAGTACCCATCATGTTGTCCACAGTAGCCAAAGGGATTGAGTCCCAACCAGGGGTGCAGAAGACAGCCCCTCTCATGGTGACCACTGACCTGGAAGCCCAACCACCCTACAAAGACAGAAGAAGTGCCAAGTGTTACATCTGTGGCAAGTTTGGCCATTTCCAGAACCAGTGCAAAGCACCCACGCCCCCGAAGAGACTGGACCCATGCAACCCAAGAGTTGGTCCAGAGAAACAGGTCAAGGAGGAAGTGCAGAAAGCAGTGAAGTACCCAGTCCACAGGACAGAGGCAAGCAAGCCAGGTCCGCAAGACACTACGCTCCTGACATGTAAAACTTCATCTGCAAGACCAATACCTTAAATTACTCTTAAAGTGGATGGCGTTGTCAGATCCAAAGTGGTGCAGCCAGAAGTGTGATGACACCTGTGGAACTCGCTGATCCCACCTGCCTATCAGAATCCTCTGTGTCTCGCATGGGCATTGATGGTCAAGTCAGACATTCTCAGCTTACAAAGCCACTGAGCGTGTGCACTCAGCCAGGACACTCTATCCTGTCCCAGTTTGTGGTGTCAAGGAACTGCCACTCAACCTACTGGGAGCGAACCTACTGCAGAAGCTGAAGGCAACCACAGTGTTCCAGGAAGATGGGACAGTGACACTTTCTTCATCCCTGACCCGAGAAGAGTCATGCTGGCGGCCCTACAAGAACATTAAACAATCGATGAGGCCTACCCAAGGAGGTACTGGATGTAGTACCAGAAAGTCTATGGTCTAAGGGACCCCAGCACATGAGAAAACCTCAAGTTGCCCCAGTACGGGTGTCACTCAAGCCATGAACCCCGTACCCTCGTAAGGCCCAGGCCAGGCCTAGAGTCAAGCTGCCTCTGACCAACTGAAGGTCTACCTGGAAATAGGAATCATTGTTCCTCGCACATCGCCTTGCAATACCCCGCTTTTCCCTGTCAAGAAAAAGACTGTAAAAGGAGAGCCAGCCAAGTTCAGAATGGTATATAACCTGAGAGCTGTGAATGACGCCACGGTGTTTGAAACTGCAATTATGCCGAATCCGCACACTCTGCTTTCAAATGTGCCTGCCACAGCAAAAGTGTTCACAGTGAACAACCTGGCTAACGTTTTCTCCAGTGTTCCAGTTCATCCGGAAGACCAGTTCCTGTTTGCCTTAATGCACCAGGGGGGACAACACACATGGACAGTGATGCCACAGTGGGCCCAGAACAGCCCTTCACGGTTCACCAAAGCAATGTCCACAGTCCTCACCAACTGGGTCACAGAACATGCAGAAGTAACCCTGCTACAATACATGGACAATCTACTCCTTTGTGCAGTTGACTTTGACACGTGTAAAGCCCTTTCCTTGTATCTCCTACTCTACCTGGTGGAGCAGCACTGCAAGATCTCAAAGAACAAAGTCCAGTGGTGTCTGAAGCAAGTTAAGTTCCAGAGACACTGTATTGCTCACCAGGCGAAACACCTGACAGATGACCGGAAGACCACAGTGGAGAAGATGGTCCCTCCGACAACTCCAAAGGTGCTACAGGTCTTCCTTGGTCTAGTTTCGTATTGCAGAGCCTGGATCCCTGATGCTTCCGTCATATGCAGCCTCTGTGTGAATAAAACAGCGTGACCCCGTTCCTCCAGACAGATGTGGCCTTCAGTTCGTTCAAGAAGTTAAAAGGCTCTGTAGTCTCAGCGCCAGCACTAGGCCTATCTGACTACAAGAAGCCATTCCGTCTCTACTTGATGAGAAGAGAAGGCCTTGCTACTGTAGTCCTGACACAGCTTCAGGGGGGAAAGCAGAGACTTTCGGACTACTTTTCAGCTTGCCTGGATCCAGTTGCAAGGGGAGCCTCTTCCTCCCGCATGATAGCAGCAGTTGCAGCACACGCCCTCCTGGACAGGACTACTGACATCAGTGGAAAAAACCATTGGAAATCCTGGCTCTGCATGACATCTCAGCAATCCTCAACCAAACCCAGCTAAAACATCTCTCCACCGCCAGGCATCTTCGCCTCCAGTGCTCTCTACTCCTGCCCAACAATGTCACCATCTCCAGATGCACAGTCCTCAACCCGTCCACTCTACTCCCACTCCCAAGGGGGGATACAGATATGGACCCTCAGATAAAAAGTCTGCATGGGAACTGAATTTGCTCCGGATGGATGACCATGATTGCTTCAGCATCATGCAACAGGAAACAGCAGGACTACCCAAGGTGGCAGAAGAGCTACTGACCAACCCAGAGTTGATCCTCTATGTGGATGGCTCCAGATTCGCAGATGATGAAGGAAGATTCCACATGGGATGTGCAGTGACCAGCAATCAAGAGATCCTGTGGTCCAGAAGTCTGCTGCCCAGTCTGTCAGCCCAGGAAGCAGAACTGATAGCGCTGATGAAGGCCTACCAGATGGCAGAAGACAAGACTGAGAAAATGTATACCGATTCAAGGTACTCGCATGGCATAGCACACGACTTCGGACCCATCTGGGCTGCAAGGGATTTCATCACAGCAAGCAGAACAACCGTGAAGCATCATGGAGCCATTAAGGACCTGCTGAACACACTTCAACTTCCAAAAGTGGTGGCAGTACTAAAAGTCAAAGCGCATGGAAAACTAAACACAGTAGAGGCACGAGGCAACAACATGGCGGATATGGCAACCAAAGAAGCAGTCAAAGGAAGACAATATGGAAAAGTGGAAGAGGTCGGAGAGCCAGACGGCTACTACAGGACGGCTGAAGACAGGAAATCTGACAAGATGACGTCCTGTGATCTGCTCAAAAAAGCTGCAGGAGCAAGCCCCAAAGGACAAGAAGGAATGCTGGATGCAGAAGAGAGCAGCACATGAAGAAGGAAGGGTATACTCAATGGACTACAAACCCTGTTTACCCCGAAGCATGTACCTCATCGTGGTCCAGTGGGCACATGGGCCCACACACAGATTAAAGGCACAGATGAATGATCCGATTGGTGCTTACTGGTTCGCCCCAGAAATCTCCACCCTAACAGCCAAGTTCATAAACAGCTGTCTGACCTGTGGCCAATGCAACCCTGGAAGAATGGAGAAAGTTCCCACACATCGTCTTGCCAGACCACTGTACCCCCTTCCAGAGGATCCAGATAGACCACATCAAGATGCCGCCAAGTGGAGGATTCGAATATGCCCTTGTGGCCATGGACATGTTCTCAGGATGACAGCCAGAAGCTTTCCCAGTGAAGAACCAGTCAGCAAGGACTACTGCAAAGAAGCTACTCTCAGAGACGAGATATGCAGCTATGGGGTCCCAGAAGTGATAGAGAGTGACCAGGGACCCGCATTCATAGCAAACCTCACACGAGAGATCTAGTCAGCAGTAGGGTCAGACTTAGGCCTACACACTCCCAATCACACTACTCAGTGTTAGGCACACTCCCAGAGGCCCAGAAAAAGCTGTCATTATATGAAATTTTGTTTGTGTCTAGTCCCAGGTTAGGGGTATCCTTCCCTCAGCAGCTGATTATGTAATATGATACTTTGTCTGCTTATGTAATTGAACTCACCAAGAAACTTGCTAACATCCATTCTCGAGTTTTTTTCTTCATTGCCAGATCCAGATTCAGTGTCCGGTATGCACTCCTAGAAGCCAGGAGACTGGGTGTTGGTGAAAAAGTTTGTAAGGAGAACACCACTCGATCCCAGATTTGATGCTCCTGCTCAAGTGCTGCTGATGACTAGGGTTGAGCGAAACGGGTCGATCATTTTCAAAAGTCGCCGACTTTTGGCTAAGTCGGCGTCTCATGAAACCCGATCCGACCCCTGTGCTTGTCGGCCATGCGGTACGCGACTTTCGCGCCAAAGTCGCGTTTCAATGACGCGAAAAGCGCCATTTCTCAGCCAATGAAGGTGAACGCAGAGTGTGGGCAGCGTGATGACATAGATCCTGGTCCCCACCATCTTAGAGAAGGGCATTGCAGTGATTGGCTTGCTGTCTGCGGCGTCACAGGGGCTATAAAGGGGCGTTCCCGCCGACCGCCATCTTACTGCTGCTGATCTGAGCTTAGGGACAGGTTGCTGCCGCTTCATCAGAAGCAGGGAGAGCGTTAGGCAGGGTCCACTAACCACCAAACCGCTTGTGCTGCAGCGATTTCCACTGTCCAACACCACCTTCGGTGTGCAGGGACTGTGGAAGCTATTTTTTTTTTTTTTTCCCCTCAGCGCTGTAGCTCATTGGGCTGCCCTAGAAGGCTCCGTGATAGCTGTATTGCTGTGTGTACGCCACTGTGGAAACCAACTGCTTTTTTCAAAGCACATATCCTCTTGTTCCTTCCTTTCTGCACAGCTATCTTTTTTGTTTGTCCACACTTTTTATTTAATTTGTGCATCAGTCCACTCCTATTGCTGCCTGCCATACCTGGCTTACATTACTGCAGGGAGATAGTAATTGTAGGACAGTTTTTTTTTGTTTTTTTTTTTGTGGGAGATTAAGATTGGCATTTCTGCTACAGTGCCATCCCTGTGTGTGCCATCTCTCACTGAGTGGGCCATAGAAAGCCTATTTATTTTTTCCGTGATTTGTGTTCTAAAATCTACCTCAACACAAAAACACTACATCAATCAGTGGGAGAAAAATATTGGCCTCAGTCAGGGCTTGTGTGCCACTGCTGTGTGTGCGCTATCTCTCATTCAGTGGGCTATAGCAAGCCTATTTTTTTTTTTTTTTTTTTTTTTTTTAATATTATTTGGTTTCTAAAGTCTCCCTGAAAAAAAAAAAAAACCTAAAAAAACAGTGGGAGAGTAATATTGCCCTTTCAGCTTGTGTGCCAGTCTTGACTCCTGGGTGTGCCACCTCTCTCCCTCTCATTCAGTGGGCCATAGAAAGCCTATTTATTTTTTTTTTTAAATATTATTGGGTTTCTAAAGTCTCCCTGAAAAAACAAAAAATACATAAAAAAACAGTGGGAGAGTAATATTGCCCTTTCAGCTTGTGTGCCAGTCTTGACTCCTGGGTGTGCCACCTCTCTCCCTTTCATTCAGTGGGCCATAGAAAGCCTATTTTTTTTTTTTTTTTAATATTATTTGGTTTCTAATTCTCCCTGAAAAAAAAAAAAAAACCTAAAAAAACAGTGGGAGAGTAATATTGCCCTTTCAGCTTGTGTGCCAGTCTTGACTCCTGGGTGTGCCACCTCTCTCCCTCTCATTCAGTGGGCCATAGAAAGCCTATTTATTTTTTTTTTTAAATATTATTGGGTTTCTAAAGTCTCCCTGAAAAAACAAAAAATACATAAAAAAACAGTGGGAGAGTAATATTGCCCTTTCAGCTTGTGTGCCAGTCTTGACTCCTGGGTGTGCCACCTCTCTCCCTTTCATTCAGTGGGCCATAGAAAGCCTATTTTTTTTTTTTTTTTTAATATTATTTGGTTTCTAATTCTCCCTGAAAAAAAAAAAAAAACCTAAAAAAACAGTGGGAGAGTAATATTGCCCTTTCAGCTTGTGTGCCAGTCTTGACTCCTGGGTGTGCCACCTCTCTCCCTCTCATTCAGTGGGCCATAGAAAGCCTATTTATTTTTTTTTTTTAAATATTATTGGGTTTCTAAAGTCTCCCTGAAAAAACAAAAAATACATAAAAAAACAGTGGGAGAGTAATATTGCCCTTTCAGCTTGTGTGCCAGTCTTGACTCCTGGGTGTGCCACCTCTCTCCCTTTCATTCAGTGGGCCATAGAAAGCCTATTTATTTTTTCCGTGATTTGTGTTCTAAATTCTACCTCAACACAAAAACACTACATCAATCAGTGGGAGAAAAATATTGGCCTCAGTCAGGGCTTGTGTGCCACTGCTGTGTGTGCTATCTCTCATTCAGTGGGCTATAGCAAGCCTATTTTTTTTTTTTTTTTTTTTAATATTATTTGGTTTCTAAAGTCTCCCTGAAAAAAAAAAAAACCTAAAAAAACAGTGGGAGAGTAATATTGCCCTTTCAGCTTGTGTGCCAGTCTTGACTCCTGGGTGTGCCACCTCTCTCCCTCTCATTCAGTGGGCCATAGAAAGCCTATTTATTTTTTTTTTTAAATATTATTGGGTTTCTAAAGTCTCCCTGAAAAAACAAAAAATACCTAAAAAAACAGTGGGAGAGTAATATTGCCCTTTCAGCTTGTGTGCCAGTCTTGACTCCTGGGTGTGCCACCTCTCTCCCTTTCATTCAGTGGGCCATAGAAAGCCTATTTATTTTTTCCGTGATTTGTGTTCTAAATTCTACCTCAACACAAAAACACTACATCAATCAGTGGGAGAAAAATATTGGCCTCAGTCAGGGCTTGTGTGCCACTGCTGTGTGTGCTATCTCTCATTCAGTGGGCTATAGCAAGCCTATTTTTTTTTTTTTTTTTTTTTTTTTAATATTATTTGGTTTCTAAAGTCTCCCTGAAAAAACAAAAAATACCTAAAAAAACAGTGGGAGAGTAATATTGCCCTTTCAGCTTGTGTGCCAGTCTTGACTCCTGGGTGTGCCACCTCTCTCCCTCTCATTCAGTGGGCCATAGAAAGCCTATTTATTTTTTTTTTTAAATATTATTGGGTTTCTAAAGTCTCCCTGAAAAAACAAAAAATACCTAAAAAAACAGTGGGAGAGTAATATTGCCCTTTCAGCTTGTGTGCCAGTCTTGACTCCTGGGTGTGCCACCTCTCTCCCTCTCATTCAGTGGGCCATAGAAAGCCTATTTATTTTTTTTTTTAAATATTATTGGGTTTCTAAAGTCTCCCTGAAAAAACAAAAAATACATAAAAAAACAGTGGGAGAGTAATATTGCCCTTTCAGCTTGTGTGCCAGTCTTGACTCCTGGGTGTGCCACCTCTCTCCCTTTCATTCAGTGGGCCATAGAAAGCCTATTTATTTTTTCCGTGATTTGTGTTCTAAAATCTACCTCAACACAAAAACACTACATCAATCAGTGGGAGAAAAATATTGGCCTCAGTCAGGGCTTGTGTGCCACTGCTGTGTGTGCTATCTCTCATTCAGTGGGCTATAGCAAGCCTATTTTTTTTTTTTTTTTTAATATTATTTGGTTTCTAAAGTCTCCCTGAAAAAAAAAAAAACCTAAAAAAACAGTGGGAGAGTAATATTGCCCTTTCAGCTTGTGTGCCAGTCTTGACTCCTGGGTGTGCCACCTCTCTCCCTTTCATTCAGTGGGCCATAGAAAGCCTATTTTTTTTTTTTTTTTTAATATTATTTGGTTTCTAATTCTCCCTGAAAAAAAAAAAAAAACCTAAAAAAACAGTGGGAGAGTAATATTGCCCTTTCAGCTTGTGTGCCAGTCTTGACTCCTGGGTGTGCCACCTCTCTCCCTCTCATTCAGTGGGCCATAGAAAGCCTATTTATTTTTTTTTTTAAATATTATTGGGTTTCTAAAGTCTCCCTGAAAAAACAAAAAATACATAAAAAAACAGTGGGAGAGTAATATTGCCCTTTCAGCTTGTGTGCCAGTCTTGACTCCTGGGTGTGCCACCTCTCTCCCTTTCATTCAGTGGGCCATAGAAAGCCTATTTATTTTTTCCGTGATTTGTGTTCTAAAATCTACCTCAACACAAAAACACTACATCAATCAGTGGGAGAAAAATATTGGCCTCAGTCAGGGCTTGTGTGCCACTGCTGTGTGTGCTATCTCTCATTCAGTGGGCTATAGCAAGCCTATTTTTTTTTTTTTTTTTAATATTATTTGGTTTCTAAAGTCTCCCTGAAAAAAAAAAAAAACCTAAAAAAACAGTGGGAGAGTAATATTGCCCTTTCAGCTTGTGTGCCAGTCTTGACTCCTGGGTGTGCCACCTCTCTCCCTCTCATTCAGTGGGCCATAGAAAGCCTATTTATTTTTTTTTTGGTTTTTTTAATATTATTTGGTTTCTAAAGTCTCCCTGAAAAAAACAAAAAAAACATAAAAAACAGTGGGAGAGTAATATTGCCCTTTCAGCTTGTGCGCCAGTCTTGACTCCTGGTTGTGCCACCTCTCTCTCTCTAATTGTGGGCCATAGAAAGCCTTTTTTTTTTTTTTTTTTAATATTATTTGGTTTCTAAAGTCTCCCTGAGAAAAAAAAATAAATAAATTAGGTGGGAGATTAATATTGACATTAGTGCTTGAGTGACAGTCCTGCGTGTGTGTCATCTCTGTGATTTTGTGCCACAGAAAACAGAGTGTGTAACATTGTGCCTGATTTTCCTTGTGGTCTCACCAACCTGTTAAGGGATATTGAAATCATACTGAAGTTATAGCTCACCGTGTAAGTTGTTTGATAGCAACAAATAAAGTTACTTTGGTTAAGATTTTAAAACAATGAGGAAGTCTGGTGCAAGAGGTCGTCGTGGGCGTTCATTGTCAGCTGGTAATGATGGTAGTGGTAGTGGAGCATCAGGTGGTCGTGGGGATAAAAATATTCCACCTAAGTCTGGAGCTGTGGAGCCAGTTTCGTCGTCAGGCTACACAAGGCCTCGAACGCTCTCTTTTCTGGGAGTAGGAAAACCGCTTTTAAAGGCGGAGCAGCAACAGCAAGTTTTAACTTACATTGCAGACTCAGCCTCTAGCTCTTTTGCCTCCTCTTCCGAAACTGGTAAATGTAAAAGCAGCGCGTCGCTTGTGGATGTTCACGGTCAGGGACAAGTCGCTTCCTTGTCCTCCTCAGCAAAAACTACAACAAGAGAGAAGGATGCAGCAGGCGACACAACGGGTCACTCCATGGAGCTCTTTACACATACCGTCCCTGGCTTAGAAAGTGAAACATTTAACAGGCCATGCCCATTACAAGTATATTCTGACATGGAGTGCACTGATGCACAGCCACAGCCAGAGTACTATGCTGCTCCTTTGACTCAGACCACCACATTGCCCTCTCAGGGTACAGATCCACAATCAGACCCTGATGAGACTATGTTGCCCCGCCACGAACGCTATACCACCGACCGACACAGTGACACAGACGAAGTTGCACACGAGCTCGAAGAGGAGGTAATAGATGACCCAGTTATTGACCCCGATTGGCAGCCATTGGGGGAACAGGGTGCAGGCGGCAGTAGTTCAGAAGCGGAGGTGGAGGAGGGGCCGCAGCAGGCATCAACATCGCAACAGGTTCCATCTGCCGGGCCCGTATCTGGACCAAAACGCGTGTCAAAGCCAAAACCTGTTGGAGCACAGCGTTGCCATCCGGTTAAAGCTCAGTCTGCAATCCCTGAAAAGGGATCAGAGTCTAGGAAGAGTGCAGTCTGGCATTTTTTTAAACAACATCCAACTGATCAGCGCAAAGTCATCTGTCAAAAATGTTCAACTAGCTTAAGCAGAGGTCAGAATCTGAAAAGTCTAAATACTAGTTGCATGCATTGACACTTAACCACCATGCATTCTCAAGCCTGGACTAACTACCAAACGTCCCTCAAGGTTGTAGCACCCTCGGCCAATGAAGCTAGTCAGCAACGCAACATCCCTTCCGTCACTGTAAGGCCACCATTTTCCGCACCACCGGCAGTATCTGTGCAGGTTTCTTTGCCAGCCAAAAGCAGTCAGGGTCAGGGAATCACCAGTTTTGTAGGAGGAAATATTGCATCTAGGGCACCGGCGGAAACAATACCGTCTCCAACCGTCTCTCAGTCTGCCATGTCCACCGGCACACCCGAAAGTTCCACGATCTACAGCTCTCCAGTCCAGCTCACCCTACATGAGACTCTGGTTAGAAAAAGGAAGTACTTATCCTCGCATCCGCGTACACAGGGTTTTAACGCCCACATAGCTAGACTAATCTCGTTAGAGATGATGCCCTACCGGTTAGTTGAAAGCGAAGCTTTCAAAGCCCTGATGGAGTACGCTGAACCACGATACGAGCTACCCAGTCGACACTTTTTTTCCAGAAAAGCCATCCCAGCCCTGCACCAGCATGTTAAACAGCGCATCGTCCATGCACTCAGGCAATCTGTGAGTACAAAGGTGCACCTGACTACAGATGCATGGACCAGTAGGCATGGCCAGGGACGTTATGTGTCCATCACGGCACACTGGGTGAATGTGGTGGATGCAGGGTCCACAGGCGACATCAATTTAGGGACAGTTGTGCCTAGCCCACGGTCTAGGAAACAGTTGGCTGTAGGCGTTCGCACCCCCTCCTCCTCCTCCTCGTCCTCCTGCAGAAGCTACAGCTCTTCCACAGAACGCAGTCGGCCAACCACTCCATCGGCAGATGACACTGTTGCACACCAGTTGTCCCATTATGGGCCAGCTACTGCCAAGCGTCAGCAGGCTGTATTGGCTATGAAGTGTTTGGGCGACAACAGACACACCGCGGAAGTTCTGTCCGAGTTCTTGCAACAAGAAACGCAGTCGTGGCTGGGCACAGTAGATCTTGAGGCAGGCAAGGTAGTGAGTGATAACGGAAGGAATTTCATGGCTGCCATCTCCCTTTCCCAACTGAAACACATTCCTTGCCTGGCTCACACCTTAAACCTGGTGGTGCAGTGCTTATTGAAAACTTATCCTGGGTTCTCCGACCTGCTCCTCAAAGTGCGTGCACTTTGCTCACATATCCGACGTTCGCCTGTACACGCCAGCCGTATGCAGACCTATCAGCGGTCTTTGAACCTTCCCCAGCATCGCCTAATCATAGACGTTGCAACAAGGTGGAACTCAACACTGCACATGCTTCAGAGACTGTGCGAACAGAGGCGTGCTGTTATTTATTTGTGGGAGGATACACGGGCAGGCAGTAGGATGGCAGACATGGAGTTGTCAGGTGTGCAGTGGTCGAAGATACAAGACATGTGTCAAGTCCTTCAGTGTTTTGAGGAATGCACACGGCTGGTTAGTGCAGACAACGCCGTAATAAGCATGAGCATCCCCCTAATGCGTCTGCTGATGCAAAGTTTGACGCACATAAAGGAGCAGGCGTCTGCACCAGAGGAAGAGGGAAGCCTTGATGACAGTCAGCCATTGTCTGGTCAGGGCAGTGTACAGGACGAGGTAGCGGGCGAAGAGGAGGTGGAGGACGAGGAGGATGATGGGGATGAGTATATTTTTAATGCGGAAACTTTCACGGGGGCACAGGAAATTGGTTGCGTGTCACGGCCGGGTTCTGGTTTTTTGAGGGACACAAGTGACGTAGATTTGCCTGCAACTGCCCCTCAACCAATCACAACCGGAGATTTGACAACTGGAACTTTGGCCCACATGGCGGATTATGCCTTACGTATCCTAAAAAGGGACACACGCATTACGAAAATGATGAACGATGACGATTACTGGTTGGCCTGCCTCCTTGATCCACGCTATAAAGGCAAATTGCAAAATATTATGCCACATGAGAACTTGGAACTAATATTAGCAACCAAACAATCAACTCTTGTTGACCGTTTGCTTCAGGCATTCCGAGCACACAGCGCACGTGATCGTTCTCACACGAGCTCCAGGGGGCAGCAGACTAGGAGTGTTAGGGGTGCACACATCAGAAGTGGCGTTGGACAGAGGGGTTTTCTGACCAGGTTGTGGAGTGATTTTGCTATGACCGCAGACAGGACAGGTACTGCTGCATCAATTGAAAGTGACAGGAGACAACATTTGTCCAGTATGGTTACTAACTATTTTTCATCCCTTATCGATGTTCTCCCTCAACCGTCATTCCCATTTGATTACTGGGCCTCCAAATTAGACACCTGGCCAGAATTGGCAGAATATGCATTGCAGGAGCTTGCTTGCCCGGCAGCAAGTGTCCTATCAGAAAGAGTATTCAGTGCTGCAGGTTCAATATTAACCGAAAAAAGGACTCGTCTGGCTACCCAAAATGTTGACGATCTAACATTCATTAAAATGAACCACAACTGGATTTCGAAATCTTTTGCCCCACCTTGCCCGGCCGACACCTAGCTTTCCTATGAAAAGCTCTTGCCTGTGAATTACTTTTCTAATGTCTAATTTGCTGCAGCTGATTGTACAGCATACGACATGTTTACACCTCCCTAAATGGCAAAACTCCCCACACGGGGCCGTGGTATCGCGACTTGGCGCAAGCACCCGTGAGACTGCTGTTTGTCTGAAGAGGTGGGTGTGCTCGCTTTTGGTTGACGGCATTGCTACTGGGTCCCTCATAGTACAATGTAGTGTCTCTGGCGGTGGTGGTGCGCACCCAACGTCAGACACACCGTTGTAACATGAGGGGCCCTGGGGCGGTCCCGCCGGCCTCAAGAGAGTTCCCCCCTACCCCAGCTCAAAATGTGCTCTACCACGTGCAAAATTATGTCGCACAGCTCCACCAATCTTTAGTCTATTCGCTGACATCATTCAATGTCTGGCACTGACAATACAAATTTGTAGACATCTATGATGCAACTTAAAGTAGTCTGTGTCTGTGTCCTATATTGGCACCATTAAATAGTTACTGCCAAATTACTATGTCAGAAACTCAGTAGATGAGCCCACCCCTGTACCTAAGTATGCCACCTTTTTTTTGTTTTGGTTGTTTTGCGAGACATTAACATCTATTTATATTTTGGGAGTACTGGGACAGACACTCCTTGCACTACTCCTCCACTCACCACCAAGCTGCCTGTGTATCCATGTAACCGCTGTAAAGCTGCCATGAGCCTATTGTTTGTTATTTTAGGCCTTTGAAGCCTTTCTGCGCTCCCTCCTTCCACTAGTCCTCCACTGACCAGACCACTGCTGCCCGTGTACCCCTGGAACCAATTTTAAAGTGCCTACAGCCAGCCCATTTTATTGTGTTAGGCCTTCGAAGCCTGTCTGCGGTCCATACTTTAAATACTCCTCCACTCACCACCAAGCTGCCTGCCCGTGTATCCATGTAACCGCTGTAAAACTGCCATGAGCCTATTGTTTGTTATTTTAGGCCTTTGATAGCCTGTCTGCGGTCCCTACTCCTCCACTGACCACCAAGCTGCCTGCCCGTGTATCCATGTAACCGCTGTAAAACTGCCATGAGCCTATTGTTTGTTATTTTAGGCCTTTGAAGCCTTTCTGCGCTCCCTCCTTCCACTAGTCCTCCACTGACCAGACCACTGCTGCCCGTGTACCCCTGGAACCAATTTTAAAGTGCCTACAGCCAGCCCATTTTATTGTGTTAGGCCTTCGAAGCCTGTCTGCGGTCCATACTTCCACTAGGCCTCCACTGACCAGACCACTGCTGCCCGTGTACCCCTGGAACCAATTTTAAAGTGCCTACAGCCAGCCCATTTTATTGTGTTAGGCCTTCGAAGCCTGTCTGCGGTCCCTCCTTCCACTAGGCCTCCACTGACCAGACCACTGCTGCCCGTGTACCCCTGGAACCAATTTTAAAGTGCCTACAGCCAGCCCATTTTATTGTGTTAGGCCTTCGAAGCCTGTCTGCGGTCCATACTTTAAATACTCCTCCACTCACCACCAAGCTGCCTGCCCGTGTATCCATGTAACCGCTGTAAAACTGCCATGAGCCTATTGTTTGTTATTTTAGGCCTTTGAAGCCTTTCTGCGCTCCCTCCTTCCACTAGTCCTCCACTGACCAGACCACTGCTGCCCGTGTACCCCTGGAACCAATTTTAAAGTGCCTACAGCCAGCCCATTTTATTGTGTTAGGCCTTCGAAGCCTGTCTGCGGTCCATACTTCCACTAGGCCTCCACTGACCAGACCACTGCTGCCCGTGTACCCCTGGAACCAATTTTAAAGTGCCTACAGCCAGCCCATTTTATTGTGTTAGGCCTTCGAAGCCTGTCTGCGGTCCATACTTCCACTAGGCCTCCACTGACCAGACCACTGCTGCCCGTGTACCCCTGGAACCAATTTTAAAGTGCCTACAGCCAGCCCATTTTATTGTGTTAGGCCTTCGAAGCCTGTCTGCGGTCCATACTTCCACTAGGCCTCCACTGACCAGACCACTGCTGCCCGTGTACCCCTGGAACCAATTTTAAAGTGCCTACAGCCAGCCCATTTTATTGTGTTAGGCCTTCGAAGCCTGTCTGCGGTCCCTCCTTCCACTAGGCCTCCACTGACCAGACCACTGCTGCCCGTGTACCCCTGGAACCAATTTTAAAGTGCCTACAGCCAGCCCATTTTATTGTGTTAGGCCTTCGAAGCCTGTCTGCGGTCCATACTTTAAATACTCCTCCACTCACCACCAAGCTGCCTGCCCGTGTATCCATGTAACCGCTGTAAAACTGCCATGAGCCTATTGTTTGTTATTTTAGGCCTTTGATAGCCTGTCTGCGGTCCCTACTCCTCCACTGACCACCAAGCTGCCTGCCCGTGTATCCATGTAACCGCTGTAAAACTGCCATGAGCCTATTGTTTGTTATTTTAGGCCTTTGAAGCCTTTCTGCGCTCCCTCCTTCCACTAGTCCTCCACTGACCAGACCACTGCTGCCCGTGTACCCCTGGAACCAATTTTAAAGTGCCTACAGCCAGCCCATTTTATTGTGTTAGGCCTTCGAAGCCTGTCTGCGGTCCATACTTCCACTAGGCCTCCACTGACCAGACCACTGCTGCCCGTGTACCCCTGGAACCAATTTTAAAGTGCCTACAGCCAGCCCATTTTATTGTGTTAGGCCTTCGAAGCCTGTCTGCGGTCCATACTTCCACTAGGCCTCCACTGACCAGACCACTGCTGCCCGTGTACCCCTGGAACCAATTTTAAAGTGCCTACAGCCAGCCCATTTTATTGTGTTAGGCCTTCGAAGCCTGTCTGCGGTCCCTCCTTCCACTAGGCCTCCACTGACCAGACCACTGCTGCCCGTGTACCCCTGGAACCAATTTTAAAGTGCCTACAGCCAGCCCATTTTATTGTGTTAGGCCTTCGAAGCCTGTCTGCGGTCCATACTTTAAATACTCCTCCACTCACCACCAAGCTGCCTGCCCGTGTATCCATGTAACCGCTGTAAAACTGCCATGAGCCTATTGTTTGTTATTTTAGGCCTTTGAAGCCTTTCTGCGCTCCCTCCTTCCACTAGTCCTCCACTGACCAGACCACTGCTGCCCGTGTACCCCTGGAACCAATTTTAAAGTGCCTACAGCCAGCCCATTTTATTGTGTTAGGCCTTCGAAGCCTGTCTGCGGTCCATACTTCCACTAGGCCTCCACTGACCAGACCACTGCTGCCCGTGTACCCCTGGAACCAATTTTAAAGTGCCTACAGCCAGCCCATTTTATTGTGTTAGGCCTTCGAAGCCTGTCTGCGGTCCATACTTCCACTAGGCCTCCACTGACCAGACCACTGCTGCCCGTGTACCCCTGGAACCAATTTTAAAGTGCCTACAGCCAGCCCATTTTATTGTGTTAGGCCTTCGAAGCCTGTCTGCGGTCCCTCCTTCCACTAGGCCTCCACTGACCAGACCACTGCTGCCCGTGTACCCCTGGAACCAATTTTAAAGTGCCTACAGCCAGCCCATTTTATTGTGTTAGGCCTTCGAAGCCTGTCTGCGGTCCATACTTTAAATACTCCTCCACTCACCACCAAGCTGCCTGCCCGTGTATCCATGTAACCGCTGTAAAACTGCCATGAGCCTATTGTTTGTTATTTTAGGCCTTTGAAGCCTTTCTGCGCTCCCTCCTTCCACTAGTCCTCCACTGACCAGACCACTGCTGCCCGTGTACCCCTGGAACCAATTTTAAAGTGCCTACAGCCAGCCCATTTTATTGTGTTAGGCCTTCGAAGCCTGTCTGCGGTCCATACTTCCACTAGGCCTCCACTGACCAGACCACTGCTGCCCGTGTACCCCTGGAACCAATTTTAAAGTGCCTACAGCCAGCCCATTTTATTGTGTTAGGCCTTCGAAGCCTGTCTGCGGTCCCTCCTTCCACTAGGCCTCCACTGACCAGACCACTGCTGCCCGTGTACCCCTGGAACCAATTTTAAAGTGCCTACAGCCAGCCCATTTTATTGTGTTAGGCCTTCGAAGCCTGTCTGCGGTCCATACTTTAAATACTCCTCCACTCACCACCAAGCTGCCTGCCCGTGTATCCATGTAACCGCTGTAAAACTGCCATGAGCCTATTGTTTGTTATTTTAGGCCTTTGAAGCCTTTCTGCGCTCCCTCCTTCCACTAGTCCTCCACTGACCAGACCACTGCTGCCCGTGTACCCCTGGAACCAATTTTAAAGTGCCTACAGCCAGCCCATTTTATTGTGTTAGGCCTTCGAAGCCTGTCTGCGGTCCATACTTCCACTAGGCCTCCACTGACCAGACCACTGCTGCCCGTGTACCCCTGGAACCAATTTTAAAGTGCCTACAGCCAGCCCATTTTATTGTGTTAGGCCTTCGAAGCCTGTCTGCGGTCCATACTTCCACTAGGCCTCCACTGACCAGACCACTGCTGCCCGTGTACCCCTGGAACCAATTTTAAAGTGCCTACAGCCAGCCCATTTTATTGTGTTAGGCCTTCGAAGCCTGTCTGCGGTCCATACTTCCACTAGGCCTCCACTGACCAGACCACTGCTGCCCGTGTACCCCTGGAACCAATTTTAAAGTGCCTACAGCCAGCCCATTTTATTGTGTTAGGCCTTCGAAGCCTGTCTGCGGTCCATACTTTAAATACTCCTCCACTCACCACCAAGCTGCCTGCCCGTGTATCCATGTAACCGCTGTAAAACTGCCATGAGCCTATTGTTTGTTATTTTAGGCCTTTGAAGCCTTTCTGCGCTCCCTCCTTCCACTAGTCCTCCACTGACCAGACCACTGCTGCCCGTGTACCCCTGGAACCAATTTTAAAGTGCCTACAGCCAGCCCATTTTATTGTGTTAGGCCTTCGAAGCCTGTCTGCGGTCCATACTTCCACTAGGCCTCCACTGACCAGACCACTGCTGCCCGTGTACCCCTGGAACCAATTTTAAAGTGCCTACAGCCAGCCCATTTTATTGTGTTAGGCCTTCGAAGCCTGTCTGCGGTCCATACTTTAAATACTCCTCCACTCACCACCAAGCTGCCTGCCCGTGTATCCATGTAACCGCTGTAAAACTGCCATGAGCCTATTGTTTGTTATGTTAGGCCTTTGACAGCCTGTCTGCGGTCCCTACTTTAAATACTCCTCCACTCACCACCAAGCTGCCTGCCCGTCTATCCATGTAACCGCTGTAAAACTGCCATGAGCCTATTGTTTGTTATGTTAGGCCTTTGATAGCCTGTCTGCGGTCCTTACTTTAAATACTCCTCCACTCACCACCTAGCTGCCTGTGTATCCATGTAACCGATGTAAAACTGCCATGACTGCCTACTGTTTGTTATTTTAGGCCTTTGATAGCCTGTCTGCGGCCCCTACTTGCAATACTCCTCCACTGACCACAATGCTGCCTGGAGTGCCTGCCTGTGTATCCATGTAACCGATGTAAAACTGCCATGACTGCCTACTGTTTGTTATTTTAGGCCTTTGATAGCCTGTCTGCGGCCCCTACTTGCAATACTCCTCCACTGACCACAATGCTGCCTGGAGTGCCTGCCTGTGTATCCATGTAACCGATGTAAAACTGCCATGACTGCCTACTGTTTGTTATTTTAGGCCTTTGATAGCCTGTCTGCGGCCCCTACTTGCAATACTCCTCCACTGAGCACAATGCTGCCTGGAGTGCCTGCCTGTGTATCCATGTAACCGATGTAAAACTGCCATGACTGCCTACTGTTTGTTATTTTAGGCCTTTGATAGCCTGTCTGCAGCCCCTACTTGCAATACTCCTCCACTGACCACACCAATGCTGCCCGTGTACCCCTGGAACCTATTTAAAAGTTCATAGAGCCTAGTTATATATTTTATTTACTATTAATAAGGCCATGATGGACTACGCTGTACCACGCTACAAGCTAACCAGTCGACACTTCTTTTGCGAGAAAAGCCATCCCAACCCTCCACCAGCATGTAGAAGACCGCATTGTCCATGCACTCTGGCAATCTGTGAGTACAAAGGTGCACCTGACAACAGACGCATGGACCTGTAGGCATGGCCACGGAAGATTACGTGTCCATTACGGCGCAATGGGTTAATGTGGTGGATGCATGGTCCACAGGGGACAGCCTACTAAGTCTGTCTGCAGTCCCTAATTCAAATTGTCCTCCACTGTCTAAATCGGAACTTCCACCTTCTGGCTTTCGGCCTATAGTATCAGAAATTAAACTGCATTTGGCCTTCAACTTTGGTTAGGGCCTACTAACGGCTTCTGCCCCTCCCTGGTGTTGCCCTCAACTAAATAAAGCTGAGCTTCAACCTTCTGCTCCAAATTACCATTTTGAAAAATGCAATAGGCTTTTCAGGCCTACTAAAGGTGTCTGTCTGTGTGCCCCTCCCTGGTGTTGTCCTCAACTAAATAAAGCTGAGCTTCAACCTTCCGGCTCTCATTAAGTGGTTTTAAAAAAAAAAAATGGTGGTTAGGGCCTACTAACGGCTTCTGCCCCTCCCTGGTGTTGCCCTCAACTAAATAAAGCTGAGCTTCAACCTTCCGGCTCTCATTAAGTGGTTTTAAAAAAAAAATGGTGGTTAGGGCCTACTAACGGCTTCTGCCCCTCCCTGGTGTTGTCCTCAACTAAATAAAGCTGAGCTTCAACCTTCCGGCTCTCATTATGTGGTTTAAAAAAAAAAAATGGTGGTTAGGGCCTACTAACGGCTTCTGCCCCTCCCTGGTGTTGTCCTCAACTAAATAAAGCTGAGCTTCAACCTTCCGGCTCTCATTATGTGGTTTAAAAAAAAAAAATGGTGGTTAGGGCCTACTAACGGCTTCTGCCCCTCCCTGGTGTTGTCCTCAACTAAATAAAGCTGAGCTTCAACCTTCCGGCTCTCATTATGTGGTTTAAAAAAAAAAAATGGTGGTTAGGGCCTACTAACGGCTTCTGCCCCTCCCTGGTGTTGTCCTCAACTAAATAAAGCTGAGCTTCAACCTTCCGGCTCTCATTATGTGGTTTAAAAAAAAAAAATGGTGGTTAGGGCCTACTAACGGCTTCTGCCCCTCCCTGGTGTTGTCCTCAACTAAATAAAGCTGAGCTTCAACCTTCCGGCTCTCATTATGTGGTTTAAAAAAAAAAAATGGTGGTTAGGGCCTACTAACGGCTTCTGCCCCTCCCTGGTGTTGTCCTCAACTAAATAAAGCTGAGCTTCAACCTTCCGGCTCTCATTAAGTGGTTTTAAAAAAAAAATGGTGGTTAGGGCCTACTAACGGCTTCTGCCCCTCCCTGGTGTTGTCCTCAACTAAATAAAGCTGAGCTTCAACCTTCCGGCTCTCATTAAGTGGTTTTAAAAAAAAAATGGTGGTTAGGGCCTACTAACGGCTTCTGCCCCTCCCTGGTGTTGTCCTCAACTAAATAAAGCTGAGCTTCAACCTTCCGGCTCTCATTATGTGGTTTAAAAAAAAAAAATGGTGGTTAGGGCCTACTAACGGCTTCTGCCCCTCCCTGGTGTTGTCCTCAACTAAATAAAGCTGAGCTTCAACCTTCCGGCTCTCATTATGTGGTTTAAAAAAAAAAATGGTGGTTAGGGCCTACTAACGGCTTCTGCCCCTCCCTGGTGTTGTCCTCAACTAAATAAAGCTGAGCTTCAACCTTCCGGCTCTCATTAAGTGGTTTTAAAAAAAAAAAAAATGGTGGTTAGGGCCTACTAACGGCTTCTGCCCCTCCCTGGTGTTGTCCTCAACTAAATAAAGCTGAGCTTCAACCTTCCGGCTCTCATTAAGTGGTTTTAAAAAAAAAATGGTGGTTAGGGCCTACTAACGGCTTCTGCCCCTCCCTGGTGTTGTCCTCAACTAAATAAAGCTGAGCTTCAACCTTCCGGCTCTCATTAAGTGGTTTTAAAAAAAAAATGGTGGTTAGGGCCTACTAACGGCTTCTGCCCCTCCCTGGTGTTGTCCTCAACTAAATAAAGCTGAGCTTCAACCTTCCGGCTCTCATTATGTGGTTTAAAAAAAAAAATGGTGGTTAGGGCCTACTAACGGCTTCTGCCCCTCCCTGGTGTTGTCCTCAACTAAATAAAGCTGAGCTTCAACCTTCCGGCTCTCATTATGTGGTTTTAAAAAAAAAATGGTGGTTAGGGCCTACTAACGGCTTCTGCCCCTCCCTGGTGTTGTCCTCAACTAAATAAAGCTGAGCTTCAACCTTCCGGCTCTCATTAAGTGGTTTTAAAAAAAAAAAAAATGGTGGTTAGGGCCTACTAACGGCTTCTGCCCCTCCCTGGTGTTGCCCTCAACTAAATAAAGCTGAGCTTCAACCTTCTGCTCCAAATTACCATTTTAAAAAATGCAATAGGCTTTTCCGGCCTACTAAAGGTGTCTGCCCCTCCCTGGTGTTGTCCTCAACTGAACAAAGCTGAGCTTCCACATTCTGGCTTTCGCCCTATACTATCAGATATTAAACTGCATTTGGCCTACTAGTGTGGTTAGGCCCTTGAAACAGTGTCTGCTGCTCTTGGGTTTGCTACTCCACTGAACAAAGCAATGCCGCCTGTTTAGTCCTGTTACCAATTTTGAACTGCATTTAGCCTACTTTATTCTTTGGCCCTATATCTGTTTCCTCCTCATCCTGCCCATTGCCCAGCCACTGCTAGATGAGTCTGCTGGTACATTGACCTAGACCACTACATTCCCCTTATACTCTACACAGCCAGAATCTGACCCTGCTGAAAGTAAGGTTCCCCTTCCCGCATGTTATACCACCTTACACAGGGACAGAGAGGAAGGTGCAGATGAAAGTGCAGGTTCCTTCATCAGGTGGGGGGGCATACTCGTTGGCGACGTCACTGGCACAGGGCCCCTCAGAGTACGCAAAAGTGTCGCTGCTGGTGGGAGGCGCCCCCGCCATGCAAACACACCGCCGTACTTTGAGGGGCCCTGTGCCAGTGGCAATGCGAACGAGTGGGCCCCCCCCCTGCTTGCTCAGGATCACAGCACTTGCAACTTTTAAATACTTACCTTTCCCTGCAACACCGCCGTGACGTAGTCCGCATTTCCTGGGCCCACGAAAAACTTGAGCCAGCCCTACTCCCCCCACAACTTTCCCCCAATTCCCTATGCCCAACTATTATTATACAGTTAATTAAGATTGGCAAGCTTCAGAAACAAGAATGGATGTTTTTGGCATTAAAATGGGCACTGTAGGTGTTTTCCTGGCCTCCACTCACTGCCGACTATGCTTCCCCATTGACTTGCATTGGGTTTCGTGTTTCGGTCGATCCCCGACTTTTAGCGATAATCGGCCGACTGCACTCGACTCGACTCTGGACAAAATCGGGTTTCCCAAAACCCTACTCGATCTTAAAAAAATGAAAGTCGCTCAACCCTACTGATGACACCAAACTCTGTGAAACTGGAGGGAAGACCCACTTGGATCCACTCATCGCATGGCAAGAAAGCTCCCCTACCAGAAGATGACACCCAAGCCAGAATGATGTTGCGGCCTGACCGAAAGGATGACCTACCTGATAAAGACTACACATCGTTTACTACACATGCTATTGACTAAGAGACTGATTGCAACGAACCCCCTTTAGGGACAGATCTCCTGACCGCCCATTTGCGAAAAGTCTGTACGGAGTGGGGCACAGGCGTTAGGCTTGTGTCAGTTCGCCGACAGCACAAAAGAGTTGCAGCGCTTTGGGACAGGAGGCTAGGATTAGGGCAAGTGATATCTAAGGGGGGCTTGTGATAGAAATATATATATCATGTAGATCTCACTTGCATGTATACTCTTCTATAATCAAATATATACTTATATGCTCACAGCTAATATATACATTATAATCAATGGTTTAAAATGGCTGACACAAACTAATATAACCTAGACAGATCATAAAATGGCTGACATGAACTAATATAAACCAGACAGATCATATGGGGTTTTCCGTCCCTAAAAGCAGAACAGAGTCAGATGTTTGGTGACTGCTGATCAAATGTCTCCACTTTGTCCTAGACACAGAACTCAAGTTTAGTTGCTTAATCCTCTGTCATATGAGCATTAATCACCATATTCCATATATGTTTAGATAACCAATGACAGAAGAGCTAGACAATATGGTAATTAACTAACCACCCCTGACAACCCCTAACCACTCCTTTCTATGTGAAAATATAAAACTATGTATGTACAATAAAGTTTCAGTATTGATGGAATGTTGTTCTGTCACAGTTGTGTACAGTCCATTCTTGATGAGCGCTCAAAATACTCAGTCTAATTGGGAGCGGCCGCAGCACACACAGGGATATATTTATCCAACCCTAATATTTCCATAACAGTTCTAGGTAAGGAGCAGGGAAAGCAACATTACATTTGCAATGCAGAATAAAAGTGGGTAAAGGTCTTGGACAAGCTATTTGTCCAGGGCAGATTTAAGAAAACCTGCTGGACTTTTATTTTGGAAACAGACTATAGATTGGTAGTAGGGCAGTCTGTTTTCCCCCTGCCTGGGTTTTCCATGTGGCCCATGGCCACAGATCCCAGTTAAAAACCCTGCAGTAAAGGGTTTGGAGTGTGTCAGGGTCAGTGTCAGAGTCAGTCTGGTTTTTGCAGAAGTGCAGAGCAAAAGGCTGTGCAGAGCTCCACCTGTGTGAGGCAACACAGGCAAGCAGAGCCAAACAGCCAAGGGAGCTGAACTGCCTGGCACACACAGTGTACATGGCGGTGTAGTCGCCCATGGCAACCAGTCTTGGAGGTGGACTGGCGTGTTTATTGGCTGCAATCTGGAGGATATGTTTCCCGGCTGTAATTTGGAGGATATCGTGTGCTGTGTACTTTATGTGAGTTGAACATTAAAGAGATGTTTTGCTTTGAACTTTGCTCGGTCACTGCCTCATCACTGCACAGCGTGGATACTGCTGCACTACACAGGGAAAAATTGATGAAAGGTTGCAACACGGGATAATCCAGATTATGGATAAGCAACCTCAGTCGAGTTTCAAAGAAATTCAAGCTGTCCTGCAGGCTCAGGGTGCATCAGTGTCAGCACAAACTATCCATCGACATTTGAATGAAATGAAACACTATTGCAGGAGACCCAGGAAGACCCCACTGCTAATACAGATAAATAAAAAAGCTAGACTGCAGTTTGCCAAAATTTACAAGAGTAAGGGTACTGTCACACAGTGCAATTTTGATCGCTACGATGGTACGATTCGTGACGTTCTAGCGATATCGTCACGATATCGCAGTGTCTGACACGCAGCAGCGATCAGGGACCCTGCTGAGAATCGTACGTCATAGCAGATCGTTTGGAACTTTCTTTCGTCGCTTGATCACCCGCTGACATCGCTGGATCGTTGTGTGTGACACCGATCCAGCGATGTGTTCGCTTGTAACCAGGGTAAACATCAGGTAACTAAGCGCAGGGCCGCGCTTAGTAACCCGATGTTTACCCTGGTTACCAGCGTAAACGTAAAAAAAACAAACAGTACATACTCACATTCCGGTGTCTGTCCTCCAGCGTCTCAGCTTCTCTGCACTGTGAGCGCCTGCCGGCCGGAAAGCGAGCACAGCGGTGACGCGGTGACGTCACCGCTCTGCTTTCCGGCCGCTGTGCTTACACAGTGGAGAGAAGCAGAACGCCGGGGGACAGACACAGGAATGTAAGTATGTACTGTTTGTTTTTTTTACGTTTACGCTGGTAACCAGGGTAAACATCGGGTTACTAAGCGCGGCCCTGCGCTTAGTAACCCGATGTTTACCCTGGTTACCCGGGGACTTCGGCATCGCTCCAGCGCCGTGATTGCAAAGTGTGACCGCAGTCTACGACGCTGGAGCGATAATCATACGACGCTGCGACGTCACGGATCGTGCCGTCGTAGCGATCAAAATTGCACTGTGTGACAGTACCCTAAGCCAAAATCCTTCTGGGAAAGCATCTTGTGGACAGATGAGACCAAGATAGAGCTATTTTTGTAAAGCACATCATTCTGCTGTTTAATGAAACAGAATGAGGTCTGCAAAGATAAGAACTCAGTGGTGGAGGTTCAAAGATGTTTTGGTGTTGGTTTGCTGCCTCTGGGGATGGATGCCTTGACTGTGTGCAGGGCATCATGAAATCTGAAGATTACCAAAGAATTTTGAGTTGCAATGTAGAACCTAGTGTCTGAAAGCAGAGTTTGTGTCCTAAGTCATGGGTCTTCCAGCATGATAATGACCCAAACATACTTCAAGAAGCACCCAGAAGTGTATGGAAATAAAGTGCTGGAGAGTTCGGAAGTGGCCAGCAATGAGTCCTGATTTAAATCCCATTGAACACCCGTGGAGAGATCTTAAAATTGCTGTTGGGAGAAGACACCTTCAAATATGAGTGTCACGACTGTTTTGACAGATGTTCCTGGACCAGGGACTCCTTCCCTGTCCCTAACGCTAGCGAGTTCCCTATCTAGCCCTGCTCCCCAAATTACTTCTGATGGTGAAGATACCGGGGCCAAGTACCTTGCCTTAGCTTCTGAATCTTCCCTCAGTCTGTACCCGTCCACCACCCAGGAAACAGGGAAGTAGTGCCTTAACACACCAACCAGACTTAACAAGGTAATACGAACAGGAGTAAGGGAAAATACCAAACATTCAAATATACACACACATACAACAGAAGTATGCACTGGGGAGTGGAGGATGGGGTTAAACCAAAGTAGGAGAAGAAAGCAAATTATCACACACTCAAAACCAAACAACAGTCACAGAAAAATCCACCAACCGCCTAGTCCAATAACCATTAACAACAACCTCTAACCCATGCAGCAAAAGCTATCTCTGATGATGAGTGTTAGCCAGGACCCAGATTATATAGGAGATGGGAGTGGCTAACAGTGCACAGTTGAGAGTCTTAGCTCTAGAAGCTCTCAACATGGCAGATTAACCCCTGCACTGCTTAAAGAAATCTCCACCATTTAATGTGAAGGTGAAGTGCTTCTATTCAGCGCAGGAGTAGGAAAAATCAAACACTGCAGTCTTCTGGCTTCTCTCTGTCATGGTAAACCTGTGACAATGAGAGACCTGGAGCTGTTTGCAAAAGAAGAGTGGTCCAAAATTACAGTTGAAAGGTCTAAGAAGCTTGTTGATTAATATAGGAAGAGATTGCAGTTATTTATTCCAAAGGGTGTGCAACCAAATATTAAGTTGTGGGTGCCAACAATTTTGTCCAGCCCATTTTGGGGGTTTTGCGTGAAATTATGTCCAATTTGCCTTTTTTTCCCTCTTTTTTTTGTGCTGCTCCAATACACATATATACACATCTATATATATAATTGTCTAAGGGGTACTTCCGTCTTTCTGTCTTTCTGTCAGCAACTTCCGTCACGGAAATCCCGCTTCGCTGATTGGTCGCGCCAGCTTCCTGTCATGGCTGCCGCGACCAATCAGCGACAGGCACAGTCCGATTAGTCCCTCCCTACTCCCCCGTCAGTGCCCCCTGTGTGCTTCACTGCTGACACATGACCCGCACATGGTGCACGAGGTTATAATGGGGAGGAAGCAGCGAGCGCTCACAATGCGGGACATGGAAATACAACGGGGAGATCACAGCGACCGCCATCATCTGACCTGTGCCCAGGGCTCCGCACACTCCCGGGAGCAGCCACGATGTCCTCCACCAGCTGCCATACTACTTGGGCTGTGTTACATACATCTCTGTGTTATATACTACGTGGGCTCTGCTATATACTACGTGGGCTCTGCTATATATTACGTGGGCTCTGCTATATACTACGTGGCCTCTGCTATATACTACGTGGCTTCTGCTATATACTACCTGGCTGGGCAATATACTATGTGCCCTGTGTTATATACTGCGTGGGCTGTGCTATATACTACGTGGGCTGTGCTATATACTACTATACATATTCTAGAATACTCGATGCGTTAGAATCGGGCCACCATCTAGTATACAATAAACATGTGTATAAAAAACATGTGTAATTGCAATACTTTTCTGGGCAAAATACTTCATATTCTGAAACAATTTCGAGGGTGACAACACTTGCGGCCTTGACTGTATTTAGTAAAGTTGAGCAAAATCATTGTCAGAACCCTGGTTCAGCGGCCACTTTGGGGACCATGATCTATTAGTCCTGTGAACTGCCTTATCTTTCCGGCATCCCTGATGCTTCTTTGGATTATTAGACCCTGCATGACATCATAATTGTGGTATGAAATACACAGGACATGGGCCTACTAATTAGAAGAGGTGTCAGGATTCCAGTAGGTAAGAGGAGGTTCGCAGGGCTCTACTATGGTGGCAACATACTGCTGACATGTTCGCTGACCAAGGGTACTGTGAATCTTTTGCCAATAAAGAGGAAATTCAGGGTTTTTTTTCAGAATTTTTGATATAAGCGGAGTGTTTTGGGTTCAGGTATAGGACAAGATGAGTGAGTTCAGAGCCTAGGATTTGGGTTTTAAGGACCAAATGAGGATGGATACTGCTGGGAAAAATTTAATAACCAAGAGTGGCAGCTGTAAATCACAATGGTGCTTCAAAATCACATGAGTCTACCTGTCCAGTACGAACAGTTTTTTAATAATATACCCAAGATTTTAATTTATTAGCAAACATTGAGAGTTTGATTTACAGAACTGCAATACCTTGTGTATAGACTGGTATAAGCTCCTGTTATAACAGTTTGCCTCAACTTTTATACAAGGGCACATGAAGTCATTTTCTCAGACATAGATGCAAAGATAAGATTTGATATGTTTTTGTTTGTTGCGTCCTCCAGCAATGCTCAACTTATTCTCTACATTTATTAAATGGGTCGTCCACTAATGGACAAACCACAATTATTTATTGTCCCGGAATGCTGCATACATTATAAAAAAAAGATAAATAAATCTATATTTGCCTCCTGGACTGGTGTCGCTCCTCTGCTCTATGTTCCTCGCTGATTTCCTAGCATAAACAATGTCATAAGACCGCTGCAACTGATCAGCAGCTGCTGATCATCTGCAGCCTTCACATTTGCGTTGGAGCAAAACAAACATTACTTACATATATTAATTTGTATACTGGTGCCTTTTATCATTCTAACAATATTATGCAAATAGGATACAAGCTCCTGTTTTCTTTTTTGGTGTGCAGATGAGGTTAAGTAAAATGAATCTGCAAGAAATCTGGGGCAAAATCTACATATTTTCCTGCAGATTTTCTTGATGACTTTGCTGCTGATTAGCTTAGGACTTCACTTTTTATTTTATTCTCCTGGTGAAAAATCTGCAGACTATTACAGTACCAAATCTTATCCACACGCTGCTTAAAAAACAGTGCAGTATCTCCACGTAAGCTGACTTAAGGTGCGGATCTGAATGTGTTAGGTTATGCTCCAGATTTTCACAAATTTAATTTGCCTCTATCTACTATATAGTGTGGTAGTCAACCAACACTATTTGTCTAACACAGAAACAAAATCTAGTTATAGTTCTATATAGTATGTATATGCAAGTACACAAGATATGATAGGTAATTATAAGAGTAATACAGTATGTTATGATGCTTACTACACTAAATGCAATACCTTATTCAACACTATGTACAGCATATACATTATACTTAACCCATTATCTACCAATGTCCTTTTTTGGGGACACCTAATCTTTAGCTTCTAGCAACTAAGATTTTATAATTTTTATAATTAGGTACAATTTTTTGTGTTGTGTTTGTAAAATGAATGTTTTCAAAATAGGAAATCATGTCATTGTCATTTTTAATTGAATATTGGGACGCCCTTTTCTGAAAAATCCGTACTTGTAAAAATTTTAATTTGGCAAGTTGAATGACTAGCAGTTGAATGACTAATAGAGCTTGTATATCTCAACTGAACAGAAGTCACTCCAAATACTGGGCCCGTCACCGTTGTATGCTTTCATAGGTGGCAATGTTTGTTACACTGGTCTTAAAAGGAGTCGCCAACTTTCCGTTAGGCCGCAAGTCTCCAATATGTAAGTCACTTGGTACCCAGTGCATTCCTCGCATTGACCACCTTCGGTCCTTGAAGCAGGGCCCCGGCCCACACCGTGTAATTTATATCTATGCTAGAGGGATTCACCCAGATCTTCCTCAGCATGACAGACATTCCATCCTGTCCATGGATTAGTGTCCGACCTTCGATGCTTGACCGGAAGAGTATTAATTTTGGGACTTGACCAGTGAAGTCTGGACGTTGTGTCTTGAGTGGCAAAGTTTGGATGTTGAGTCTTGACCAGCAAAGTCTGGTTTTCGGTGCTTGGCCAACGACGTTTTTCCTTCTCTGTTATACAGTAACTCTCAGTTGAGTCTACTCCGGGAACTCTTTACTCTGCTCATGCATCCTTCTCTTCTCACATCCTGGTGCCAACTGAGTTCCTGCTTCGTTATCCCGTCCAGGGCCGGACTGGCCATTTGGCAATTCTGGCAAATGCCAGAAGGGCCTGTTTGGTCATGGGCTGCCTTGTCTGCTACGTTATTAACAGAATCAGTGTTCTCAAGATACCCATACTATTAAGAGTTGAGAAGAAGCACAAAGTCTCTGACTCCGTTACTTACCCCAGCAGGCCACGGGTATCATCAGAAATATTGGTCTTGTAGTAAATCTTCCTTTCCTCCATCCAGGGTATATTAGTAATATATCCCATCTGGTGCTTGGGGACAAGTAGAACATGGGCCTGTGTGATTTCAAATGCCAGGGCTGAATTTCAGTCCCAGTCCGTACCTGATCCCGTCCTTTTATATTTAGCAACTGTAACACAGCTGACACCTGACCCGGCATCCTCTTCAACCTCTTTCCCCTGGGAATAATTTCCCATCTTTCAGTTCTCATCTGTTCAGCTGAACCAGCTGATGGCGTAATTTGGAGGTGAGTGCTGTGGAATATTAGCTAACTTCATCTTTCACGTTACACTCATTTACACATGTACTTGTTAAATGTGTGTACAGTGTATACATGAGGCAAGATGCTTGTATCTCCATGTATCACTGTATACTGGAATGCCAAAGCACTCCAGAGCCTTTGCCTTCCTATTTTCTCAACCTGGTGCCATCATCTTTTGCTTTACTGACAGCTGTCAATCTATGTAGTCGAGCCAGTGAACTGTCAGTCAAGCAGAAGAAAGTGGCTCTAGGCTGGGAATAGAGGTGGGGAGGCAGAACCACGGGCAGTGCTCCAATCACAACCAGAGCACTTCAGCCTCATTTCCATTCAGAATGCATTCTTCTGGTGGAGATGAAGAATGACTGCTGAAGCCAATCACTTTTGTGCTAGTGAGCCCTGTAGCTACTATTCTGCCTTAGGGGTCATGTGCCGTCCCCATCAGAAAAGGAAGCACGGAGACTATAGTGGAATGTGGGCAGTGATACAAAGAGGAGGTGAGGGATAAGTGAGTATATATTTCTTAAATTTATTTTCATTTAAAGTGAGTCTGGTTGTACAATAAAAAAAAGCGTGGGACCACGTCTTTAAATTTCTTCCAAAGGACAAGGCATGATATATTTCATCAGGCCCCTCCCAAAATACCTAGATGAGCAATTATTGGTGGCTGGTATGTACTATGTGCACAAGGGTGAAATGCTCATGCAGTGTCAGGCAGCAAGAAGTAAAAAAGGTAATAGACTGAACTGAGCTGTGAATCTTATGATGTAAGGCTGTGTGCTGTAGCCTCGAGCAGGCAGGCCCCTGAGCTGTAACACTAAGGAGGCAGGGCCCTGAACTCTAACCCAGAGTAGGCGGGGCCCTGAGCTGTAACACCGGGGAGGCAGGGCCCTGATCTCTAACATACAAAGCCATCCACAACCTGTCTCCTCCATACATCTGTGACCTCGTCTCCTGGTACTTTCCTGCACGCAACCTCTGATCCTCACAAGATCTCCTTCTCTACTCCCCTCTTATCTCCTCTTCCCACAATCGCATACAAGATTTCTCTCGCGCATCACCCCTACTCTGGAACTGTCTACCACAACATATCAAACTCTCGCCTACCATTGAAACCTTCAAAAAGAACCTGAAGACTCACCTCTTTCGACAAGCCTACAACCTGCAGTAACCACCGATCCGCCAAACTGCTGCATGACCAGCTGTACCCTCGCCTACGGTATCCTCACCCATCCCTTGTAGATTGTGAGCCCACGCCGGCAGGGTCCTCTTTCCTCCTGTACCAGTTGTGACCTATATTGTTTAAGATTATTGTACTTGTTTTTATTATGTATACCCCTCCTCACATGTAAAGGGCCATGGAATAAATGGCGCTAAAATAATAAATAATAATAATAACAACAACACTTAGGAGGCAGGGCCCTAACCTGTAACACCAAGGAGGCAGGAGCCTTAGCTGTAACACTGAGGAGGGAGGACCCCGAACTTTAACCCAGAGGAGGCAGGGGCCTGAGCTGTAACACTGAGGAGGCAGGGCCTGAGCTATAATACCGAGGAGGCAGGACCCTGAACTTTAATCCAGAAGAGGCAGAATCCTGAGCTGTAAACCTCAGGACACATTGTCCTGAGCTGTAACACCAAGGAGGCAGGGACCTGAGCTGTAACACTAAGGAGGTGGGGCCCTAACCTTTAACTAACCCCATGTAGACAGGGCCATGAGCTGTAACCCCGTGGAAGAAGGGCCCTGAGCTGTAACTTCATGGAGGCAGGGCTCGGAGCTGTAACACTGAGGAGGCAGGGCCGTGAGCTGTAACCCCATGGAGGCAGGGCTCTGAGCTATAACAATGAGGAAGCTGGGCCCTGAGCTGTAACTTCATGGAGGCAGGGCTCGGAGCTGTAACACTGAGGAGGCTGGGCACTGAGCTGTAACACCAAGGAGGCAGGGCCCTGAGCTGTAACACCAAGGAGACAGTGACCCAAGCTGTAACACTGAGGAAGCAGGGCCCTGAACTCAAACACAGAGTAGGCGGGGCCCTGAGCTGTAACCACCGTGGAGGCAGGGCCCTGAGCTGTAACTCTGTGGAGGCGGGAGCCTGAGCTCTAACACCATGGAGGCAGGGTCCTGGGCTGTAACTCCAAGGAAGCAGGGCCCTGAACTCAAACACAGAGTAGGTGGGGCTCTGAGCTGTAACTTCATGGAGGCAGGGCTCTGAGATGTAACACTGAGGAGGCAGGGCCCTGAGCTGTAACCCTGTGGAGGCAGGGTCCTGAGCTGTAACAGCAAGGAGGCAGGGGCCTGAGCTGTAATACCGAGGAGGAAGGGCACTGAGCAGTAACACCAAGGAGGCAGTGACCTGAGCCGTAACACTAAGGAGGCAGGGCCCTGAACACAAACACAGAGTAGGCGGGGACCTGAACTGTAACCCCCATGGAGGTGGGGCCCTGAGCTGTAACCCTGTGAAGGCGGGGTCCTGAGCTGTAACACCATGGAGGCAGGGTCCTGAGCTTTAATAGTAAGGAGGCAGTGACCTGAGCTGTAACACCAAGGAGGCAGTGACCTGAGCTGTAACACCAAGGAGGCAAGTGCCCTGAGCTGTAACATCATGGAGGCAGTGACCTGAGCGGTAACCCCGAGGAGGCAGGACCCTGAGCTGGAACCTCTGAACTTTGAAATTAGTGAGGCGAAGCTCAGATCTGTGACACTGCAGAGGCAAGGTACTGAAAAAGTGGGGCCCACCCTTCACATAGAAGCTGAACAGGAGTCAGTAAGCCATTAACATGATGAGCAGAGAACTCAATGTATTGCAGTGACATTAAAGGAGAATAAAGAAGTATTGAATGCTGCTAATCAAGAAATGAGCAGAGGATTCACTAGCATACAATTCTTAGTGGGTCCCTCCATGCCCCCTGGTCACACCGCCTTCTACATGTCTACTCTACACACATTGGCTCTGTGTACCTTACTAGCCGAGCCTTAGCCATAATGAATACATAAAGAGGTCATCTCCTATTAAACATATTTTGACTCTTTTTGAACATAATATTGTTTGCTCACTATATACAGCAGTTCTGTACGACACAGTATAAAAATTAACATTAAATATTTAGGGAAAACTTATGCACCTTGTTAACTGTGTTGGGGATTAGTTGGGGTAGGTAGATGTGAGTTGCCCCCAGGGCAGTGGGGTATTCGGTGCCGGATCCAGTCACAAGGGGGACGTCACGGTGGCTGCGACCCGGTCCGTGGCCCTGGGCCTCAACGTTAAAGGGGACAATGTTCAAAGGTTGTCTTGACGCCACCTGTGGAGTTCGGTCAGTAGTTGGACCGACGCTGCATTAAAGGGGTCCCTTGGGGGATGTTGAGGTAGCACAGGTGTTACACTTCCCACAGGTGAAACGGGGTCCCCAGGGGTCCTATGGTGTAAGGCGTGGATGGTATGTGCTGGTGAATAAATGGAGGAGACATGTTGTAAGTAGAGTTGAGCGACTTTTACTTTTTTCGGATCGAGTCGGGTTTTTCGAAACCCGACTTTGTCAAAAGTCGGGTCGGGTGAAATCGGCTGATTATTGCGAAAAGTCAGGGGCCGACTGAAACACGAAACCCAATGCAAGTCAATGGGGAATCAAAGTCGGCAGTGAGTGGAGGACAGGAAAACACCTAGAGTGCCCATTTTAATGCCAAAAACATAAATTCTTATTACTGAAGCTTGTCAATCTTAATTTACTTTATAATAATAGTTAGGCATTGAAAACTGGGGGTCATTTGGCTAAAGTTGTGGGGGGGTAGGGCTGGCTCAAGTTTTTCATGGGCCCAGGAAACGCGGAATACGTCACGGCGGTGGAGCAGGGAGAGGTAAGTATTTCAGCTTTGCAAGTGCTGTGATCCTGAGCAAGCAGTGGGGGCCCACTCGTTGGCATTGGCACTGGCACAGGGCCCCTCATAGTACGGCGGTGTGTTTGACGGCGGGTGGCGCCTCCCACCGGCAGAGACACTTTTGCGTACTATGAGGGGCCCTGTGCCAGTGACGTCGCCAACAAGTATGCCCCCCCACCTGATGAAGGAACCTGCACTTTCATCTGCACCTTCCTCTTTGTCCCCGTGTAAGGTGGTATAGTATGCGGGAAGGGGAACCTGACTTTTAGCAGGGTCAGATTCTGGCTGTGTAGAGTGCAAGGGGAATGTAGTGGTCTGGGTCAATGTACCAGCAGACTCATCTAGCAGTGGCTGGGCAATGGGCTGGATGAGGAGGAAACACAGATATAGGCCCAAATAATAAAGTAGGCTAAATGCAGTTCAAAATTAGTAACAGGACTAAACAGGCGGCATTGCTTTGTTCAGTGGAGGAAAACTGTAATGAGTGGCAGACACAGTTAGTAGGCCCAAATAATAAAGTAGGCTAAATGCAGTTCAAATGTGGTAACAGGACTAAACAGGCGGCATTGCTTTGTTCAGTGGAGGAAAACTGTAATGAGTGGCAGACACAGTTAGTAGGCCCAAATAATAAAGTAGGCTAAATGCAGTTCAAATGTGGTAACAGGACTAAACAGGCGGCATTGCTTTGTTCAGTGGAGGAAAACTGTAATGAGTGGCAGACACAGTTAGTAGGCCCAAATAATAAAGAAGGCTAAATGCAGTTCAAATGTGGTAACAGGACTAAACAGGCGGCATTGCTCTGTTCAGTGGAGGAAAACTGTAATGAGTGGCAGACACAGTTAGTAGGCCCAAATAATAAAGTGGGCTAAATGTCTGACAAAAAATTGTTCATAAATAAACAGGTGGAATAGCTAGGTACAGGGGTGGGCTCCTCTGCTGAGTAGCAGACAGTGGTAGTAGGCGCAAAGTATTAACTGGTCTAAATGGAGGCCAGGGCCCCTGTATATTTTAACTATCATCTATCATTTCAACAAATTTGTATTGGCAGTGCCATTGAAGGATTTAACAGCACAGACTTCACAGTGGTGGAGCAGGGAGAGATAAGTATTGCAAGTGGTAGAGCACTGTTCGAGCTGGGGGGGAACACTCTCTCGTGGGCGGCGGTACTGGCACAGGGCCCCTCATATTACGACGGTGTATCTGACGTTGGTTGTGCACCACCACCGTCAGAGACACTTCATTGTACTATGAGGGACCCTGTGCCAATGCCATCGCCCAAGAGTGGGCCCACCCACCTGTCAAGGCAAACGGAACTCGCACGGGTGCTGGCGCCAGGTGGTGACCACGGCCCTGTGGGGGGAGTCAGCCCATTTAGGGAGGTATAAAAATGGCCTATGGTGGACATTCAGCAGCTGCAAATGGAAGAATTGGAGAAGACATTTTTCACCACCACCACCATCAGTACCAGCTGGCAACCACCGCCCACGGGCTCTTCCACTAGACTTCCTCATTTTTTGGAAAATCTAACCAAAATAACAACCGTTATATGGTACTGCAAAACAGTAGAAGGTAGAAGGTGTATATAAACTTGTTGAGAATTTAAATCTCCCTTTTTTTGGGAGACTGAACCAAAACTCAGGCCCTGTGCATAAAACAACACAATAACACAATGTAAGTGGCAGAAAGTGGCTGGCTGATATACAACAAACTAACAGGACTGAAGTATATCCACTTTGTGAGAATTTGAATCTCACTTTTTTTTTAAGGAGACTGAACCAAAACTCAGGCCCTGTGCATAAAACAACACAATGTAAGTGGCAGAAAGTGGCTGGCTGATATACGACAAACTAACAGGACTGAAGTATATCCACTTAGTGAGAATTTGAATCTCACTTTTTTGGGGGGGGAGACTGAACCAAAACTCAGGCCCAGTATATAAAACAACACAATGTAAGTGGCAGAAAGTGGCTGGAAGATATATGAGAAAATACAAGGACTGTAGTACAATTTCAATCTCCCTACAATGATCTCAGGACAAGTATGGCAGCAATAAAAAGGACTGCTGCACACAAAAGTGTGGACAAATGAACAAGATAACTGTGCAGAAAAGAGCAACAGGATTTTTGCTTTTGAAAAAGCAGTTGGTTTGCACAGCAGCGTGCAAACAACACTGCAGCTATCAGGGAGCCTTATAAGGCAGCCTAATAAGCTACAGAGCTGATGCACAAAAATATAGCCTCCACTGTCCCTGCAAAAAAAAGGTGGTGTTGGACAGTGGAAATCGCTACAGCACAAGCAGTTTGGGGGTTAATCTTCCCTCCCTAACTATATCCCTTCTTCTGATGAAGCTGCAGCAACCTCTCCCTATGCTAAGATCGGCAGAAGTAAGATGGCGGTCTGCGTGCATGTCCCTTTATAGCCCCTGTGATGCTGCAGAAAGCAAGCCAATCACTGTCATGCCCTTCTCTAAGATGGTGGGGACCGAGACCTCTGTCATCATGCTGCCCACATTCTGCGTCCTCCTTTATTGGCTGAAAAATGGCGCTGAAAGCGTCATATGAAACACTACTTTTGCGTGCAGATCGGCGACCTCATGGCCAATCCCACACTAGGATCGGGTCGGGTTTCATTAAACCCGACTTTGCCGAAAGTCGGCGATTTTTGAATTTGTCCGATCCGTTTCGCTCAACCCTACTTGTAAGTCTTTACCTGGTTTACTGTAGGTTGCTGGCCACAGTCCAAGGTACCAGGCATGGGTGATGGTGGTCCAGCCGGCCCAGAGGCAATTTAGGGTTCCCTTGTTCCAGTAGAGGTCCGCGAGCCTTTCCAACTAGTGCCTGCTGTAAATGAAGTCCCTGCTGCCTGAAGCTTTCTTCAGAGTCCTCTATTCCCCCTGTCCTGAGACAGGTACCTGCATGATGGGCAGCTTGAGCCTTTTCACAGAGACTCTATCATGCCCCGGGCTCCTCAGGTGCTGCTGCATCTCAGGCGTGGTGTGGGCAGTTAACGTGTAGTGTCGTGCCCTCTGGTTCTGCCAAGTGTCGTACAGATCCACTAAGGCCTCGGGCTCCCAGTTCCTGGCTACTGCGCTCTGGCTTTGAGGGTGTCCTTCCGCTGCTCCCCTCTGAGCCCTGTTCCTCTTCTTTGCTCCTTCCCTTCCAGCTCCTCCACATTCAACCCCTCAGGTTCTCTCACTCCTTCCAGAGGCTGCAGCTCCCTCGTGGCTGCCAGGCCTCTCTGTCTGCACTCAGTTCCAGACTTCCTTCTCCTTCAGCGTCTCTCAACATCTAACTAGCTCCTCCTCCCGGTCAGGACACATATTGCTTAGGGAAGCTCCCCTGAATCTGGGTTCTGAGCTCCCCCTCCTGGCCTGGATTTGGAATATGTTGTGTGTGGGTGCCTTACCTGGTGAAAAGAACTCCATTGCCTCTGAGCATGACATTACCATCCCCGAAGGAAAACGCAACATCACTGCAGCAACCGGCCACCTGGGGTGCTGCAGATGAATTGGGGGAAATTTTGATATCAAAATCATATGCATGAGACTTGGGCAAAAGAAACGTAGTAGCAATGTGCCATTTCTGATGTCTTATACACATACCCTTCCGGGCCCAGTTCCCATTATCTTCCCCAATGACCCCCTATACTTCACTAATAACATTAAAGTGTCTCAACTGTATTATTAAGGGAGCTGCAAATATTTATTCTAAACGACTTGAAGCAGCAAGATCTAGAGAACATAAGAAATGTATATGTATTGTATGTGATCTATGTGAATGTAATGTGGTGCAGGGTGATGTGTGGGCAAGTTCCAAGCCCTGGCACACTACGTGAAAATGAAGGTTTGGGCTCGGTGTGTGGACTTTAGCTGGGATGGCGATATGCCCTTGCAGACCGCATGGTTCTATTGTATTTGGCTGGCAAGGACCGCGTGAAAAGGGGTTAAGTGGGACAAAACCACAGTTCAAAAATAAACTTATTATTGAAGAACTAGATGGTAGCCCGAATCTAACGCATCGGGTATTCTAGAATATGTATGTAGTTTATTTATGAAGATTTTAGAATAATACAATGAATACACAGGATTCGGCCGGCCACAACCAATTAGCGAAGCGTGGTTCAAATCCCGCACCAATTCGCGGCTGGACTGCGCCTGTCGCTGATTGTTCACGGCCGGCCATGTAGTATATAACAGCCCACGTAGAAAATAGCACAGCCACGTAGTATATTGCACAGCCACATAGTATATTGCACAGCCACGTAGTATATAGCACAGCCACATAGTATATAGCACAGCCACGTAGTATATAGCACAGCCCACGGAGTATATAGCACAGCCCACGGAGTATATAGCACAGCCACGTAGTATATAACACAGCCCACGGAGTATATAGCACAGCCACATAGTATATAGCACAGCCACATAGTATATTGCACAGCCACATAGTATATTGCACAGCCCACATAGCATATAACACAACCACATAGCATATAACAGCCCACGCATGCAGTATATAACACAGCCCATGTAGTGTATAACACAGCCCATGTAGTTTATAACACTGGCCACGTAGTGTATAACACAGCCCACGTAGTGTATAACACAGGCCACGTAGTGTATAACACAGTCCACGTAGTATATTGCACAGTCCACGTAGTATATTGCACAGCCCAAGCAGTATATTGCACAGCCCACGCAGTATATTGCACAGCCCACGTAGTACATTGCACAGCCCACGTAGTACATTGCACAGCCCATGTAGTACATTGCACAGCCCACGTAGTATATTGCACAGCCCATGTAGTATATTGCACACCCCACGTAGTATATTGCACAGCGTACACAGTACATTGCACAGCCCACGCAGTACATTGCACAGCCCACGTAGTATATTGCACAGCCCACGTATTATATTGCACTGCCCATGAATTATATTGCACAGCCCACGGAGTATATTGCACAGCCCACGCAGCATATAGCAATGTGGGCATCATATCCCTGTTAAAAAAAAAAATTAAAATAAAAAATAGTTATATACTCACCTTCCGTTGGCCCCGGATCCAGGCAAAGCGGTTACCGACGTTCCTCGCGCGCTCCGGTCCCAAGAGTGCATTGCGGTATCGCAAGATAATGACGTAGCGGTCTCGCAAGACTGCTACGTCATCATCTCACGAGACCGCAATGCATGGAGTGGTCACCGGAACGTCGCAAGGAGCGGGAAAGGCCGGTTCTGGATCCAAGGGGCCGACGGACGGTGAGTATATAACGATTTTTTATTTTTTAAATTATTTTTAACATTAGATCTTTTAAGTATTGATGCCGCATAGCCAGCATCAATAGTAAAAAGTTGGTCACACAGGGTTAATAGCAGCGGAAAACGGAGTGCGTTACCCGTGGCATAACGCGGTCCGTTACCGCTGCCATTAAACCTGTGTGAGCGCTGACTGGTGGGGATTATGGAGCGGGCACTGACTGCGGAGAGTAAGGAGCGGCCATTTTGCCGCCGGACTGTGCCCGTCGCTGATTGGTCGTGGCCGTTTTGCCGCAACCAATCAGCGACTTGGATTTCTATGACAGACAGAGGCCGTGACCAATGAATATCCATGACAGATAGACAGACAGAAGTGACCCTTAGACAATTATATAGTAGATAACTTGGTATGAACTACAGTGGGGAACATAAGTACTGTATTTGATACTCTGCCGATTTTGCAAGTTTTCCTACCTACAAAGAATGGAGAGGTCTGTAATTTTTATCGTAGGTACATGTACACTTCAACTGCGAGACACAGAATCTAAAAATAAAATCCAGAAAATTACATTGTATGATAATTACATAATTAATTTGCATTTTATTGCATGAACTAAGTATTTGATCACCGACCAACCAGCATGAATTCTGGCTCTCACAGACCTGTTCGTTATTCTGTAAGATAATTCTGAGAAAGATCAGATATCTGCCCAGAACTACACGGGAGGACCTGCTCAACGACCTGAAGAGAGCTGGGACCACAGTCTCAAACATTACCATTAGTAAACAATTTTCAAAAAGAAGAACTGCACTAAGTAAATATGGCTATTTGTATATCTTAACGGATAGTCCGTTTTTAGCCGCTAATTGGTGGTGATTCACACTTTTAAAACGTGGTGCTCAACAACATGCGTCAAGGAGTATTAGCCATATTTAGAAAGGAAAATGAAGATGTGGCACTCACCAAGTAGTGTTATAATCAAAGTCCTTTATTTTCCCATGATGTCATATCCTTTATAGGGGATGTCGATCATCGTATGGTTTAGAAAAAAACTTTTTCTTATAAAAATATACAAAGTTATGTCATACATATTAAAAGCATAATCACATTTTCAATACAGAGCAATTTTATAACAATTTTATAGGAAGACCGACATATCTAGTCTATCGTTTAGTCCTATTGGACCTTGAGCATTCGTTCTCATTATCCATCTAGCTTCATGCCATTACCATTAGTAACACACTACACCGTCATGGATTAAAATCCTGCAGGGCACGCAAGGTCCCCTGCTCACACCAGCATATGTCCAGGCACGTTTGAAGTTCGCCAATGACCATCTCAATGATCCAGAGGATACATTGGAGAAGGTCATGTGGTCAGATGAGACCAAATTAGAACTTTTTGGTATCAACTCCACTTGCCGTGTTTGGAGGAAGAAGAAGGATGAGTACAACCCCAAGAACACCGTCCCAACCGTGAAGTATGGTGGGGGGAACATCATACTTTGGGGGTGCTTTTCTGCAAAGGGAACAGGACCACTGTACCATACTGAAGAGAAGCAGGATGGGGTCAAGTATCGCAAGATTTTGGCCAACAACCTCCTTCTCTCAGTAAGAGCAGTGAAGATGGGTCATGGCTGGGTCTTCCAGCATAACAATGACCCGAAACACACAGCCAGGGCAACTAAGGAGTGGCTCCGTAAGAAACAATTCAAGGTCCTGGAGTGGCCTAGCCAGTCTCCAGACCTGAAACCAATAGAAAATCTTTGGAGAAGCTAAAACTCAATGTTGCCCAGCAACAACCCTGAAACCTGAAAGATCTGGAGATCTGTATGGAGGAGTGGGCCAAAATCCCTGCTGCAGCGTGTGCCAACCTGGTCAGGAACTACAGGAAACGTCTGACCTCTGTAATTGCAAATAAAAGTTTCTGGATTAAATATTAAGTTCTGTTTTTCTATTGTATCAAATACTTATTTCATGCAATACAATGCAAATTAATTATGTAACAATCATAGAATGTGATTTTCTGGATTTTTTTTTAAGATTCTGTCTCTCACAGGTGAAGTGTACCTATGATAAAAATTACAGACTTCTCCATTCTATGTGGGGGTTGAAAATTGCAGATCGACAGTGAATCAAACACTTATTTTCCCCACTATATATACAGCAGATTGTAGGTTGTAGGCATTTCTCTTCGAGGACGTTTCTTTAACAACATGCAACATCATCACACACATTTCCTTCTTTCCTAGAAACACTCTGCCTTCCTTTGTCACTTCCTCTACTCTTTGCACAGCCCATCACACTTTACGGAATCTTCCTTCATTCTCAATAGTCTCACTACAGTCCAGTAACCAAGAATCCTAAACTCCAACCCACGGTTCCGCAGCCTTTTCTCTGTAGGAAAGTTTTCTGTGTCAATATGGTGGCTACTCAGCTTTCTTTTCTACTGAAGCCTCAGGATTACCATGCGGGGCATTTTCTCTTTGTCCCGCTAGGCTTCCTGACCCAAGCCCTGATACTTCTTCCTTCACTTTCTCACTATTTCTGTCCTGACTCCAGACTGGTACTCACTTTTCTTCCAGTTGTCTCTTCTCTACAGGGTCTTACTATCTGGCTCCTTTGTCTCCCTCTTGCCACAGGGACACCCACTCCATGCGGTTCTGCTAACTAGCCAGATCAGATGTCTTCTTTAGCTTCAGGCTAGTCCCTATTTGGAATTCTATCAGGAAGTTCCTCACTATCTTCCCACATAGTCCTTCCCATTATGGGCTTGTCCCAATCATTAACTCTGCTTCTCCCTGTAGGCTACCTAGTACTAAGCAGGACACAATCTCATCACATAACAATGCAGAGCATTAAACACACAAACATTATAACGCATTACAGCAATACATTTTCAAAGGAGAATTTGGGCAATACCTCCATCTCCTTACAGACATATGTATGTGTATGACTGTATGATATAAAAATAGCAATAAAAGCCACTTAAAAAAAATAAGTATATAAGATTCTGGGGCTGCAATGCATTAAAGAAAGGCACAGACTATGCCGAGTCTTCCCCTAAAGGTGGCTGCAGAAACCCACAGAGCCGAGCGAAAACCTTCTATTGCAAACCTACCTAGATTTTAATTTATATCTGTTTGTATATTAACATTTTTTTTTCTGACTGTGAATTTTATTACCTCTTCATTCTTTATTCTTTTACAATTAGTTTATGAAATGCAAATATCATGGATATGAGAAAAACCAGATACGTCTGATGAATGTTAATGGACGTGAATGATAGATTAGAAGCACAAATAATAAATAATACAAAGGCAGGAATAACAGTAGGGGGAAAAGGTGTAAAAATTTTCTTTCCAATATTTATCACCTCTCTTATGTGTCTCCTTCTGGGCTGGAGGTCGTTCATCTCTCTGGAAAATTATAACTTTAAAAAGGGGGAGGAGTTCATTTTTCATGTCTTCAATTCACATTTGTATCATCGCTGACTGTCCTGAGCCATGTCTGACAATAATGAGGTCTCTGGAAAAAAAAAACGTACAATCTCCTTGGGAAAGATAAAGTCATTTAATAAAACATTTGTAAGGTAAATCATGGCAAGAAGAAAAAAAAAACTAAGACAAATCTAAACTGATATATCATGGCAGCGACTGTCTGGTTTTCTGTCTACATACATAAATATCTGTAGCATGTACTTGCTTGCAGTCACTAGCAAAGAAAAAGGTTGAAATTGTCCATAAGGGCTTATGTATACAGTCATAATACATGTATGATATAGACCTATAATATGGTACCCATTGGTAGGGCTGAGGCAAGCTTTGCTGGTGCACAGGGCAGTGGTTTCACAACGCAACAAGAATCCCTGCTTGGTCCCTGAAGTTCAGTGCAACAAATTATTTGCTAAATTGTCCTCTATTACACCATACTATACTAATCCCTTTTGTTCCTACTTATATAGAGAAGCACGTAGAAAAACGTGAATTTCCATTATCTATACATAACTGCCATCTCTACACTAATGTCTAAAATCGGACTGGTCTACCGGAGAGTCAGAGAATTCTCTGGTGGGCCTCTAAACCAACAAAAGTTCTCTTAGTTTGAAAACTTACCATATAGTTTTCCACTAAGCTACTCATGGATCTAACCTGTGGCTGTGACATGTAGCCTTCTCACCTAATCAGCACTTCGGGGCCCATCGCCGCCTTACATGGGCCTTCCTCCAGGCATTCCTTGCGGAACAGGGGGGTTTGTTTATTGGAGAAAAGCCTGTCAGGACTTTTGTCTGACTACATGCAAAAACAAACCTAGGTGTGTGGAAAAGTATACAAAAGCATGTGTGATTGTGATTGTGTAGACGAGTATGTGTCTAAAACATATAGTACCTGTATGTATGAGAGCACAAAAAAATTAAAGCAGATTTTCTATTTTTCACATTTTTTTTTTTAAGATTCCTACGCAAAAGAAAATAATGAATGGGGTTGTCCAGTGTCCACCACTTTTTTCAGGTTGGAAAGCAGCTAAGCATGATGTTAAAATCCCCAGCCATTTCTCTTTTAGTGGTGCCCTGTCCCATACAAGTCTTCTGGCATCCTCTTCAGATGTGGGATGGTATGTGACCACTGTGGTCAGGGATTGGTTGCAGCAGTCAGATGTCCATACCACCATAAGAAGACACTTTCAAATCATGCGGACAATAACAGGTTACAGCAGTTATACGGCATTCCCTCTGATGAAGCACACGGGGAAACCAGTCATCTGTAGTTTGGGAAAACTGAAGCACCCTGTTAGGGCTAGCGGAACGCACCGAGGAAAATAGTTTTTATTGTTATTGGTGCGTTCGCAGCCCGGGGTCCACCATGCAGGAGAACCTGCTGCTAGACAAATGGCAGCACTATATGGCGGTATTGGCTAGCTCGGTTAACTCATAGAGCAGCCGTGAAAGCAAAGCTCTGCACCCTGTTAACTTCACAGGAGCACAGGCTAACTACCCAAGAGAGAGCAGTCAGTGGTCATGCATGCACACAAAACTCCTCGCCGGAGGTGCCAGCATTCTAGAGGCTTATTTCAGCCAGGTCCCTGAATGTACTCAGACACACAAACTCCTCGCCGGAGGTGCCAGCATTCTAGGGGCTTATTTCAGCCAGGTCCCTGAATGTACTCAGACACACAAACTCCTCGCCGGAGGTGCCAGCATTCTAGAGGCTTATTTCAGCCGGGTCCCTGAACACAATCACACATGACCACACTGGCGCAAAGCACATAATTTAGAAAGACACTAGCGCATGGCCGTGCGGCCATGCAAGCCTTTCATAGCTGCAGCCCGAACAGGACCTTCCAAGAAGGACCAATGAGAAGCTGCTGCAAAGCCTGAGCACCTTCAGGACCTTCCTGGAGGACCAATGGCCTTTGCTGCAGTATCCAAGCATGTGACCCTCGATCTCCAATGAGAGATCTTACCCTGGGCATGCTCAGAAGGAGAAAAGCAAGACTTAGTCCCAAAAGCGTCTGCTCGCCGCTGCCCAGCACTGACTACAATAGCAGAAGCTGGAAGAGCAGCAGTAATCCTCCTCACAGAGTCAGATTGAGCGAGACGCTGAGACTGACGTCTCCGCTGAGCAGCCTCCACTGCGGCAGGAGAATGGGAGACCGCAGTAGAGATGGCCCGAGATTCCCCCTGTGCAGAGGTGGGAACTCGACCCCTAACACACCCTTTGGAAAAAAACAACAACAATTTAGGAGCTATTTTATTACCACAGAGTGCACCATTTATATGGATACACCTAAATAAAAGGGGTATAGTTGGTTATATCAACTTCCTGTTTGTAGCACATTAGTATATGGGAGGGGGAAAACTTTTCAAGATGGGTGGTGAGTGACCATGGCGGCCATTTTGAAGTCGGCCATTTTGGATGCAACTTTATAAATGGCCCTCCCTGTACATACAAATATATGAACAGACAGTTCAGGAATCTTTCAAAACAATTTTATAATCCTGCGCTGCCCAGCACAACACAGGACCGCCATATACCAGACACCACTGGTCAGGACTGCGACCTAAAGCCAGGAATAAAAGTATGCCTAGAAAGCCAGTGAATAAATTGTGCACTAACCGTTGTGTTGCAATAGCCCGGTATGTGATGATGGATGTCGATCCAGTTGGAAGGTGGTATCCGTCGGGCAGGTGTGCGGGCAGACAGGCGGGCGAGCAGGGTACACCCTGTACTTTCCCTGAGCTCAGTGACGTCACACGCTGAGCCCTGTGCCAGCGAGCTCCTCCCTCCGTTGGTTCCCGCTCGTATCCAGGGACGCTACCAGCCGGAGTTGTCCCTGGCTCTACGTAGCTTACGCACGGCACGCTGCTCTGCGGTTACTCTTCCCTGCTCGCCCGCCTGTCTGCCCGCACACCTGCCCGACGGATACCACCTTCCAACTGGACCGACATCCATCATCACATACCGGGCTATTGCAACACAACGGTTAGTGCACAATTTATTTACTGGCTTTCTAGGCACACTTTTATTCCTGGCTTTAGGTCGCAGTCCTGACCAGTGGTGTCTGGTATATGGTGGTCCTGTGTTGTGCTGGGCAGCGCAGCATTTATCCTTCTGCTATTAATTCGACTGTTACATTGCGCATGATCTAAGCAAAGTATCGGGTGCATATTTCTAGTTGTTTCATTAGCACTGTAGCGCGGACCCAGTTGTTTTTCATATTGATTGTATTCACTATCTGACAGCTAAAGCCCCTTTCTGTCTCGGTTCCTGCGGCTCGGTGACTTTGGGGAGGTAGCGCTGGTGTATTCTTGTTCTATATAATTTTATAATTCTAGGCTTGCAACAATGACAAGGGAACATCCTACACATCTAGAGGCAAGAAGGTTTAAAGATCATCACAGGCCTAAGGATTCTTTACTGTAAGAGTAGTGAGATTACAGAAGTATTTTATCCAAGTCCATGTGTTACAGAAGTCATATGCACCATTAATTCAGACCCATGGAGAATCCATATTTCACCATAGAGTCCGTGCATGAATTAACAAGTATATGAATTCCTAAATTGTTATTATTATTTTACATTGAAGCCACCTTCAAAAAAATTTTCTACTACAAACATAACTATATATTTATGGGTTTTACAACAGTTAGTGGCAAAAACGCAAAACAAAAAATAACTTTCTACACCAATTATTTCTGTTGCTATTTATATAGGAAAACATGTTAAAAAAAGGGAATTTCCATGAGATATACATAACTGCCATCTCTACACTAATGTATAGGCTTGGACTGGTCCGCCGGAAAGTCAGTGAATTCTCTGGTGGGCCTCTACACCATTAAGTGTTCTCTTATTTTTAACACTTTCCATATAGTTTAGCTACTTGTCAAACTAAATGTGGCAATTACATCTAGCCGTCTCTGCCAGTCAGCAAATTGGGGCCCATCTCCACCTTATATGCAAAGGAAAAAAAGAATTTTAAATTCCCATGGTTCGCTTCATATCCAGCAGAAGGTTGGAATTTATAATGTTTGCCGTTTACTAATAAACTGGCTATTATAAAGCCTACCTACACTACATGTTGTAGTCTGTGTATGGGACTTTCCCTGTCTGAGCCTTTCTGATCCCATCCTCAAACTTCATGCAGGAGAATTACAGTACCCTACATGTTTGAAAATAGTGTAAGATTATTGGCTGAGCAGCAGATGAAAGTAGCTTCTAAAAGGAGCTTTATCTAGGCACTGAAACAGCACTGAGGCATGGTGTTTAGGAGAAAAAGATGCAAAATGAGGTATCAAAGTATATTACAAAAATATTTAACTTTGCAATGCCTGGAGGATACTTGAAAAAACCAATATATTTGGCTACTTTTTAAATCTTGCTTTGATCCATCCCTAGATATCTTGTTAGGTGTTGATACAAAAAAAAAGAATTGAGATAGGTGGAATCACCTTGTCTGGTAAGTTTTCTCTCATAAAATTAAATTTATACTCTAAAAAAGCCCCAATTCTCCAAAAGTCTGAAATCTCAAGACTGTTCTTGCAAAATTCATTCAGAATAAGGTAATGAAGTATATTACAAAAATTCATAACCTAATTAAAAAAAAGTTTACATACTTTTTAAAGGGGTTGTCTGAGATTAAGAAAAAAGGTATGTTTTCCTTCTTTTTTTTACTTCCAAAAACAGCGCCACTCCTGTTTAATAATTGTGTTTGGTATTGCCGCTCAACCCGATCAAGTAAATTTAATATGGTCAATGGACAAGTAAAACATTAAAAGTTTTTGTTTTTTTTAATCTCCAATAAAATCATGATCAGAACGTAGATTTCTCCCAGATCTGCACTTTACAATATCAGGGAGAATAATGAAAACTGTAAGTCAATTTGAGCAATTTGAATAAAAAAATGCTCTAGGCAGAATAACCATATAAATTTGTGAATAAAGAGAAATATGATTGTGATATAGTTAGAATATAAATATATCTTGAGGAGAAGTCTTTCTATATCATAGTCATCCTATGCCTCTAATGTAGAGAAAGAGCTCAAACAAGTGTCTCACCGGTCAGCAGAGGGTAGCATTAACACGTTAATGTCTTCATGGAGAAAGGTGAGGACAGGAAAGGCAAATTCATATTGAGTGAATGAGCAAACATTGTTCACAGAGTGTGGAGCTGGCTGATGCTAATGGAATCTTCAATAAGATGAAATGAAAAGAGCAGCAATAGTTCCAGATATTAGTATCATGTCACATAATATATGTAAAGCACAGGAGAAGGGAGCATTTATCAAATTCTAGTAGGAGGTCAACCAATGTGAAAATGTAATTGAAGCCATAAGACCACATTTATAAAGACTGTTGTGACACTTGTGTGAATTGTACCTGGTCTTTAAGAAGATCTTAGAAAATCGTTCTATAGAAATAATTTCCATCGGCTGGAGACAGGCTGTCTTCTTTCTTAGAGCATGCTAATATACATATCGCTGCACTCTACATCTACTATGAAGAAAAGACAATGCCCTAAAAAGGCTTTAATTTCGATGACCTTTCCTTAGAATGAGTCCCCAATCAACTGATTGCAGGGACCAAGATGGCACAGCGCCATACAGTGTATAGTGGCCAAGAGTGGTACTGCACTCATAGGTTTACATGAGTAGCACTGAGCTGCTAATCATATTTCCATCCACTACACCATGATGGGCTGTGGACCCTCTAATAATAATAATAATAATCTTTATTTTTATATAGCGCTTACATATTACGCAGCGCTTTACAGGTTGCATGCATTATCATCGCTGTCCCCGTTGGGGCTCACAATCTAAATTCCCTATTAGTATGTCTTTGGAATGTGGGAGGAAACCGGAGTACCCGGAGGAAACTCACGCAAACACGGGGAGAACATACAAACTCTTTGCAGATGTTGTCCTTGGTAATCAGTTGATCAGTGGGGAGGCTGTAGGTCAAACTCACAGCAATCTATATATATAATTGTCTAAGGGGTACTTCCGTCTTTCTGTCCTTCTGTCACCGCTATTCGTTCGCTGATTGGTCTCGGCAGCTGCCTGTCATGGCTGCCGCGATGAATCAGCGACGGCCACAGTCCGATTACTCCCTCCCCTACTTCCCTGCACTCACTGCCCGGCGCCCGCTTCGTAATCTCCCTCACACAGGGTTAATGGCAGCGGTAACGGCCCGCGGTGTAACGGGCTCCGTTACCACTGCTATTAACCCTGTGTGTCCCCCAACTATTTACTATTGATGCTGCCTATGCAGCATCAATAGTAAAAATATGCATATTAAAAATAATAATTAAAAAAAAAACCCTGCTATACTTACCCTCCGCCGCCTTTCTCGCTCCTCGCCACGCTCCCCGGACCGCTCCATTACAAGCGTCAGCTTGCGGTGAGGTCCAATCCCAGGGCTGGTGTGCGGCAAGGACCTGCCGTGACGTCACGGTCATGTGACCGCGACGTCTTCATAGGTCCTGCTCCCACCAGCCCTGACACTTGCAATGGAACTCGGCTTCAGGAAAATGGCCGCCGCGATCTCGATCTGCGCACGCGCGGCATCCCGCGGCCATTTTCCTGAAGCCGAGCACTACCATCTGCACAGGATCCCAGGAAGAGGAGAGGCGGGACGCAGAGGAGCAGCGACAAGAATGGTGAGTATGATACACTACAAGGGGCCCTCGGATCGTTAGGTATGTTTATTTTTTATTTTTTGGACCTGTGACATACGTGCCTCTAATATACTACGTCACTGGGCAATATCCTACGTGGCTCTGCTGTATACTACAAGGCTGGGCAATATACTACAAGGCTGGGCAATATACTACAAAGCTGTGCAATATACTACAAAGCTGTGCAATATACTATGTGGCTCTGTGCAATATACTACGTAGCTGCGCAATATCCTACGTCGCTGTGCTGTATACTATGTAGCTGGGCAATACACTACGTGGCAGGGCAATATACTACGTGGCTGGGCAATATACTACGTGGCTGGGCAATATACTACGTGGCTGGGCAATATACTACGTGGCTGGGCAATATACTCTGTGGCTGGGCAATATACTACGAAAATGGGCAATATACTACGTAAATGGGCAATATACTACGTAAATGGGCAATATACTACGTGGACATGCATACTCTACAATACCCGATGCATTTGCATCGGGCCACCATCTAGTTTGATAATAATGACCTACATCACCAATATTAAAGTCCTGGAAAACCCCTTTAAGCATAATCTAACTTTCTTCACATTAATGAGGTATGATCTGTAGCAGTGACCTTTTTTATTTTGCATGAAAAATGTAAAATAATTAAAGGAGTTGAATATGATGCCCATCCACATATCTACCCAGAGTAAGGAGAGATAAGTACAGACAACAGGAGACAACCATTCTAGATACAGTGGGGTAAATAAGTATTTGATACTCTGCCGATTTTTGCTAATTTTCCTACCTACAAAGAATGGAGAGGTCTGTAATTTTTATTGTAGGTACACTTCACCTGTGAGAAACAGAATCTAAATATAAAAAACAGACAATCACATTGTATGATATTTATATAATTAAATTGCATTTTATTGCATCAAAATTAGTATTGATCACCTACCAGCCAGCAAGAATTCTGACTCTCACAGACCTGTTATTTTTTCTTTAAGAAGCCTCCTACTCTGCACTCATTACCTCTATTAATTGCACCTGTTTGAACTCTTTACCCATATAAAAGACACCTGTCCTCACACTCAATTAAACTCTGACCTCTCCACCATGGCCAAGATCAAAGAGCTGTCTAAGGACACCTGGGACAAAATTGTAGACCTGCACAAGGCTGAAATGGGCTATAGGACACTAGGCAAGTAGTTTGGTGAGAATGCAACAAATGTTGGCACCACTATTAGAAAATGGAAGAAATAAAAGATGACTGTCAATCTTCCTCAGTCTGGGGCTCTGTGCAAGATCTCACCTCGTGGGATAAGGATGATTCTGAGAAAGGTCAGGAATCAGCCAAGAACTACATGGGAGGACCTGGTCAATGACCTGAAGAGAGCTGGGACCACAGTCTCAAACATTACCATTAGTAATACACTATGCCTTTATGGATTAAAATCCTGCAGGGCACACAAGGTCCCCCTGCGCACGCCAGCACATGTCCAGGTCCATTTGAAGTTTGCCAATGACCTTCTGGATGACCTAGAGGAGACATGGGAGAATGTCATGTGGTCAGATGAAACCAAAATAGAACTTTTTGGTATCAACTCCACTCGCCGTGTTCGGAGGAAGAAGAAGGATGAGTACTACCCCAAGAACACCATCCCAACTGTGAAGCATGGTGGGGTAAACATCATGCTTTGGGGGTGCTTTGCTGCTAAGGGGACAGAATGACTGCAACGTATTAAAGGGAAGATGGATGGAGTCATGTATCGTGAGATTTTGTCCAACAACCTCATTCCCTCAGTAAGAGCAGAGAAGATGGGTCGTGGCTTAGTCTTGCAACATGACAATAACCCATAACACACAGTGAGTGCAACCATTGTCGGACTGGGGTGACAAGGGCCCACCAATTTGTGGGGGCCACTTTTCACCTGCATGCAAATATTACACTACCTTTGTTCACAATTTTACCTTTATCTCTATATAATAATAAACTTGCTAGCATGGTTAATGAATGATGAGATGCTGCTTTTTTTCTGTACATCAAGTGAATTATGCCAAGTACTACCCATACAGTGGGGTTGGGGGCCCAGATCTACACAGGGGCCCATCTGGGGATTCCCCTGTTACCCTCTGGGCCATTCCGAGCCTGAGTGCAACTAAGGAATGGCTCCGTAGGAAGCACTTTAAGACCCTGGAGTGGCTTAGCCAGTCTCCAGATCTGAACACAATAGAAAATCTTTGGAGGGACCTGAAACTCAATGTAGCCCAGCAACAGCCCCAAAACCTAAAAGATCTGGAGAAGATCTGTATGGAGGAGTGGGCCAAAATCCCTTGGTCAAAAATTACATTTGTATTGTACTACTGTATCAAATACTTTTTTCATGCAATAAAAATTAAATGTAATTTTGTAAAAATCATACAATGTGAATTTCTGGATTTTTTTTTAAAGCTTACAGAGCTCTCCATTCTTTGTAGGTGGAAAACGCACATAATTAGAAGTGTATGAAATACTTATTTTCCCCATCGTATCAGCGGAGGTCACAAAGGCTTGAGTCTCTCCAATTCGACATTGGCTTGTTGTGAGCTAGCTGCTTTAACATTCCTTAGTTATCTGTCAGTAGACACTAGGCTATAATTAAAGGGGACCCGTGGAAGTTCGGGTTCTGATACCCAACCCAAACTTTATTCAAAAGTTCGGTTTGGGTACCAGAACCGTACTCATACTTGAACCAAAACCCTAACCCCATTGAAAAGAATGGGAACCCAAACTTTTGAGCGTGAAAAAATTTTCTCTCGCCTCCCATACTTCCCCTGGGAACTCCAAACATTGCAACGGATTTTCAGAAGTCCGTGTTTAGCACTGGACACTAACTATCCGGTACGAACCTGCAACTTTTAAGTTTGTGTTCGCTCTTCTCTAAAGGGGACTATTGTCTAGATTTTTCTTATTTAAAACTGAATAGATTCTCCAACTGCCAATGATTCGGAAAGAGTTTTTCTTTCTCTTTTGTGCCCCTCCGTTCCAAAGTTATTCCCACTGGAAATAAAGGTACAAATTCTCCCTTCAACCAACTAGGCATACACCACAGAACTTCTCCGTGAGCGTGGTCATATTTTGATTGGCCAGTATCAGAGGAGAAAAGTAACACGCCCACAGAGAAGTTCTGTGATCTACGCCCAGTTTGTAGAGGGGAATATTTGCATCTTTATTTCTAGAGGGCATATCTTTGGAATGGAGGGCCACAAAAGAAAAAGAAAAACTGTTCCAAAATCAATGAAGCAACTTAAATTGGAGGAGGCACTTAGTTTAAATTAATAAATCCAGTGAAAAGTCCCTTTTTATAGATTATAGACACCTTTAAGGGAAATTGGTAAGGTAAGAATAATGCACAATTTGCAATTTTTACATTTTGAACCCAAATGCACATATTTTAAAAACATCATAAACCCTTTTAATCAATATCACTCAATCGAATAAAGCAGTTGTGCAAACAGATATTAGCAAAAAAACATGCTTCATATATAGTACTGTAACTGTATATTCAATTTCTAAAGTCACATCGTAAATACATGCTTTAATATTTTCATAGCCAGAAAGAGAGAAGAGAGTTGTCGCAGATTCAAAGCTGGAAAATAAGAAAAACAAATAACCTTTCCATACTATATTCTCTTTTTTTTCTGCATAAAGGACCCTCAAGCATCAGCTGCATGTAGAGGCAGTTTTATAATTAATATAGGAAGGGTTTCTTTGTAGTAAGACTGGTTAAGCCTTGGAATACTCTCCTGTCAGGCAGAGTAATGGTAAAATCAATAGCTGAATTTTGAGAAGAACTGGACACTTATCTTATGAGTCTGACTAATGGTATCAACTGTAATAATTACTAAAGGGAAATACGTATCTGATTGCTTATGGTCAGTGAGATTGTTTATTGCACTGTCAAGTAAAATTCGCTATTGTGGCAGTAGGGGGATACATTTGATTTGGTAAGAAGGTCCAAAGGCAACACCAGTGCAGAGTATCAAAATAGAAGAAGCCATAGACATTTTTTAATTTGTGGTCAAGAACAAACCCCCCTTAATCTATTGTGAGAAAATGAACTTAATGAAATAGATACTGTATATATATATTTTTTTTTAAAACAGTAAATGTATATTCTTTCAATTTTCATTGTGGCTGCTCAGGCTATTTTAGACTGATACTTCCTATCCTTTCTGGAAGAGTTTTCAGCAGGCTCCTTATCAGCAGAGGCAGGATTACAATCGCAGGTCATACCTCTATATACAGCTGATGACATGAGATCCAACTATCACAATAGTCACAGCTGACCCTGATCCCCCCTCACTTCACAATGACTTTTGCACTCTCTCATTAGACACGTCAATACAAAATATAGGATAAGTCGTTTGCTCCTAATTAGTGATGAGCGAGTATACTCGTTGCTCGGGTTTTCCCGAGCATGCTTGAGTGGTCTCCGAGTATTTGTTAGTGCTCGGAGATTTTGTTTTTTTAACACAGCTGCATGATTTACGTCTGCTAGCCAGCCTGAGTACATGTGGGGGTTGCCTGGTTGCTAGGGAATCCCCACATGTACTCAGGCTGTCTAGCAGCCGCAAATCATGCAGCTGCGTCGACAAAAACTAAATCTCCGAGCACTAACAAATACTCGGAGAACACCCGAGCAACGAGTATACTCGCTCATCACTACTTCTAATATACGTTTGGATTACTTGAAACAACAGGAAGTAAGTCTAAAAAAAATTTCCACAGTGGCCATTGTGAAAATTGTAAGATTTAAAGGGCTTGTCCACCACTCTGACAGCCCCTTCTCAATCACCCAAGTAAAATAATAGTAGCTATACTCACCTCTGGTGCAGACACCGTTACAGCAATGTTGGCGTCTGCATTGTTTTGTCTGGTGAGCCCTGCAGCCAATCAGTATCTGCTTCCTTCTCACCTCCTTGGAATGAAACGGACACCCTGAAGAAGTCAGATTATTACCACGCTCTCATTACTTCCAGGTGTCAGCTTTGTCTTAAGGAAGAGAGAATGAAGTGGCTGCAGGGCTCACGTAACATAAAAATGTCATGCAAGTCCCGGGAGAGCAGGCGCCGACATAGTAGGAATGGCACCTGCGCAGGAGATGAATATAGCCGTTATTATTTTACATGGGGGAACTATAGTGTAGGGATTGAGAAGAGGTTGTAGGCATACTGGATAACCCCTTTATGCAATGAATGAGCAAGCACATTTTTGCCTAAAAGACTGCAAAGCAGAAAGTAAAAATTATAAAGCAGGATAGGAGATAGTCATGAAACCTGGAGATATGGGGCGTATTGGTGTAGGTAGAGTTGTCCAGAGAGGTGTTCACTGTCGTCTGGGGTTGCCTATTTTCTTACATACGATTCTTGATTAAGGAATGGTCCGGTCTTCATATAGGCACACATACATCCACACAATATCGCATGATGTACGGTCTGAAATTATCTTTGTGCCCTGTTGCTGTCACAAAGCATTTACTGACCTTTCTGTGTATGATTCCTGGAAATGGCTGATATCAGGGAGGGGAGATAGAAAACCCGGGTTTGTAATGAGGGCCTAGGGGAAGAACTAATAAACAGTCAAAGCTTCTTGTGCCCATTTAAACCATATAAAGTCTCACATAAGGGTCAGCATGAAAGTATCTGGATGACAGATATTTAACAAGCTTATCCCTCCAATATTTTTTTAAGTGTGCAAGAATTTTAAAAAACCCCTCCATATTTGAATGACTGAGACTTCTACTATATTGTCTAGTTAACTGATAGCTAATTAGGTATAATTGGAGCAACCTCTTCCAGGTCATAGGAACCCAAGAGGTAACGTGGCCCACTTCCACCTCCAACACATTGTCATAGGCAGAACTATTGGGCTGCAAAGGGCTCAAATACTGTTCTTGCACAGGGGCCCATTTATGTCTCTGTCCGCCACTAACTAATCCAATTGACCTATATCAAATTGTAGGAAAAATGTGGTATTCCACTTGCACCGTTTTAAAAAAGGTGAAAGGAAAGTCAGCATCTAAAATGTGAGGCTTAATAATTCTACCCTGTTACGTTTATAGATGTGACAAAAAATGTTATGATGTTATTGGCTCACCTGGTGAGGTAGATAATCTAAGCCGCAGGTCAGGGTGAACAACACATACCGAGGGTGGTGGCACAGCGAGCAGGACTTGCCAAGTGGCATGTGGGATATTAATGAACAGGACAGCAGGTGAACAAAAGCAGCAATGGACACCAGGAGACAGAGTCAGGGAGGTCCATACAGGAATTGAGGTTTTATGGTCAGTTCAGGACTTGAAGCAGCATTTGTAGTGTGAACAAGTCCAGAGAACAGTTAATTGTGTTTACAGCAGATGACGGGTTAATCAGCAAACAAACTGAAAGCCGCTAGCAGTAGAGAAGAACAGGCAACTTTGTTTGTAGAGAAGATACACTCCGATGTAGCAGCATTTGTAGTGTGAACAAGTCCAGAGAAGAGTTGCAATTCTTACAGTACAGCATATGAATGGTTAGTTACAGGTCTGAGCCAGGAAGTAAATGTAGATTGTAGAAATAAATATGAGTTTGATGAGATGACTACAGCCAATATACAGTATATATAGTACAAGATAGCACAATAGGGTTTTATACAGATAACAATGTTGGTAATATAAGAAATTATACTCACCTGGTGCGGTTATGTGACACACAACACTAAACTGGTATAGATGTTGGAGATCCCAGCTGCTGCAGCACCTCAGATTGGACAATCCAATCTCATAGACTTGGCTCCAAGGGCACGTCAGGTGCTACTCTAGGACAGACCACAGAGCTGCTGACCCCCACAGGGGGCAGGGAAGCAGGACTGGCCAGTAACTGGTTAGTGGGATGGTACGGTACAAGCAGGACTGGAACAGGAACATGGGACAGCCACAATACGGAACAACAGATGCACATTTTCAGGTGCAAGTTCACACTGGGTAGGTAAGTGGCACAGGTCAGATGGATCAGGATTGGGACTAGGCATAGGCAGGATGGATACGGACATAGGCTTAGCAGGATGGACTGGAACAGGAATGGATGGAGCAGGTCTGATCAAGTGCACTTGGACCTTACAACTAACTAGCAGAAACACATAGAGTAACTAAGTTGATAAGACACCTCCCGATAGGAGAGTGTGCCTTATATACAAGACTTCTCCCAGCTATTGGCTGGGGACATCTTCAACAGTGTCTGCTGGCCCTTTAAGAGTCAGGGGCACATGTGTGCCCTTAGCTCACTCCCAGTAGATCTACAGTATGTGTCACACGCAAGTCCTGGGAGGAGACAGATGGCTTCGAGCACAGACGAGTTATTACCCACCCCGGTGACCCTGCAGAGGGGGAGAAGAGGACAAGTGCCATAGTGCTGGCAGTGTCCTAACAAAAAACACATTACCATTACCTATAATTATTGGAATTTTTGATCTGATTGGTACCAGCAGCTCAGGATACCAGTTTTCCATTACTAATTGTGAAGACACAGGGGTCAGCGGGTGCTCTGGTCCGCTAGCCGCAACTGCATGGACCAGGTATCATGCCACCGAATGCCCGCTCTCCTTTTACAGTGGGTATAATACTACTCAGACAACACAGGGTTAGGGGGGTTAGGGCAAAACACTGTGGTAATACTTTATTGAACCACAAAGCAGACAAATAACACATAGAACAGTAACAGCAAAATACCCAAGATGGTACAAAATAACAGTTTCACTCTTCCACTGACTCACCCGGATATGACCACTGTGACTTCAGAGCTTCCATGGCCAACTAGCCCCACCTGTGGTACACACAGAGAGGAAGTAACAACAAGCTTAGGTGTAATAATTATAGGGGATAACTCAGGAGACTCTTTGCATGGAACAAGACAACTACAGGACACAGTTTTATAAGTGGTAAAGTCTATATTATCACACGGTGATTCAAACAGTTGCAGAGAGAAACTCAAGTCCACAACACTTGGTGCAAATATCAAATGCAGCTCAGCAGTCTATAGGAAACTTCAGAGGAAAATGCAATCACGCAGAAAGTCTATGAAGCACAATTATTCTTGATTATACTTGACACGAATAAGTCCTTGCTTAGTCCACAACACAGATAGATATGCTTATAAGGCAGTTCAAATAATATCTTAGCTCAACCAGGGAGGTCTGGGTAATAGTCTCAGGTTCTTGCAGAGCAGAAACAGCTTACATGTCCAGCAAATGCAGATGGAAGCAAACACGAGCAGCAGATGAAGGAGGATTACTGGAACTGGTGTATGCAGCAGAAACTCAGAACAGAGTAGCAGGATAACCCCACAGGTTCACAGGAGCAGGTATATAGCCAGGGAGTCACCAGAGGTCAGGAGCTGGATGCAAGGCAGACTACTCTAGCACAGACTGAAGGCTGGGGTGGAGTTTTATAGCAGGAAGACACAGTGCACATGAGACCAAAGATGCCATCTTGGAAAAGGGCAGTAATGCACAAAAAGGTAATAAAAAATGTTCAGAGTCCTGACATTACTCCCTCCTTAGCAGCGGCCTCAGGACGATCCTGGACCTTGTTTCTCAGGGAATCTCTGATAAAAACGAGAAATCTTCTGTTGGGCATTGATGTTTTCCACAGGTTCCCAAGAGTCTTCCTCAGGGGGATATCCCTGCCATCTTATCAGATATTGGAGCCGATTCCTGCGAATTCTGGAATCAACAATTTCCTCCACCACAAATTGTTCTTGCCCATCAATCACCACAGGCTGCGGAGGTGGCACAACATGTCCCTGGAAGGTATTAGGAGATACAGGGTTTAGTAAAGATACATGAAAAACTGGGTGTACCTTCATAGTCCTAGGCAGCTTCAGCCGGCAGGCCACAGAGCTCACAATACTGTTGATCTTGAAAGGGCCACTGAATTTCTGTCCAAGTTTTTGTGAAGGAACGTTTAACTTCAGATTCTTAGTTGCTAACCACACGGAATCTCCTACCTTGAACATGGGTGCAGGTTTACAGAATCTATCAGCCGATCTCTTATAACATTCTTGAGCTGTGGTCAGGGATTCCTTCAGAACCTCCAGATTTTGCCTCATCGCAGTCAGCCTTTCCTCCACTGCCAGAAACGGAGAATTAATTGGAGACCTAGGTAAGATACACAGATGATAACTCAGATTGGCAAAGAAAGGTGTAAATTTAGTGGAGGCGCTCTGAGAATTGTTATATGAAAATTCGGCTAACGGCAGCAACTCCAACCAATCATCCTGGAGATGGCTGACATAGCATCTTAGATATTGTTCCAGCGTCTGGTTGGTACGCTCAGTCTGACCATTTGTCTGGGGATGGTAAGCGGAAGAGAGACAGACATTAACATTGAGTGCAGAGCAAAACCCCATCCAGAATCTTGAAGTGAACTGCACTCCACGGTCAGAGATGATCTCATCCGGAACCCCATGCAACCGAAAGACATTCTGTGTAACCAAGTTCACTGTATCTTTAGCTGAGGGGAGGCCGGTGCACGGAACAAAATGAGCAGCTTTAGTCAGGGGATCAACTACCACCATGATTGTATTCATGCCCCCCGATGTAGGCAGCTCCACAATAAAGTCCATTGATATAGACCCCCAAGGGCGGGACGGAACAGGTAATGGTTGTAGAAGACCCGTAGGTGCCACATGAGGAGTCTTGTAACGAGCACATACCTCGCAAGAGAGAACATAATCCTTGGTATCCTTCAGGCAAGTTGGCCACCAGAAGAATTGGCTCAGGAACTCTTGTGTCTTCTGTACCCCCCTGTGACCAGCCAACTTGGAGTCATGTACCAACTTGAGGATCTGCAGACGGATGACCTCAGGGACGTAAATACGTCGATCTCTGAACCACATGCCACCCTTAAAGACAAGATTAATATCCACAGGTGGGTTGGCCAGAAATACATCACCATCATAGGCCTCCCTGCACTCCTTCCACAAGTCCTGATCGTGGATAACTCCGATGAAATTGGCATCAGATAGAATGGTCTTGGACGGGGCTCCAGGTACGGAATCCGCAGCATGGATTCGAGATAAAGCATCAGCCTTCCTATTACGAGAACCTGGACGGTACGAGATAACAAAGTTAAATTGATTTAAAAATAAGTTCCAACGAGCCTGACGAGGAGAAAGACATCTAACGGATCTAAGGAACTCTAAATTGCGATGGTTAGTTAGCACTATGATCTGTTGTGCAGCTCCTTGCAGATGATGCCTCCATTCTTTGAAAGCCGCAATAATAGCCAGCAATTCCTTGTCTCCCATGTCGTAATTCTTCTCTGCTGAGGTTAGTCTACGGGAAAAGAAAGCACAAGGATGTAGCAGACCCTTCTCTCCAGTTCTTTGGGAGAGAATAGCCCCCAAAGCATTATCAGAAGCGTCCACCTCCACAATGAAAGAAAATGTTGGATCTGGGTGTATCAACAGTGGTGCTGATTAGTGTTGAGCGATACCATCCGATACTTGAAAGTATCGGTATCGGAAAGTATCGGCCGATACCGGCAAAGTATCGGATCTAATCCGATACCGATACCCGATACCAATACAAGTCAATGGGACTCATGTATCGGACGGTATTCCTGATGGTTCCCAGGGTCTGAAGGAGAGGAAACTCTCCTTCAGGCCCTGGGAACCATATTAATGTGTAAAATAAAGAATTAAAATAAAAAATATTGCTATACTCACCTCTCTGACGCAGCCTGGACCTCACCGAGGGAACCGGCAGCGTTCTGTGCTTAAAATGCGCGTGTTTCCTTCCTTCCGTGACGTCACGGCTTCTGATTGGTCGCGTGCCGCCCATGTGGCCGCGACGCGACCAATCACAGCAAGCCGTGACGTAATTTTGAGGTCCTGGAAGCCTAATTCTAGGCATTCAGGATTTTAAAATTACGTTCCGGCTTGTGATTGGTCGCGTCTCGGTCACATGGGCGACGCGACCAATCACAAGCCGTGACGTCACGGGAGGCAGGACACGCGCGCATTTTAAAATTACGTCATGGCTTGTGATTGGTTGCGTGCCGCCCATGTGGCCGCGACGCGACCAATCACAGCAAGCCGTGACGTAATTTCAGGTCCTGAATGCCTATTTCTGCATTCAGGACCTGAAATTACGTCACGGCTTGCTGTGATTGGTCGCGTCGCCCATGTGACCGCGACGCGACCAATCACAAGCCGGAACGTAATTTTAAAATCCTGAATGCCTAGAATTAGGCTTCCAGGACCTCAAAATTACGTCACGGCTTGCTGTGATTGGTCGCGTCGCGGCCACATGGGCGGCACGCGACCAATCAGAAGCCGTGACGTCGCGGGAGGCAGGAAACGCATGCATTTTAAGCAAACAACGCTGCCGGTTCCCTCGGTGAGGTCCAGGCTGCGTCGGAGAGGTGAGTATAGCAATATTTTTTATTTTAATTCTTTATTTTACACATTAATGTTGTATTTTACACATTAATGTTGTTTCGATACCGATACCCGATACCACAAAAGTATCGGATCTCGGTATCGGAATTCCGATACCCGCAAGTATCGGCCGATACCCGATACTTGCGGTATCGGAATGCTCAACACTAGTGCTGATGTGAAACAGATCTTAAGCTGATCAAAAGCTTCTTGAGCCTGTGATGACCACTTAAAGGGCTTTTCCTTCTTTGTCAAGGAAGTAAAGGGCCGGACAATATCAGAAAAATTTAGAATGAAGCGTCTGTAGAAATGTGCAAAACCAATAAAACGTTGGACCTCCTTAACTTTCTTGGGCACCGGCCAGTCAAGGATAGCCTGAATCTTACCAGATTCCATGTTCAGCCCCTGGGGAGAGATGATATAACCTAAGAACTGTATCTCAGAACGATGGAACTCGCATTTCTCCGGCTTAATATACAGATGGTTCTCTTTCAGACGTCTTAAAACAGTTTTGACATGTTCTTCATGTTCCTGTAGAGAGTCAGAAAAGATTAGTATATCGTCCAAATAGATCACTACAAACTGGTCCAACAAATCTCTGAAAATGTCATTAGCAAGGTGTTGAAATGTTGCAGGGGCGTTACAAAGCCCGAAGGGCATCACAAGAGATTCAAAGTGTCCATACCGGCATCTGAATGCTGTCTTCTACTCATCCCCTGGACGAATACGCACCAAATTATAAGCCCCACGAAGATCCAGTTTAGAGAACACCTTAGCATGGCGGAATCTTTCCAGTAATTCGGGAATCAGAGGCAAAGGGTAACGGTTTCATACGGTTACCTTATTGAGTTCCCGATAGTCAACACAGTGTCTCAGGGTCCCATCCTTCTTCTTTACAAAAAAGATAGGTGCCCCTGCTGGTGAGGAAGAAGGACGTATGAAGCCTTTGGCCAGATTTTCATCAATATACTCCTTTAAGGCTTGAAGCTCAGGTGCCGCCAAAGGGTATACGTTACCAAAAGGAATAGCTGCCCCAGGAAGCAACTCAATGGAACAGTCATAATGCCTGTGTGGAGGAAGCTGATCTGCATTCTTCTTGTCACAGATGTCAGAGAACTCTTTATTTGCTGAAGGTAAAGAAAATACCTGTACATGTGGTTCCGTAGCCGTGGACTCAGGGACAGCTTCTGTTAACGCTGAGTTGCTCCTTGTTGGAAAGATAATTTCCTTGGTCTCCCAGTTGATAATTGGGTTCTGAGAATGCAACCAAGGAATGCCTAAAATCACAGAAAAATGAGGAGAAGAAATTAGCAAGAAAGTAAGTTGCTCCTGATGATTAGGCTCCAACAAAATTTCAAGGGGTACGGTCTCCTGATCCACAGGCCCAGAGATTATAGGTGACCCATCCACTGTTTCCATGGTAATTGGAGATGCTCTTTGCTGAATTTCAATACCATGTTCCTTGGCAAATGCGATATCCATGAAATTGCCACCTGCACCAGAGTCAATCATAGCTGCACTGGAAATCCACTGTCCTGAACACAGGATCTTAATAAGGAGAGAACAGTGAGAGTTCTTTTCCTTAAGCTCCTTGGGGGGTGAACTCATAGAAAGTGAATGGAATACAGCGTTTAAAGGCAGGCTACATTCAGAGATGTCAGATTCATCATCACAGTTGTCATAATCCCCTACTGCTGCTAGCACCTTGTTAGGCTGTCTAGGACACTTAGGACAATTGATCAAGAAGTGGTCAGACTGGCCGCAGTAGAAACATAGACTTTCAAGAAGGCAATGCTCCCGGCGCTCATTGATCTCGCGCATCTGAACGGAGTCAATTTGCATGGGCACCTCCTCCACCTCCCGAGATGTTTTACCTGCAGGCTCTTTGGAAGGAAGGAAAAAGTTAGAAATACGGTTATATGCAGCAAATTTCTCCTGCCTACGCTCAGTAAGGCGAATGTCAATGCGCACACAATGCTGTATAAATGTCTCTAGCTCTTGCGGTGACTCAGAGCGAGCTAGTTCATCTTTTACAATACTAGACAGACCCCTTTTAAAAATAGGCAATTGTGCATAACTGTCCCAATTGGTATCTACCGCTAATCTCCTGAATTCAGCAGCATACTCAATAACAGAACGTTTTGCATGGCATAAAGACAATAAAGCAGATTCAGCGGTTGCACGGCGATTAGGATCATCAAACATTAATGCCATAGCGGCCAAGAAATTATCCAAGTTATTTAACCGTGGGTCACGAGACTCAATCATCGGATTCGCCCAAGCGAGCGCTCGTGCGGTCAGCAGCATTATTACACACAATACTTTGGATCTATCATTAGGAAAACGGTCAGCATGCACATCAAAATATAGCATACATTGATTCACAAAGCCACGAAATTTGTCGCGATCACCATTAAATCTGAATGGGGGCAACTTAGGTGGGCTAGCTGGTGGCGGTTGCCCAGAGGGAAAAGTCGCTTGTGCAGCTATTTGCGTGCTTATGTCCTGAAAAGCCCGTCCATACTGGGACTCTATGCCAGCAAGTTTGTTTTCCTGGGCTGCCATGCGGGTGCTTAAGTCCTGCAAAGTCTGTCCAAACACTTGTTGATTGAGTTCAAAGCTTCCAAACTTCTTTTGCAGACCTTCCACATCTTTCTGCAGTGATCTAATTATGGAAAACACCTGCTCTAGTCTGCTTTCTGCAGTCATTGTTCCAGCAGTCTCCCTTTTTTTTAGGCTAGAGTATCCTGTAATAATTATAGGGGATAATTCAGGAGACTCTTTGCGTGGAACAAGACAACTACAGGACACAGTTTTATAAGTGGTAAAGTCTATATTATCACACGGTGATTCAAACAGGTGCAGAGAGAAACTCAAGTCCATAACACTTGGTGCAAATATCAAATGCAGCTCAGCAGTCTATAGGAAACTTCAGAGGAAAATGCAATCACGCAGAAAGTCTATGAAGCACAATTATTCTTGAGGATACTTGACACGAATAAGTCCTTGCTTAGTCCACAACACAGATAGATATGCTTATAAGGCAGTTCAAATAATATCTTAGCTCAACCAGGGAGGTCTGGGTAATAGTCTCAGGTTCTTGCAGAGCAGAAACAGCTTACATGTCCAGCAAATGCAGATGGAAGCAAACATGAGCAGCAGATGAAGGAGGATTACTGGAACTGGTGTATGCAGCAGGAACTCAGAGCAGAGTAGCAGGATAACCCCACAGGTTCACAGGAGCAGGTATACAGCCAGGGAGTCACCAGAGGTCAGGAGCTGGATGCAAGGCAGAATACTCTAGCACAGACTGAAGGCTGGGGTGGAGTTTTATAGCAGGAAGACACAGTGCACATGAGACCAAAGATGCCATCTTGGAAAAAGGCAGTAATGCACAAAAAGGTAATAAAAAATGTTCAGAGTCCTGACATTAGGAAGCTTACAGTCTATTGAGGTACAAGGCCAGGTGACTGGAGGGTATCCTGGCTTCTCCGAACATCTCCATGGAGCCAGTTGACCAGTGCGTCCCAATCCTGGCTTTCCCAAACATATCCATGGTTCAGTGATGGTCAATAGAGAAGATCTGTATTCTTTCAGCCGGGCCGTGGTCCCCTAAGCTGGTATCCTGTAGAAAGTCAAATCTGTGTCCCTCGTGATGGAGCCATGATCTGGCAGCTATACTGTATAGAGTGTTCCTGCCTGTTTTGTAAAGAGTCTCTGGTTCTCTGGATCTCTTGGATGTTTGGACGTCTGGATGTAAATTGTTAGAGGCATATCCCACTTATATATCTCACAACTGTTGTCCTTCAAGCCAACATCTAGAGGTCAAGAGGGAGATGAGATGAGGTTAACTCACATTGTTTCACTGTTCAATCAATTTGCATAGTTTTAACTCCTCTGTTTTGAAAGTCAACAAGCAACAGAACCCACACAATGGTCATTCGACATATTAAGCAAACATCCATTATTCAATGTCCCTGCATCACTGTCTTGCAAAGATAGGAGACATTAAGTTGTAGGAGTAGATATAAGAGGAAAACATGAGCCATTCAAAAATATAAAAAGTCAACGTTTAAGACTCATATGACAAAATTGTATGGTTCTTGACCAACTGAAGAACAAACGCATAAAGTCAAAAGTCAACATATAGATAACAGTCTATTCCTCCTGGCTTGCTGAAAATAGATGTCTGGTTATTTAGGATAAAATACTATGTCTTCACACTAATCTTACTGGAGTTCACCAGGCAGCTTGTAAAACCTGGCATGGATCACAGTAATGGTGAGTGGTCATAGGGGAAAGAACCTGGGACTGGATAGGTGAGTAACACTCTGAACCCGGTTCACTTGAATAGTTGCTCATCGGCACTGAATAGTGTATGGAGCTGTGCTGTTCTGACTCTAAATTGTTTTCATTGAGTGACTGTCAGTACAGCTGATCAGTAGGGATGTCAGGTGTTGGACTCCCACCTATCTCTAAACTGATGAAAATGAATTCTATTGACAAACCATCAATGTTCATCTTAGACAACCTTTTTATCCCCTTCACTCGCCATGACAATCCTTTACATCATGGAGCATGTCAAGAGCAAAGCTCCACACAGGGCAGACCCCGGTTATATTAAATAGCTGGCATCTATCTCTAAAAGCAGCAATTAGCATACTCACCGATCACTGCTGTTAACCTCTTAAATTCCATTCTCAGTCACAAACATCCACATTTAAAGAGGTCGTCTACTACTTTTTCATTGATGACCTATCCTTCCGCCAGCCGAAAATACTCACTCAATGACAGTGGCCACTGCACGGTATTACACATCCGCCTCCTATTCATTTAAATGGGAGGCGCATGCACAGTACCCTGCCATGGCCTCTATCTGTAAACTGAGCAGCTTGGCAAGTGAGTGTGATCAGTGGGGGTGCTTGGTGATAGACCCCAACCGGTGACATATTAATGACCTATCCTAAGGACAGGTCAAAGAAAAAGTAGTGGACAACCTCTTAAAATGCCACAATCCAGTCTGGACCTCAGTTCGGCTGACCATCGGCCCCACTGCAATGCGACCACAGAGAAACGATGGATTGCTATGACAGCCGAGGACCGTCTGAATGTTCCCTTGCCTATAATGTGGTCTCTCCAGTGATGTCCAGCCTGTGGCTGCGCGGCATGTTGTCTGGCTCGGCCCTCACAGAGCTGGGGCATAACGGCGGCCAATGGCGACGGTTGTCACACCAGTCAGCGGGCATTCACGGCACCTCAGGCTTAACAGGAAAGTACCTCCCCTCTCTTCCCATCTCTGACAACTAAGGATCATGTTTAGACACATTTCTCACACTATCAGAGTACACACACATTTGTGACGCCACAGTAGGAGACTGTCATTTTCTCTATATACAGCAATAATGTTGTATTGTTGTATATAGTACAGGTGATTGCAAGTTCATGTCCTCCAAGGGAACTAATAAAAGAAAAAAATAGAAAAAAAAGTTTTAAAAAATATCTAAAAATATATAAAAATTTGAATGACCCTCCCTTTTCCAAAGAAATGTAAAACATGCAGTTGCTTCTCACAAAATTAGAACATCATCAAAAAGTTAATTTATTTTAGTTCTTCAATACAAAAAGTGAGTCATTACAAACAGAGTGATCTATTTCACGTGTTTTTTGTTTCTGTTAATGTTGATGATTATGGCTTACAGCCAATGAATACTCAAAAGTCATTATCTATAACACCAGCTTGAAAAATGATTTTAAAATCCAAAATGTTGGCCTACTGAAATGTATGGTCAGTAAATGCACTCAATACTTGGTCGGGACTACTTTTGCACCAATTACTGCATCAATGCGGTGTAGCAAGGAGGCGATCAGCCTGTGGCACCGCTGAGGTGTTATGGAAGCCGAGGTTGCTTTGATAGCAGACTTCAGCTCTGACGTCAGCAGGGGATTTCCCCTTGACGTGCGCTCCTGGTGAATGCTACTTCCGGCGGTAATTGTGGTGTGCATGCGAACTATAGACACGACGCAAAACGAGCGCCGCTATAAAATGCCGGATTGGGGAACCTCTATTCATTCCCTCTTTGATGAAGCCTACACGAAACATGTGTTAGGGGGTGGACTGGGGTCCCCGGCACTAAGTCACTTTTCATCATGGGTATGTAACTTTGCTATTAAGGGCACTTTGTTTTTTTCCTTTTGAGGGTGGTACACTGTCTCTATGGCTGCTTAGGAAATCTATTATGAACCGTGCAGTTTCATTGTATGGTGGCCAATACCACAGGATTATACGAAATTCAAGCCTGTCATTAATACATGTGGCTGACATCATATTTAATTGTATAAACGATTAGTGCCTTGTATTAATACCATGATATATTCATTATCAATATATATAATTTTTTTTTTTATGCCTTGGACCCATGTGCTTTTTACTAGGGTCTTTTTCCTAGTTTGTATTCTAGTCTACATATTTTTTGTGTTATTTTTTGTACTTTTTCATTGTGTGCAATAAAGTATTTTTCATCTGATTTTACTACATTGTATGGAACTCCATTTTTTGTTTGTTTCTAAATTGTATCGGGAGTATACATTCATTGTTCTGTAATTTACATGGTTATAACTAGATTTTCACTAGGATTTAGATTTTTGTTACATAGACCCATATGATTTCTGGGAGTTTGATTATATAGCTTGTCTGCATTGTTGGTTCAGGTGTCTCTCTTCTTCCTCTTGACAATACCCCATAGGTTATCTATGGGGTTAAGGTCAGGCGAGTTTGCTGCCAATCAAGCACAGTGATACTGTTGTTTTTACACCAGGTATTGGTACTTTTGGCAGTGTGGACAGGGGCCAAATCCTGCTGGAGAATTAAATTTCCATCTCCAAAAGCTTGTCGGCAGAGGGAAGCATGAAGTGCTCTAAAATTTCCTGGTAGATGGCTGTGCTGACTTTGGTCTTGATAAAACACAATGGACCTACACCAGCAGATGACATGGCTCCCCAAACCATCACTGATTGTGTGAACTTCACACTAGACCTCAAGCAGCTTGGATTGTGGACTCTCCACTCTTCCTCCAGACTCTGGGACCTTGATTTCCAAATGAAATGCAAAATTTACTTTCATCTGAAAACAACACCTTGGACCACTGACAACAGTCCAGTTATTTTTCTCCTTGGCCCAGGTAAGACACTTCTGGCGTTTTCTATTGGTCATGAGTGGCTTGACACAAGGAATGTGACACTTGTAGCCCATGTCCTGGATACGTCTGTGTGTAGTGGCTCTTGAAGCAATGACTCCAGCAGCGGTCCACTCCTTGTGAATCTCCCCCAAATTTTTGAATGGCCTTTTCTTAACAATTCTTTCAAGGCTGCAGTTATCCCGGTTGTTTGTGCACCTTTTTCTACCACACTTTTTCTTTCCACTAAACTTTCCATTAATATACTTGGATACAGCACTCTGTGAACAGCCAGCTTCTTTAGCAATGACTTTTTGTGTCTTACCCTCCTTGTGGAGTGTGTCAGTGACTGCCTTCTGGACATCTGTCAAGTCAGCAGTCTTCCCCATGATTGTGGAGCTATGGAAATAGACTAAGGGGCCTTTATAAATGCTTAGGAAGCCTTTGCAGGTGTTTTTTGTTAATTATTCTAATTTACTGAGATAATGACTACTGGGTTTTCATTGGCTGTAAGCCATAATCATCAACATTAACAGAAATAGACACTTGAAATAGATCACTCTGTAATGACTATATAATATATGAGTTTCACTTTTTGTATTGCACAACTGAAATAAACTTTTTGATGATCTATTCTAATTTTATGAGAAGCACCTGTATATACATATTTAGTATCGATGCTTCCAGAATAGTCAGATCTATCAAAATATAAAATTAATTAAGTTGATCGGTTGACGCCATAGCAAGAAAAAAATCAAAACACTACAACTGCGGTCTTTTGTTCGCAACAATAACTCAAACAAATGCAGAAAAAGTGATCTATGATCTACGCATCATATGTACCCCAAAGTTGTTTAAATAAAACACCAGTTCATTATGCAAAAAATAAACCACCAGCTCCTTAATATATATTAAAAAAAAGTTATGGGTCTCAGAAAATGGCGACCCAACCCAATTTATCTTTTTTACAAAATTCTGAATTTTTTACACTAATAAAATAGTAAAAACTAGGCGTGTTTGGCATCTCTGCAATCGCATTGACCTAGACAATCATGTATCCAGGTCACTTGTACTGTACAATGAAGGTTTTACTTCCCACACATTTTCTAGTAAAATGGAGAACTGTAGGTGCAATGGCAGCTTTGGAAACTGCAGCAGCCCTTTCCCTGTGCCCTTCCCGACCCAAACCTGTCTTTTCCTTGGCTTTCTCTTTCTTCTTAATTTGTGTTCATTCTCTCTATTTTCTGTGCTGATTATTTGTTATCATTAATTTCAGAATGTTCTTGGTCATACCCATCATTTACAGTATTGTAGGTTTACCATATGCACAACAATTTGATCTTTCTGTATTTTCGTGAGCTCTGTGTAACCCCGCCCCCACCACTGATTGGCAATTTTCTGCCTACGCACAGTGTACACAGAAAGCTGCCAATCAATGGTGTGGGCGGGGTTATACAGAACTCAGCATTCAGAGCACTGTTAGAAAAAGCTGTGATTTTATTAAAGCTGCAGCAAGCAGCCCAGTATGTGACCAAGGTGATAGATTCTCTCTTAAAGTCTACTCTAACCTAGGAAGCATGCCGACAGTCACTTTTTGCAATCAACCCATGAAAAGCTAATATAATATTGCATTTTGTTTGGGGAGGGGGTGGGATTTTTCTTTACTGACCTCATCCTTCACTTCTGCCTCTTTGTGCTATGAAAAAAAAAAGTGAAAAAACATTTAAATACTCATTAGCATTACCTCTACTAAATGTCATACACGGATATTTTGTTAGACGTTAGTAAAACTGGCATGCGGAGGCCACGGGATAATTATGCCCTAACTTATCAAGGGATTTACATAATTTCAGACAGCAATTAAAGAATCCAACTGAATATATTTTTTTCCTGCCTCTTTCTCATGCAGTTTCTCGTACAAAGAAAGTGTTCGTTTACATTAAGGACTCAGCTCCGAGCTGCTTATTTGCATAAAATGAAAGGTTTCTGTATTGTGAACCAGCGGGGTACCATTTAAAATTCCGTTTTAAAAACCTCACCTTAAAATAAGAAAATGTTAATATCATTTTGCAGCCTGCGTGAGCAGTCGACAGATGCCTGCTCGTTTCTAACTTTTATACAATGGTGAGGGTTTTTTTATTTTTTTTCTTCTTCTGTTCTGGTTAAGATTTCAATGTTCCTGATAATGTCTTCACTGCAACAAGAGCTTATTTTATCACTTGCTTTCTCCTTTCATCTCCATTTCCTTTTCTCTTTGTTCATTTGTATGTGTTAAAAGTCATGTACAAAGATCAGCGTTCATCGCCTGAAGGTTACTATGCTGTATGTCGCCTACGTATGGAATATGGCTTCCAAATTCTGTTTTGCTATATAAATGTTTTTTGTTTTGTTTTTTAAAAAAAGAAGTCAATAATGGCCAAATTTGCAAACTATCTTTCGATGACATGGGGAAGATGCCCAATGCCTATTTATTTCCATTCAAAAACCATAACATATCACATGTTCAACCTTACTCAAGAGCATATCTGGGGTGGAAGCAGGTGGACATTTGCCCCTGGTGCATCCGACAGAGAGGAGCAGTCAGGCCACTTGATGCAGGGGTTCGAGGTGTCTCCCCAGCAGCTACATTTTGTTGCCCAGTAGTTTGAGTCGGCCGTTCTCTGAGCCTTCTGTCAAGCTGCCAGCCAGCTCAGAGAGGGTGCAACGCGCCGGCTCACAATGATCAATAATATTTGAGCGACGGCACTTCTGGGTCAGAGCTAGGTCAGCAATGTGATCAAGTCATCTGATCACACTGTTTATGACAGTGCTGCATAAGTGGCAGAAGTTTAGTGTGGTAACTTAGTACTTCAATGGAGCTGAAGATACCAAAAATGTATTGTAAATAGGGGAAGGGGGAGGAATTTGAGTACAAAGTTTTGGGAAAGAGAGTGGGGGGAATGTATGTAGACACAGTGGGGAGTGTGGGATGGGTGCAGACATGGGGAGCAAGGGGAGAGTGTATGCGGACACAGTATGGGGAGTAAACTAGGGGGTAATAAATTTGAGGACATAGTGTCACGGGGATACAAGGAGGGCGAGAGCTAATAACCCGGGCCCCAGAAATTTCCCTCAGACTAGGGAAACCCTGTCTGACCCTCTACCTGAAGTTTACACTTAAGGTGTGCATGTTCAGGCCTCCACCCTCACCCTGACTCCTGAGTCAGCCCTAGACTGAACACCACCGCCCACCACCCAGTGAATGCAATAGACCAATACCCACAGTTATAACAAACAAGGATAAAGGAAAATACACACCACGCCGCAGTCAATCAGGAATACACTATAAAGGTGCAGGGCAAAATAAATACAAATATAGGAAGGAGTAAATAAGACAAAGGAAAATACACCACCAGCAACGATTCTCCAACAACCAGCTCTCCACTCCGGACCGAGATAACTACGGATAAGACAGAAGCTATAATCGGCGACGCCCAAAGATCAGGAGAACCATTTAAAGAAAATCGGCATGGCCCAGCTTCCAATCCGAGGATCAGATAAATTAACCCCGGAGCAGCCAGACGAAAACTAGCCGACGCCAATGAGCAAACAGTGGTCAAACGCGGAATTACCGCTGTCTGTCAGACGACCTGGTCTGGACAGTGTCCGACATGACAGTACCCCGCCTTCTACGAGGGACTCCAGGGCCCTCACGGCTTATAGGACCCGGCTTGTCCGGATGGCGACAATGAAAACACCTGACCAGCCGATCCGCATGAATGTCCGAGGCTGGTACCCAGGACCTCTCCTCAGGCCCATAACCATGCCAGTGTACCAAATATTGTAAAGTGCGGCGCACCACATGAGAGTCAACCACCCTGGAGACTTCAAATTCTAGGTTACCATCCACCAAGACTGGAGGTGGCATAGGCGCCGCGTCCACAGAACCCACCACCTTCTTAAGAAGAGACCTGTGGAACACGTTGTGTATTTTATACACTGTAGGGAGCTCCAGCCGGTACGCTACTGGGTTAATGACGGCGGTGACCCTAAATGGACCAATAAACCGTGGACCCAATTTAAGGGATGGTATCTTGAGTCTTATGTTTTTTGTGGATAACCACACCCAGTCATCCACACTCAGGACCGGACCTGGCACACGCCTACTGTCAGCCACACGTTTGTACCTAGCACCCACACTCAACAGGTGCTGTTTCACTCTCCTCCAGACTGAAGACAATTGTGTTCCTAACTGGTCTTCCTCCGGAACGCCAGAAGGGCCTCTCTGACTCAACATACAAAACTGAGGATGTAGCCCGTAAACACAAAAAAACGGAGACTCCCCAGACGACTCCTGGCGGTGATTATTGATGGCAAACTCATCCAAAGGAAGAAAGGTAGACCACTCCTCCTAGTTATCAGAGACAAAGCAGCGCAAGTACTGCTCCAAATTTTGGTTCATACGCTCGGTCTGACCATTTGACTGGGGATGAAACGCAGACGAATGAGACAACTTGATCCCCAGCCGTGAGCAAAATGCTTTCCAAAATTTTGCTACAAACTGAGTACCCCTATCTGACACGATGTCAGATGGAACTCCATGAAGCCTGACCACCTCCTGCACAAACACCTGAGCAAGAGTCTTAGCGTTAGGTAAAGAAGGCAAAGACACAAAGTGCGACATTTTTGAAAACCGATCCACAATCACCAAAATGACCGTGTTCCCAGCTGAGGGAGGCAAATCAGTGATGAAATCCATGGAGATTTCCGTCCATGGCTTACTAGGTACCTCCAGAGGAAGTAGTGTGCCAACAGGATGGGAGCGGGGCGTCTTCGCCCTAGCGCACGTGGTGCAAGCTGACACATATGAGACCACGTCCTGTCGGATTTTGGGCCACCAAAACCGACGTGACACCAACTCCAAAGTACCTCTAACCCCTGGGTGGCCAGCCAGGACAGTATCATGATGCTCCGCCAACACCTTTAGGCGGAGATGAAGCGGTACAAAAGATTTGTTGATGGGAAGCTCAGATGGTACCTCCTCCTGAGCCACGGCAATCTCAGCCTCAACCTCGGTAGTGAGAGCCGAAACCACAACACCCTTTTGGAGGATGGGTACTGGATGTTCCCGAGGTTCTCCCCCCGGAAAACACCTAGACAGAGCATCCGCCTTAGTGTTTTTAGACCCTGGTCTGTAAGTGACAACAAAGTTGAACCGCGTGAAAAACAATGCCCAGCGAGCCTGCCTGGGAGACAGACGCTTGGCAGACTCCAAATACAGCAGATTCTTATGGTCGGTAATAACAGTGACCTGATGTACCGACGCCTCCAAGAAGTGTCACCATTCCTCAAAGGCTGACTTAATAGCCAACAACTCCCTGTTGCCGATATCGTAGTTACATTCAGCGGACGACAGTTTTTTGGAGAAATAGGCGCACGGACGCAAACCACTCAAGGATGAGCCTTGAGATAGTACCGCCCCCACACCAACCTCAGACCCATCGACTTCCACGACAAAGGGTTTAGATACGTCTGGCTGCACAAGAATGGGGGCTGAAACAAAACTGTTCTTGAGAAATTCAAATGCGCGAACTGCAGCCTCAGGCCGAACGGAGAAATTGGTACCCTTTTTAGTCATGTCAGTTAGCGGTTTAGCAATGATAGAAAAATCCTTGATAAATTTCCTATAGTAGTTAGAAAACCCAAGGAACCGCTGAAGTGCTTTCAGGTTTTCAGGACGTTCCCAATGCAGCACCGCTTGCACCTTAGCGGCGTCCATTTTAAAACCAGAAGCAGACACAATATAACCCAAGAACGGCAACTCTTGAGCAAAAAATACACATTTCTCAAGTTTAGCATACAGCTTATTCTCTCTGAGAAGCTGTAACACCTGCCTGACATGATCTAAATGAGCATCACGGTCGCAAGACTATATGAGGATGTCATCTAGGTACACGATAACGAATTTCCCCAAAACATGCGAGAACACATCATTGATGAAATGTTGGAACTCTGCAGGTGCGTTAGTTAACCCAAAAGGCATCACCACATTTTCAAAATGACCCTCAGGGGTATTAAAAGCCGTCTTCCACTCATCACCTTGATGGACTCTTATGAGGTTGTACGCCCCCCTGAGGTCAAGCTTGGTAAACCGCTTAGCACCTGCCACCTGGTTGAACAAATCTGGTATCAGTGGCATAGGGTATGGATCACGAACCGTAATCTGGTTCAACTCCCTGAAATCCAAACACGGACGTAATCCGCCATCTTTCTTCTTCACGAAGAAGAACCCTGCTGCCACCGGCGAGGATGACGGCCTGATGTGCCCTTTGCTCAAACTTTCAGAAATGTAATCCTTGAGCGCTTGTCTCTCCGGACCGGAGATGTTGAACATCCTTGCTTTAGGCAACTTGGCCCCTGGTTTAAACCTGATAGAACAGTCATAGGAGCGGTGTGGCGGCAACTCTGAACAACCCTTCTCAGAGAACACATCCGCATAATCCTGAAGTGACTCAGGAACGCTTGAAGTCACAGCGGACACACATGTGGCCTGGCAATTCTCCTGACAGAAATCACTCCACTGGATTATGTCCTGAGTTTTCCAGTCAATCACCGGGTTGTGTGTAGACAACCATGGAAAACCCAGAACCAATTGTGCCGGAAGACTCTTGAGCACCTTACATGTGACCTGCTCGAAATGAAGAACCCCAATGTGGAGTTTAACCTCAGCCACGAACTCAGTAATCTCCCCCTGTGGAAGAGGATCAGAATTGATGGTGACCACACGGATAGGATGAGGCAGTTTTTCAATCTTAAAACCAGCAGTGCGCGCAAACTCCTCATCAATGAGATTTGTGGCGGAACCACTATCCACAAAAATAGTGATTGGTATCTCTCTGCCAGCGACAACAACTTTGGCAGGGAGCATGCACTGAGAAATCATCATGGAGGATATACATAAGCTCAGATTGGACTCCTCCACACCCTCTGAGCTCAGAAGTTTTCCACCGTTTCGTTTTTCTTTAACAGCAGAGGACAGATATTAATAAAATGACCAGTTTTACCGCAGAAAAAACAGGCTCCCTGCTTCCTGAGTACAGGGGTACGATTCTTAACATGTGACACCCCTGCGATTTGCATAGATTCCATGGGCTCACCTGCAGCAACCTCACGTGAACCTAAACCTTCACCCACAGGCGGCGTCTCATGATTCCCCTGACGCAAACGGCGATCAATGTGGACAACAAGACTCATAGCGGAATCTAGTGAAGCAGGAGTCTCGTACATCAGGAGGGCTTTTTTAACCCTATTAGAAACTCCATGAATAAAGTGACTCCGCAATGCTGGCTCATTCCACTGAGTGTCAACCGCCCAGCGGCGAAATTCAGAACAGTAGTCCTCTGCAACACGCTCCCCCTGGCAAATAAGTGCGTAACTTAGATTCTGCTAGAGCCTTTCTGTCTGGATCGTCGTAAATGTGTCCTAGACCAGAAAAGAAACTCTCCACTGAGTTAAATGCAACAGAATCAGACAGCAACGAAAATGCCCATGCTTGGGGATCCCCGCTCAATAATGACAACACCAGGCCCACACGTTGAGCCTCATTACCAGAGGAGATCGGGCGCATACGGAAATACAGTTTGCAAGCTTCACGAAAAGAAACAAATTTACTGCGTTCCCCAGCAAATTTTTCAGGCAAAGGAAACTTGGGCTCATTAACTCCTCCTGTCGCTCCAGCCTGTATATTAGATACTGCTAGTCCCTGTTGCTGCACTGCTCCCTTCAACTCAGTGACCTGTAGGGACATCGCCTCCAACTGGTGGGTTATGGAAGTCATGGGATCCATGACAAAACACAGAGAAGAGAAAAAAAAAGGAACCCCTTTTTTTTTGTTGTTGTTGTTAGGCCGATTATAAAGTCACGGGGATACAAGGAGGGCAAGAGCTAATAACCCGGGCCCCTGCAATTTCCCTCAGACTAGGGAAACCCTGTCTGACCCTCTACCTGAAGTTTACACTGAAGGTGTGCATGTTCAGGCCTCCACCCTCACCCTGACTCCTGATTCAGCCCTAGACTGAACACCACCGCCCACCACCCAGTGAATGCAATAGACCAATACCCACAGTTATAACAAACAAGGATAAAGGAAAATATACACCATGCCGCAGTCAATCAGGAATACACTATAAAGGTGCAGGGCAAAATAAATACAAATATAGGAAGGAGTAAATAAGACAAAGGAAAATACACCACCAGCAACGATTCTCCAACAACCAGCTCTCCACTCCGGACCGAGATAACTACGGATAAGACAGAAGCTATAATCGGCGACGCCCAAAGATCAGGAGAACCATTTAAAGGAAATGGGCATGGCCCAGCTTCCAATCCGAGGATCAGATAAATTAACCCCGGAGCAGCCAGACGAAAACTAGCCGACGCCAATGAGCAAACAGTGGTCAAACGCGGAATTACCGCTGTCTGTCAGACGACCTGGTCTGGACAGTGTCCGACATGACACATAGTATAGGGAGCGAGGAGAGGATAGATGCAGACACAGTATGGGAAGCGAGGGGGGCAGGATAGGTGCGGACTAAGTATTTGGAGCGTGGGGGGATATTTGAGGTCACAATATGGGGAGTGAGGGGGGTTGAATGCGGACACAGTATAGGGAGCAAAGGTAGAGACATTTGAAGACAGTATGGGGCACGAGAGGTTAAATGTAAGGACACAGTATGGGGAGGAAGGGGGCAGGATGGGTGCAGACATAGTATGAGGAGCAAGGGGATGTACGCGGACACAGCATTAATAGTGAAAGGGTGTAGACACTGTATGAGGAGCGAATGGGGATAAGTTTGAGGACAGCATGGGGATCGAGGGGGTAAAATTGAGCACACAGTATGGGTGGCGAGGGGGCAGGATGGTTGCAGACACAGTATGGGGAGCATGGGGGTGATGTATACAGACAGTATGGGGAGCGAGAAGAATAAATACGGAAACAGTCTTGGGAGCGGGGGAATGTGTCAGGAGACTATTGAGGGAAATAATGTGAGCAGACAGTGTGGGGTTGAGAAAAATGTGAAGGAGCACATAATATTGACTTGGTGGTGTGGGGGGGCATTATGGAGAGTGGGCAGTATGGGGGAACAATGTGAGGCCATAGCAAGGAGTGGACAGTATGCCGAGGATGTGGAGTGTGATGAGAGAGCTCAGTATAGAGACTGGGCAGTATAGGGGGCCAAAAAAAAGTTAATTCAGCTTACCCATTAGAAGTTAAATCGCTGTGGTGGTATCATCCGAGCACGGAAATGACATCTCTGCCAGGACGTAGAAAATTGAAGATGAAAAATATAGGAATCCAGCTCTAGGATGAAAAATATAAAAAATTCTTTATTCAAACATTTAAAAATTAGAACAAGGGCTTACAAATGACCAGCAAAATAGTTAGGGAGCAGCCATGGACAACTGAACGCGTTTCGAACAACTGCTGTGTTCTTAGTCTTCACTACTGAAGACTAAGAACACAACAGTTGTTTGAAACGTGCTCAGTTGTCCATGGCTGCTCCCTAACTATTTTGCTGGTCATTTGTAAGCCCTTGTTCTAATTTTTAAATGTTTGAATAAAGAATTTTTTATATTTTACATCCTGGAGCTGGATTCCTATATTTTTCTTCTTCAGTATAGGGGAACACAGTATGAGAGGACAGTGTGAAGATGTGGCCCAGTATGGAAATGAGAGGGCAATTTTGTGGCTTTGTACTATAAGACAGACAGTGTGTGGGTCATATTTCATGCAGGGAACACAATAAGAAGCCATTATTTATTCAAGGGCATATCATAGGTCAGATATTTTTATTCAAGAGCATTATAATGACACAGCTATTTTTAAGGGTATCATGTTGGGATGTGCTGCACAAGACCGAAGAAGATGAAAGTCTGCAGAGACGAGCTATGGCTGTGAAAAGTCATCATGGTGTCTGGACAAGATGAAGAAAAGAATGGGAACAACTCCAATCAGATACATCATCATCTATAAGATACCTGGATGTAAATGTTTATTTGTGAAACTGACTAAGTTTCATCAGTACTGTGGTTCCTGTATGGTCCACAGTCTGATGATGACTGATAGTAACAATTCCCATTATATCCTTACCATTGCTAAGGATTTACTGGAAGTTGTAGGTTCATGCAATACAAATGTATATGGGATTGACATGACATTACAATTTATGTACAATGTACTGATGGCGGTTCTGTTGCTGAATTCATGAAAAGCAGGAAGTGACAGGGAAGCAGGAAGATGCCGTGGACCATGCGACAGGGCTGGGGTGGTGAGTAACCTGGCATCCCTGCATTTAGTGGGAAAGGGACACCATGCAGGAGCGCCAGCAGCAGTGTTACAGTACCCCTCCCTTGTGCCCCCTATTCTTCAAGCCGGCAAGTACTCTCTGCAGAGAAGTTGGAGACCGACACTACTTCACGGACTCCCACGATTTCTTACAAGACCATGACTTCCACCCACTAGAAGAAAAGTAACACCTCTCACCATCTTCATGATTAGGATGCTTCTCTCCATCAAGTTATCCTCAACATATAATGAAATGGGTGTATTACCAGGAACTGAGCATTGGAAAGTCTCTCTCTGTACATTGAGAACAGCTACCACCCCAGAGGATTCCAGGACCAACTGGAATTCGTCCTCCTGGTTGGTGGATTGCAGAGACTTGGCAGATGCCACCGCCTTAACGTTCTCTTTACCAGACCTATTAGTGACTGAAGATACCTGCTCTGGGTCCATCTTCAGCCAGGTATCCAAGCTGACAAGTCCACGAGGTGAGGATGTTCCTGGAAGCAGATCATTGGTACAATCGTCGGGACTGTGTGGGCTCATCACCTCCGCTTCCCTTTCTTCGGAGACACCAGCACACAGCGACTCGGCTACTAGCCGACCTGGGGGAGAAGATGGTGACATTGCTGGCTGACCTGGATGTATGGGACAACACACCTCATGTGACTTGACTGTCCTCAACAAAGCACCATGCGGGGTCTCCAGACTAGAACGGGCATCTGGGTTTTTTGAGCTCTGAATGACCCATGGTAATACCAGACAACATATGGAAGGCCATCTTCTCCTTGTAGAACACTCCGATCTGGAGCTTAAGCTGTTTAGACATCACTTGACTGCTTTTGAGTAGGGTCCGTCCTTCACCAGACAACACCCTTATCAGATTCTGCAGCTGTCGGACGGGAGTCTGACATGACTCTTCACACCTTGATGCACGAACTCTCCCGCCAAACTAAGCCTCCACTTGCCACTGATACAGTCACAGTCATCTGTGGAGAGGGATTAATAACACCAAGGGCAGCCTCTCCTACTGGCCCAAGGTTTTGGAGTTTAAGCTTCACTAGACAAAGACCATCAAGATGTTCCACACAACCTCAGTGATACAGCAATCCCATCTCACGACTGCATTACGACTGAGTTACGACTTTTGCATAGCCTGCCAAACACAGTTGACCTTCAGGGATTCTGCATGGGCAGCTGCCTCAATAGACTGGTGAATGGGTCGTCTTTGAAAAGGACAGAGCCAGACGTGACGGTCTCCTCACATTCATCACCCTTCTAGGCTGCTATTGGAAGCTAGGAAGGGAAATTTTTTCAGGAGATTCTGCGTTCAACTCGTCGAAGGCCACTAGGAAGGCCTGCAGGTCTGAGCTGATAGGATCCTCTTTCTCCCATACTGGCATGAGCCATGCCAGGGTATCTCCTAATAGTTAGAACATTAGGAATCCCACCTTGGCCCGATCTGAAGAAAATTGCTGACTGAAAACTTCAAAGTGTAGCATGCACTGCTCCAGGAACCCACGGAACAGCTTTAGATCCCCATATTACCATGGTGGATCATACAGGACAGGTTCCATTACGGGAGCTCAAGTTTCAGATTGTCCAGACATCAGGGCTTCTAATCGGGCACCTAGTGTCATCAGATCAAACAGAATTTTTTCCTGTCTCTCGCTAGTTGTGTAGCTGCGAGCGCAGAGAGGACTGGGGATTAGTGGGGCTCATGGTCAAGCAAAGTGTTGTGGTCATGGCTGGGCCGAGAAAACTGTTATGCCCAGCCATGCTCACGTGGATTTGTAGACCCACTCTGTCACATGACCAGACCTACCCAGGAAGTGACGTGATTTAGCGGCTACCTTGGTATTCTCTGGATCATCTAGTGGTGAGGTCAGGCTTGTGCGGTATCTAGCTGCCAGGTACCATTCCTGGACAGAACCTGGTTGCTCTGGAACCAGTGGACGAGGTTTAGGCACTGCTAATCTGGGATCAAGGGTTGAGATTCAGGCACCAGCCGCTCCGGGACCAGGGGACAAGGATACAGGACTGGCCACAGTGGGACTAGAGGACTACACACATAGGACTGGTGACACTGAGTCCAGGATATATCATTCAGACCCTGTCCATACCCAGACCAGGGGACCTCACAACTCACTAGCAGTACACTAGCTTACAAACTAGTGAATCACTATAGAGAAAGAGTCTTTTATACAAGATGCCTCCCAGCTATTGACTGGGAGCCATCTTGCACGTGTTCTACTTATGCTAAATGCCTCTCAGCAACAAGCTGAGAGAATTTAGTATAATGTGCACTGCCCCTTTATGAATGGGGAAGCACGGGCATGTACTAGGTGCGCCACTGGACTGTGGCATGCACAGACAGGAGGACGCCATAGGGTAGTGAGAGTCTTATACAAGATGCCTCCCAGCTATTGGCTGTGAGCCATCTTTACTTATGCTAAATGCCTCTTAGCAACAAGCAGAGAGGATTTAACATAATCCGTGCTCTGCCCTTTTAAGAACAGGGAAGTGTGGGCAGGTGTGTACTAGGCCTGCCACCGAACTGTGGCGTGCACACATGGAAAGCAGGAAGTGAAAGGGAAGCAGGAGGATGCCGAGGACCATGCCGTGGGGCTAAGGCGGTAAGTAAGCTGGTAATGTATTCCTGTACTGATGGTGGTCCTGGTGATGTATTCCTGATGGTGGTTCTTGTGATATATTTCTGTACTGATAAGGGTTTTAATGCTGTGTTTCTGTACTGATGGGGGTTCTAGTGGTGTATTTCTGTACTGAATTGGGTACAGAAATTCAGTAGAGAAATACATTAGGACTACTTAAATCGCTCTGGGAGGAGGCAAAATGAATTCTTGCCCCTAGATACACTGCTGCCTTACTAGTAAATGTGATGTTACCATGCAGTTCTCTATAAAAAAGTCACCAAAGCATCCAAATAAGTTTCTAAAACTATGTAAGTAACCATTTCTTACAAGGAAATCCTAAGACAAAGCATTCATCACAAATATACCTATAGAATAGTCCACTCCAAAGAATGGTAGTTTTAAGGTATGCGCACACATTGCAGATTTGGGGTGTTTTTGTCTCATTTTTTCTGTGCGGATTTGTGACAAAACCTGAATCAAAACATGGTGCCAGCAAAGTGAATGACAAGCCTGAAGTGTCATGCACACGTTGAGTATTCTGAGTTGTAGATTAGGTGCAGAAAATAATCTGCTGCATGTCAATTCTCTGTTCATTTTTGCCCTGCGTTTTTCACCATTCACTTCACTCAAATCAATCAAAAACGTACCAAAAACATGGAAAAAATTGCACGTTTTTACAGATGTGTTTTTCCTGCCAAAAGGTGCAGACATTTTCCTCAATGTGTGCACATATCTAAAGGCTATGTTCACATGCTGCATTTTTGCAGCAAGTTTTTTTTCGTATTCAAAGTTTAAGCTGTGTTTTAGCTGCTTACAAAAAGCTGTTTTTTCCTTAGTTTTTGCTGCATTTTTTGTTTAGTTTTTGCTTTTTTTTTTATAGCTTCATTTTTGTCTGCCTACATTTGTGTCTCGTGCATGCCAATAAAATTTAGTGCATAAAAAAATAATCTTATTCAACTTCATCGGGTTTTGGCATCAAAACGCACCAAAACCGGATACCTGCATTTTTGGTAGCATTTTTGCAGCGTTATTTGCACCACTCATTGCTTTCTGTGGGTGAAAAACACTGCAAAATTGCTGAAAGAAGTGACATGCTGCATTTTGCAAAAATACAGCTCTTTAACATATCAGTCAGGAAAAAAAACAAGGTATGTGCATGTATGACGCCCACCAGGGCCGTGGGGTACTTGGAACCAGGTCAGACAGTTCTTTGGGAAAGTCATGGGGCCGTGACCCGACTCTGTGGCCCGAGGCGTGCAATAAAAAGGTGCAAAGGGAAAAGTTATTTGGGATTGATTCATGACGCCAACCGTGGTGTTCGGCAAGGGATGGCTGACGCTGTGGTTCAGGTCCACTGGAGCCGATGGTGATGCAGCAAGGATGTTTCAGCTCTCCACGGGTAGAGTGGGGCCTCAGGGCAGATATAGGGTAGATTAAACAATGGGTATTGTTGCAGTACTGGGCAGGTGACGCAGTAAATAATTCTGAGGACACAGCAGGGTGCAGTCTTCACATTTTACTCCCAGTTTGTTTGGTACATTCACCAGCCAAGTGCTGTGTCCTCCGGGTCAATGGTCCAGCCAGCTCTCAGGTAATTTGGGTGCACTTTTCCGGGACCCCCTTCTTGTGTACCTTTCCGGGTCATCTCTCCCTGCGCTGGCCCACGCTCTCCTGCCCTGCGCCTTAAACACAGTGTCCCAAGCCAGCAGCCTCAGGTCCCGGTAGGTAACGTCCTCCTGGTCCCCTTGACCAAATGTGGCTGCCTTTTTAGCGAATGTGCGTAGATTTGACTGTGGCACATACAGACACCACTGCCTCCGGTTTGCTAGCTGAGTCTTACAGTCTCTACACTAGTCTGGGGACGGTCCCCTCCACTAGTCTGGGGCTGGTCCCCCACTGCGAGCCGGTCCCTCCACCCGACTACGGTCAGTGTGGATTTGGGTGCCACAGGTGGATTCTTCACTTCCCTGGCCCCTAGGACCCCTTCTCTCTCTCAAGTTCCTCTCCCACCGTGGCTCCTCTCACTCCTCTCCCTCTCACCAACTTACTCATTGACTAACTTTGCCTCACTCCCGTTCCCATGACAACTCCTCACTCCACCCACACCCTCTACCTAGTTCCCCCTCAAGCCTGAGATGGGGCCCTCTCTAAATAGGGTCCACCCATATCCCCTGGCCTGGAGTGGTGTGGTGTTGGATGCTAAAGTGAGGGGACCGGTAAGTGCCCCTTTCTTAACTGAGAGTGGGGTACCACACCTCTGGCTGACTATGCAGTACCTCTGTGGCGACTGGACCCTCAGGGGCGCCACACATAAGATTTCTGAAATCTCATAGACTCTGTTGGTACTGGGAAATGCAGCTGAAAATTTGCATTAAAAAAGGCAGCAAAAATGCAACATGTGAACATAGCCTTAGTTTGTTTTTATTTGTGCTATAGTGAGCATATATCACACGCCAGTTTAATATATTGCCAGTATCACTTCTTCTTCCTTGTCTGAAAAGAGCGCTCTGATAAGATGGGGATTTTGGTTTCTCTGTTTTCACATTGTCATGTAATGATTCTTGTTTTTAACAGGCAGAGAAGAGGTGGTAAAAACTTTCATCCTGTCAACGACCGAGTCCTCATTCACAAGCACCTATCAGCTGATCAACATAGCTGTTATCCATGTTGTTAAGATTGTCGGCACCATATGTAGTAAATCTTTTTCAATTTACTGCAGATATCCATCATAATTAGTAACAATCAAGCATATGTTTCTTCCGAAGAATGATTTCCATTTTGCATTTATTTTTTTACATTTTTAGAAACATTTAAATGAAGTGACAATTAAAGGTAGCTGCAAATTTATACGAGAAAAATTCAAGTTTTCAACATTGTGTCTGTTGTGCTGGAATAATAAAGGGAAAATTGAGTGTAGCAAAAATACTTAAAGGGAATGTGTCATCAGAAAATGACCTATAATTTTTAATCAGTTCTTTGAGTTACGTGTATTTAAAATAAATGTTGTCAATGATTTTTTTCTTTATTAAATAAAATGAGACACTTGTACTGGGTTTCAACATTCGATTCTCTTGTAGTCTTGAAGCCAATAGTTCAGCAAAGTCTTTTGGTAGATAAAGATCCCTAACCAGATCATTCAAAGCAGACTGAGTAAACAGGTTTGTCACAATCTTCATCACATGGCTGAAAAATATCTGGACTGTCTTCTTCATCAGTATAACAATGTAAGGAGAGTTCTGTGTCAACGTTTTCTGGAAGCGCAGTAAATTTTGGAACAGGTATGTCTTCACTATGGGCAACTGGTCGAATAGCTGAAGGGATACTCGGGTATTGCAAATATTGCTTGTTTTTCTTATTGAAACCTTTTACTTCGACAAGGCAGAAATAGCAGTCTTCTAAATGATTGCTTGGTTCTCTCCAAACCATAGGAACTCCAAACTGAAGTTTAGCATTCTTTCCTTGAGACCATGATCTCAAGCTCTCAATACAGGTTTTGCACCCTTTGTGAGGAGCCCAATGCTTGACTTGGTCTCCAAGTTTTACTTTGAAGTATGCAAAATACACCCTCTTAACAAAGTCAGTAATGTTGCGCCTCTGAGTCTTCACAGTAAAGTTTCCACAGATGTAACAAAAAATATTTGGACCATTTGAGCACTGTCTTCTGCGAGATGTAGAGGCCATTGTTAGATCAGCAAAACAACCTGCAGAGAAATACAAGATAAAAGTTGTTAGCTACCTGAGTTGTTCAGTGAATTTCTCCCCCCCCCCACACACACACCTTAGGTATTGATTCGCAAACAAAAAAAACAGAAAAACAGCAGGATAAAAACAATAAATATCAAAATTAATTGAAAATTTCATTAAATGAAACAGTACCTGCACACGACTGTTGTGTACGTTGAAAACTGTTTGTTTACTTTCTTATCATAACAAATGGGAATTATGCATGTTCAAAGAAAACAAACTAAATGAAAACTAAATTTACCTTAGTGAACAGTATAAACCGGCACTTTTCATACACTACTTATATTTATCATGGAATTCATGAACATGGGCCTATAGCGCAAAAACGTGAGGTGATAGAGAAATTACAAGATCAGATTTGAATTCAGCACCCTCAAATTAGTCTAAAACTGTTCTTAAAGTCCATGCCAGAATTTTGTTTTTTTTGTAGACTAGTGAAAAAGAAATCCCGTAAAAACTAAAAATAAAGTTTCAAAAAATGCTTTTAATTGGATCAAAAAGTGGACAAGTATTGCTCTTAATTCATTCCCACTGCTCCCTGGAGTATTATGTTTTTTATTAGGAGTTTCCTTTGTTTTATTTCTTTCTTTTAAAATTCTTATACAGTTTCAGAAATATGAGCCTCTTGATTTAGTGCACCCAGTATGCTTTTTAAGGCTTTTTAAGAAAAGCGACTGGTGCTTACAGGTTAATAATGCAGAGCAGCCTTACAATCAAGCCCCCCTGCCCCCGAAGATCCTGTGAGCCACACCTCCCTGGTAAAGACCATAACCCCACCAAGATCTCATCATTGATTGGCAACTTTCTGCCTATGCACAGTATACACAGAGAGCTGCCAATCAGTGGTGTTGACGGGGTTATACAGAGCTCAGCTTTCAGAGAACTGATATTCAGCGTACAGAGTTTTTATCAAAACTTAAGCAATCAGCACTGTAATTGCTGGAATCAGGATATTTGCCCTTACATTATGCCGTTCTCAAATGGGGTATCAAAAACCTGGATACAGGTGCAAAGCATTTTCTGTGTGGAAACTGTGGCAGGCAGCCTATGATTAGTCATTTTGAATAAAGCATATTTGAGGCTTATCATAAAGTTTTCTGCCATGGATTTTATTGCAAATATATGCAGTGTGAACACAGTCTAAAACCAATAAATATTTTCTCAAATGGTTTCCCAACTTTTTGGCATTCAAGGTTTACACATCTGACTTATTTTGGATTTTCAAGCCAAGAAGGTTTAGTAACATTTTGCACCAGAACCAAATGTTGGAGCGAGGATCGTTCCTCTGCGCCGTAGATGAATATAGATGAATACTGTATGGTATAAAGTAGCTGTGATGTATTACAAAATACAACAGTTAAAGTAAGGCTTTTGACTATTATCTAAAAAGAACAATTAATATTATTGAAAAATAAGTTTGGGGAAAATCTTGACAAATGGAGCATGGATGAAAGCCGACAGGAGACAGAAACAATGATAAATATGATTGCCTGGGAAATCTTTAGAGAAGTACTTAAATGTCTGCAGCGCAGAGAAAATGTTGAGCAGCATCGGAGGATGCTGACGCGAAAACACTAAAGCTTTCCTGTACGAAAATTTCTGCTCAAAACTGCATTACTTTGGGCCAATAAATAAAACATCTAAACTGCAGAAGAGAAGAGAAACATATCTATCTCATGGCAGATTCATCAGCACTCCCAATTTTCATGGTGTCGAGGACAAATTTCTCGGGACTTGTGTCTTTTGCTTGCATTGAACTGCAATGCAGATCAATAATTCTTCATGGCTGATAATGGTCGAGGCTTGGACAGAGCTGCAGATTCTGAGAAGACCTTCCCCGACTTCTGTGTAGTTGTTTAGTGGTCATTTCATGTACAGGAGTAAAAGGGCATTCCAGTAAAGGGTAAAATAAGACCGGAACGGACAAAGACATTTTATTAAGCCTGAGAACTGTGCTCAATACCCAAGTGCACTTAAAGTGACTAGTTCCCATAAAAAAGTGCACAAGGATGTGGTCAATCGTTGCCTTCTCCAACAGGAGAAACCCCACCAATAAACTTATCCCTTGTCCCTTCAAACCAAAAGGGTCAGGGACTAGTAGGCTCCCCAGTCGCAGTCAAGACAGACCCAATCTTCCACCCCAGCAGAACTAGGAGACATGTAGGTTGGCTCCACTTCCCTCACCAGACCAATCTAGAGAGAAACCATAATGGAACGCACCCTGAGAAGTCCTAGTGACGATCTACTGCCGATCCATCGGTGACCCACGATCATGTGACGGGGTGATCGATGGGCAGGATTGGTGACACGCTTCTGGCGCAATCACATTAAATGTCAGAGATTGACAGTGGCATTTAACGGGTTAACAGCCGTGGGTAGATCACGATTCCACCCACGGCTGTTGCAGGCACATGTGCCAGGAAAGATGTGGGCTCAGCGCCAGAGCCCACATGAAAGGAAGGGACACAACATGCGCAGTACATGTATGGCGTATGTCACGAGGGGTTAAAGATGCTTTACATGAAGGTGTTCAATAATAATTATATCAAACTTGTCTGTAAAAGTTTTGTTTTTTTTTGTTATATTATTTGTGTTGGTCTTTTTAAATTGTTGATTGGTTTACTGCAAACAGCAGAAAGTTTGTAGATTTTGCTAATAAGTTAATTTGGAATGGTAGGGGCTGAGTAATATTGATTGTAACAGTAGCCTTTAGCTTCCAAACATGTAGCCATGTCATGGGGGATAATTGTGTTTTTCATAGGTAGTGAGACTATCCAAATAATTGTAGAATTAAAGGAAGAGGGACTGAGGGGGGTACTAAATTGAAGAGCAAAAATAATAATTGTTCCAACAGGAGGTCATGACATGGATGATCAGAGGTCAGGCCGGAAGGCTGCTACAAAAATCAATAGTGGTTATAGCTGTGATGCATAGCAACACATTCAATAACTACTATAATCAGATGATAATTATCGAAAAAGGCAAAACTGCACTCACAAACGGATTGTACAAGAGAGCAAAATATTCTGGATATAAAATGAATTAAAGAATGAAAATACTAAATGTGTGTAACATAATCCAAATCAACAAAATATATCAATATATAAAATACTAATAGTGCGTATGTGTGTATTTATATATATATATATATATATATATATATATATACAGTATATATATATGTATATATTACATTATATAAATCTATAGTCATTTATATATGATCTTTCAATCTCTGCGTTTAATAGCCCAGGGGCGGACATATCATTAGTGCAACCTTTGAAGCCGAACAGGGGTCTAAAATGTAACGGGGCCACTGCCACGTTCAAAACAGGTAGAATTGTGCATTATGATGAGATATTGGATTGCAAAGGGCCCATATACTGATCTTGCACAGGGGTCCTGATCTCCGCTGATGGCCTCGGCTGGCTGCAGAATGAATTAACTGAGAATCAGTCAGTCAGCCCACTATGATGGTCTGACTGGGAGTTTGTAACTCTTGTATATGCCCTCTCTGAGCTCCTCTTGGCTGATTTATGCCCGCAGACAACAGCAAAGTTGAATGTGCAGTATCTTTAACGAAACACAATTGCACAAAAATGATTTTTTTTTGCCTCAAATACATACATTTAACTAAAAAGATGCACCCAAAGGTTGGCAATCCCTTTAACATTGATGGTCACAATCGGTGGTGATGTGTATAAAAAAGGGCATTGTTGCTCACTCAACACCTGGCACCGACACCAATGAGCTGTTAGTAGGTCCGCGGCATCCAGAAGCGCACAGAGTGCGGGGCCAGAATACCACAGCTCCATAAACTGTGTAGTGGCTGTGCTCAAGTACTGCAGCTCAGATCCCATTCACTTCAATAAGAGTTGAGCTGTTGCACCCAAGAACAGCCACTACACAGTGTACAGAGCTGTGGTATTCAGGCTCCTTACACTGTTTCCTATCAACCATTGGGGACCTGCTAATGGCTGGTCCAAGGAGGTCCCTCCATTATGATTTTAAAGTGGTTGTCCACTACTTGGACAACGCCATTCTCAATACCTATGTTTCCCCCTTGTAAAATAATAACACCTATACTGACCTCTGTTGCTGGCGCCGTGCCAGCGGTATCTGCACTGGCCCTTCAGGGGAGCGTATGACATTAGCATGTCACACAATCCCTGGGGTCAATCACTGCTGGCTTCACTCTGCTCGCCTTTGGACAAATCACATACACCAGGAATAAGTTGCAGCAGCGGCTGCTCTCTCACTTGATCTGGATATATGTGATTTATCTGAAAGGCCGGCGTCACACTCAGCGTAAGACAACACGGTCCGTTTTTTACGGCCGTAATACGGCCATAATACGGAGAAATGTTCCCAAAATAGTGGTCCGTATGTCATCCGTAGGCAGGGTGTGTCAGCGTATTTTGCGCATGGCATCCTCCGTATGTAATCCGTATGGCATCCGTACTGCGATATTTTCTCGCAGGCTTGCAAAACCGACATCTAATGCATTTATGTGCTCAAATGTCCGTTAAAACATATATACAGTATATATATATATATATATATATATATCATTGAGACACATATATATATATATTCTGTATTTATATTTAATTCAGCGCGATATATGTGAAAAGCCGGTAATTCAATTGCCGGCTTTTCATTTCTCCTTCCCAAACCCGACAGGATATGAGACATGGTTTACATACAGTAAACCATCTCATATCCCCCTTTTTTTTGCATATTCCACACTACTAATGTTAGTAGTGTGTATGAGCAAAATTTGGTTGCTGTAGCTGCTAAAATAAAGGGTTAAATGGCGGAAAAAATTGGCGTGGTCTGTACTTACATTGAGTTGCGGTGAGGCGCCCTCTGGTGGATGAACTCATATGAACTCGAGCGTGGGAACTTTTCCAAGGCTCCAGTTCATGAGTTCATCCACCAGAGGGCGCCTCACCGCGACTCAATGTAAGTACAGATCACCCAGCTTTCCTTTCAGCACCCGGGGATTACAGGCACGAGCGAGTGCTTTAGCGCAGCTCCTGCCTGTAAATTGATTTAACCCCTTCAGAAGGATTTACATCGTGGGACCTGACAGATCCTCGGATGGTATGTATATTGTGGGTTTATTATTTTGCCAAGCGAGGGTCTTCAGGTGGATTGAGAGAGCAATAAAATACTAAAACAACCGGTGTTTTTATTTCATTAAAATAATTTTTAATAATGTGTGTGTGTGTTTTTTAACCCTTTCATACAATTGGATTAATAATGGATAGGTGTCATAATTGACGCCTCTCCATTATTAACCTGGCTTAATGTCACCTTACAATAGCAAGGTGGCATTAACCCTTCATTACCCCATTTCCCACCGCTACACGGGAGTGGGAAGAGAGTGGCCAAGTGCCAGAATAGGCGCATCTTCCAGATGTGCCTTTTCTGGGGTGGCTGGGGGCAGATGTTTGTAGCCAGGGGGGGCCAATAACCATGGACCCTCTCCTGGCTATTAATATCTGCACTCAGTCACTGGCTTTACCATTCTGTCGGAGAAAATTGCGCGGGAGCCCACGCCAATTTTTTCCGCCATTTAACCTTTTATTTTAGCAGCTACAGCAACCAAATTTTGCACATACACACTACTAACATTAGTAGTGTGGAATATGCAAAAAAAAAGGGGATATGAGATGGTTTACTGTATGTAAACCATGTCTCATATCCTGTCGGGTTTGTGAAGGAGAAATGAAAAGCCGGCAATTGAATTACCGGCTTTTCACTAACACCGCTGCGTATTTCTCGCAAGTCACACTGCTGGTCCGTGTGGAATCCATATTTTTCTCGCCCCCATAGACTTTCATTGGCGTATTTTTTGCGCAATACGCTGACAAACGCAGCATGCTGCAATTTTGTACGGCTGTAGAAAGATACGGATCCGTAATATACGGCTGATAGGACCAGACCCATTGAGAATAATTGTGCCGTTTGTTTGGCGAGTTTTACGGACGTATTTTCTGTGCTCTTACGTCCGTAAAACTCGCTAGTGTGACGCTGGCCAAAGAGGGGGAAGTGAAGCCAGTGCTGATTGGCTGCAGGGATTGTGTGACATAATGCTACACGATCCCCTGAAGAGTCAGTGCAGATACCGCTGGAATGGCGCCGCACCGGATGTGAGTATAGGTGTTATTATTTTACAAGGGTTTAACATAAGGATTGAGAAGGGGGTTGTCCGAGTAGTGGACAACCACTTTAATATCGGAGTGGAGGGACCTCGTCAGACCAGCTGTTGGCAGGTCCCACTGTGGATGATAGGAAACAGTGTAAGGATTGATAAGGGGGTGTCTGAGTACTGGATTGCTGCTTTAACCACCTACTCGAAAGGTGGGTCATCAATTTCAGAGTCCTGGACAACCTCTTAAGGCTGCGTTCACACATGCGTGTCAGGCTATGAGCAAGGACCTCAATGCCCAGACCGGCCGCAGATCTGCTGACCCAAACTCAGCAGCCTCATAGTAGTATATAAAGCTGCTTAGTTGGGGTCCACAGCCGCTCTGTGTTCACAGCGTAACACACGGATGTGTGAATCCAGACTTATTGTGATCGAGCTCCAATACCAGCCACAGTCTAAGGGCCAGGGTCACACTTAACATATGAAAAATCGGTTTGATTCTCTCGGCCGTGAGACGCACGACTATTCTCCGTATGGTCATCTGTGTGTAATCCATTTGCAATGCGATGATGCGATTTTCTCGCACCTATGTATCTGTATGACATCTGTATGACTTTACATTTCTCACTGCTTTTCCTCATTGAAATTAATGGCTTAATGGGAAAAATGTGTGCGTATTTCTCGCAAGTCACACTGATGGTCCGTGTGGTGTCCCAGTTTTTCTCGCACCCATAGGCTTTAATTGGCAGGACTCGGCTGATATATGCGTAAAATCGCAGCATGCTGTGATTTCACTCACACGCTGAATACGCCCGAGAAAAAAAACGTTAATGTGAGCTGCCCCATAGATTAACACTGGTCCGAGTGCTATGTGATGTTTTCTTGCATAGCACTTGTCTGTATTCAACGCTAGTGTGACCCTGGCCTAAGGCTAAATTCACATTAGCGTTCAGGGGCTTTGCGGAGGGCTGCGTACTTCCTCCATTTAGCTCCGCCTACTTCTGCATACTTTTGCATGTGTCCTGCGTACCTATCTTTAACATTGGGTATGCAAAACATGCGGATGTATGCGTCGTTTTGACACGCCTGCTGTCTGCACAAAACTCAAATTGTTGCCTCCCCGTGCGGCCGGCAGGCGCATCAAAACAACGCATCCACATACATCCGCATGTCCTGCGCATCCAGTGTAAAAAATAGGTATGCAGGATGCATGCAGAAGTATGCGGAAGTTCGCAGAGCTTAACGGAGGAAGTATGCAGCCCTCCGCAAAGCCCCCGAATGCTAATGTGAACTTAGCCTAAGATCAAGAGTGTAAAGCCCCCCAAAAAGTTTTGCTTTGTAAGGGTACGTGCCCACAATCAGGAAAGCTGCGGATTTGAGGCTGCGTATTTTTGCAGCATCCAACCCACAGCATCCAGTTGTTACAGCATAGTGGATGGGATTTCTAGAAATGCCATGCCCACTATGAATCCACAGACACCCGCGGATCACCCGTGGAGACGGACATGAGACACGTCTTTCCAGACCGCAGCATGTCAATTTCTCTAGTATTCGCAAGACAATTTATATTAATAGAATGTATTGGATGCAGTAAATCTGCATGGATCAGTAAATACATGCGCATTTATCTGCATTCAATAGACGGATCGTGGGCACCCGGCCTAAGGCTACGTTTCCACAATGAGCATTTGGTGCATTTTTGATGTTGCGGATTTTCTGTGTAATGCCTGCTGCAGCGCAGTAGTCTCCAACCTCCACTAGAGGGTGCCGGTCAAAGGAAAAAAGTTATCCCACCACCGAAACACCAAAGTGCAGCAGCGCAGGCGCTACAAGGTGGCAAAAGAGTAGTCACACAAGCCGGGTCAGCAACGGAGAAGGAACGCAGTACCAGGGGAAACAGCAAAACACGTGGTCAGATACAAGCCAGGAAACAGTAAAACAGGTCAGCGGATAAGCCGGGTCAAATACCAATGGGTCACAGTACGGGGAGCAGACACTAGACAAGTAGGGTAACAGGAGAGGGCAGACACGGGAACTCAGTAAATGGGCAGAGGACAAATCAATGTGTAACGGGGTCAGCCACTCAAGCTAGGGCAGGAACTATAACTGACCGTGCCTGCCGGCAGCAGCGGACTGCAATAGCCAAACAGATCCCAAAGCGAGGCAGTGAAAGTTAACCCCTGCATGACCAGCCTGGGGAGAGGATAACAGAGCAAACCCCATCCTAGATCATGATACTACCCCCCTCTCAATGGGGGGCCACAGGACCAAACGCGCCAGCACCCAAGACCGGTCCTCAGGACCGTAACCCTTCCAATGGAAAGTACTGAAGTGAACGGTGGAGCATACGAGAATCCACAACCCGTTTCCACCTCATTGGTCCAACCATCTACCAAAACAGGTGATGGATGAGACGGAGACCCACCTGAGGAAGACACCAATGGCTTCAAAAGAGCCTTAGCAGAAGGTACCTTCCATCTTATATTCTTGGTGGATAACCACACCTTATCCCCCACCTGGAATGCCGGCCCCACCGACCGTTGTCTGTCAGCAAAAAATACTTGCCCTGAGCCTTCCCAATGTTCCTCTGGACCTCCCTCCAGACCTCTCCCAACTGCTGAATGGCCAAATCAGCCCCTGGGCACCCCGAATTCAGTCAGGAAACCATAAACACCATAATTACAAAAGAATGGGAAGTTCCAGTGGACTGATTGACACGATTATTAAAAGCGAATTCCGCCAAGGGTAATGCAGAGCACCAATCATCCTGACAAGACGTGGCCAGACACTGTATAATCTGCCCCAAAGACTGATTGGTTTTCTCAGTCTGGCCATTGGTCTCGGGATGATAGGCTGATGAAAAAGTCAAACTGATACCCAGCCTCTTGCAAAAAGCCCTCCAGAACTTAGACACAAACTGCACCCCTCTATCAGAGACCACACACATCGGCACACCATGCAATAGCACCACATGCTCAATGAGAAGTTTCGATAAAGTTTCAGCATTAGGCAGTCCCATCAATGGTACAAAGTGCGCATGTTTACTGAACCTATCGACTACTATCCAAACCACAGTTTTGCCATTAGAAGGGGGAAGATCGGTGATGAAATCCATGGACAAATGAGTCCAAGGTCTATCAGGAATTGGCAAAGGCACGAACTCCCCGGCCGGCCGGTTGTGGGAGACTTTAGCATGGCCACATGTTTCACAGGAGGACACAAATACAGCGACATCCAAAGCCAACAAGGACCACCAAAACAACCTAGCAATGACTTTACGCGTGGCCGAGATTCCAGGATGCCCACTAAGAGCTGAGTTATGAAACTCCCAGAGCACCCTCATCCGAAAGTGAACCGGCACGAAGAGCTTATTATCAGCCATAGAGGGAGGAGCAATAGACTGGAACTCCCGAATCTCCTGCTCCAATGCAAATGAAACCCCAGCCACAACCACACCACGCTGAAGAAGGAGGACGGAGTTTCGGGAAGTGATATTGGATCCAAGCTGCGAGATAAAGCGTCAGATTTCACATTCTTGGACCAAGGCCTAAAAGTGATAGAAAACTGAAATTGTGAAAAAAAAGTGACCACCTCGCCTGTCTTGGTGTTAAACGTTTAGCAGACTCAATATTAGACAGGTTCTTGTGGCCCATAATAACTGTGATTCGATGGATCGCCCCCTCCAAAAAATGCCTCCATTCTTCAAAAGCCAGCTTAATGGCTAGTAACGCCCAGTAACCAACATCATAATTCCTCTCAGCAGAAGAAAACTTTTTAGAAATGAAGGCACAAGGTCTTAAATTGGTTAACGTGGTGGGCCCCAAGGACAACACCTCCCCCACTCCCACTTCCGAGGCGTCCACCTCAATGATAAATGGTACAGACAGATCAGGTTGAATCAGTACAGTACAAACATTCTTTTAAAGAAGAAAATGCCGCTATAGCTGGAGCTGACCAATTTTTTAGATCAGCCCCTTTGCGAGTTAAATCATTGAGGGGTTTAACTACTTGAGAAAACCCCTTGATGAATTTTCTATAATAAGTAGCAAAACCCCAAAAATGCTGAAGACCTTTGAGATCTCTGTATTGCACCCAATCCACAATAGCTTGTACTTTTCTAGGGTCCACGCAAAACCCCTCAGCAGACAAAATGAACCCCAGAAAGGACAATTCTTGAACAAAAAAGAACACTTCTCCAGTTTAGCAAAGAGAGAATTCTCCCTAAGCCTCTGGAGGACTGCACGAAGATGACCCATGTGGCTTTGTTTATCAGCAGAATATATAAGGATGTCATCCAAATAAACCACCGTAAAACGCCCAATAAAATCAGAAGAGACATGATTAATAAAATTCTGGAATACAGCAGGTGCATTAGTTAGACCAAAGAGTATAACCAAGTTCTCAAACTAACCATCGGAGGTGAGAAATGCTATTTTCCACTCATCCCCCTTCCGCATACAGATGAAATGATATACTCTCCTGAGGTCCAATTTAGAGAACCACCTGGCCCCAGACAATTGATTGTACAAATCAGGAATAATTGGGAGAGGGTACGCATTCCTCACAGTGATTTTATTTAAATTCTCGAAAATCAAGGCATGGGCGTAAACCATCTTTTTTCTTAGCAAAAAAGAAGCCCTCAGTCACAAGAGAAACAGAAGGACAAATATGCCCCTTACGAAGGCTTTAAGAGATATACTCCTTCATTGCAGCAAGCTCAGGGCCGGAGAGATTGTACTTGGGCAATTTGACATCTGAAACAAGATTAACAGTACAATTGAATGGGCGGTGTGGTCAGGAGTGGATTAAGGGTAGCCTGGGCTCTGGGCTGTTCAGACTCTGTGGGCCCCCCGGTCATGTGACGGGGTCATGCAACGGGGTCATCATATACCTGAACCAGATTATTCCAGAAAAATAGTTGCTGAGTGAAACTCCACTTCTCACCTATCACACATTAACAGTTCCCATCACCAGATCACACATATAACCGGCAGCTTTTGCTTTGGCCAAAAGATTTTTCAAGCTGCCACCATAACACGGTAGACACTTTTGGCCAGGCCCTACTCTATTGTAACCTATTAAATATTTGTTAAAATATGCAATACAATTTAGGTATATTTTTATTTATTTTCCAATTTTTAAAATGACCAATAATATCACATACAAGGAACAAATACAACACCATGACCAGACCACATATTTCCACCAGTGACCGAATAATATCACATACAAAGAACAAATATCACCGCACCATGACCAGACCACATATTACTACCACAAAGTGACCAAATAGCACATACAAGGGACAAATACCGCCACACCATGACCAGACCACATATTACCACCACATAGTGACTGAATACTACAATACTGATCAGTAATAAAAAAACCCCCACAATACTATCACCATAAGTGCCAGTATTCACAGGAGATCTGTACTTAGTATGCAGTGTCTGTGTAGAGGCAATACAGTGATCACCGCTGACATTATACACAGGACCTCTGTATATAGTATACAGTGTATAGTGTCAGTGTATAGATACACTGACTCACCAGTGACGTCTCTAGGTGAAGTCCTTCATCTTTCATCCAGCGCATACCGCTACACTTCTTCCAGCAAGGGCTCGTCTCTGCAGGAAATAACACAGTTATCTCAAGTAGGGTTGAGCGAAACGGATCGGACAAATTCAAAATCGCCGACTTTCGGCAAAGTTGGGTTTCATGAAACCCGATCCTAGTGTGGGATCGGCCATGCGGTCGGCGATCTTCGCGCCAAAATTGCGTTTCGTATGACGCGTTCAGCGCCATTTTTCAGCCAATGAAGGAGGACGCAGAGTGTGGGCAGCGTGATGACATAGGTCTCAGTCCCCACCATCTTAGGGAAGGGCATGACAGTGATTGGCTTGCTTTCTGCGGCGTCACAGGGGGTATAAAGGGGCGTGCACGCCGACCGCCATCTTACTTCTACCGGTCTTAGCATAGGGAGAGGTTGCTGCAGCTTCATCAGTAGAAGGGATATAGTTAGGGAGGGAAGATTAACCCCCAAACCGCTTGTGCTGTAGCGATTTCCGCTGTCCAACACCACCTTTTTTTTGCAGGGACAGTGGAGGGTATATTTTTGTGCATCAGCTCTGTAGCTTATAAGGCTGCCTTATTAGGCTCCCTGATAGCTGCATTGCTGTTTGCACGCTGCTGTGCAAACCAACTGCTTTTTTTAAAAGCAAAAATCCTGTTGCTCCTTTCTGCACAGTTATCTTGTTTATTTGTCCACAGACTCCACACTTGTGTGCAGCAGTCCTTTGTATTGCTGCCATACTTGTCCTGAGATCATTGTAGGGAGATTGAAATTGTATTACAGTCCTTGTATTTTTTCATTTATCTTCCAGCCACTCTCTGCCACTTACATTGTGTTGTGTTATACACTGGGCCTGAGTTTTGGTGCAGTCTCCCCCCAAAACAAGGGAGATTCAAATTGTCACAATGTGGATATACGTCAGTCCTGTTAGTTTGTCATATATCAGCCAGCCACGTTCTGCCACTTACATTGTGTTGTGTTATACACTGGGCCTGAGTTTTGGTGCAGTCTCCCCCCAAAAAAAAGGGAGATTCAAATTGTCACAAAGTGGATATACGTCAGTTCTGTTAGTTTGTCATATATCAGCCAGCCACGTTCTGCCGCTTACATTGTGTTGTGTTATACACTGGGCTGCCTGAGTTTTGGTGCAGTCTCCCCCCCAAAAAAGGGAGATTAAAATTGTCACAAAGTGGATATAAGTCAGTTCTGTTAGTTTGTCGTATATCAGCCAGCCACATTCTGGCACTTACATTGTGTTGTGTTATACACTGGCCCTAAGTTTTGGTGCAGTCTCCCCCCCAAAAAAAGGAGATTCAAATTGTCACAAAGTGGATATACGTCAGTTCTGTTAGTTTGTCGTATATCAGCCAGCCACGTTCTGTGTGTTGTGTTATACACTGGGCTGCCTGAGTTTTGGTGCAGTCTCCCCCCAAAAAAGGGAGATTCAAATTGTCACAAAGTGAATATAAGTCAGTTCTGTTAGTTTGTCGTATATCAGCCAGCCACGTTCTGCCACTTACATTGTGTTGTGTTATACACTGGGCCTGAGTTTTGGTGCAGTCTCCCCCCCAAAAAAGGGAGATTAAAATTGTCACAAAGTGGATATAAGTCAGTTCTGTTAGTTTGTCGTATATCAGCCAGCCACATTCTGGCACTTACATTGTGTTGTGTTATACACTGGCCCTAAGTTTTGGTGCAGTCTCCCCCCCAAATAAAGGAGATTCAAATTGTCACAAAGTGGATATACGTCAGTTCTGTTAGTTTGTCGTATATCAGCCAGCCACGTTCTGTGTGTTGTGTTATATGGAGCGCCCCCACACCGCCGCAGGGCCGAGGGGTACCCGGAGCCGGGCCTCTGGGATCTCAGTCCTGGGGTTGTCACGGTGGCTAGACCCGGTCCGTGGCCCTGTCCGTCAGTGGGGGACGTCCGGTGCAATAAGTGGTGTGGTAACGGTGGTGTAGCGGTGCAGTTGTGGGGTGCAGGTCGCGGTAAATAACGAGGACACCAGGTTGCAGTCTCTTTACCTCTTTACTGGAGATCTCTTGGTCCTCAGTCCGGAATCTGGCCCACCAGGCTGCGCAAGTCCGGCCGGCCCAATGGCACCTCCAGAGTTCTCCTCACAGGTGGAAATCAGTGCCTTCCTTCTTAGCGCTGTGTGTTGTAGTCCTTCCCTGCTGTGCTCACGGAAAGTACCCCACAACTGTTGTGTCTGTTTCTTATGTTCCCTCACAACTCGATTAGATGCTCCTCTCTTATTCCGTCCCTCCCTGGTATTCAGGTTGGAACGGCACCCGTTTGTCAGGTAGGCCTGGAGTTCTTCCGGGACCCTAGAGACGCCCCTCTCCCGCAATTGCCCCCCAAGACTTCATAGGTGATATGTGGTAGACAGCCCGCCTGAGACTGACTGTCCTGCCGCTGTTTGGAGTATGGCTTAAAGCTGTATATTATTCCACTCCCTCGGCGTTCCGGCCACCGGTAATGCGCCTCAGCAAGGTGCTGCCTCTTTCAACAAAACCCCTGCTGGTATTCTCCGTCTGCTTGATCTCGTTTCTCACTCAGCACAATCTATCTCGCTTCTAGTCCTTTCTTGGGCACCGCCGCTATGCTGAGCAGGCACGGTCCCGTTACGTTCTTTCCAATGCCAAGCCTCTGCCAGGATCCCACCCCTGGCAGAGACCCTACTGTCTCTTCCTCCACAACACCCTCTCTCACTAGGTGTTGCTTCGTTCAATCCAGTCAGCGTTCTCTCTAACTTCCTGCCTGACCCCCAGTTTACCCACTATGGTGGGGAGTGGCCTAATGAATAGCACCCTTAGCTCCCCCCGGAGGCCCAGCTGTGAAACATATTGGTGTCTGTGATACCTGATCAGAGGAACTCCTTCAGTGCCATCGAACGCACCATGGCTCCCCATAGTGGCGGAGCCACAGTACTGCAACGACCAGGACTCTGGGGCGCTGCACTCCCCCCTGGTTAAACACAGTACTCCGGGACTGGGAAGAAAACAACAATACAGGTTAGCAAAAAGACATACAAATTTGTTGAGTGCAAAACAATAAGCATACTTGAACAGGCTTCCCTTTATGGGAGGTGAGGACACTTTAACGTTACAAAACATAATCAAATATCATAGCAACAGGCTACAATTTACTCTCATTACCCAACCGGGTATTCTACTAAGTGCAAATGCTGGAACAATAAATTAACATTGCCTTTAAGAAACATACACTCTTAGTTTATCAAAGGCCTTCCTATAATCACATTACAGGGCAAGGTAACTCTTCATTCTCCTACTTTTGAACCTGCAGGACCGCCTGTCCCTATGGCACCAGACCTACTGCCTCTCCTTTCTTTTACAGGACCGCCCCGTTCAGCCAGGGCCTACTGCCTTTCTCTACTATACATAGTACAGACATAACATTCCTTTCAGTTTGAGAACATGGAGCCCACTCTGCCTGGCTCCTATAAGGACTCACTCACTAACCCCTACGGGTCTACTTTCTGTCCTTAGTAACGAACTAACTTTCTATGGGGACGCAGGGTTTACCTTCTATCCTCACCTTCATTATTACTTTCTTACGTTCCTATCCATGCAGAACTCTAGTCCACCTCAACAGGCTTTCTGCATCTTTCCTTTTGAAGAACATTATTCAAACTTCACATTTCAAACATATTAAACACATATAACTTTTCATGTAAAACGGTTACATTTCTTGCAAAGCATCATCATGACATTACTGTTCGGAAACAGTATCACTTTCCAAGTTCAATTCTAACCTCCCCTTTAAGAGGAGATCAAGTCTCTCTGAGGTAGCTCTTCTTCTCAGCCTACCAGTCCATACCAGAGCTCCGGAATGGCATCTTCGCAAAGTGTCTTTAACTAAAACCAGTAGGAAGCACCTTTAAGAAGGTGCAAACTATTTACAGGAAAGTTTGAATCATGCACAGTCCATGATTACTGCAGTTTGTGTAACTTTGTGCAAAACTTCTGGAAAACAACAATAGTGACCCCGGGTCAACAAAGGGGTCACCTTTTAAAGTTTACCCTGGACGGGTTTAGCAGCAACAGGAACAAAAGAACAAACAGTAACTATTTACATTTTCATAAAGCAATAAAATCTTAGAATCCCCCACGAGGCGCCACCTGGCGGGGGAACCCCTGCAATACAGGCAGTTCAGGTTCCAGGTTCACTCCCGCGGCCAGGTACACCCCATGGGTGCGGGTCTGTTGCACAACCAGATCGTGCGCGGTGATAAGGGTCTGCGTTCCCACTTCTCTCTGCGCGGGTACATCAGGAACATCAATCACTCGAAGAGGCACCTCCTTGGCCGCTACGGTGGTCAGGCGGCAGATCGCAGGTTCTGTGATCAGACAGGGTGGGGCGACCGAAGTGGTCACAGATCGGTCACACGGTGGCACTTTGGCTACAGGGGCTGGTTTCTCTTGCTTGTAGACGTTCAGAGCGAACCACCCCTTCTCCCCAAGATGCCTGGTATAGATGACGCTGTCTCCCGGGTAGAGGTCTCGGTCGGGGTGGCCCTCTCTGAGGTGCGACTCGACATCCCGCCGGTTAACAAAGACCTCCGTGTATAGCCCCGGTTCTTTAATAAAGCCCCAGCCTCCTCGGAGCTTAAAAATGGTGACGATGCCCTGCCTGCGCGGGGCCTGGTGAGTGGTGGGGTCCTTGCGGGCCCGGTCCTTGACCGCCAGATCTTTCTGATGATGGGCCTCCCGCCCAGCCTGATGTATTTTCTCCTCCTCTCGCCACCGGTGCTCTAGCTGGATTCGGTATTCTTCCCAGCTTAGGGCCTGTACCATCTCCCCCTTCTGGGTCTCCACCCCGGGGAACCCCATAAGATTGGATCCGGGGTTCACCCAGCGGCACACCGTGCGCTCCGCGTGGACCTCACCCAACAAGGGAGTAGGGGTGATCGGGGCTCGCATGCGGTGTTCCATGCCCGTGGCTTCCTCCCATGGTAGCAGGCGCTGGAGTCTATGGGTTCCTGGGAGAGGTGGTGCCGCTACGGGACCCACTAACACACCCTCGGCTGGCGGGGCAGGATCGGCGGACTCACCAACTGGTGCAAGTTCACTTTCCGCAGCAGGTCCCGCTGGTTCTTCCGGTGAGGACTCCGACGTCCGGGAACCCTCTACCGGCTCCACCGGGTGCGGAGCCTGGACTCTCACATTCAGTTGGAGGAGCTGGTTATATAAGTCCTCCATCTCGGCTCTCAGGAATCTGGTGTTATCCACGGAGGACGGGCTGCTGGGCTCATCCGGGTAGTCGGGGGAGACTTCCACTTCAACCCCACTGTCGGGTTCGGAGCTGCTGGCCATAGCGTCCTCCACGTGGGTCACTTCCTGGTCCTTTTCCCGCTCTCTCCTTCGGGAGCGGTTTCGTTTTCTCTGCCTCCGCCCCCCATTAAGGATTAGGAGGCGGATCTCTGCTGCTGACGGACACGTCCTCACCGTGCAGAAATATTTAGACTGGGCGGCCATTGCTGTTCGCGCTCTCCAGCTTGTCTACGCCCACTCCACGCCCCTCTTCTCTTCCTGCGCTCTCCTCAGCGCTGCAATGGCGGCGGATTTTGGCGGCAAATGGCACAACACAGTCTTTTCAATAAAGTACGGTTCAAGTACAGTAAATCACAGTCTCTAGGCACACATGACCTGATTCTTCAGGCTTAAGTAGATCCTGTTCGTGACGCCAAGTTGGAGCGCCCCCACACCGCCGCAGGGCCGAGGGGTACCCGGAGCCGGGCCTCTGGGATCTCAGTCCTGGGGTTGTCACGGTGGCTAGACCCGGTCCGTGGCCCTGTCCGTCAGTGGGGGACGTCCGGTGCAATAAGTGGTGTGGTAACGGTGGTGTAGCGGTGCAGTTGTGGGGTGCAGGTCGCGGTAAATAACGAGGACACCAGGTTGCAGTCTCTTTACCTCTTTACTGGAGATCTCTTGGTCCTCAGTCCGGAATCTGGCCCACCAGGCTGCGCAAGTCCGGCCGGCCCAATGGCACCTCCAGAGTTCTCCTCACAGGTGGAAATCAGTGCCTTCCTTCTTAGCGCTGTGTGTTGTAGTCCTTCCCTGCTGTGCTCACGGAAAGTACCCCACAACTGTTGTGTCTGTTTCTTATGTTCCCTCACAACTCGATTAGATGTTCCTCTCTTATTCCGTCCCTCCCTGGTATTCAGGTTGGAACGGCACCCGTTTGTCAGGTAGGCCTGGAGTTCTTCCAGGACCCTAGAGACGCCCCTCTCCCGCAATTGCCCCCCAAGACTTCATAGGTGATATGTGGTAGACAGCCCGCCTGAGACTGACTGTCCTGCCGCTGTTTGGAGTATGGCTTAAAGCTGTATATTATTCCACTCCCTCGGCGTTCCGGCCACCGGTAATGCGCCTCAGCAAGGTGCTGCCTCTTTCAACAAAACCCCTGCTGGTATTCTCCGTCTGCTTGATCTCGTTTCTCACTCAGCACAATCTATCTCGCTTCTAGTCCTTTCTTGGGCACCGCCGCTATGCTGAGCAGGCACGGTCCCGTTACGTTCTTTCCAATGCCAAGCCTCTGCCAGGATCCCACCCCTGGCAGAGACCCTACTGTCTCTTCCTCCACAACACCCTCTCTCACTAGGTGTTGCTTCGTTCAATCCAGTCAGCGTTCTCTCTAACTTCCTGCCTGACCCCCAGTTTACCCACTATGGTGGGGAGTGGCCTAATGAATAGCACCCTTAGCTCCCCCCGGAGGCCCAGCTGTGAAACATATTGGTGTCTGTGATACCTGATCAGAGGAACTCCTTCAGTGCCATCGAACGCACCATGGCTCCCCATAGTGGCGGAGCCACAGTACTGCAACGACCAGGACTCTGGGGCGCTGCATTATACACTGGGCTGCCTGAGTTTTGGTGCAGTCTCCCCCCAAAAAAGGGAGATTCAAATTGTCACAAAGTGAATATAAGTCAGTTCTGTTAGTTTGTCGTATATCAGCCAGCCACGTTCTGCCACTTACATTGTGTTGTGTTATACACTGGGCCTGAGTTTTGGTGCAGTCTCCCCCCCAAAAAAGGGAGATTAAAATTGTCACAAAGTGGATATAAGTCAGTTCTGTTAGTTTGTCGTATATCAGCCAGCCACGTTCTGCCACTTACATTGTGTTGTGTTATACACTGGGCTGCCTGAGTTTTGGTGCAGTCTCCCCCCCAAAAAAGGGAGATTCAAATTGTCACAAAGTGGATATAAGTCAGTTCTGTTAGTTTGTCGTATATCAGCCAGCCACATTCTGCCACTTACATTGTGTTGTGTTATACACTGGCCCTGAGTTTTGGTGCAGTCTCCCCCCCAAAAAAAGGAGATTCAAATTGTCACAAAGTGTATATACGTCAGTTCTGTTAGTTTGTCGTATATCAGCCAGCCACGTTCTGCCACTTACATTGTGTTGTGTTATACACTGGGCTGCCTGAGTTTTGGTGCAGTCTCCCCCCAAAAAGGGAGATTCAAATTGTCACAAAGTGGATATAAGTCAGTTCTGTTAGTTTGTCGTATATTAGCCAGCCACGTTCTGCCACCTACATTGTGTTGTGTTATACACTGGGCCTGAGTTTTGGTGCAGTCTCCCCCCAAAAAAAGGGAGATTCAAATTGTCACAAAGTGGATATAAGTCAGTTCTGTTAGTTTGTCGTATATCAGCCAGCCACGTTCTGCCACTTACATTGTGTTGTTTTATACACTGGGCTGCCTGAGTTTTGGTGCAGTCTCCCCCCCAAAAAAGGGAGATTCAAATTGTCACAAAGTGGATATACGTCAGTTCTGTTAGTTTGTCGTATATCAGCCAGCCACGTTCTGCCACTTACATTGTGTTGTGTTATACACTGGGCCTGAGTTTTGGTGCAGTCTCCCCAAAATAAAAAAGGAGATTTAAATTCTCAACAAGTTTATATACACCTTCTACCTTGTTTTACAGTACCATATCACAGTTGTTATTTTGGTTAGATTTTCCCAAAAATGAGGAAGTCTGGTGGAAGAGGCTGTGGGCGGTCGTTGCCAGCTGGTACTGATGGTGGTGGTGGAGCATCTGGTGGTAGTGGGAAAAGCAAAATAGCACCTAAGGCTGGAGGTGTTGAGCCAGCGTCATCGTCTGGCTACACAAGGCCTCGAAGGCTCCCTTATCTTGGAGTAGGAAAACTGCTTTTAAAGCCGGAGCAGCAGGAAAAAGTTTTGCTTTCCTTGCTGACTCAGCCTCTAGCTCTTTCACCTCCTCTTCAGAAAGTTCAAAATATAAAAGCAGCGAGTCGTCAGTGGATGCTCCTGGTCAGGAACAAGACGTTTCCTTGTGTCCTTCACCCAAACCAAAAGTGAAGGATGCGTCAGGCGACACTACAGGTTACTCCATGGAGCTCTTTAAACATACCGTGCCTGGGTTAGAAAGGGAAATTGTTAACTGCCCATTACAAGATGAATCGGACATGGAGTGCACTGATGCACATCTACAGCTAGATTATTATGCTGTTCCATTGACTCAGATCACTACATTGCCCTCGCAGTGTACTCAGCCAGAATCTGACCCTGATGAGACTATGGTGCCCCGTCCCGAACGCTATAGCACCTTACACGGTGACACAGAGGAAGGTGCACATGACATTGAAGAGGAGGTGATAGATGACCCAGTTGTTGACCCAGATTGGCAGCCATTGGGGAAAGAGGGTGCCGCTGCCAGTAGCTCAGAAGCGGAGGTGGATGATCCGCAGCAGCCATCTACATCGCAACAGCTGTCATCTGGCAGGCCCGTATCAGGCCAAAAACGTGTGTCAAAAACAAAAACAGTTTTAGGACAGCGTGGCCATCCGGTAAAAGTAGCACAGCGTGCAATGCCTGAAAAGGTATTCGATAGTAGGAAGAGTGCAGTGTGGCAATTTTTTAACCAAGATCCGAATGATCAGTCAAAAGTTATCTGTAAGAAATGCTCAAAGACCTTTAGCAGAGGGAAGAATCTTCAAAATTTAAATACAACGTGCATGCGTAGACATTTATCCAGCATGCACTTGCAAGCCTGGACTAACTACCAAACGTCACGTACCGTTGGTGCACCTGCTCAGAATGAAGGTAGTCAGCAACGCTACATTGCTTCCCTCACTGTAAGCCCATCGGTTAGGACACCACCAGCAGCAAATGTGGAGGTATCGTCGCAAGGCCAAAGCAGTCAGGGAATCACAAGGTTATTTGTAGGAAACACTGTATGTAGGCCAACATCAAGAATACCATCACGAACCCTCTCTCAATCCGCCATGTCCACCACCACCACCACCACCACTAGTTCTACCATATGCAGCTCTCCCATCCAGCTCACCCTACAAGAGACACTCATTAGGAAAAGAAAGTACTCATCATCTCATCCGCGTACACAGGGTTTGAACGCCCACATTGCTAGACTAATCTCGTTATTGATGATGCCCTACCGGTTGGTTGAAAGTGAAGCTTTCAGAGATCTGATGGCCTACGCAGTACCATGCTATGACCTACCCAGTCGGCACTTCTTTGTGAGAAAAGCCATCCCAGCCCTCCACCTGCATGTCAAAGACCGCATTGTCCATGGACTGAGGCAATCAGTCAGTGGAAAGGTGCACCTCACAACAGATGCATGGAACAGTAGGCATGGCCAGGGATGTTACGTGTCCATCACGGCGCACTGGGTTAATGTGGTGGATGCAGGGTCCACAGGGGACAGTCATAGTGGGACAGTTCTGCCTAGCCCACGGTCTAGGAAACAGTTGGCTGTAGGCGTTCACCACCCTTCCTCCTCCTCCTCCAGAAGCGAAAGCTCATCCACAGAGCGTAGTAGCATGACCACTCCATCCGCAGCTGCCAGTGTTGCACACGAGGTGTTCCATTATCGAACAGCTAGTGGTAAGCGTGAGCAGGCTGTGTTACAAATGAAGTGTTTGGGCGACAACAGACACACCGCGGAAGTACTGGCTGAGTACTTGCAGCAACAAACGCAGTCATGGCTGGGCAGTGTACATCTTGAGGCAGGCAAGGAAGTCAGTGATAACGGAAGGAATTTTATGGCTGCCATAGCCCTTTCAGAACTGAAACACATACCTTGCCTGGCTCACACCTTGAACCTGGTGGTGCAGTGCTTCCTCAAAAATTATCCGGAGTTACCAGCCCTGCTCCTGAAGATGCGAAGACTTTGCTCGCACATCCGCCGGTCGCCTGTACACTCCAGCCGTATGCTAAACCATCAGCGATCGCTGAATCTTCCCCAGCACCGCTTAATAATCGACGTTGCAACAAGATGGAACTCCACACTGCACATGCTTCAGAGGCTGTGCGAACAGAGGCGTGCTGTAATTAACTTGTGGGAAGATACACATACACAGGCAGGCACTTGGATGGCAGACATGGAGTTGTCTGGCGTGCAGTGGTCGAAGCTACAAGACCTCTGTCAAGTCCTTCAGTGTTTTGAGGAATGCACATGGCTGGTAAGTGCAGACGACGCCATCATAAGCATGAGCATCCCACTAATGTGTCTGCTGATGCAAAGTTTGACTCACATTAAGGAGCAGGCGTCTGCAGCCGAGGAGGAGGGAAGCCTTCATGACAGTCGGCCATTGTCTGCTCAGGGAACTCTCCTGGACGAGATGGCGGATGAAGAGGAGGAGGCGGAGGATGATGGGGATGAATATTTATGGGAGGAGGATGCTTCTCAGGGGGCAATAGAAACTGGTGGCGTTGCAAGGTCAGGTACAGGGTTTATGCGGGACTCAAGTGATGTTGATTTGCAAGAAAGTGCTCCTCAACCCAGCACAAGCAGTGAATTGACACCTGGAACATTGGCCCACATGGCTGAGTATGCCTTGCGTATCCTCAAAAGGGACCCCCGCATTATCAAAATGATGACCGATGACGATTACTGGTTCGCCTGCCTCCTGGAACCACGATACAAAGGAAAATTACAAAATATCATGCCACATGAGAACCTTGAGCAAATATTGGCTACCAAACAAGCAACTCTTGTAGACCGTTTGGTTCAGGCATTTCCAGCACACAGCGGCGGTGATGGTTCTCACACGAGCCGTAGGGGGCAACATGGCAGAGGTGTTAGAGGTGCACAAATCAGAAGTGGCATTGGACAGAGGGGTTTTATGACCAGGTTGTGGAGTGATTTCGCAATGACCGCTGACACGACAGGTACTGCTGCATCGATTCAAAGTGACAGGAGACAGCATTTCTCCAGTATGGTTACGAATAGTGTTGAGCATTCCGATACCGCAAGTATCGGGTATCGGCCGATATTTGCTGTATCGGAATTCCGATACCGAGATCCGATACTTTTGTGGTATCGGGTATCGGTATCGAAACAACATTAATGTGTAAAATAAAGAATTAAAATAAAAAATATTGCTATACTCACCTCTCCGACGCAGCCTGCACCTTACCGAGGGAACCGGCAGCGTTGTTTGCTTAAAATTCACGCTTTAACTTCCTTACTTGAAGTCCCGGCTTGTGATTGGTCGCGCGCCGCCCATGTGACCGCGACGCGACCAATCACAACGCCGGAACGTAATTTTAAATTTGTCTAAAGTTGTGGGGGGGTAGGTCTGGCTCAAGATTTTCCTGGGCCCAGGAAATGCGGAATACGTCACGGCAGTGGCGCAGGGAGAGGTAAGTATTTCAACTTTGCAAGTGCTGTGATCCTGAGCAAGCAGGGGGGGCCCACTCTTTGGCATTAGCACTGGCACAGGGCCCCTCAAAGTACGGCGGTGTGTTTGCACGGCGGGGGCGCCTCCCACCGGCAGCAACACTTTTGCATACTATGAGGGGCCCTGTGCCAGTGACGTCGCCAACGAGTATTCCCCCCCACCTGATGAAGGAACCAGCACTTTCATTTGCACCTTCCTCTTTGTCCCCGTGTAAGGTGGTATAGTATGCGGGAAGGGGAACCTGACTTTCAGCAGGGACACATTCTGGCTGTGTAGCATGCAAGGGGAATGTAGTGGTCTGGGACCTGGGTCAATGTACCAGCAGACTTATGTAGCACTGGCTGGGCAATGGGCACGATGAGGAGGAAACACAGATATAGGCCCAAACAATAAAGTTGGCTAAATGCAGTTCAAAAGTTTTAACAGGACTAACCAGCATTGCTTTGTTCAGTGGAGGACAAGTGTAATGAGAGGCTGACACAGTGAGTAGGCCCAAATAAGTAAGTAGGCTAAATGCAGTTCAAAATTGGTAACAGTAGTAAACAGGCGGCACTGCTATGTTCAGTGGAGGCGAACAGCAAGGAGCGGCAGACACCGTTAGTAGGCCCCAACCAAACTAGTAGGCCTAATGCAGTGTTATCTAAACAACTACTGAATGAGAGCCTGAAGGTTGAAGCTCAGACAAGGAATCCTGGAGGAGAACACCCAGGAGGAGGAGAACACCCAGGATGAGGAGAACACTCAGGAGGAGGAGAACACCCAGGAGCGGCAGACACCGTTAGTAGGCCCCAACCAAACTAGTAGGCCTAATGCAGTGTTATCTAAACAACTACTTAATGAGTGCCTGAAGGTTGAAGCTCAGACAAGGAAACCTGGAAGAGAACACCCAGGAGGAGGAGAACACCCAGGAGGAAGAGAAAACCCAGGAGGAGGAGAACACCCAGGGGCGGCAGACACCGTTAGTAGGCCCCAACCAAACTAGTAGGCCTAATGCAGTGTTATCTAAACAACTACTTAATGAGAGCCTGAAGGTTGAAGCTCAGACAAGGAAACCTGGAGGAGAACACCCAGGAGGAGGAGAACACCCAGGAGGAGGAGAACACCAAGGAGGAGGAGAACACGCAGGAGCGGCAGACACCGTTAGTAGGCCCCAACCAAACTAGTAGCCCAAATGCAGTTTCCTATTTTTAAAAATAGCCCGAAAGCCTGAAGATTGAAGCTAGTCGCGTAGGAGAACAGCAAGCAGCGGCACACACCGCTAGTAGGCCCCAACCAAACTAGTAGCCCAAATGCAGTTTCCTATTTTTTAAAAAATCCCGAAAACCTGAATTGAGGACAATTTGAATTAGGGACTGCAGACAGACTTAGTAGGCTGTCCCCTGTGGACCATGCATCCAACACATTAACCCATTGCGCCGTAATGGACACGTAACCTTCCGTGGCCATGCCTACAGGTCAATGCGTCTGTTGTCAGGTGCACCTTTGTACTCACAGATTGCCAGAGTGCATGGACAATGCGGTCTTTTACATGCTGGTGGAGGGCTGGGATGGCTTTTCTTGCAAAAGAAGTGTCGACTGGGTAGCTCGTAGCGTGGTACAGCGTAGTCCATCATTGCTTTATTAATATTAAATAAAATAAAAAAATAGCCTCTATGAACTTTAAAATAGGTTCCAGTGGTACACGGGCAGCATTGGTGTGGTCAGTGGAGGACTATTGGAAGGAGGGACCGCAGACAGACTTAGTACGCCTACAATTAAAATAAGTGGCTATATGCACTTTAAAATAGGTTCAAGGGGTACACGGGCAGCATTGGTGTGGTCACCGGAGTACGATTGCAAGGAGGGACCGCAGACAGGCTTAGTAGGCCGAAAATAAATAAAAATAGGCTCAAGGCACTTAGAGTTATCTCGCAGGGGTACACAGGCAGCATTGGTGTGGTCAGAGGAGGACGATTGCAAGGAGGGACCGCAGACAGACTTACTAGGCCTAAAATAAAAAAGCAGGCTCTATTGTTGTGTATCCGCTTTTTGGGCTCCCCTGGTGGTTGCTGGTGGTACTGGTGACTTGTTTGCACTTTGCTGCTTCTGTTCACCTGCTTCCATCAGTGTTTGGGAGTTTCCTATTTAGCCTTGCTCTCCAGTCATTTCCTTGCCGGTCATCATTGTAACCAGAGCCTTCGGTTGCATGTTCCTGCTACTAGTCTGCTGATCAGCTAAGTGGACTTTGTCCTTTTGTTTTGTACCTTTTGTCCAGTTTGCAGTTTTTGTAATTCTCTGCAGCTGGAAGCTCTTGCGGGCTGAAATTGCCACTCCTGTGTCATGAGTTGACACAGGAGTCTTAGGCCATGTGCACACGTTAAGTATTTTTCGCGTTTTTTTCGCGTTTTTTCGCTATAAAAACGTGATAAAAACGCGAAAAAACCGCTTACATATGCCTCCTATTATTTTAAGTGTATTCCGCATTTTTTGTGCAAATGTAGCCTTTTTTTCCGCGAAAAAATCGCATCGCGGAAAAAAAAGCAACATGTTCATTAAAATGCGGAATTGCAGGGGATTCCGCACACCTAGGGGTCCATTGATCTGCTTACTTCCCGCACGGGGCTGTGCCCACGATGCGGGAAGTAAGCAGATTATGTGCGGTTGGTACCCAGGGTGGAGGAGAGGAGACTCTCCTCCACGCACTGGGCACCATATAAGTGGTCAAAAAATAAGAATTAAAATAAAAAACAGTCCTATACTCACCCTCGATGTCTTCCCGCCTCCACTGCATGCTGCCGCTTCGGGTTCCTGTAGCTGGTGTGCGGTGAAAGACCTTGCCGATGACGTCACTGTCCTGTGATTGGTCGTGAGCGGTCATGTGACCGCTCACGTGACCGTGACGTCACGGAAGGTCCTGTGCGCACACACCAGCTATACGGAACGGACGCCGGTGAGATGTCTGGATGAGTATAAGCATTTTTTTATTTTTTTTATTATTTTTAAACATTCTATCTTTTACTATAGATGCTGCATAAGCTGCATCTATAGTAAAAAGTTGGTCACACTTGTCAAACGCTATGTTTGACAAGTGTGACCAACCTGTCAGTCAGTTTTCCAAGCGATGCTACAGATCGCTTGGAAAACTTTAGCATTCTGCAAGCTAATTACGCTTGCAGAATGCTAAAAAAACGCGAAAAAAACGGAAAAAAAATGCAAAAAAAAAAATGCAGATTTCTTGCAGAAAATTTCCGGCACATACCCTTAAAGTAATTTCAGGATGGTTTTTGAAAGGGTTTTCAGTTGACCGTGAAGTCCTCTTTTGTATCCTTCTGCTATCTAGTAAGTGGACCTCTCTTTGCTAAATCTACTTTCATACTGTGTATGTCTTTTCCTCTTAATTCACCGTTATTACATGTGGGGGGCTGCTATCATCTTTTTGGGGTATTTCCCTAGAGGTAAGCCAGGTCTGTTTCTTCCTCTACCAGGCGAAGTTAGTCCTCCGGCTGGCGCGTGGCATATAGGAAGCCGTAGGTATGCTCCCTGGCTACTGTTAGTTGTGTGGTAGATTTAGCTCATGGTCAACTCGAGTTTCCATCACCCGAGAGCTCGTTCGTTACTTATATGTTTCTTACGTTCCCTTGCCATTGGGAACCATGACACTCTATGCAGTTTTAAATAGGTTACATGGGTACACAGGCAGCATTGGTGTGGTCAGTGGAGGACTATTGGAAGGAGGGACCGCAGACAGACTTAGTACGCCTACAATTAAAAAAAGTGGCTATATGCACTTTAAAATAGGTTCAAGGGGTACACAGGCAGCATTGGTGTGGTCAGCGGAGGACGATTGCAAGGAGGGACCGCAGACAGACTTACTAGGCCTAAAATAAGTAAAAATAGGCTCAAGGCACTTAGAGTTATCTCGCAGGGGTACACAGGCAACATTGGTGTGGTCAGCGGAGGACGATTGCAAGGAGGGACCGCAGACAGACTTACTAGGCCTAAAATAAAAAAGCAGGCTCTATGCAGTTTTAAATAGGTTACATGGGTACACAGGCAGGATTGGTGTGGTCAACGGAGGACGATTGCAAGGAGGGACCGCAGACAGGCGTAGTAGGCCTAAAATAAATAAAAATAGGCTCAAGGCACTTAGAGTTATCTCGCAGGGGTACACAGGCAGCATTGGTGTGGTCAGCGGAGGACGATTGCAAGGAGGGACCGCAGACAGACTTACTAGGCCTAAAATAAAAAAGCAGGCTCTATGCAGTTTTAAATAGGTTACATGGGTACACAGGCAGCATTGGTGTGGTCAGCGGAGGACGATTGCAAGGAGGGACCGCAGACAGACTTACTAGGCCTAAAATAAATAAAAATAGGCTCAAGGCACTTAGAGTTATCTCGCAGGGGTACACAGGCAGCATTGGTGTGGTCAGCGGAGGACGATTGCAAGGAGGGACCGCAGACAGACTTACTAGGCCTAAAATAAAAAAGCAGGCTCTATGCAGTTGTAAATAGGTTACATGGGTACACAGGCAGCATTGGTGTAGTCAGTGGAGGACTATTGGAAGGAGGGGCCGCAGACAGACTTAGCACGCCTACTAGTGTTGAGCGATACCGTCCGATACTTGAAAGTATCGGTATCGGAAAGTATCGGCCGATACTGGCAAAGTATCGGATCTAATCCGATACCGATACCCGATACCAATACAAGTCAATGGGACTCAAGTATCGGACGGTATCCCTGATGGTTCCCAGGGTCTGAAGGAGAGGAAACTCTCCTTCAGGCCCTGGGATCCATATTACTGTGTAAAATAAAGAATTAAAATAAAAAATATTGCTATACTCACCTCTCCGACGCAGCCTGGACCTTACCGAGGGAACCGGCAGCCTTCTTTGCTTAAAATGCGCGCGTTTACTGCCTTCCGTGATGTCACGGCTTCTGATTGGTCGCGAGCCGCCCATGTGACGGCGACGCGACCAATCACAACAAGCCGTGACGTAATTTCAGGTCCTGAATGCCTAATTCTAGGCATTCAGGATTTGAAAATTACGTCACGGCTTGTGATTGGTCGCGTGCCGCCCATGTGACCGCGACGCGACCAATCACAACAAGCCGTGACGTAATTTTCAGGTCCTGAATGCCTAATTCTAGGCATTCAGGATTTGAAAATTACGTCACGGCTTGTGATTGGTCGCATCGCGGTCACATGGGCGGCACGCGACCAATCACAAGCCGTGACGTAATTTTCAAATCCTAAATGCCTAGAATTAGGCATTCAGGACCTGAAATTACGTCACGGCTTGTTGTGATTGGTCGCGTCGCCGTCACATGGGCGCCACGCGACCAATCAGAAGCCGTGACGTCACGGAAGGCAGTAAACGCGCGCATTTTAAGCAAAGAAGGCTGCCGGTTCCCTCGGTGAGGTGCAGGCTGCGTCGGAGAGGTGAGTATAGCAATATTTTTTATTTTAATTCTTTATTTTACACATTGCTATTAATCCCGATACCGATTCTTGATATCACAAAAGTATCGGATCTCGCTATCGGAATTCCGATACCCGTAAGTATCGGCCGATACCCGATACTTGCGGTATCGGAATGCTCAACACTAACGCCTACAATTAAAAAAAGTGGCTATATGCACTTTAAAATAGGTTCAAGGGGTACACGGGCAGCATTGGTGTGGTCAGCGGAGGACGATTGCAAGGAGGGACCGCAGACAGGCTTAGTAGGCCTAAAATAAATAAAAATAGGCTCAAGGCACTTAGAGTTATCTCGCAGGAGTACACAGGCAGCATTGGTGTGGTCAGCGGAGGACGATTGCAAGGAGGGACCGCAGACAGGCTTAGTAGGCCTAAAATAAATAAAAATAGGCTCAAGGCACTTAGAGTTATCTTGCAGGGGTACACAGGCAGCATTGGTGTGGTCAGCGGAGGATGATTGCAAGGAGGGAACGCAGACAGACTTAGTACGCCTACAATTAAAAAAAGTGGCTATATGCACTTTAAAATAGGTTCAAGGGGTACACAGGCAGCATTGGTGTGGTAAGCGGAGGACGATTGCAAGGGGGGACCGCAGACAGACTTACTAGGCCTAAAATAAGAAAGCAGGCTCTATGCAGTTTTAAATAGGTTACATGGGTACACAGGCAGCATTGGTGTGGTCAGCGGAGGACGATTGCAAGGAGGGACGGCAGACAGACTTACTAGGCCTAAAATAAATAAAAATAGGCTCAAGGCACTTAGAGTTATCTCGCAGGGGTACACAGGCAGCATTGGTGTGGTCAGCGGAGGACGATTGCAAGGAGGGACCGCAGACAGACTTACTAGGCTGTTATGGACCTGGTGGTTAGGAGCACCCGAAGTGACCTGATGGTTAAAACAGAAAACCTGGGACAAGCTCTGAGGAGGTGGTAACTCTACTGACCGCAATCCCTAATCCTATCACACACACACTAGAAATAGCCGTGGAGCGTACCTAACTCTCCCTAGACGCCTCTTCACAGCCTAAGAGCTAACTACCCCTAAAGATAGAAATAGCAGCCTACCTTGCCTCAGAGAAATTCCCCAAAGTAAAGTTAGCCCCCCACAAATATTAACTGTGAGTTAAGAGGGAAGTGACAAACACAGGAATGAAACAGATTTTAGCAAAGGAGGCCGAATCTTCTCTAGATAGACAGAGGATAGGAAAGGGAACTATGCGGTCAGTATAAAAAACTACAAAAACCACGCAGAGTGTGCAAAAAGACCTCCACACCGACTCACGGTGTGGAGGTGCAGCTCTGCACCCCCAGAGCTTCCAGCTAGCAAGGAAATATCATAATAGCAGGCTGGACTGAAACATAGCATGTACTGAAAAATATATTCAAAAACCGATGAACAGCAAATGACTAGCAAGGACTTAGCTTCTGCTGGAGTAGACAGGTCATCTGAGAAATCCAAGAGAGATCTGAACTAGTACTGAGACATTGACAGCTGGCATGAACAAACGACCTGGGCAGAGTTAAATAGGGAAGCCAGTAGCAGCAATAAACGAGGGCAGCTGAGAAAGCCAACCTCAAAGATCAGCAGTTCCACTCAAAGCCACCAGAGGGTGCCCAAGGACAGAACTCACCAAAGTACCATTCACGACCACAGGAGGGAGCCCGAGAACGGAATTCACAACAGTACCCCCCCCCCTTGAGGAGGGGTCACCGAACCCTCACCAGAGCCCCCAGGCTGATCAGGACGAGCCAAATGAAAGGCACGAACCAAATCGGCAGCATGGACATCGGAGGCAACAACCCAGGAATTATCCTCCTGACCATAGCCCTTCCACTTAACCAGATACTGAAGCTTCCGTCTCGAAATGCGAGAATCTAAAATCTTCTCCACCACATACTCCAACTCCCCCTCAACCAACACCGGAGCAGGAGGATCAACGGAAGGAACCATAGGTGTTGTGAATTAGACTTTTTGGCTCCCTCTTGTGGTCACTAGTGGTATGACTCTGGGATTGTCTTTTTTTCTGTTTGGCACTCACCTGGGTCGTTAGTCCAGGGGTGTTGCTATATTAACTTCCTGGATCCTTACTCCAGTGCCTGGCATCGTTGTAATCAGATCCTTCTGTTGCTCCTGTCTGCTGGTCCTGGCTCTTGCAAAATTAAGCTAAGTCTTGCTTCTTTGTTTTTTGAGTTACTTGCTTTGCTACTATTTTTGTCCAGCTTGTACTAAATGTGATTTCTGACCTTGCTGGAAGCTCTAGGGGGCTGGTGTTCTCCCCCCGGCCGTTAGACGGTTCGGGGGTTCTTGAATATCCAGCGTGGATATTTTAATAGGGTTTTTGCTGACCATATAAGTCATCTTACTATATTCTGCTATTAGCTAGTGGGCCTCTCTTTGCTAAATACCTAGCTCATTCTTATGTTTGTCTTTTCCTCTTACCTCACCGTCATTATTTGTTGGGGGCTTGTATCCAACTTTTGGGGTCTTTTCTCTGGAGGCAAGAAAGGTCTTTCTTTTCCCTTCTAGGGTTAGTTAGTTCTCCGGCTGGCGCGAGACGTCTAGAACCTACATAGGCACGTTCCCCGGCTGCTTCTATTTGTGGTGCTAGGATTAGATATATGGTCAGCCCAGTTACCACTGCCCTATGAGCTGGTTTTTTGTGTTTGCAGACTTGGTATTGATTCCTGAGACCCTCTGCCATTGGGGTCATAACAGTATGCCAGGCCGACATTGAATGTTTAATGCATTGCAGAAGTGGGATATAAGAAAGGAAATTTTGAATTTTTTCTTTTTTATTTTTTTTTCTTTCTTCCTCCCCTTTACCTCTGAGTGGCTTAAGCTTGCTGCAGACATGAATGTCCAGACCTTGATTACAAGTGTGGACCAGCTTGCTGCTCGTGTGCAAAGCATACAAGATTTTGTTACCAGTGGTCCTATGTCTGAACCTAAAATACCTATTCCTGAACTGTTCTCTGGAGACCGATTTAAGTTTAGGAATTTCAGGGATAATTGTAAATTGTTTCTATCTCTGAGACCCCGTTCATCTGGAGACTCAGTTCAGCAAGTTAAAATTGTTATCTCTTTTTTACGGGGCGACCCTCAGGATTGGGCCTTCTCGCTAGCGCCAGGAGATCCGGCATTGGCGAATATTGATGCGTTTTTTCAGGCGCTCGGATTGCTTTACAAGGAACCCAATCTTGAAATTCAGGCAGAAAAAGCCTTGCTGGCTATTTCTCAGGGCCAGGATGAAGCTGAAGGGTATTGCCAAAAATTTCGGAAATGGTCCGTGCTTACTCAGTGGAATGAGTGTGCTCTGGCCGCAAACTTCAGAAATGGCCTTTCTGAAGCCATTAAGAATGTGATGGTGGGTTTCTCCATTCCTACAAGTCTGAATGATTCCATGGCGCTGGCTATTCAAATTGACCAGCGTTTGCGGGAGCGCAAAACCGCTAATCCTCTGGTGGTGTTGTCTAAACAAACACCTGATTTGATGCAATGTGATAGAATTCAGACCAGAAATGAGCGGAAAAATCATAGATGTCAGAATGGGTTGTGTTTTTACTGTGGTGATTCTACACATGTTATATCAGCATGCTCTAAACGCCTAACAAGGGTTGTTAGTCCTGTCGCCATTGGTAATTTGCAACCTAAATTTATTTTGTCTGTGACTTTAATTTGCTCATTGTCCTCTTACCCTGTTATGGCGTTTGTGGATTCAGGTGCTGCCCTGAGTCTTATGGATCTGTCATTTGCCAAGCGCTGTGGTTTTGTTCTTGAGCCGTTGGTTAATCCTATCCCTCTGAGGGGTATTGATGCTACGCCATTGGCGGAAAATAAACCGCAGTTTTGGACACAGGTAACCATGTGCATGACTCCTGAACATCGGGAGGTGATTCGTTTTCTTGTTCTGCATAAAATGCATGATTTGGTCGTTTTGGGTTTGCCATGGTTACAGACTCATAATCCAGTCTTGGATTGGAAGGCAATGTCTGTGTCAAGTTGGGGCTGTCAGGGTATTCATGGTGATTCCCCGCCGGTGTCTATTGCTTCCTCTACTCCTTCGGAAGTTCCTGAGTATTTGTCTGATTATCAGGATGTGTTCAGCGAGTCCAGGTCCAGTGTTCTGCCTCCTCATAGGGACTGTGACTGTGCCATAGATTTGATTCCAGGTAGCAAATTTCCTAAGGGAAGACTATTTAATCTGTCTGTACCTGAGCATACCGCAATGCGTTCGTATATCAAGGAATCTCTGGAGAAGGGGCATATCCGTCCTTCCTCTTCCCCTCTTGGTGCGGGATTCTTTTTTGTGGCCAAGAAGGACGGATCTTTGAGACCTTGTATTGACTATTGGCTTTTGAATAAAATCACTGTTAAATTTCAGTATCCTTTGCCTCTGTTGTCAGACTTGTTTGCCCGAATTAAAGGTGCCAAGTGGTTCACCAAGATAGATCTTCGTGGTGCGTACAACCTTGTGCGCATTAAGCGAGGAGATGAATGGAAAACCGCGTTTAATATGCCCGAAGGTCATTTTGAGTACTTGGTGATGCCTTTTGGGCTCTCTAATGCCCCTTCAGTGTTTCAGTCCTTTATGTATGATATTTTCCGGAAGTATCTGGATAGATTTATGATCGTTTATCTGGATGATATTCTGTTTTTTTCTGATGACTGGGACTCGCATGTAGAGCAGGTCAGGATGGTGTTTCAGGTTTTGCGTGAGAATGCTTTATTGGTTAAGGGCTCAAAGTGTCTCTTTGGAGTACAGAAGGTTCCCTTTTTGGGGTTTATTTTTTCCCCTTCTGCGGTGGAGATGGACCCAGTCAAGGTCCGTGCTATTCATGATTGGACTCAACCCACGTCAGTTAAGAGTCTTCAGAAGTTCTTGGGTTTTGCTAACTTCTACCGTCGTTTTATTGCTAATTTTTCTAGCATTGCTAAACCTTTGACGGATATGACCAAGAAAGGTTCTGATGTTGCTAACTGAGCTCCTGCAGCCGTGGAGGCTTTCCAGGAGTTGAAGCGCCGGTTTACTTCGGCGCCTGTTTTGTGCCAGCCTGATGTCTCACTTCCCTTTCAGGTTGAAGTGGATGCTTCTGAGATTGGGGCAGGGGCCGTTTTGTCGCAGAGAGGCCCTGGTTGCTCTGTGATGAGACCTTGTGCCTTTTTCTCAAGGAAGTTTTCGCCTGCTGAGCGGAATTATGATGTTGGCAATCGGGAGTTGTTGGCCATGAAGTGGGCATTTGAGGAGTGGCGTCATTGGCTCGAGGGTGCTAAGCATCGTGTGGTGGTCTTGACTGATCACAAAAATTTGATGTATCTCGAGTCTGCTAAACGCCTGAATCCTAGACAGGCCCGCTGGTCATTGTTTTTCTCCCGTTTTGACTTTGTGGTCTCGTATTTACCAGGTTCAAAGAATGTGAAGGCTGATGCTCTTTCAAGGAGCTTTGTGCCTGACTCTCCGGGAGTCGCAGAACCAGTTGGTATTCTTAAAGAGGGAGTTATCTTGTCAGCCATGTCTCCGGATTTGCGACGTGTGTTGCAGAGATTTCAGGCTGGTAGACCTGACTCTTGTACACCTGACAGACTGTTTGTTCCTGATAAGTGGACCAGCAGAGTCATTTCCGAGGTTCATTCCTCGGTGTTGGCAGGGCATCCGGGAATTTTTGGCACCAGAGATCTGGTGGCTAGGTCCTTTTGGTGGCCTTCCTTGTCATGGGATGTGCGGTCGTTTGTGCAGTCCTGTGGGACTTGTGCTCGAGCTAAGCCTTGCTGTTCGCGTGCCAGCTGGTTGCTCTTGCCCCTGCCTGTCCCGAAGAGGCCTTGGACACACATTTCCATGGATTTCATTTCGGATCTCCCGGTGTCTCAGGGCATGTCTGTCATCTGGGTGGTATGTGATCGCTTTTCTAAGATGGTCCATTTGGTACCTTTGCCTAAGCTGCCTTCCTCTTCCGATCTGGTTTCTGTGTTCTTTCAGAATGTGGTTCGTTTACACGGCATTCCTGAGAATATTGTGTCTGACAGAGGATCCCAGTTTGTTTCCAGGTTCTGGCGATCCTTTTGTGCTAGGATGGGCATTGAGTTGTCGTTTTCGTCTGCCTTTCATCCTCAGACTAATGGACAAACGGAGCAAACTAATCAGACTCTGGAGGCTTATTTGAGGTGTTTTGTTTCTGCGGATCAGGATGATTGGGTGACCTTCTTGCCGTTGGCTGAGTTTGCCCTTAATAATCGGGCTAGTTCCGCTACATTGGTTTTGCCATTTTTCTGCAACTCTGGTTTCTATCCTCGTTTTTCCTCGGGACATGTGGAGCCTTCTGACTGTCCTGGGGTAGATTCTGTGGTGGATAGGTTGCAGCAGATCTGGAATCATGTGGTGGACAACTTAAAGTTGTCACAAGAGAAGGCTCAGCGTTTTGCCAACCGCCGCCGCGGTGTGGGTCCCCGACTTCGTGTTGGGGATTTGGTATGGCTGTCTTCTCGATTTGTTCCTATGAAGGTCTCCTCTCCTAAATTTAAGCCTCGCTTCATCGGTCCTTACAAGATATTGGAAATCCTTAATCCTGTGTCCTTTCGCTTGGATCTTCCTGTGTTGTTTGCCATTCACAATGTGTTCCATAGGTCTTTGTTGCGGCGGTACATTGTACCTGTGGTTCCTTCTGTTGAGCCTCCTGCTCCGGTGTTGGTTGAGGGCGAGTTGGAGTACATGGTGGAGAAGATTTTGGATTCTCGTCTCTCCAGGCGGAGGCTTCAGTATCTGGTCAAGTGGAAGGGCTATGGTCAGGAGGATAATTCCTGGGTGGTTGCCTCTGATGTGCATGCGGCCGATTTAGTTCGTGCCTTTCACGCTGCTCATCCTGATCGCCCTGGTGGTCTTGGTGAGGGTTCGGTGACCCCTCCTTAAGGGGGGGGTACTGTTGTGAATTAGACTTTTTGGCTCCCTCTTGTGGTCACTAGTGGTATGACTCTGGGATTGTCTTTTTTTCTGTTTGGCACCCACCTGGGTCATTAGTCCAGGGGTGTCGCTATATTAACTTCCTGGATCCTTAGTCCAGTGCCTGGCATCGTTGTAATCAGATCCTTCTGTTGCTCCTGTCTGCTGGTCCTGGCTCTTGCAAAATTAAGCTAAGTATTGCTTCTTTGTTTTTTGAGTTACTTGCTTTGCTACTATTTTTGTCCAGCTTGTACTAAATGTGATTTCTGACCTTGCTGGAAGCTCTAGGGGGCTGGTGTTCTCCCCCCGGCCGTTAGACAGTTCGGGGGTTCTTGAATATCCAGCGTGGATATTTTAATAGGGTTTTTGCTGACCATATAAGTCATCTTACTATATTCTGCTATTAGCTAGTGGGCCTCTCTTTGCTAAATACCTAGCTCATTCTTATGTTTGTCTTTTCCTCTTACCTCACCGTCATTATTTGTTGGGGGCTTGTATCCAACTTTTGGAGTCTTTTCTCTGGAGGCAAGAAAGGTCTTTCTTTTCCCTTCTAGGGTTAGTTAGTTCTCCGGCTGGCGCGAGACGTCTAGAACCTACGTAGGCACGTTCCCCGACTGCTTCTATTTGTGGTGCTAGGATTAGATATATGGTCAGCCCAGTTACCACTGCCCTATGAGCTGGTTTTTTGTGTTTGCAGACTTGGTATTGATTCCTGAGACCCTCTGCCATTGGGGTCATAACACATAGGCGCCACATATCTCCGCAACAACGACCTATGGAACACATTATGGATGGCAAAAGAAGCTGGAAGGGCCAAGCGAAACGACACAGGATTGATAATTTCAGGAATCTTATAAGGACCAATGAAACGAGGCTTGAACTTAGGAGAAGAAACCTTCATAGGAACATAACGAGAAGACAACCAAACCAAATCCCCAACACGAAGTCGGGGACCAACACAGCGACGGCGGTTAGCAAAACGTTGCGCCTTCTCCTGAGACAACATCAAATTGTCCACCACGTGAGTCCAAATTTGTTGCAACCTGTCCACCACAGAATCCACACCAGGACAGTCAGAAGGCTCAACCTGCCCTGAAGAAAAACGAGGATGAAAACCAGAATTACAAAAAAAAGGCGAAACCAAAGTAGCAGAACTAGCCCGATTACTAAGGGCGAACTCGGCCAATGGCAAAAAGGTCACCCAATCATCCTGATCAGCAGAAACAAAGCATCTCAGATAGGTTTCCAAGGTCTGATTGGTTCATTCGGTTTGGCCATTTGTCTGAGGATGGAACGCTGAAGAAAAAGACAAATCAATGCCCATCTTAGCACAAAAGGACCGCCAAAACCTAGAAACAAACTGGGAACCTCTGTCCGACACAATGTTCTCCGGAATGCCATGCAAACGAACCACATGCTGAAAAAATAATGGAACCAAATCAGAGGAGGAAGGCAATTTAGGCAAAGGTACCAAATGGACCATCTTAGAAAACCAATCACAAACCACCCAGATGACAGACATCCTTTGAGAGACAGGAAGATCAGAAATAAAATCCATGGAAATATGTGTCCAGGGCCTCTTCGGGACAGGCAAAGGCAAAAGCAACCCACTGGCACGAGAACAGCAAGGTTTGGCCCGAGCACAAGTCCCACAGGACTGCACAAAAGAACGCACATCCCGTGACAAGGAAGGCCACCAAAAGGACCTGGCAACCAAATCTCTGGTACCAAAAATCCCAGGATGACCAGCAAACACCGAACAATGAACCTCAGAAATAACCCTACTAGTCCATCTATCAGGGACAAACAGTTTCTCCACTGGGCAGCGGTCAGGTCTATCAGCCTGAAACTCCTGCAGCACGCGCCGCAAATCAGGGGAGATGGCAGACAGAATCACCCCCTCTTTAAGAATACCAGCTGGCTCAGGGACTCCCGGAGAATCAGGCAAAAAACTCCTAGAAAGGGCATCAGCCTTCACATTCTTAGACCCCGGAAGGTATGAGACCACAAAATCGAAACGGGAGAAAAACAGTGACCATCGAGCCTGTCTAGGGTTCAACCGCTTGGCGGACTCGAGGTAAGTCAGATTCTTGTGATCAGTCAGGACCACCACGCGATGTTTGGCTCCCTCAAGCCAATGTCGCCACTCCTCAAATGCCCACTTCATAGCCAACAACTCCCGATTGCCAACATCATAATTACGCTCGGCAGGCGAAAACTTTCTAGAAAAGAAAGTACGCGGCTTCATCAAGGAGCCATCAGAACTTCTCTGAGACAAAACAGCCCCTGCCCCAATCTCAGAAGCTTCAACCTCGACCTGAAAAGGGAGCAAAACATCTAGCTGATGCAACACAGGGGCCAAAGTAAAACGACGTTTAAGCTCCTGAAAGGCCTCAACGGCCGCAGGGGACCAATTCACCACATCAGCGCCTTTCTTCGTCAAATCAGTCAAAGGCTTAACCACACTAGAAAAATTAGCGATGAAGCGACGGTAAAAATTAGCAAAGCCCAGGAACTTCTGAAGACTCTTCACAGATGTAGGTTGAGTCCAATCATAAATGGCCTGAACTTTAAGAGGATCCATCTCGATAGTAGAAGGGGAAAAAATGAAGCCCAAAAAGGAAACCTTCTGAACTCCAAAGAGGCATTTAGAGCCCTTCACAAACAATGCATTAGCACGAAGGACCTGGAACACCATCCTGACCTGCCTTACATGAGACTCCCAATCATCCGAAAAGACCAAAATATCATCCAAATATACGATCATGAACCTATCCAGATACTTCCGGAAGATGTCGTGCATAAAGGACTGAAACACAGATGGAGCATTAGAAAGCCCGAATGGCATCACCAGGTACTCAAAATGGCCCTCGGGCGTATTAAATGCTGTTTTCCATTCATCGCCCTGTTTAATACGCACAAGATTATACGCCCCTTGAAGGTCAATCTTGGTAAACCAACTAGCCCCCTTAATCCGAGCAAACAAATCAGACAACAGAGGTAAAGGGTACTGAAATTTGACCGTGATTTTATTGAGAAGGCGATAATCTATACAGGGTCTCAGAGAGCCATCCTTCTTGGCCACAAAAAAGAACCCTGCTCCCAACGGCGACGAAGACGGGCGAATATGCCCTTTCTCCAAGGACTCCTTTACATAACTCCGCATAGCGGCATGTTCCGGCACAGATAAATTGAACAGTCGGCCCTTAGGGAACTTACTACCAGGAATCAAATCAATAGCGCAATCACAGTCCCTATGAGGAGGTAGGGCACTGGACTTGGGTTCATCAAATACATCCTGGTAATCCGACAAAAACTCAGGGACTTCAGAAGGAGTGGAAGAAGAAATTGACATCAAAGGAACATCACCATGTATCCCTTGACAACCCCAACTAGACACAGACATTGATTTCCAATCCAGTACTGGATTATGAACCTGTAACCATGGCAAACCCAACACGACAACATCATGCAAATTATGCAACACCAAAAAGCGAATATTTTCCTGATGTGCGGGAGCCATGTACATGGTCAGCTGAGTCCAGTACTGAGGTTTATTCTTGGCCAATGGCATAGCATCAATTCCCCTTAAGGGAATAGGACTCTGCAAAGGCTCCAAGGAAAAACCACAGCGCCTGGAAAACTCCAAGTCCATCAAGTTCAGGGCAGCGCCCGAATCCACAAATGCCATAACAGAGTAGGACGACAGTGAGCAAATCAGAGTAACAGATAAGAGAAATTTAGGCTGCAAAGTACTAATGGTGACAGACCTAGCGAACCTCTTAGTGCGCTTAGGACAATCAGAGATAGCATGAGAGGAGTCACCACAGTAAAAACACAGCCCATTCTGACGTCTGTGTTCTTGCCGTTCAGCTCTGGTCAAAGTCCTATCACATTGCATAGGCTCAGGCCTCCGCTCAGAGGACACCGCCAAATGGTGCACAACTTTGCGCTCACGCAAACGCCGATCAATCTGAATGGCCAAAGACATTGACTCATTCAGACCAGCAGGCGTGGGGAAAAGAAAGACAAAACAAGCTGCAAAGAAAAAAAAATTGACTCAGAACTTCTCTTATCCCTCTTTTGAGATGCATTAACACTTTGCTGGCCAGCTGTACTGCTATGGACCTGGTGGTTAGGAGCACCCGAAGTGACCTGATGGTTAAAACAGAAAACCTGGGAAAGCTCTGAGGAGGTGGTAACTCTACTGACCGCAATTCCTAATCCTGTCGCACACACTAGAAATAGCCGTGGAGGGTACCTAACTCTCCCTAGACGCCTCTTCACAGCCTAAGAGTTATCTACCCCTAAAGATAGAAATAGCAGCCTACCTTGCCTCAGAGAAATTCCCCAAAGTAAAGTTAGCCCCCCACAAATATTAACTGTGAGTTAAGAGGGAAGCGACAAACACAGGAATGAAACAGATTTTAGCAAAGGAGGCCGAATCTTCTCTAGATAGACAGAGGATAGGAAAGGGAACTATGCAGTCAGTATAAAAAACTACAAAAACCACGCAGAGCGTGCAAAAAGACCTCCACACCGACTCACGGTGTGGAGGTGCAGCTCTGCACCCCCAGAGCTTCCAGCTAGCAAGGAAATATCATAATAGCAGGCTGGACTGAAACATAGCATGTACTGAAAAATATATTCAAAAACCGATGAACAGCAAATGACTAGCAAGGACTTAGCTTCTGCTGGAGTAGACAGGTCATCTGAGAAATCCAAGAGAGATCTGAACCAGTACTGAGACATTGACAGCTGGCATGAACAAACGACCTGGGCAGAGTTAAATAGGGAAGCCAGTAGCAGCAATAAACGAGGGCAGCTGAGAAAGCCAACCTCAAAGATCAGCAGTTCCACTCAAAGCCACCAGAGGGTGCCCAAGGACAGAACTCACCAAAGTACCATTCACGACCACAGGAGGGAGCCCAAGAACGGAATTCACAACACTAGGCCTAAAATAAAAAAGCAGGCTCTATGCAGTTTTAAATAGGTTACATGGGTACACAGGCAGCATTGGTGTGGTCAGCGGAGGAAGATTGCAAGGAGTGACCGCAGACAGGCTTAGTAGGCCTAAAATAAATAAAAATAGGCTCAAGGCACTTAGAGTTATCTCGCAGGGGTACACAGGCAGCATTGGTGTGGTCAGCGGAGGACGATTGCAAGGAGTGACCGCAGACAGACTTACTAGGCCTAAAATACAAAAGCAGGCTCTATGCAGTTTTAAATAGGTTACATGAGTACACAGGCAGCATTGGTGTGGTCAGTGGAAGACTATTGGAACGAGGGACCGCAGACAGACTTAGTACGCCTACAATTAAAAAAAGTGGCTATATGCACTTTAAAATAGGTTCAAGGGGTACACAGGCAGCATTGGTGTGGTCAGCGGAGGACGATTGCGAGGAGGGACCGCAGACAGACTTACTAGGCCTAAAATAAAAAAGCAGGCTCTATGCAGTTTTAAATAGGTTACATGGGTACACAGGCAGCATTGGTGTGGTCAGCGGAGGACGATTGCAAGGAGGGACCGCAGACAGACTTACTAGGCCTAAAATAAAAATAGGCTCAAGGCACTTAGAGTTATCTCGCAGGGGTACACAGGCAGCATTGGTGTGGTCAGCGGAGGACGATTGCAAGGAGGGACCGCAGACAGACTTACTAGGCCTAAAATAAAAAAGCAGACTCTATGCAGTTTTAAATAGGTTACATGGGTACACAGGCAGCATTGGTGTGGTCAGCGGAGGAAGATTGCAAGGAGGGACCGCAGACAGGCTTAGTAGGCCTAAAATAAATTAAAATAGGCTCAAGGCACTTAGAGTTATCTCGCAGGGGTACACAGGCAGCATTGGTGTGGTCAGCGGAGGACGATTGCAAGGAGGGAACGCAGACAGACTTACTAGGCCTAAAATAAAAAAGCAGACTCTATGCAGTTTTAAATAGGTTACATGGGTACACAGGCAGCATTGGTGTGGTCAGCGGAGGAAGATTGCAAGGAGGGACCGCAGACAGGCTTAGTAGGCCTAAAATAAATAAAAATAGGCTCAAGGCACTTAGAGTTATCTCGCAGGGGTACACAGGCAGCATTGGTGTGGTCAGCGGAGGACGATTGCAAGGAGGGACCGCAGACAGACTTACTAGGCCTAAACTAAAAAAGCAGGCTCTATGCAGTTTTAAATAGGTTACATGGGTACACAGGCAGCATTGGTGTGGTCAGTGGAGGACTATTGGAAGGAGGGACCGCAGACAGACTTAGTATGCCTACAATTTAAAAAAGTGGCTATATGCACTTTAAAATAGGTTCAAGGGGTAAACAGGCAGCATTGGTGTGGTCAGCGGAGGACGATTGCGAGGAGGGACCGCAGACAGACTTACTAGGCCTAAAATAAAAAAGCAGGCTCTATGCAGTTTTAAATAGGTTACATGGGTACACAGGCAGCATTGGTGTGGTCAGCGGAGGATGATTGCAAGGAGGGACCGCAGACAGACTTACTAGGCCTAAAATAAATAAAAATAGGCTCAAGGCACTTAGAGTTATCTCGCAGGGGTACACAGGCAGCATTGGTGTGGTCAGCGGAGGACGATTGCAAGGAGGGACCGCAGAAAGGCTTAGTAGGCCTAAAATAAATAAAAATAGGCTCAAGGCACTTAGAGTTATCTCGCAGGGGTACACAGGCAGTATTGGTGTGGTCAGCCGAGGACAATTGCAAGGAGTGTCTGACACAGTTAGTACTCCCAAAAAATAAATAGTTGTTAATGTCTCGCAAATAGTGTTGAGCATTCCGATGCTGCAAGTATCGGGTATCGGCCGATACTTGCTGTATCGGAATTTCCGATACCGAGATCCAATATTTTTGTGATATCGGGTATCGGTATCGAAACAACATTAATGTAAAAATGTGTAAAAGAAAGAATTAAAATAAAAAATATCGCTATACTCACCTGTCCGACGCAGCCTGGACCTCAGCGAAGGAACCGGCAGCGTTGTTTGTTTAAAATTCGCGCTTTTACTTGGTTACGTGAATTCCCGGCTTGTGATTGGTCAGGGCGGCCATGTTGCCGGGACGCGGACCAATCACAGCAAGCCGTGACGAAATTACGTCACGGCTTGCTGTGATTGGTCCGCGTCCCGGCAACATGGCCGCCATTAACCAATCACAAGCCGTGACGTCACGGGAGGCTGGACTTGCGCACTTTTTAAAAAACGCGCGTGTCCAGCCTCCAGTGACGTCCCGGCTTATGATTGGTCACGGCGCCATGTTGCCGGGACGCGGACCAATCACAGTAAGCCGTGACGAAATTACGTCACGGCTTGCTGTGATTGGTCCGCGTCCCGGCAACATGGCCGCCATTAACCAATCACAAGCCGTGACGTCACGGGAGGCTGGACACGCGCGTTTTTTAAAAAGTGCGCAAGTCCAGCCTCCCGTGACGTCACGGCTTGTGATTGGTTAATGGCGGCCATGTTGCCGGGACGCGGACCAATCACAGCAAGCCGTGACGTAATTTCGTCACGGCTTGCTGTGATTGGTCCGCGTCCCGGCAACATGGCCGCCCTGACCAATCACAAGCCGGGAATTCACGTAACCAAGTAAAAGCGCGAATTTTAAACAAACAACGCTGCCGGTTCCCTCGCTGAGGTCCCGGCTGCGTCGGACAGGTGAGTATAGCGATATTTTTTATTTTAATTCTTTCTTTTACACATTTATATGGTTCCCAGGGCCTGAAGGAGAGTTTCCTCTCCTTCAGACCCTGGGAACCATCAGGAATACCGTCCGATACTTGAGTTACATTGACTTGTATTGGTATCGGGTATCGGTATCGGATTGGATCCGATACTTTGCCGGTATCGGCCGATACTTTCCGATACCGATACTTTCAAGTATCGGACGGTATCGCTCAACACTACTCGCAAAACAACTAAACAAAAAAACAAAAGTGTGGCATACTTAGGTACAGGGGTGGGCTCCTCTGCTGAGTTTCAGACATAGTAAGTTGGCACTAAGTATTTACTGGTGTCAATATAGGACACTGACCCTGACTATTTTAACTAGCATCATACATGTCAACAAATTGGTATTGTCAGTGCCAGGCATTGAAGGATGTCAGCGCATAGACTAAACATTGTTGGAGCTGTGAGAGATAATTTTGCACATGGTAGAGCACAGTTTGAGCTGGGGGGGGGACTCTCTTGTGGCCGGCGGTACAGGCCCAGGGCCCCTCATGTTACAACGGTGTGTCTGACGTTGGTTGCGCGCCACCACCGCCAGAGACACTTTATTGTACTATGAGGGACCCAGTGGCAGTGCCATCGACCAAAAGCAGGCACACCCACCTCTTCAGACAAACGGCACTCTTACGGGTGCTTGCGCCAAGTGGCGAGACCACGGCCACGTGGGGGGAGTTTTTCCATTTAGGGAGGTGTAAACATGTTGTATGCTGGACAAACAGCTGCTGCAAATTAACAGATTGGAACACTCAGTAAGACCAGTCCACAAGCAAGACCTTTTTATAGGAAAGCTAGGTGTCAGCCGGGAAAGGTGGGGCAAAATAATTTGAAATCCAGGAGTGGTTCATTTTAATGAAGGTTAGATCATCAACATTTTGGGTAGCCAGACGAGTCCTTTTTTCGGTTAATATTGAACCAGCAGCACTGAATACTCTTTCTGATAGCACACTAGCTGCTGGGCAAGCAAGCTCCTGCAATGCATATTCTGCCAATTCAGGCCAGGTGTCTAATTTGTATGCCCAGTAATCAAATGGGAATGACGGTTGAGGGAGAACATCGATAAGGGATGAAAAATAGTTAGTAACCATACTGGACAAATGTTGTCTCCTGTCACTTTGAATAGATGCTGCAGTACCTGTCCTGTCTGCGGTCATTGCGAAATCACTCCACAACCTGGTCAGAAAAGCCCTCTGTCCAACGCCACTTCTGATTTGTGCACCTCTAACACCTCTGCCCTGTAGCCCCCTGCAGCTCGTGTGAGAACCATCACCGGCGCTGTGTGCTGGGAATGCCTGAATCAAACGGTCTACAAGAGTTGCTTGTTTGGTTGCTAATATTTGTTCGAGGTTCTCATGTGGCATAATATTTTGCAATTTGCCTTTATAGCGAGGATCAAGGAGGCAGGCCAACCAGTAATCGTCATCGGTCATCATTTTAATAATGCGTGGGTCCCTTTTGAGGATACATAAGGCATAATCCGCCATGTGGGCCAAAGTTCCAGTTGTCAAATCTGTGGTTGTGCTGGGTTGAGGGGCAGTTACAGGCAAATCTACGTCACTTGTCTCCCTCAAAAAACCTGAACCCGGCCTTGCCACGCCACCAATTTCCATTGGCCACGGAGAAGCTTCCTCATTTAAAAAATACTCATCCCCATCATCCTCCTCGTCCTCCTCTTCGCCCGCTACCTCGTCCTGTAGACTGCCCTGACCAGACAATGGCTGACTGTCATCAAGGCTTTCCTCTTCCTCGGCTGCAGACGCCTGCTCCTTTATGTGCGTCAAACTTTGCATCAGCAGACGCATTAGGGGGATGCTCATGCTTATTATGGCGTTGTCTGCACTAACCAGCCGTGTGCATTCCTCAAAACACTGAAGGACTTGACACAGGTCTTGTACCTTCGACCACTGCACACCTGACAACTCCATGTCTGCCATCCAACTGCCTGCCCGTGTATGTGTATCCTCCCACAAATACATAACAGCACGCCTCTGTTCGCACACTCTCTGAAGCATGTGCAGTGTTGAGTTCCACCTTGTTGCAACATCAATGATTAAGCGATGCTGGGGAAGGTTCAAAGACCGCTGATAGTTCTGCATACGGCTGGAGTGTACGAGCGAACGGCGGATATGCGAGCAAAGTCTGCGCACTTTGAGGAGCAGGTCGGGTAACCCTGGATAACTTTTCAGGAAGCACTGCACCACCAGGTTTAAGGTGTGAGCCAGGCAAGGAATGTGTTTCAGTTGGGAAAGGGCTATGGCAGCCATGAAATTCCTTCCGTTATCACTCACTACCTTGCCTGCCTCAAGATGTACAGTGCCCAGCCATGACTGAGTTTCTTTCTGCAAGAACTCGGACAGAACTTCCGCGGTGTGTGTGTTGTCGCCCAAACACTTCATTGCCAATACAGCCTGCTGACGCTTGCCACTAGCTGTCCCATAATGGGACACCTGGTGTGCAACAGTGGCAGCTGCGGATGGAGTGGTTGTGCGACTGCGGTCTGTGGACGAGCTCTCGCTTCTGCAGGAGAACGAGGAGGAGGGGGGGCGAACGCCTACAGCCAACTGTTTCCTAGACCGTGGGCTAGGCAGAACTGTCCCAATATTGCTGTCCCCTGTGGACCCTGCATCCACCACATTCACCCAGTGAGCCGTGATGGACACGTAACATCCCTGGCCATGCCTACTGGTCCATGCATCTGTTGTCAGGTGCACCTTTGTAGTCACAGATTGCCTGAGTGCATCGACGATGCGCTCTTTAACATGGTGGTGGAGGGCTGGGATGGCTTTTCTCGAAAAGAAGTGTCGACTGGGTAGCTCGTAGCGTGGTACAGCGTAGTCCATCAGGGCTTTGAAAGCTTCGCTTTCAACTAACCGGTAGGGCATCATCTCTAACGAGATTAGTCTAGCAATGTGGGCATTCAAACCCTGTGTACGCGGGTGCGAGGATGAGTACTTCCTTTTTCTAACGAGAGTCTCATGTAGGGTGAGCTGTACTGGAGAGCTGGAGATCGTGGAACTAGCGGGGGTGCCGGTGGACATGGCAGACTGAGAGAGGGTTGGAGACGGTATTCTTGCCGGTGCCCTACATGCAGTGTTTCCTACTACGAACCTGGTGATTCCCTGACTGCTTTGGCCTAGCGACGAAACCTGCACAGATACTGCAGGTGGTGCGGGAAATGGTGGGCTTACAGTGACGGAAGGGATGTAGCGTTGCTGACTAGCTTCATTCGCCCAGGGTGCTACAACCTTAAGGGACGTTTGGTAGTTAGTCCAGGCTTGCAAATGCATGGTGGTTAAATGTCTATGCATGCAACTTGTATTTAGACTTTTTAGATTATGACCTCTGCTTAAGGTAGTTGAACATTTTTGACAGATTACTTTGCACTGATCATTTGAATGTTGTTTAAAAAAAATGCCAGACTGCACTCTTTCTACTATGGGATACCTTTTCAGGCATTGCAGACTGAGCTTCTTTAACCGGATGGCCACGCTGTCCTACAACTGGTTTTGCCTTTGCAAGGTGTTTTTGGCCAGATACGGGCCCGGCAGATGGAACCTGTTGCGATGTTGATGCCTGCTGTTGATGCCTGCTCCGTCTCCTCCTCCTCCGCTTCAGAGCTACTGCCGCCTGCACCCTGTTCCCCCAATGGCTGCCAATCGGGGTCAACAACTGGGTCATCTATGACCTCCTCTTCTATCTCATGTGCAACTTTGTCTGTGTCACCGTGTAAGCCGGTGGTATAGCGTTCGTGACGGGGCACCATAGTCTCAGTTGGGTTTGATTCTGGCTCAGTACACTGCGAGGGCAATGTTCTGGTCTGAGTCAAAGGAACAGCATAGTAATCTGGCTGTGGCTGTGCATCTGTGCACTCCATGTCCGATTAAACTTCTAATGGGCATGGCCTGTTAACTGTTTCACTTTCTAACCCAGGAACGGTATGTGTAAAGAGCTCCAAGGAGTAACCCGTTGTGTCGTCAGACGCATCCTTGTCTGTTGTTCTTGCTGAAGAAGACAAGGAAGCGACTTCTCCCTGACCGTGAACATCCACTAAGGACGCGCTGCTTTTACATTTACCAGTTCCAGAAGAGGAGGCAAAAGAGCTAGAGGCTGAGTCAGCAAGGAAAGCCAAAACTTTTTCTTGCTGCTCCGGCTTTAAAAGCGGTTTTCCTACTCCCAGAAAAGGGAGCGTTCGAGGCCTTGTGTAGCCAGACGATAAACCTGGCTCAACAACTCGAGACTTAGGTGCTGTACTGCTTTTACCACAACCACTTGATGCTCCACCACCACTACCATCATTACCAGATGAAAATGACCGCCCACGGCCACGACCTCTTCCACCAGACTTCCTCATTGTTTGCAAAATGTAACCAAAGTAACGGTATTTGTTACTGTAAAACAACTTATAAGGTGAACTCAAACTTCTGTAGGATTTATATACACCTTTATAGGTGGCTGACACTGAAAGGAAAATCAGGCCCAATGTTACACACTAAGTTTTCTGTGCCCCAATAATTTGAGACAGATGGCACACACAGGACCGGCACTCAAGCAGAAATGCCAATCTTAATCTCCCACTATTTTTTTTTTTCAGGGAGAATTAAAAAAAAAAAAATTCCCAGTATGACACACTAGGTTTTATGTGCCCCAATAATTTGAGACAGATGGCACACACAGGACCGGCACTCAAGCTGAAATGCCAATCTTAATCTCCCACTATTTTTTTTGTTTTCAGGGAGAATTAAAAAAAAAAAAATTCCCAGTATGACACACTAGGTTTTGTGTGCCCCAATAATTTGAGACAGATGGCACACACAGGACCGGCACTCAAGCTGAAATGCCAATCTTAATCTCCCACTATTTTTTTTGTTTTCAGGGAGAATTTAAAAAAAAAAAAATTCCCAGTATGACACACTAGGTTTTATGTGCCCCAATAATTTGAGACAGATGGCACACACAGGACCGGCACTCAAGCTGAAATGCCAATCTTAATCTCCCACTATTTTTTTTGTTTTCAGGGAGAATTTAAAAAAAAAATTCCCAGTATGACACACTAGGTTTTATGTGCCCCAATAATTTGAGACAGATGGCACACACAGGACCGGCACTCAAGCTGAAATGCCAATCTTAATCTCCCACTATTTTTTTTGTTTTCAGGGAGAATTTAAAGAAAAAATTCCCAGTATGACACACTAGGTTTTATGTGCCCCAATAATTTGAGACAGATGGCACACACAGGACCGGCACTCAAGCTGAAATGCCAATCTTAATCTCCCACTATTTTTTTTGTTTTCAGGGAGAATTAAAAAAAAAAAAATTCCCAGTATGACACACTAGGTTTTGTGTGCCCCAATAATTTGAGACAGATGGCACACACAGGACCGGCACTCAAGCTGAAATGCCAATCTTAATCTCCCACTATTTTTTTTGTTTTCAGGGAGAATTTAAAAAAAAAAAAATTCCCAGTATGACACACTAGGTTTTATGTGCCCCAATAATTTGAGACAGATGGCACACACAGGACCGGCACTCAAGCTGAAATGCCAATCTTAATCTCCCACTATTTTTTTTGTTTTCAGGGAGAATTTAAAAAAAAAATTCCCAGTATGACACACTAGGTTTTATGTGCCCCAATAATTTGAGACAGATGGCACACACAGGACCGGCACTCAAGCTGAAATGCCAATCTTAATCTCCCACTATTTTTTTTGTTTTCAGGGAGAATTTAAAGAAAAAATTCCCAGTATGACACACTAGGTTTTATGTGCCCCAATAATTTGAGACAGATGGCACACACAGGACTGGCACTCAAGCTGAAATGCCAATCTTAATCTCCCACTATTTTTTTTGTTTTCAGGGAGAATTTAAAAAAAAAAAAATTCCCAGTATGACACACTAGGTTTTATGTGCCCCAATAATTTGAGACAGATGGCACACACAGGACCGGCACTCAAGCTGAAATGCCAATCTTAATCTCCCACTATTTTTTTTGTTTTCAGGGAGAATTTAAAAAAAAAATTCCCAGTATGACACACTAGGTTTTGTGTGCCCCAATAATTTGAGACAGATGGCACACACAGGACCGGCACTCAAGCAGAAATGCCAATCTTAATCTCCCACTATTTTTTTTTTTCAGGGAGAATTAAAAAAAAAAAAAATTCCCAGTATGACACACTAGGTTTTATGTGCCCCAATAATTTGAGACAGATGGCACACACAGGACCGGCACTCAAGCTGAAATGCCAATCTTAATCTCCCACTATTTTTTTTGTTTTCAGGGAGAATTTAAAAAAAAAAAAATTCCCAGTATGACACACTAGGTTTTATGTGCCCCAATAATTTGAGACAGATGGCACACACAGGACCGGCACTCAAGCTGAAATGCCAATCTTAATCTCCCACTATTTTTTTTGTTTTCAGGGAGAATTTAAAAAAAAATTCCCAGTATGACACACTAGGTTTTATGTGCCCCAATAATTTGAGACAGACGGCACACACAGGACCGGCACTCAAGCTGAAATGCCAATCTTAATCTCCCACTATTTTTTTTGTTTTCAGGGAGAATTTAAAAAAAAAATTCCCAGTATGACACACTAGGTTTTATGTGCCCCAATAATTTGAGACAGATGGCACACACAGGACTGGCACTCAAGCTGAAATGCCAATCTTAATCTCCCACTATTTTTTTTGTTTTCAGGGAGAATTAAAAAAAAAAAAAAATTCCCAGTATGACACACTAGGTTTTATGTGCCCCAATAATTTGAGACAGATGGCACACACAGGACCGGCACTCAAGCTGAAATGCCAATCTTAATCTCCCACTATTTTTTTTGTTTTCAGGGAGAATTTAAAAAAAAAAAAATTCCCAGTATGACACACTAGGTTTTATGTGCCCCAATAATTTGAGACAGATGGCACACACAGGACCGGCACTCAAGCTGAAATGCCAATCTTAATCTCCCACTATTTTTTTTGTTTTCAGGGAGAATTTAAAAAAAAAATTCCCAGTATGACACACTAGGTTTTATGTGCCCCAATAATTTGAGACAGATGGCACACACAGGACCGGCACTCAAGCTGAAATGCCAATCTTAATCTCCCACTATTTTTTTTGTTTTCAGGGAGAATTTAAAGAAAAAATTCCCAGTATGACACACTAGGTTTTATGTGCCCCAATAATTTGAGACAGATGGCACACACAGGACCGGCACTCAAGCTGAAATGCCAATCTTAATCTCCCACTATTTTTTTTGTTTTCAGGGAGAATTAAAAAAAAAAAAATTCCCAGTATGACACACTAGGTTTTGTGTGCCCCAATAATTTGAGACAGATGGCACACACAGGACCGGCACTCAAGCTGAAATGCCAATCTTAATCTCCCACTATTTTTTTTGTTTTCAGGGAGAATTTAAAAAAAAAAAAATTCCCAGTATGACACACTAGGTTTTATGTGCCCCAATAATTTGAGACAGATGGCACACACAGGACCGGCACTCAAGCTGAAATGCCAATCTTAATCTCCCACTATTTTTTTTGTTTTCAGGGAGAATTTAAAAAAAAAATTCCCAGTATGACACACTAGGTTTTATGTGCCCCAATAATTTGAGACAGATGGCACACACAGGACCGGCACTCAAGCTGAAATGCCAATCTTAATCTCCCACTATTTTTTTTGTTTTCAGGGAGAATTTAAAGAAAAAATTCCCAGTATGACACACTAGGTTTTATGTGCCCCAATAATTTGAGACAGATGGCACACACAGGACTGGCACTCAAGCTGAAATGCCAATCTTAATCTCCCACTATTTTTTTTGTTTTCAGGGAGAATTTAAAAAAAAAAAATTCCCAGTATGACACACTAGGTTTTATGTGCCCCAATAATTTGAGACAGATGGCACACACAGGACCGGCACTCAAGCTGAAATGCCAATCTTAATCTCCCACTATTTTTTTTGTTTTCAGGGAGAATTTAAAAAAAAAATTCCCAGTATGACACACTAGGTTTTGTGTGCCCCAATAATTTGAGACAGATGGCACACACAGGACCGGCACTCAAGCAGAAATGCCAATCTTAATCTCCCACTATTTTTTTTTTTCAGGGAGAATTAAAAAAAAAAAAAATTCCCAGTATGACACACTAGGTTTTATGTGCCCCAATAATTTGAGACAGATGGCACACACAGGACCGGCACTCAAGCTGAAATGCCAATCTTAATCTCCCACTATTTTTTTTGTTTTCAGGGAGAATTTAAAAAAAAAAAAATTCCCAGTATGACACACTAGGTTTTATGTGCCCCAATAATTTGAGACAGATGGCACACACAGGACCGGCACTCAAGCTGAAATGCCAATCTTAATCTCCCACTATTTTTTTTGTTTTCAGGGAGAATTTAAAAAAAAATTCCCAGTATGACACACTAGGTTTTATGTGCCCCAATAATTTGAGACAGACGGCACACACAGGACCGGCACTCAAGCTGAAATGCCAATCTTAATCTCCCACTATTTTTTTTGTTTTCAGGGAGAATTTAAAAAAAAAATTCCCAGTATGACACACTAGGTTTTATGTGCCCCAATAATTTGAGACAGATGGCACACACAGGACTGGCACTCAAGCTGAAATGCCAATCTTAATCTCCCACTATTTTTTTTGTTTTCAGGGAGAATTAAAAAAAAAAAAAAATTCCCAGTATGACACACTAGGTTTTATGTGCCCCAATAATTTGAGACAGATGGCACACACAGGACCGGCACTCAAGCTGAAATGCCAATCTTAATCTCCCACTATTTTTTTTGTTTTCAGGGAGAATTTAAAAAAAAAATTCCCAGTATGACACACTAGGTTTTATGTGCCCCAATAATTTGAGACAGATGGCACACACAGGACCGGCACTCAAGCAGAAATGCCAATCTTAATCTCCCACTATTTTTTTTTTTCAGGGAGAATTTAAAAAAAAAAAAAAAAATCCCAGTATGACACACTAGGTTTTATGTGCCCCAATAATTTGAGACAGATGGCACACACAGGACCGGCACTCAAGCAGAAATGCCAATCTTAATCTCCCACAATTTTTATTTTTTTTTTCAGGGAGAATTAAAAAAAAAAAAAGGGACTGTCCTACAATTACTATCTCCCTGCAGTAATCTCAGCAAGGTATGGCAGGCAGCAATAACAAGGAGTGGACAGCTGCACAAGAAAAAACAAAAGTGTGGACAAACAAACAAGATAGCTGTGCAGAAAGGAAGGAACAACAGGATTTGTGCTTTGAAAAAAGCAGTTGGTTTGCACAGTGGCGTACAAAGAGCAATGCAGCTATCAGGGAGCCTTCTAGGGCAGCCCAATGAGCTACAGCGCTGAGGGAAAAAAAATGTAGCTTCCACTGTCCCTGCAAACAAAAGGTGGTGTTGGACAGTGGAAATCGCTACAGCACAAGCGGTTTGGGGGTGAATGTACCCTGCCTAACGCTATCCCTGCTTCTGACGAAGCGGCAGCAACCTCTCTCTATGCTCAGATCAGCAGCAGTAAGATGGCGGTCAGCGGGAACGCCCCTTTATAGCCCCTGTGATGCCGCAGAAAGCAAGCCAATCACTGCAATGCCCTTCTCTAAGATGGTGGGGACTGAGATCTATGTCATCATGCTGCCCACACTCTGAAACCACCTTCATTGGCTGAGAAATGGCGCTTTTAGCGTCATTGAAACGCGACTTTGGCGCGAAAGTCGCGTACCGCGTGGCCGACCCCACACAGGGATCGGGTCGGGTTTCATGAAACCCGACTTTTCAAAAAGTCGGCGACTTATGAAAATGACCGATCCGTTTCGCTTAACCCTAATGGGCACTGTAGGTGTTTTCCTGTCCTCCACTCACTGCCGACTTTGATTCCCCAATGATTTGCATTGGGTTTCGTGTTTCAGTCGGCCCCCGACTTGTACGCAATAATCGGCCGATTTTACCCGACCCGACTTTTGACAAAGTCGGGTTTCGCGAAACCCGACTCGATCTGAAAAAAGTAAAAGTCGCTCAACTCTAATCTCGATCTCCGCTTGCTGAACACATTACTTAATTTTTCCCAACTTCTACATTACACCACATGAAGAAAAAAAGGCGACATAGTGTCACTCTGCACAGTAACAGGACCGCCCCCCCATTTAAAGCCGTATACGCAAAAAATAAAATAAATACATCACTGCAGTAATAATATCCCTTAATTAACCCCTATGGTAATAATAATATCCCCCATCCTGGCCCCGTGTATCTCATTCCTGGCTCCAGCCATATGTTCTCGCATCCTGCCCTCATGAGTATCCATCCTACCCCATATGATCTCCCCATCCTGCCCCATCGGTCTCCATCCTGCCCCATGATCCTGCACTATCATGTCTTTCATTCTGCCCCATGTCTCCAATCCTGCCCCATCTGTCTCCAGTCCTGCCCAGCGTGTCCAGCATCTCTGCCCCCAGTGTCCAGCATCTCTGCCCCCAATGTGTCCAGCATCTCTGCCCCAATGTGTCCAGCATCTCTGCCCCCAGTGTCCAGCATCTCTGCCCCCAGTGTCCAGCATCTCTGCCCCCAATGTGTCCAGCATCTCTGCCCCGTGTCCAGCATCTTTGCCCCAATGTCCAGCATCTCTGCCCCCAATGTGCCCAGCATCTCTGCCCCCAATGTCCAGCATCTCTGCCCCCAATGTGCCCAGCATCTCTGCCCCCAATGTGCCCAGCATCTCTGCCCCCAATGTGTCCAGCATCTCTGCCCCCAATGTCCAGCATCTCTGCCCCAATGTGCCCAGCATCTCTGCCCCCAATGTGCCCAGCATCTCTGCCCCCAATGTGCCCAGCATCTCTGCCCCAAATGTGCCCAGCATCTCTGCCCACAATGTGTCCAGAAGCTCTGCCCCCAATGTGTCCAGCATCTCTGCTCCCAATGTGTCCAGCATTCCTGCCCCCAATGTGTCCAGCATTCCTGCCCCCAATGTGTCCAGCATCTCTGCCCCCAATGTGTCCAGCATCTCTACCCCCAATGTGTCCAGCATCTCTGGCCCCAATGTGTCCAGCATCTCTGCCCCCAATGTCCAGCATCTCTGCCCCCAATGTCCAGCATCTCTACCCTCAGTTTCCAGCATTCTGGCCCAGATCCCCCGGATTGCCGCTCTCAATAAAAAAACAAAAAACCCGAGTTCTTTTCACCTGACCGCGCTCCTTCGGTGAAGCTCCCTCCTCACAGCTGAAGCGCGCACTCGCCGGTGACTGACAATGACATCATTGGCTGGCGGCTGTTAACTACTGACATGCGGACCCCCTCTGCCCACCGGGCCAATATGCCAGTCAGAGCAGTAATGCCCTGATGGCGGCACTGGGCCCTGGGCTACTGCTCCGATTGACCTCACTATAATCCGTCCCTTGGTGTGGTGGTAGGACTTCAGCCTCCTTTTCGGAGAATACATCCTCAAAATCCGGAATACCCTACAGACTGATGGATGACACAGATACATTAACCAGGCAACCCTTGGAACAATTAGAACCCCAATTAACAATGGCTCGAGATTCCCAGTCAATTATCGGGTTATGTAAGTGTAACCAGGGAAACCCCAACACCAGTCCCGCAGGAAGATTGTGAAAACAAAGCATGTAATATGATGACAGGACCCCACCTTGAGGATGAATTCTACGGAGATATATTTAACCACATTTTTAGATAGAGGTGTTTTATCAATGGCCACGAGATTAATGGGAATTCCCAACCTGACTGTCCCTAACTTACATTTGGTCACCAAATCAGAGTCAATCAAGTTCAAAGATGACCCACAGCTCATGAAAGCTGAAGTGGGAGTACAACACTTCTTGACCCAAAGTTCCACTGCCAACTGTAATTTAAGAAATAAGGAAAAAGGTACCTGGAAGTCTGGGCAACTTCCTCGATCGTTACCCAGACTTAGGTGTTTCCTGGCACCTTTGGAATCGGAGGACAGAAGGGACAGTCCTTTTTCCAGTGTCCCAGACTACCACAGTAGAAGCAGAGTCTCCCCTCTTGTCATTGTCTCCTCTCCTTTTCCTTGATGGTGGTGGCCCCCGCCTCCATGGGTTCGGAATGTGGCGTAACGTCGGGATTACTCAGAAGTAATGGAACTTCCCGCTGCATAAGTCATAGCCTCTTCCAAGGAACTAGGTGGTGGATGAAGCATCAGAGCGTCCTTCAGATGATCTGACAGTCCCCTTCGGAACTGGCACCTGAGCGCAGAATCGTTCCAGGACACCTCTGGGGACCATCGTCTAAACTCAGAGCAATACCACTCAGCTGAGAGTTTTCCCTGAGCAAGGCCATAGTGTCCTCTGCCATCCTGACACGGTCCAGTTCATTATACAGTATATAAGTCCTAAAGCCTCAAAGTACCCATCCACCAACATCCATTCAGGGGCAGTAGTGGGCAATGAGAAAGCCCAAGATTGGGGACCTCCCTAAGCAGAGAGATGATTATCCCCACCTGCTGACTCTCATTCCCATAGGATCGAGGTCTAAGCAAAAATAATAATTTACTGTGATTTCTGTTATGCTGTAATGTCTATTGGCTGTACAAGTCCCCTCTATAATTTGTAAAGCGCTGCGGAATATGTTGGCGCTATATAAATAAAATTATTATTATTATTATAATTATTACAGCTCTCCCTGAACATACAAAACATATCCTTCTTACCAGAAAAAGTGTCAGGAAGCTTAACTGAAGGTTCGGGATAGTGCAAAGCGACATCTACCAAATCACCAGGTCTACTACCAACATGAGGGGTGGTACCCTGCACCGTTTTAACCATCTGTCAACTCTTTCTGCAGTTGAGTATGGGATGTGGCCAGGGCCCTATGTACCACTGATAACTCCCACATCATCTGTGTCAAACTGGACACCTGATCCGCTAAGTTACGAAGCGGATCCATAACCAGGGAAAAAAAATGAAAAACCCCTTTAAATATATGGGTCAGTTATAATGTAATGTCTGCTGCTGTGCAACCAGGGGATGCCGGTGAAGGAAAAAGGTTATCCCACCAGCTAAACACCACAGTGCAGCAGCGCAGGCGCTACAAGGTGGGGAGAGAGTAGTCATACAAGCCGGGTCAGTGTCAATGCCAGTCGGGAGCAGAGATACCAGAGATGGGAAACAGTAAAACAGGTCAGAGGACAAGCCGGGTCAAATACCAATGGGTCACAGGACAGGGAGCGGACACTAGACAAGTAGGGTAACAGGAGAGGGCAGACACAGGAACTCAGTAAACGAACAGAGGATGAATTAGGGTGTAACGGGGTTAGCCGCTCAAGCCAGGGCAGGAACTATAACTGATGCTGCCTGCTGGCAGCAGCGGACTGAAATAGCCAAACAGGTCCCAAAGCGAGGCAGGGAAAGTTAACCCCCGCATGACCAGCCTCGGGAGAGGATAAGAGAAACCAAACCCCAACTTGGATCATGATATTCTGCACCTATTAAGTAAAATAGTTTACTTGCATTTTTTTTTTGAAATACGCAGCATAAAGAAACTCACTATGGGAACGTAGCCTAAGGGTATATTTCCACAGTCAGTATTTGCTGTGGATTGGATGCTGCGTACAGCCGCAGCATCCAATCCGCAGCAGCCAGATGTTACAGCATAGTGGATGGGATTATATGAAATCCCATCTCCACTATGTGTGCACAGATGCCTCCGGCTTCCCTTCACAAACGGACATGTGGCGCGCCTTTCTAGACCACAGCATGTCAATTTATCTTGCGGAGACGCTCAGTCTCTGCAAGATAAATTTCACCGTCCTATGTATTGGATGCAGTGATTCCGCATGATTCAATGAACACATGCGGAATCACCGGACGGAGCTGCATCCAAAGCGCTGCCGATACGGACCGTGGAAGCATACCCTTAGGCTCCTAAAATAGAAATGTGCATTTTGATGCAAACAGTAGTCTGGATCTGTATCTTGCTTAAATTCAATTAGTAAGAGAAGTCTGAGACTACTGAATTGCATTATTTCTCTGTATTTCCAGGCGCACAATGGCTCCAGAATGACACCTGCCGCCAATCCACAGGTTCACATTGCACTCCTCCTGTTGCAATAAATATTACTAAAGCATAGGGAGCATTCCTGATAGTATTAAGTGGTGCGAGAGGCAAAGTGCAAACGGGAGAGCAGATGTGTTAGAATGCAAGTTGTTGGAAGAAGGAAAGGTGACGAGTATGAGCGGTGCCACTCACAGACACAACACTGACATGTGACAATAATAAGTGTCACCATAAAGATGACAGAATCAGTAACTCGAGGGAAATACAGGCTGTCATTTGGAATATGGAGCATAAGTGACAGCAGATGTAGCAGCCACCCTGAGGCATGGACGAGCTTTCTAGCCTCCCCTCTGTCACTGCAACATGTAACGCTATGTTACCAATTCCCTGTATGCAAGGTGAAGGCAGGTATGCTGGCCATAGCCGTAGAGTGCGCCGAACGCCGGCAATGATTTTAACCATCTGCAGGAGACATGAAAGCTTTATCAGGTGCGTAGAATTAGTTTAATCTACTGACTTTCATAAGTAGTATAATTTAAAGAAAAAAAGCTAAATTTTGACTAGGTAGTGGAAATTGTGGCAAGTTTGTTTTCAATTTTGGGGATATTTTTTGAAATTTTACTCAAAGTTGAGCACATTTTAAAACCCGATAAGAAAAACGGAAGTAACAAGAGCATAATAAACTTAGAGTGAACTCTACTCTCTAGCTCAATTTTATGAGAAAAACTAGGAAAGGCAGAAAAGCCCAAAAAGCTGAGTCAGTAAAGGGTTTAAAGGAGTCTGACAACTGTTTATTAACTTTGCAAACACAGTTATCATTGGGGTCTTGCTGTCGGGATTAGGTCACATGTGAAGGAGCCAAAATATAAATTGTTAAAAATGAGGCATAAAAAATAAATGGTGAATCACAGAACCTAATGCTAAGAATGTTTTGTATTTTAATGTCCAGCAAAATGAAATAGCTATGACAAAATTACTGTGCAAACCAAGCACAAGTGCTCGGGGCATCAGTCATGTGGCCAAACAGTTCAGAGCTCCTTCCCACCCGCTTGTTTTGCAACTCCTCTTCATTGATTGACAGCTCTGGCTTCACAGGAGCCAAAGAAGGCAGAGATAGATGGAAAACATGTAGGTGGTAAGGTGCATTGAACTGTTTGTCCACGCCAAGGGTGCACCAGCAGCAGGTTTGAACAGTCATTTTGTGCTGACAGACTTCCTTTAAAATTCTGGATATTATTTTGGAGCCATGTTCTGAACGGAGTTAGCTTTAGAACTTCGTTATCTTTTTCATCCATTGCTCTGTAGGCCTAAACTACCAACTTGTCAAACAGAACTTCTATGTCATGTTCTGGTGCTTTATGGACCCTCTTGAATTGAACCTATCCTATCTTAGCAAGGGTACGGAGGGCATTTTTGGCTTCAACTCTCATCTGAAGCAGACTTGAGCAATCTGCAGGCATGAGCGCCCACCTGTGCAGGTTTTCTGTCTGCAGGAAGGTCGGTGTAGGTAGTTTGGTGTCCTGCACTTTACCTTCTGTGTATGTTTTCCCTTAGAGTGCACCATATGATGCCTATTGTAAACCACTGTATTGAGTAAAAATAAAACTGAAAACTGTCCAGTCAAGCAACTGGAGAATGTAACATCATCATGTGTATCTGCCTTTCCATAGAATTGACCTCAAATTTTGGAATCTTGGACATAAGCTTCAGGTGCTATCCCTTTGCTCACTGGCTCCCTCAGCCCCTGGGATACTCCATCCTGCTCCGCAGTATTCACAAGACCTGTCCCATTTCCTTCATGTGTTTCTCCGTTCGGCTAACACTTGTTGGAAGTGAATAAGGCGCACATTCCAGTGCCTAGCTCTGGCTGTAGGCACCGAACATCACAGGTATGTCCGCAAAAAAAAGTTTGTGATGTTTTCATACGGCCAAAACAATCTACACTTCTCGTGCCCTCAAGCCATCTGCCCTTGAACTCTTACTAATACTTTATCTACCTATAATGCCAACTAATCTAACTAAGAAGTGCTCCCCTTGTTATATGACCATGCCCCTCCCATGCTGGGCTGGTCTAAAAAAATGTAACCGTATGAAAACCTGAGCACTACTTTCTATAACTAATATTCCTAACACTGCATATTTCACTTTCTTTCTTTGAACTATAAACCCTATACTATGCTTTGTGTCCTAATTCTATCTCTATGCTTTCCCTATATACTATACATTAATACCATTGCACATTAATAATCATACATGAGAAGAACTACATCCGTTAGTGCCTACAAGGTTCTATGCACTTAACATTTCACACTGCTAAGAAAATACATTAAAACTGTATATTTAAATACACTTTCAGCAAACATTATTTTCAGTGGGAGAGGCTTATGACAGTCCCTGTCACACCCTTGCAAGATAGCAAAAGAACATTCTTTTGTTAAACAGAGGAATGATCATCAAAAGAGGAAACAAGCTCAGAATTCCTGAATATAGTGTTGGTTGGTGGCACATGTTATCCAGCATCAAAGAGAGCATCCATCATGTCCATCAGCCCAATCTCTAAGAACAGAGTGGCAGTGACTGACAGTAGTGATGGGTGCCGGATCAGACATGGGTAATTATGTAAAAGGTCATTAATTGTTGCCCAGGATTTCCAGACTGCCCAAAACCTTAGTTAGGATATGGAAATTGCATAGATTTTTCTAGTCGTTTTCTATTTTTCTTTTATGACCTCCCATTGTCTACATGGTGAGGTTTTATGATCCATCCAATCCTTGTACAAAACAATATTTTTTTGAATTCTAAATTCTATCACTGTTATTCATGGATGGATCATGGCATAGTTCCATGAAAGCAATGATAGTTGGTGTGACGACACAGAGTTTATTCTAAATTATGCCAGACGCATTGTTCAGTAGGTCAAGGGACATGAGCCATTGTTCATATGAGCCTGTACGTTGACTCTTATTGCATGTTAATTTGTGGAATGCCTGCTGATTACATATTGTATCATTCCCCTGTGGTTTTTTAGTCTAAACACCTTGAAGGTCAGAAATGCAGGTTAATTGAACAATCAAATAATGAGGGATTACCTCCCCTCACCTTCCCCCAATCCTGTGGGAGAATGCCATGAATGAGATCTGTGGAATTTAAAAATTGGGCTTCCTCTATCTACAGAGAAACTCTACAGGATCAGCGCACGGGACCATGGCTCCTGCTGGTAAACTACAGATCTGATCCACTGCCCATCACTGAACTCACAAAGACATTTGGAGAATCTCAGTTGGGACTGTAATATATGTTGTTACTGGCTGGAGCTGGATGCACGTGCTACTGTCGTGGCATCCGTTGTCTGGAGGAGCATGGGCAGTGACTTCAGTCTATACCAGCGGGACATACAAAAGTTGTGTGCCAACCAAAAGCCTGGTATCGCCTGGTACGGGGGCAGTGGAACAACTAGCCACAGGTTGGGATCAATTGGACTGGAGGTGTACGTAAGGAATAAAAATAGTTGCATTGTTAGCCTGCCTAGGTGATTATTAGAACCCACAACCTCAGATTTTCACAGTTGGCAAAAAGAATGTTCAAGATCTCTACATTGGGGTTTGGAAATTAAGTCATTTATGATAAATCAAGCTAACCTTTTTGGTAAAAATGGTCAATTTACACAAAACAAAACTTTGTCCACATGTTTAGTCTTTTTTCAGCCAATATAAACTTAGAATATTTCCCAAAGTAATAAAAAAAAACATTTTTAAGAAGTTTAGAAAATAAAAAGCATAATTTCTTTAGTAATGGATGGACAACGGCAAGAGTTAGATTAGCCGTTGCTGGCTTGAATTCTCCCTGATCACTTAAATCCTGCAGGGTATTAGAATACATGATGACAAATCTGCTTGTTTTCTTGAACAGCGTGAAAAGCTCCTATTGTTTGAGTGAAAAAATAAATGAAATAAACTATTTTTTCATGTTGCTAGAAAGAAAAGTTTTGGCTGGCACCTCCACCGGAACACTGACAGACTGGGCCATTTGACAAGACACCACTTCATTTGCACAAAAAAGGGCAGGGAATTTGAAAGATTAACTTGTTTATTCTTAGTAACAAACACTTTTCTTGTGTTTCTGGTAATTTCAGGCCTGTCACCAAGCTGGATTGAGCACTACAAAAACTTCACAGGGAAAGAGAAGGGGGAACTGTTTTAAAGCACCCCCACGCTGATAAAAAAAATTTCACAGGTCTAATTACCCTGTCCATTGTTGACTCTATTTTTTTCTTCTTAAAATATAATTTAAATGCTTTACATGTTTTTGAAAAGATATTCACTAATGTATATCTGGCAGGAAGCGTTACATTTCAATGGAAAAACAGACTTCCAACTGCATACTTAGTGAGCGTTATGGGAGTAAATATATTCAGTGGATTGATTTAATGAATATATACAAAGAAACTATATGGAAAAAAGAGAACAGAATAAACTGTGTTGTTTTAAAAGCTGTCAACCTTTGGTGCATAAGGTCATGCAATAGGAAATAATTTTGGTACGAAGAAGCTCCTCACTATCTAAAAGTGTATGAGATTATATTAAATTTAATATTTGCACTTCAAAATCATTTGAACCAAGGTAGTTTAGACTTAAAACAGTTAAAAGGTGTCAAGGGAACTGTTAGGGGCTCACCGGTTCGGGCAGATTGTCTTAGCCAAACGCCAACATAAGCAACATGGATCCAGAGGGTATGATGCAGTGGAGGAGGTCTTGCCAGAGTTCATGTGGATCAGCAAAGACCATGGCAAGACAGACAGACAAGCAGAGCAGGAAGGGCGTGTGCTGGTAGAGGCCCGCCTGTGGCTTTAGCGTCATTTGCCATTAGACCACCATAGACAGCATCATCTCCTGCTCTTCGGCCTCACTGGGTACTTTGCCGGCTGTGGTGGGGTAAATGATTTCTTCTTTAGATGAGACATCCATTATGGAACTAGAGAACTCGCTGGGTATGTAGCTCATAGCTGGAGAGGAATCGCACATGTCTGCTTCGGTCTGATGATGTAAATAAGATGGCGCCTGCCAGTTACTTCCGGTGCGCTTCCCACCCAGCTAGCTCTGCTCATGGACTTACCCTCTCTTCATGTAGTCCCTTACCCTGAGAGCCGTCTCTTTTCCTGGATCTCACCTCCCTCTGCGTTGCTCCACCTTTAACGGGTTTCACCTTGGATCCCACACACCACCTCCTTGAGGCCATCATCTCTCAGGTGGGTTGGGCACATCATTTTCGCATCTTTAGAAGCCAACCACTCCCATGATGGGCAGGATCTCCCTGCTTCGGACCATCAGTAACCGCCATTTTGGGACTCATGCTGCTATCTGCCATTTTGTAAATCATGCCACCATCTGCCATTTTGAAGCTCATGTTGCTGTTTGCCATCTTTTTTGCCTTTAAGATACTTAGTTTTCCGTTTTCTTCGGTTACTTCATTCTCAAGGGCCTGACCCTGCTCGCAGCACCACTTGATGGGGAAGACAGGGGCTTGGTGCTGTGGGCTAGAGCTAAGTTCATTTTGACCCAAGACCCCTCTTCTAAACAGGAACATAACATCTGTATTGTGCTGTAGGATGCATTTTGTATTCACTTGTTGTTCAGAAGTCCTTGTTACCTCCCCGTTTGACCGGATACAGTTGTACATATAACAGGAGTCCTTGGGGTCCAGTTCAACAGGTTTGGTTTTACTGTACAGTTCAGGTACATTCAGTTGCGGCATACAGAATGAGCCAGCATCCCCTCCGGTTGGTGGTGCCTTTGTCCATTATGTTATCAGGCCTTGCTTAGTTCTGCCCGATTTTCCCCCAACTCAACAGCTTCCTTGGTTCCAGGAGCTTCCTATCTGTCATTGCAGCATCCCTGAGGCCCACAATCTTTACCTCTAGTTGTGACCCGACTGCCCTCTTTCACCCAGGGAAGAAAGAGTAATGGATACCGATGCCTCATCTAAATTCTATTCTGTGGACCGCCCCGTGATCTGCAGAAAACTTCATATGTGTCCTCATGCTGTAAAGGAGACTTCACACTGACAGGACACTTCGCCACCTCTGCACCTGCTGACCTTGAACCTGTAGCACTTCACACTCTCAGAGACTTATAACTCTCTCACTCTACTCTTACTCCTTCTCTAATCTAAGCCCTCCCCATATGTGGGCTAATCCCAAGCTATTAACTATGTTTTACCCAAACTGCTGCAACTATATCCCTATGCATTGTAATGGTTCCACTATGGACAGACCTCCCCAAACTCTGCCAATATCAAAAAAGGATAGTCAGGCCGCACCCTAAAATAACAACGTCTCTATGGACAATAGGGTGCCCGTCCACACCAGGGGATCCATCCCAGTATATAAATCCAAATGTAGATAAAAAATGGACAGCACCACAGCAACTGTGACAGAATAGCTTACGTGTTTATTCTGCCATCTGCAACGTTTCGGTCCTAAGACCTTTATCAAGCATAGTGAAAAGACAATACAACCACCATTATATACCATCAGACCCAACCCATCAATTAACTAGTAACCAATGGGGTAGTCTTCTGTGATTAGAAAAAATACATCGTGATATAACAAACATATATACAATTAAAAACAGTCATAAATAACAGTCATAAATAATCAGCCCTCCGTATATACTAACTACTCACATAGTTTAGCTAACTCTGATTGCTCTCTACTATTGAATTATGCCCATAAATCCATATAAACAGCCCCGGAGTCCGTGGTGTAAACAACACCGATCACACCAATCTGGACAAAGCATCTGTGATTGTCATAGCAATGTGGGCGTGTCCATAGCAGTAGCAGTCCAATCCATTCACTGACTCCCACACCATGTGACCGCCGCCTCCCCAGCATGCAGCGCTCAGCAGCACACCAATCTGGACAAAGCATCTGTGATTGTCATAGCGACGTGGGCGTGTCCATAGCGGTAGCAGTCCAATCCATTCACTGACTCCCACATCATGTGACCGCCGCCTCCCCAGCATGCAGCGCTCAACAGCACACCAATCCAAAGAGTGATTTCTCGATGTGTCATTTCCAATAGATACGCCCACTATTGTCTCATCACAACAACGCAATGCGCATGTCCATGGCGTCATCAGCCTGCAGGAGTCCTGTGCGCATATCCCAAATCTAAACGGGACACAATACATTACAAATGCGCATGACAGAGGCGTTCTCTCAGCATTTCTTCTCTCCAAACGGTACCCCAAACTCTGGGGACAGCCTTGAGGTAGAACCCCCGGGAAAACCGAGACACAAACCAGACATAAGGATAAAGTGCAAATTTATATAAAACAGTAATAACCATAAAACATTAATAAACATCCCTATATCAATTAAATCTTCTTGACTCAGAGTCTTCTTCTATCCCCTGTACAAATCCATGTCATAGACATTTATATTATCATAAAGTAGCAAAATAATGTCAACTTACAGTGCAGGAGGGGTTAAAAACTATATTAAATTATAATGCCACAAATTAAAAAGATTTTAAAAAAAAAACTAAAACAAAAACCATTCCCTTTTGCCATTCTGGAAATAACAAAATTGAAAAAAAAATAAAAAATAAACATTTGGTATTGTCGTGTCTACAAAAGTCCAATCATTACAGTGAATACCTTGAAATAAATGAAAAGAGCAGGAAGTTAAATTAATTGAATGGTATCTAAGTTGATTAAAAAAAGTTATGGCTCTTGAAAGCAATGGTGTCAAAAATTAGGGGTTAGTGTGCACATAAGTATTTGGATATATGTTAATTTTTACACCCTCTATATAAATCCCAATGTTATGGTGATTATTTGAAGAAAAACTTTCAGATCTTATTTTTTTTTTATAAAACATGTAGGAAAATTGATGTTGAAGGTATCAACAGTCTAGAACCATTTGCATTGCTATATTATATCACAGCTTGGGAGATAGTTGGAGAAGAAAATTGGTCCAAGTTAAGCTATTCATAGATTCCTAAAATACTTTTTTAATATACGGTATATATTTTCCAAAAAACTTGTTTTACAACTAAAAGAAACATCCAATATGGCAGCACTTCCTGTTGCTACTATTTCCCGAATTGCTGCTCTTAATGAAACAAAAAAATGACAACATTTCTGTAAGGAAAGAAAATACACCTCTCATTAGGTTTGGCTTGAAAAAGGCCCTATGTGGCTGAAACGTTCCTTGTATTTTTTACCTTTTGTATGCCATAACCAAAAAAAAAAAAAAATCCATGGAGGAGACTGTCTGGTGCCTTCAACCTTCTTTTATTTTTGAGGAAAGAAAATATAATTCTGAAACTTCTGCTGATTTACCAATATACTGCATTTTTTAAAAATAGACATTTTTACTGTGCACACAGGTTTGTAAAGCATTATACCTATATTTATTGTCTATAAAATCATTGCTGCTCCTTTATTTGAACCTTTCTATAATTCCAGAATTGGGGGGGATTGTGAATGTTCAATTAGCACCAAAACACCTCCATGCGTAAAATATTCTCCCATTAACCCCTCCACCCTCCATCCATCAGCTGCCACCCTGACCGAATCTGCCCTGAGAGCACATTAGTTTAATCAGGCCGGAGGGTGTTAATACTCTATTGATTGAAAATGCTGCTACACTGCGTTAGCCCAGGTTCCATATTCTTCCTGCGTGTGACATTCAGGTACATGTGAAAAATTATACCAATTATGAAATCAGCCACTTACTGCCTTAAAGTGCACTCGTGTGTCACAGTGTAAAGTGCTTGCTACCAAATAATATTAGATGGATCCTGAGCTCGAGGGAAAGTGCTGAGAGGAAAGACTTTAACCAAAGGGCAATTGCATGAAATTTACTTAGAAATAGCTATTTATCACCCTACGATTTCCTGCTGTTCACATCCAATGCAGACACTTTATGGAATGAAACAGCCATCCAGCCGCTATAACGCAGCCATTGTGAGAAGTAGCGTTTTTTTTCCACTACGGTGACATTAAATGAAAAATTTAGAAGTCATTTTAACAGCTTAAAGATGCATTATCCTCTTTGATGTGCCATTTCAGCTGCACATAAAAACTCATATAAAATAACCCCACAGAAATAAAAGGAACTTTAGAAAGTTTTATGACTCACCATTTAATGCACCTCTCTCTCCCCCTCTCTTGATCTCTCTCTCGTCTTGTTAAATCCATCTTTCTCTCTAATACTTGCTATCTCTCATTCACATTTCAGAGTTTTGCTCGGCTTCACTCAATGACAAAGCAGCAGGTATCATATTATTCTCCTCCTGTTTCACACCTCAACTGTGAACATTCTTTGCCTGAGACATTTTCTCAAAACCCATGAAAGACTTGGGACTTAAAGAGATTGGCCAATACTTTCTTTTTTATCGATGACCTATCCATAAAAAGGCCATGGGCCATGGCTGATGATGTGAGAAATGTTTACTGGGTTACCAGAATAACCCAGCACAGATTAGTACAGATCAAGCCGACAATGTGAAATGGGAGCATGGCCCGGCGCTGGAGCCAGGACAGGTGAGTAAGAGAAACAATAGCAAATAGAAAATCAGTAGTGGAGGTGAATTATAAGTATAGGAGGAACAAGCAGGATTTGGTCAGGAAATGAGCTCATGGGTATGATTAAGTATATGTTGAGTATACACATACAAATAGATGTACTGCATGTGATAGTTATATTATCTTAAAGTAACAAAATAATGTCAATATACCATGGAGGGTGACTTAAAATAATTCATATCTGAAGGCGCGGGAGTGCCAGCTGTTACTGGCGGAGGTTGGAAGTTCTCAGATGTTCCTAGAACACAACAGCTCTGTGAAAACTACTGTATAGTGGACGCAGCCGGGTACTAAACATCCACCACTTTTTAGTTTTTCAACTTTTTTTTATTTCACTTAACTTTTTAGACCCCATATGGGACTTGAACCTGCGATCTTCTCATCGCCTATGCTATGTGTTAGAATACTTTAGCATTTCAATATATAATTGAAATCATGGTCAGAGAGGAAATGTACATGTGGACACGCTGAATGGAACAGCTTTTGTGCAGATAGCCCACAAGGAGTGGTGGGTAACTCCCTAGTCTTGTAGACACAAGAGAACAATTATGGAAACAGAAACACATGGGCTACTTGCACAGTGAACAACTCTGTAGGAACATGTTCACACACCATGTTCCATTCAGCGTGTCCACATGGACATTTCCTCTCTGAATCCTGCTCATACAGATAATATACAGATGATTAGGTTTTTAAATACATCAGATAGGGATTGCATACATCAGTTAGGACTGCTCTATATGGGTATACCTTGACGTTTGGTAGAGCGGCTTAGTATACATTTTTTGTAAAAAACGTATCAACCAAATACCCTGTTTTTTTACATCTTTTTACTAGCATTTGCTGATTACTGTGATTTTTCTTCAACTGAGTGTTTTTGGTTTTACTGTGCTCTTTTGTGTCTTCAAGTTTCTTGGTGGTGTGTGAACATGTTCCTACAGACTTGTTCACTGTGCAAGTAGCCCATGTGTTTCTGTTTCCATAATTGTGTCGATGTGGGGTCTACTCTACTGCAGAATTGATTTTAGCTCAACCAGTACAGTTGCCATTGTTCCAGCTCTGCCCTTGACTGTTTGATTTCCTGGTGCTCCACATCGGGCTTGGCACTCACCCAGCAAAATCCATGTGTTGCATTTCCAAGGCCTATATAAAAGCTCCATGGAGACAAACCTGAGTCTTGGTATTCCTCAAAGACTTGCTAGTAACTCTTTGTTTTTGGTGCACAGTTCCAGTCCACAGTCGTCAGGTACGTCTCCTGCTTGTCTGCGGTTTCCAGTCTCTGAGTTACTTGTCTGCAGTTTCTAGTATGCTTGTTACCTGTCTATGGAGGATTTCACCTACTTGCCTGCGGTTTCCAGTACCGCTACCTACTTGCCTTTGGTTTCTAGCATCGCTACCAACCTGCCTATAATTACCAGAACATCTTCCCGACTGTCTGCGGCTACCAAGGTATAAGACTTCGCCACTTCAGTCTTGTCTTCTACCTGTCTGCATCTTAATGATGCCTCCTGTTTGCCTATATTCTTGAGTAACTCTACTATCTGTCCAAAGTCTACAGTAACTCAGCAACCTGTCCGAGGTCTACAGTAACCCTGCTACGTGTCCGAGGTCTACAGTAACCGTGCTACCTGTCCGAGGTCTACAGTAACCCTGCTACCTGTCTGAGGTCTACAGTAACCCTGCTATCTGTCCGTGGTCTACAGTAACCCTGCTACCTGTCTGAGGTCTACAGTAACCCTGCTACCTGTCTGTGGTTTCCAGAACTTACTTAAACTTTTAGTTTGCATTCTACCTGTCTGTGTTCCACGTGCTCCATCTGGCTGCTCCACCGACACCTGTGGCCTGTGTGTCAACCTGGACCTTGGGCTTAGAGTTTACACCTCACCGTGTGAGCCCGCTAACATTTATTTTTATAAAAATTGTGCAACTTTTTTTTTACCCATATTACAATCTTTATTAAAAATGTACATTAAAAAATGGCAATTTTCACACTGGCCACTAGAACATTTTTTAGACTTTTGTATTCTGTTGTTTCAGGCATATGTGCATTAGTCACAATGAACTGATTCCAACTCTATATTTTGTGTTGAAGCATCTAATGAATGTGTGCATAGGTCTTTGTGAAAGGAGGGGGAGGAGGTGAGCTATGACATCAGCTATTGTGATTGGTGGAGCCTGATATCAGCTTTGAAGAGAGATTTTATCAGTTATTGTAATACTTTCTGTGATGATAACTTGAATCTCCTTAAAAGTCTTCATGAAAGAACAGGAAACTAAAATAACCCAGTGGCTAGTGAAAATTTCAAGATAGCTAATTTTGCTTTGAAAAAAGATCATGATGCGATGATTTTGAAACAAACATTGCTTTTTTTAAATAACAACCTGATTTAAACAATAAGTCATATTTTGCTGAGACATCTCCTTTATCCTTTAAGGTGCTGCTAGGGTTTTATCTTCACAATCCCTAAGATAACAGATAACTTGGGCAATTGATCAGTTTTTAATCCCCAAACATCAGACCTTTAAACCCCTTTCTGACCTCGGACGGGATATTACGTCCGAGGTCAGAAGCCTCGCTTTGATGTGGGCTCCGGCGGTGAGCCCGTATCAAAGCCGGGACATGTCAGCTGTTTTGAACAGCTGACATGTGCCCGCAATAGCGGCAGGTGAAATCGCGATCTGCCCGCGCCTATTAACTAGTTAAATGCCGCTGTCAAACGCAGACAGCGGCATTTAACCGGCGCTTCCGGCCGGAAATGAGCGCATCGCCGACCCCGTCACATGATCGGGGGTCAGCGATGCTTCTGCATAGTAACCATAGAGGTCCTTGAGACCTCTATGGTTACTGATGCCAGTTTGCTGTGAGTGCCACCCTGTGGTCGGCGCTCATAGCAAGCCTGCAATTCAGCTATATAATAATAATAATAATAATTTTTATTTATATAGCGCCAACATATTCCGCAGCGCTTTACAAATTATCTGATGATCGCTGCTATGTAGCAGAGCCGATCGAGTTGTGCCAGCTTCTAGCCTCCCATGGAGGCTATTGAAGCATGGCAAAAGTAAAAAAAAAAGTAAAAAAAAAGTGAAAAAATAAAAAAAAATATAAGTTTAAATCACCCCCCATTCGCCCCATTCAAAATAAAACAATAAAAAAAAATCAAACCTACACATATTTGGTATCGCCGCATTCAGAATCGCCCGATCTATCAATAAAAAAAAGCATTAACCTGATTGCTAAACAGCGTAGCGAGAAAAAAATTTGAAACGCCAGAATTACGTTTTTTTGGTCGCTGCGACATTGTATTAAAATGCAATAACGGGCGATCAAAAGAATGTATCTGCACAAAAGTGGTATCAATAAAAACGTCAGCTTGGAATGCAAAAAATAAGCCCTCAACTGACCCCAGATCACAAAAAATAGAGATGCTACAGGTATCGGAAAATGGCACAATTTTTTTTTTTTTTTTTTTTTTAGCAAAGTTTGGAATTTTTCTTCACCACTTAGATAAAAGAGAACCTACACATGTTTGGTGTCTATGAACTTGAAATGACCTGGAGAATCATAATATCAGGTCCATTTTAGCATTTAGTGAACCTAGCAAAAAAGCCAAACAAAAAACAAGTGTGGGATTGCACTTTTTTTGCAATTTCACCGCACTTGGAATTTTTTTTCCCGTTTTCTAGTACATGACATGGCAAAACCAATGATGTCGTTCAAAAGTACAACTCACCCTGCAAAAAATAAGCCCTCACATGGCCATATTGATGGAAAAATAAAAAAGTTATGGCTCTGGGAAGGAGGGGAGCGAAAAACGAACACGGAAAAACGGAAAATCCCAAGGTCATGAAGGGGTTAAAAAGGTAGAAAAGTATTTTTAAAGGTATGTTTACACCAGCTGTTCAGCTGCACAAAATAAAATCCAATCCACTACTTGTTTTCTGATTGGCTGTTTTAATTGTCTGTTTGTAATAATTTTAAGAATTGTTCCCGGCAGCACAGGACCTGTTTACACAGGATGATGTGCTGCCAATAACAATGATTGTTCGGGAAAATGAAAAGACCCTTTCACCTGTCAAATAGAGAATTTTGCTCATTTATTGGCTGATCGTCAGCCTTTTTAGCCTGCAAAAGGGTTGTGAAACAAACATTCCTAAGACCCCCTGTTCACGATAATCATGCAATGTAAATGCAGCTTAAGCAAGAATGAAACAATTTGCATGTTTTATCATTTGTGAGCGCTTTACCTTTTCCAAAGATAATGCTATATTCTAAATTTGCAGGTAAAATCCGGCACAATTCCTACACCCGTCATTAGCGATTTACTCTACACTCCCTATCCGCTGTGCTTGTCAAAAAGCCATTTTTCTATTAATGTCTCCAAGCTTTATTGTAAGGTTTCCTGCAGCCCGCAGTAACCTCTAAATTCTTCATTCTTCTCTATTACATTGCCAGTACATAATACTTTCTTGCTGTTCTCGTGGCTCGCTAACCTTTCAAGTTTTCACTTAGGTAATTTTCATAAAAAGCGGTTTCGGAGTTCATTTGTGGTCCGAAAGACGGTGTTTTAGTCCTCCGAGCAGAACAAATATTACACCTGCTGTAAAACCTTCAGACGTAATATTTTGGGGATGTGAGGTGCAAAGTTTTGAGCCTACTCACAAAATAAAGCAATGGATTGCCTATGCCGTAACGGCGCACAGGACGTCGGATGAGGATAGAAGACGCCACTGCAGAAATGTTGTGTGAGATGTTCCACGCACTGCAGCCTCCAACCCTCCTTCTTGTCTGTAAATTAAATGAGCTGAGACCGGTAATACAGTTTGCTGTGTGTGAGTGACAGGCCTGTTCCTTAGGAGTGCTGCCATTAAGCAGACAAGACAGGAGCTCAGGCAGCAAGCTGCCCCTAAAATATAATGAAAGAACACTCTTTGTGGGGCAGAGCCGTACCCATGGGGGCATCCAAGTGAGGAATTGAATTTCTGGCCATTCTGGGGCTCGATGGCTCGTGACGATAGCAATCTCCTGTCACCAGGGGGTCGAAGGCACAGTGAGAAGGGCTGGACAGCCGAGGAATTGAATGTAATTACATTTCACTGCCATGGTTCGCAGGATGCCACGGACATTGCTGTGATCTCAGTATTAATCGGGGCATTCAGACTTGGCAATCAGTATGCAGATCCCTCTCAATGAAACGCCGTTGTCAGTTTTCTAATTTAGTTGTAGAGAGCCCTAGCTCTGTTCATTGACTTCTCGGGAATATATTTTCTGCTTAGGACATTTCTTTCTAAGTTATTATTAAGCGTTTTTTTTCTACTTGTGCATCTTATCTATAATAAAAAATAAATAAATAAAACTGTATTTTATAAAATACATTTCTGAATTTTGCATCTAATGTGTCCATTATTATACATTTTTGCTTAGCTAATTTCCTTAAAAAATTTGATCAAACTTTAAAAGGGGGTATCTGGGACTTTGTAAAAAAAACAAAAATGTGCCCAAGCACTAATAGGTGGGTTGTTGCTACTTACCTGCCTGTTGTGCTCTGCTCCGATCTTCCCCGACACAGAGCGGTCACATACCACTCCTGACGGATATTAAACTGCTTCCACTGACGTCATGTCAACAGAGCGGCAACTTCTTTCCACCCTGGCATGTCGATTGGGCGTGACTTCCGACCCCATGCAGATTGACAGTCGGCTCCCCCAGTTAGGCAACAGGAATCCGGCTGTCAATCAGAATGACGTTGGAAGAGAGGGTTCAACAGAGGGTGGTGGAAAAAAGCCGCTGCTCGGTCAGCGTGATATCAGCAGAGGCAGCTGAATCACCAGCAGGTTCAGTCTGTGACTGCTTTGTGGTGGTGAAGAACGACGCAGATAGGTAGGTAGCAACTACCTGCCTGTAAGTGCTTTGGTACATTTATGGTTTTTCACAAAGTCTCAGATATCCCCTTTATGTTTACATTACCTAATACTAGATTATTATATATATAGAAATTATCTAATATATTTCTGGTATTTAGGTTATTCACTTTATGAGCGGTGATCGAGTGAGGCAACAGAGGATGAATAAAAAATGTCACTGTTGATTAACTAAAGCATTTTTATTTTTAGTATTTTTATTATGTCTTCTACTTGCCAACATATAATCACAACCTGATGTAGTTTCCTATGTTTCATGTCAACAGAATCAATTTGAAGAGGTATGGCCCAATTATACAAGCCAATAATCGGGGAATAAGTATTCATATGAACCCTCATTTCCAACTACAGTATATAGCTTTCCACGTTGGTTGCACAGTTGGGACCCAGTCTTGCTCTGCCCTTATCTATTTGGGCATCTGCTGACACATAGTGAAGTAAACTTCAAGAATTAGGTACCATCCCGATTGGGGTACACCTCGTCACAGAGGGATGGCTTGCCTTTTACACTTTTTTGATCAAAATAGTGTTAACTAAGTGCACTATATAATTTACATGTACTATTACCCTGTAGGAAGCAAACTTCGGTTTTGTCTGTTAAATGGTCACCATGTGAATGCACCCCTATGCGTTGCCCTTATACCAATATGAGCCCTGGCTCATTTTTTTGGTCCCACCTATCTTAGCAACAATCACCTGATGAATTATTGTGTTGTGGATATTCTATGCCCAAAGAGCTATTGCATCAATGACCATTTTGTGCATAGAATGTTTTTTGACCTGTGTAAACATTTGAGTAAGGAATCTTGCAAATAGCCTATCAGCGGATGTTTATCAGCCTGGATCGACTCGTGTAAGGGAAAGTGCACACGGCAACTTTTAGATGCTGGCATACTCGCATCGTTTTTGAAGCAGAAGACTCTTCAGGAATCACCACAAGACAACAGTTACAGAATGAAGAAACCGGGAAAGAAGAAAGCGCAATAGGGTCTTATCTGGTGACAATGGGGTGTCAGGAAAAGGCGAGATACACTCACCTTGTTAGGTTGCTGAATGGCAACACAAAACAGGAATATAACAGCTGCTGCACAGCTACCGGTCAAGGAAATGACCATGAATACAGAGATGAAAATGGAGGTATCACTGATGCACTGCTGATGGCGAATTATCGGTGAAATACATTTTCTTATTTAAACAGTTTTAAAAGTCAACGCGTTTCGAGGTTACTCAGGTCCTCTTCATCAGAAAAAACCCTCAAACCATTTGTACTGATGAAAAAGTCCTGCGTGACTTCGAAACGCGTTGACTTTTAAAACTGTTCAAATAGGAACATTTATTTCACCGATAATTCACCATCAGCAGCGCATGAGTGATACCTCCGTTTTTATCTCCAAAAACAACAGTCACACTATCAGTATTTGGTCAGTATTTATAAGCCAAAACCAGGAGTGGGTGATAAATACAGAACTGGTGATGTGTTTCTATTATACTTTCCCTCTGATTGTTCCACTCCCGATTTTGAGTTACAAATACTGATGTAAAATACTGACCATCTACGGAACGTGTGAACGTGGCCTTAGTCTGACATCTTCTCGGACATCTTTAGTGGCGGCCTTGCTGACAACACATTTTTTAAATCCTGTATAGGACATAGTGGCATCTTCCAAATGGAAACCGCCAGAAGAATGGACCGATCACTTCTTTTAGCAGGTTCATAGCTTTTGAAACCTGAAGCAGTTAAAAGTGACAAAAGAAATAACATATTTGGAGTAAGTCATTTTGACATTGCTGAGCACATTTTAATTTCTTTTGGCATTTTTTAAGCAGGGTCCAGGGGAAATCTCCCTGAACAAAACGCCATGTGCACATATCATAAGATTCTACCACTTGGATGAGGTCTAAGGTTTTTGAAGAGTTCCAAAAACCTTGAGATTCTCAAGCTGAAACCACTTGAGGAAAATATTCATTTTTGTTTTTCTTTCTTAAATAGTTTACTGGAGTAGTTTTGATGAGGTTTCAAAGAGTTTTAGAAGAGTTTTTTCCTGAACTGTTTTTGGCAGCCTTTTAATTGGACACTACCTAGTTTGGAGACATTTACTTTAGGGTCCACATCAAAGAAGTGACATGTGCTTTCTTTTTTTTCCCCATCAGGTTTTTTTTCAAAGACTACCTTTCACTCAATATATTATGTTGAACTAGACACATGTATTGAAAACATCTTTTTACATCACCTCTCTGTTGTCGAGATATTAGCAATAAAAGTATTTGGCACCTACTGAGTCGACTTTTGCTAAGTCCAAGTGGGTGTTCTTAGAAATCAACGCATACAAGAAGGAGTATAGGCCACCATCCAGTGCATAGGTCATCAATGTCTGATCAGTGTGGGTGCAACACTTGGCATCTCTGCGGATCAGTGGCCATCGGTGGAGGCCAGAACTGCTCAGTTACGGAGTTGCACAGCACAGCTCCATTGACTATCTAGTGGCCACAACCAGGTACTGCAGTACCCAGCCGTGGCCACTATTCCATCAACGGAACTGTGCTGTGCAGCTCCATAACTGAGCAGTACCAGCCGCCGCCAGTACCCCAAACATTATATCCGTGGAGGTGCCGGTTGTTGCACCTCCATCGATCTGACATTAATAAGTATAGGCCATCAATGTTAACCCCTTACCGACCTCTGCCGTACTATTACTAAGGAGGTCGGTTCCCCGCTTGGATGCGGGCTGTGGCAGTGAGCCCGCATCAAAGTCGGGACATGTCAGCTGTTTTGAACAGCTGACATGTGCCCGCAATAGCGGCGGGTGGAATGGCGATTCACCCATCACTATTAACTAGTTAAATGCCGCTGTCAAATGATTACAGCGGCATTTAACTACCGCTGCCGGTCATCGGGCTGGAAATGAGCGCATCGCCGACCCCCATCACATGTTCGGGGGTCAGCGATGAGTCGGCATAACAACCAGAGGTCTCCTTGAGACCCTGTGGTCGGCGCTCATAGCAGCCTGTAATTTAGCTACATAGGAGCGATCTATGCATCGCTCCAATGTAGCTGAGCCGATCGAGTTGTGCCAGCTTCTAGCCTCCCATGGAGGCTAGTGAAGCATGGCAAAAGTAAAAAAAAAAAAAAGTTAAAAAAAATATGAAAAAAATTAAAAAAATGAAAGTTTAAATCACCCGCCTTTCGCCACATTCAAAATAAAAAAATAAATAAATAAAACCTACACATATTTGGTATCGCCGTGTTCAGAATCGACCGATCTATCAATCAAAAAAAGCATTAACCTGATCGCTAAACAGCATAGCGAGAAACAAATTTGAAAAGCCAGAATTACGTTGTTTTGGTCGCCGCAACATTTTATTAAAAGGCAATAACGGTTGATCAAAAGAACATATCTGCACCAAAATGGTATCATTAAAAACATCAGCTCGGCACGCAAAAAATAAGCTCTCACCTGACCCCAGATCACGAAAAATCGAGACGCTACATGTATTGGAAAATTGCGCAATTTTTTTTTTTTAGCAAAGTTGGAATTTTTTTTACCACTTAGATAAAATGTAACCTAGACATGTTTGGTGTCTATGAACTTGTAATGACCTGGAGAATCATAATGACAGGTCAGTTTTTCGCATTTAGTGAACTTAGAAAAAAACAAAAGCAAGTGTGAGATTGCAATTTTTTCGCAATTTCACGGCACTTGAGATTTTTTTCCCGTTGTGTAGAACACAACATGCTAAAACCAATGATCAAAAGTGTTCAAAAGTGCAACTTGTCCTGCAAAAAACAAGCCCTCAGATGGCCATATTGACGGAAAAATAGAAAAGTTATGGCTCTGGTAAGGAGGGGAGCGAAAAATGAGAAAGCAAAAATGGAAAAGGGCAAGGTCTTGAAGGAGTTAAAGTCCCAGACAACCCCTTTAATACCTCTTCAAGAGAAAAAAAAAAACTTTAAAAATAATCCTCATATGAGCAGCAAAGTAGATTTCTCCTGAAAATTAACTGGAAGAGTTTTCTACGAGATTTTGAGGAGGAGTTTGTGTTTTTTTTTAAGATTTTTGTTTTTTTTCAATGGATCTTCACCAATGTGAAACTAGCTTAATCTGCCGGAGAGTCCATAGCTTCTCCTGTAAGCCAATGATGTATTTAGAAATTATTTTTCTGAGAATAAAAAGAGGATTGCACCATAAAACAATAGTGGCTATCCAGATAAAAGCAAAAAAAATGGTGCACAACCTGCTGAAGCTATGATTGTGTTGTACAACGGATCCTAGAGATTTCCAAAGAACTCTATTGGGGTAGTCAAGATTTCTATCACTTTGAGTTGTTGTTTCTATTTAAAGTTATAGAACTGGCAACAAAAAATTCTCTTTTTCATGGAAATCCAATAGAAAAAGCCTCATTATGAAATGAAAGATACTGCAGAACCCCCACATGGCCACCTTTTTATGGTGAAAACGTCCAGGAGGCTTTCATCTCCTGTGGTTTAAGATTTTTGCATTCCACTTTAGGTACAGATAGGCTGTGGTAATTATATAGCATTGTTAATTCTTGTACTCTCTTCAAGTTTGGCATTGTGTATAAATTACTACGAAGAAGATCCGAGGATTGTGCACTTGCTTTTAAATTAACGGCAGTAATACAAGTTAAAAAAAAAAATTCTAATACATTGTAAGCCGGGCTCTTCATACTTAAACAAACCATAATGATATCTGGGCTCCGTCACCCTCTGCCACCGTGTGAATTACATGTTTGCATATTGTCTTATTCTAAATGACAACAGAGGGGTAATTGCTTTTTCCACATCTGTCACTTGAGTTATAAAACTTTGAGAAATATAATTAGGTTTAAACATCCCAAATGCAACGTCAATGTATTTTTTTTCCCCTTTCAGAGCAGGGAGGGCTACGCAACAACGAAATGAAGAGATCCACAATGAAAATACACCCGTTCTACAAGTCTACAGAAAACACTCAAATATTTTCAATTATAATTAGGAGTTGCTTAAATCTCGGCAAGTAGTAATAGTCTCATTGTCCACAGTTCTCCACCCGTCCTAGAAGAAATAGGTTAAAAAACAGCAATATGTCAAATGTTCCACAATTAAAACTATCTTATAAAAAGAAATGGTCTTTAGGTCATAGTTAAAAGAATACATCAATTTTCTGTAGTTTTTTCTACTGTACCTTCATGTCCTGAGAGTCAATCTCAAGTGAGGCTTCCATGACAAAAACCATTCTAGAGTCTTTTGTGGCTGGTCATTGTTTTTTAGGGTTGTTTTCATCATTGTTCTTAAAACAATGATTTCAAGATTCACCGAATATTAGAGTAAGTGCACACGAGTCTTTTTGAAGCAATTTTGGAGTATAAGTTAGTTATGTGTGTACATCTTTTTCAGGTGGTTTGCTCCTCGGAAACTACCTGAAAACCTGTCAATGGCCAAAAGAATGAATTTGCAGGTCTATAAAAAATTAGGGTATGAGGGCAATACATAGGAAGCATGAGTTCTTTTTGGAATCCTGGGGAAATCTTACTAAAGGCAACCATTAATTATAATTCTTCACAGTAAAGGGGAGGTAACACTTTGCAGGCACAAGCTATGACACAATTCTGAGCTGAAGTTGAGCATAGAGGGTTTCTTCAAACTTCTTTTCATCACACAGAATCACTTCTCTTCATGCAATGCTTCATCAACTTATATGATATTTTCTCTTCACACGCAGCGTTTTAACCTAAGCAGAACTGTACCTTTCTCATGCATTGAGGTGGGGGGAAGGGGATGAGTACGGTGCTGTAGCTCTCTCACTTCTATTTTGAGGTAATAAAGATTCTTGCTGTCATGACTGCTTCTATGATTACAGCAATCGCTTCTCAGGAAGAACTGTTCTATACAGCTTTTTTGATTTCAGTCTGGCAGGAGAGTCTCTAACACACACCTTGGATGTCCATGACACAATAACAACTAACTAAACACTCTCTGTCTGCTATAAACATTTTAACCCCTTTAGTTACTGTATGATTCCAAATCAACAGTGCAGCTTCTACCTGTCCCATCATGTTTATTCTTCAGGCATCTTCTGCTCGAAGAATGAACATTAACAACATGTAAAAAGGTAAAGTGTTGTGAACTATACTTCTTGGCTCCCTCTTGTAGTCACTAGTGGTTTGGCACTTGGATTGTCTTTTCCCAGGTTGGTACTCACCTGGTTCGTTAGGCCTGGGGTGTTGCTATTTAAACTTCCTGGATTCTCAGTCCAGTGCCTGGCATCGTTGTAATCAGTTCATTTCTGTTTGCTCCTGTCTTCAGGTCCTGGTTCTTTGCAAGATAAGCTAAGTCCTGCTTTCTTATTTTTGTTTATTTGCATTGTTCATATTTTTGTCCAGCTTGTACAAAATGTGATTCCTGATATCGCTGGAAGCTCTAGGGGGCTGATATTCTCCCCCCTCACCGTTAGTCGGTTCGGGGGTTCTTGGATATTCAGCGTGGATATTTTGCAGGGTTTTTTGCTGACCATATAAGTCATCTTACTATCTTCTGCTATTAGTCAGTGGGCCTCTCTTTGCTAAAATCTAGTTCATTCTTACGTTTGTCTTTTCTTCTTACCTCACCGTTATTATTTGTTGGGGGCTTGTATTATAACTTTGGGGTCTTTTCTCTGGAGGCAAGAGAGGTCTTATTTTCCCTGATAGGGTTAGTTAGTTCTCCGGCTGCGCGAGACATCTAGAATCAACGTAGGCATGTTCCCCGGCTACTGTTAGTTGTTTGTGCTAGGATCAGGTATATGGTCAGCCTAGTTACCACTTCCCTATGAGCTGGTATTTATGTTTGCAGACTTTGCTGTAATCTCTGAGATCCTCTGCCATTGGGATCATAACAGTATGCCAGGCACAGTGAATAGTTAATGCATTGCAGAAGCGGGATTAAAAGAAAAGAAGTTCTGAGGTTTTTTTTTTCTTCTCTTTCTTCCTTCCCCTTTTTCTCTGAGTGGCTTGAAGCTTTGCTGCAGACATGAATGTTCAGACCTTGATTACTAGTGTGGATCAGCTTGCTGCACGAGTGCAGGGCATTCAGGATTTTGTTGTTAGCAGTCCTATGTCAGAGCCTATGTCAGAGCCTATTCCTGAGCTGTTCTCTGGAGATCGATTTAAATTTAGGAATTTTAGGAATAATTGTAAATTGTTTCTATCTTTGAAACCTCGTTCGTCTGGAGATTCAGCTCAGCAAGTTAAAATTGTTATCTCCTTCTTGCGTGGCGACCCTCAGGATTGGGCTTTCTCGTTGGCGCCAGGAGATCCGGCATTGGCGGATGTTGATGCGTTTTTTCTGGCGCTCGGATTGCTTTATGAGGAGCCTAATCTTGAAATTCAGGCAGAAAAAGCCCTACTGGCTATCTCTCAGGGCCAGGATGAAGCTGAAGTGTATTGCCAAAAATTTCGGAAATGGTCTGTGCTTACTCAATGGAATGAATGTGCTCTGGCCGCAAATTTCAGAAATGGCCTTTCTGAAGCCATTAAGAATGTGATGGTGGGTTTCACAATTCCTACAAGTCTGAATGATTCTATGGCGCTGGCTATTCAGATTGATCGGCGGTTGCGGGAGCGCAAATCCGCTAATCCTCTGGCGGTGTTGTCTGAACGGACACCTGTCTCAATGCAATGTGATAGAATCCTGACTAGAACCGAACGACAAAATCATAGACGTCAGAATGGGCTGTGTTTTTACTGTGGTGATTCTACACATGTTATATCAGCATGCTCTAAATGCCTAACCAAGGTTGTCAGTCCTGTCACCATTGGTAATTTGCAGCCTAAATTTATTTTGTCTGTGACTTTAATTTGCTCATTGTCTTCCTACCCTGTTATGGCGTTTGTGGATTCAGGTGCTGCCCTGAGTCTTATGGACTTGTCGTTTGCCAAGCGCTGTGGTTTTGTCCTGGAGCCTTTAAAAGTTCCTATTCCTCTCCGAGGAATTGATGCTACGCCACTGGCGGAAAATAAACCGCAGTATTGGACACAAGTGACCATGTGCATGACTCCTGAACATCGGGAGGTGATTCGTTTTCTTGTTCTGCATAAAATGAATGATTTGGTCGTTTTGGGTCTGCCATAGTTACAGACCCATAATCCAGTTTTGGATTGGAAGGCTATGTCTGTGTCGAGTTGGGGTTGTCAGGGAATTCATTGCGATTCTCCGCCGGTGTCTATTGCTTCTTCTACTCCTTCAGAAGTTCCTGAGTATTTGTGTGACTATCAGGATGTATTCAGTGAGTCCAGGTCCAGTGCTCTTCCTCCTCATAGGGACTGTGACTGCGCTATAGATTTGATTCCTGGCAGTAAATTTCCTAAGGGGCGATTATTTAATTTGTCTGTACCCGAGCATGCCGCGATGCGTTCTTATGTCAAGGAGTCTTTGGAGAAGGGGCATATTCGTCCATCCTCTTCCCCTCTTGGTGCGGGATTCTTTTTTGTGGCCAAGAAAGACGGGTCTTTGAGACCTTGTATGGACTATCGGCTTCTGAAGAAAATCACTGTTAAGTTTCAGTATCCTTTGCCACTATTGTCAGACTTGTTTGCTCGGATTAAGGGTGCCAAGTGGTTCACCAAGATAGATCTTCGTGGTGCGTACAACCTTGTGTGCATTAGGCAGGGAGATGAATGGAAAACTGCATTTAATACGCCCGAAGGTCATTTTGAGTACTTGGTGATGCCCTTTGGGCTCTCTAATGCTCCTTCAGTGTTTCAGTCCTTTATGCATGATATCTTCCGGAAGTATCTAGATAAATTTATGATTGTTTATCTGGATGATATTCTGTTTTTTTCTGATGATTGGGATTCTCATGTAAAGCAGGTCAGGATGGTGTTTCAGGTTTTGCATGATAATGCTTTGTTTGTGAAGGGCTCAAAGTGTCTCTTTGGAGTGCAGAAGGTTTCCTTTTTGGGTTTTATTTTCTCCCCTTCTGCTGTGGAGATGGACCCAGTCAAGGTCCGAGCTATTCATGATTGGACTCAACCTACGTCTGTTAAGAGTCTTCAGAAGTTCTTGGGGTTTGCTAATTTCTACCGTCGTTTTATCGCTAACTTTTCTAGCGTTGTTAAACCTTTGACGGATATGACCAAGAAAGGTTCTGATGTGGCTAATTGGGCTCCTGCAGCCGTGGAGGCCTTCCAGGAGCTGAAGCGCCGGTTTACTTCGGCGCCTGTTTTGTGCCAGCCTGATGTCGCACTTCCCTTTCAGGTTGAAGTGGATGCTTCTGAGATCGGTGCTGGGGCTGTTTTGTCTCAGAGAGGCTCTGGTTGCTCTGTGATGAGACCATGTGCATTTTTGTCTAGGAAGTTTTCGCCTGCTGAGCGGAACTATGATGTTGGTAATCGGGAGTTGTTGGCCATGAAGTGGGCATTTGAGGAGTGGCGTCATTGGCTCGAGGGTGCTAAGCATCGTGTGGTGGTCTTGACTGATCACAAAAATCTGATGTATCTCGAGTCTGCTAAGCGCCTGAATCCTAGACAGGCTCGTTGGTCATTGTTTTTCTCTCGTTTTGACTTTGTGGTCTCGTACCTGCCTGGTTCGAAGAATGTTAAGGCTTATGCTCTTTCTAGGAGCTTTGTGCCTGACTCTCCTGGAGTCTCGGAGCCAGCTGGTATTCTTAAAGAGGGAGTAATCGTGTCGGCCATATCTCCTGATTTGCGACGTGTGTTGCAGAGATTTCAGGCTGGTAGACCTGACTCTTGTCCACCCGACAGACTGTTTGTTCCTGATAAGTGGACCAGCAGAGTTATTTCCGAGGTTCATTCCTCGGTGTTGGCAGGGCATCCGGGAATTTTTGGTACCCGAGATTTGGTGGCTAGGTCCTTTTGGTGGCCTTCCTTGTCACGGGATGTGCGGTCATTTGTGCAGTCCTGTGGGACTTGTGCTCGGGCTAAGCCTTGTTGTTCTCGTGCTAGCGGGTTGCTTTTGCCCTTGCCCGTCCCGAAGAGGCCTTGGACACACATTTCCATGGATTTCATTTCTGATCTTCCGGTGTCTCAAGGAATGTCTGTCATCTGGGTGGTGTGTGATCGTTTTTCCAAGATGGTCCATTTGGTGCCCTTGCCTAAGTTGCCTTCCTCTTCCGATCTGGTTCCTTTGTTTTTTCAGAATGTGGTTCGTTTACACGGCATTCCTGAGAATATCGTGTCCGACAGAGGATCCCAGTTTGTGTCCAGATTCTGGCGATCTTTTTGTGCTAAAATGGGCATTGATTTGTCGTTTTCATCTGCCTTTCATCCTCAGACTAATGGCCAAACGGAGCGAACTAATCAGACACTGGAGGCTTATTTGAGATGTTTTGTTTCTGCGGACCAGGATGATTGGGTGACCTTCTTGCCATTGGCTGAGTTTGCCCTTAATAATCGGGCTAATTCCGCTACTTTGGTTTCGCCATTCTTCTGCAACTCTGGTTTTCATCCTCGTTTCTCCTCGGGTCATGTTGAGTCTTCTGACTGTCCTGGGGTGGATTCCGTGGTGGATAGGTTGCAGTGGATTTGGAATCATGTGGTGGACAACTTGAAGTTGTCACAGGAGAAGGCTCAGCGTTTTGCCAACCGCCGCCGCGGTGTGGGTCCCCGACTTCGTGTTGGGGAATTGGTTTGGTTGTCTTCTCGGTATGTCCCTCTGAAGGTTTCCTCTCCTAAGTTTAAGCCTCGCTTTATTGGTCCTTATAAAATTTTGGAAGTTCTTAACCCGGTTTCTTTTCGTTTGGATCTTCCGGTGTCGTTTGCCATTCACAACGTGTTCCATAGGTCTTTGTTGCGACGGTACGTTGTGCCTGTGGTTCCTGCTGTTGAGCCTCCTGCTCCGGTGTTGGTTGAGGGCGAGTTGGAGTACGTGGTGGAGAAGATCTTGGATTCTCGTCTCTCTAGACGGAGGCTTCAGTATTTGGTCAAATGGAAGGGCTATGGTCAGGAGGATAATTCCTGGGTGGTCGCCTCTGATGTTCATGCGGCCGATTTGGTTCGTGCCTTCCACGCTGCTCATCCTGATCACCCTGGTGTCTTGGTGAGGGTTCGGTGACCCCTCCTTAAAGGGGGGGTACTGTTGTGAACTATACTTCTTGGCTCCCTCTTGTGGTCACTAGTGGTTTGGCACTTGGATTGTCTTTTCCCAGGTTGGTACTCACCTGGTTCGTTAGGCCTGGGGTGTTGCTATTTAAACTTCCTGGATTCTCAGTCCAGTGCCTGGCATCGTTGTAATCAGTTCATTTCTGTTTGCTCCTGTCTTCAGGTCCTGGTTCTTTGCAAGATAAGCTAAGTCCTGCTTTCTTATTTTTGTTTATTTGCATTGTTCATATTTTTGTCCAGCTTGTACAAAATGTGATTCCTGATATCGCTGGAAGCTCTAGGGGGCTGATATTCTCCCCCCTCACCGTTAGTCGGTTCGGGGGTTCTTGGATATTCAGCGTGGATATTTTGCAGGGTTTTTTGCTGACCATATAAGTCATCTTACTATCTTCTGCTATTAGTCAGTGGGCCTCTCTTTGCTAAAGTCTAGTTCATTCTTACGTTTGTCTTTTCTTCTTACCTCACCGTTATTATTTGTTGGGGGCTTGTATTATAACTTTGGGGTCTTTTCTCTGGAGGCAAGAGAGGTCTTATTTTCCCTGATAGGGTTAGTTAGTTCTCCGGCTGGCGCGAGACATCTAGAATCAACGTAGGCACGTTCCCCGGCTACTGTTAGTTGTTTGTGCTAGGATCAGGTATATGGTCAGCCTAGTTACCACTTCCCTATGAGCTGGTATTTATGTTTGCAGACTTTGCTGTAATCTCTGAGATCCTCTGCCATTGGGATCATAACAGTAAAGTAGGGTGGTAACTTATAGAGTGTATAGTGCTATGTGATTTTCTCAGTCTCTACACGTTTCGCTTTTTTGCTTCCTCAGGAGGTGTAAGGTTGCAATAGATTTTTCTTGAGGTTAAAAATTCCATGATATTAGCTTTACACAGGCATATGCACTTTGCTGCAGTAAATCAAGATATTGCTATCCCTGATGTAGCCTTTCTTAGGAAAAGCTGATGGTAAACACTGAATACTCAACCTAGTCAAATGTCAAGGAATATAAAAGATGAGTTTGCATCTGACTGGTACCTAAAGATCCTTTCAACACCGAAAATGAAAGATAAATAACGATTAACACTAAATTTACAGGATGCCATGTAAATATTTGGGCTATAAACATATCCAAAATATATTGTCCTAAATATTGACTACTAAATAATTGATAAAAATGGCAAGTCAAAATGAATATGGACTATAAATTCTATTAAAAAAATATAATTTTTATTAGAATTATTTAAAATGAGTAAAAAGGTCTATTATAGAAGGATAAGATTGGGAAGGATTATACCAATCATTATAAGCACTAATCTTTCATCACCATATAATCAATGGGTATAGAATAATTCATATGTATAGCAATCATGATTGCATTAACTATAAAATAAATAAACCACAAGATGGCACAATAAATACAGTCATAACATAGTTCCTCACCATAAATCCAATAATAAAGGGTAGTTCATCTGTATAATTATACCATAATATTTATTAACTAGGTAATGATTAGATGGCACTATATGCGCTATAATGTAATTATAAAGGGTAATTTATATACACCCAGATGGAAAAGTATGAAGAGTTAAAATTATTTGGTAAGCAGACCAACAAAGTTAGACACTGAATAAACAACTTAATCAAATGTCAAGAAATTTGAAAGAAAATCACCTTTTAGTTAACTGGTACCTAAACCACTAAGGAATGGAAGCTATGAGTGCGGCAGAGGAGAATAAAGTGATAGTCATAGCATCTCCAAAGACCGGGACATAGGGTACAGAAGCCCCATGCCATTGTATTCGCTTCTCCACCAAGTGCCATCTACTTGCATTGAGAATCTGAGCTATAATTCTGCTACTGTTCCTTACTTTTCCATCTACCAGAAGATCAATTAGCCACCACTGGAAAAGCTATAGAAAATTTCATGATCTGCAGACAGAGTTTTTGGAAATAATGTTAACAAATAATCAATAAATTCCATGGTATCTGAGCATTACAGGTATCAAATTTACATTGACATTTATTGAGAAATTGTAAGCTTTGATCAATGCTTGGTGTACACCAATGTTGGATGTATATTATGAAATTAGATCTAAACCTATATGTCATTACTCATTGTTCAGTGCTGTTTTCCAGACCATGAAGGTCTAACCCATTAATATATTGTTAGGGCTCACCCAGTGAGGTGAACTCACTAAGCCACGGACATACGGACCAAAGGTGATGGCACAACGGGAGGAAGTCCTGGGTGGCACATTGAAAAGCAAGGACCAGGTCCAGCTGGTAAGCTGAATGGCAGACAAGCAAGGAGAGCAGAGCAGCACACACCAGAAAAAATAGAACCATGGGTGTAGACAAGCACAGGAACTGAAGAAGTGTAGTCAGTCCAGGAATTGCTGTTATGCTTACAGCAGATGAAGGGTTAATCAGCAGGTCTTAAGACTAGGTTGTAGAAGCCACAGGAGTTTGTAGATATGAATGCAGTTGAGATAACTGGAAGTTGGGAATTTCCAACGCACACAGTAACTGAACACAAAGCTTACACAATACTCAGACATACATGAGTGTCTGAGTCTGCCTTAAAAAAGACCTTGGGTGTTGCTGCCACTACAATATGCCATGCGACTTGTGAAACTAGACATGGAGTATAGCAAATGACAGCAGCCATAGACGAAGGAGGAAGAGCCCGTCCCTGGTGTCGAGACAGGTGCAGAACATATTTACACGTCCACTTTCAGCACCATGCAAAACGTTTTGCAAGGGCCCAACTTTCTATATTGGATTTAATTTGGAAAATCGTCCAAGGGGCACAACTATTAATTTTATGTATTTACAAAGATACGCTCTTAAGCCGCACAAGTCTAGACATTTTGAGTCTCAGATTCTGCTGTTTGAGTAGAAAGACTCCAATCTTTGGCTCTAGAGGGCAGATTTAACAAACCTCTGGAACCAAACATGTTAAATCATTTTGAATATTTTTACTTAGCAGATTTGAGTAATAAATCAGGCACAGTACGTGCATAAAATTCCAATTCATCAGCAGCGTACCAAATGAGCAGACTGATGCTATTGAAGTAATATTTCTGCTTTAATTATGTACGATAAAGAATTATGGTGTTTCTGCATGAAATCTATTTCCCTTCAAACCAAGAATTAATTGTCAGTCTTAAAGAATGAAATCTGTAAACCTGTGACCCTAAAAGACAACAATATTTACTTCCAGCAGCCTAGAGTGGACATTACCAAAGAGGCATCTCAAAAATAGAAGTTGTGTAAATATAGGACACCAATGTATGCACGCAGCGAGGATACGAGCAAAGTCATTTCGTTCATAAATCGATCCAAGAAATATTCGTACATACCGAAGTCCTTGTTGTATTTTGAAAAAGGTTTCTCCAGGTCAGAGCGATTACAGCGATACCCAACTTATATGGTGTTTTATTGATTAGTTTTGCCGCTGAAAAAATTCTTAACTTTGTAAAAAAAAAAAAAATAATTAGTTTGTCAAACCTATGACTTTTTTTTACTTTTTCATCAACAGAGCTTGTTTTTTGTGAGCCAACCTTTTTTATTGATATAACATTAGGGGTACATAGGACATTTTAATCGCTCTTTATTACATTTTGTGGGACAGCGCAAGCACATCGGTTGAAAAAAGTCAAATTTACTTTTTTTTTTTTTCTTTACGATGTTTAGCTTATGGGTTTCATAAATTTGTATTTGTATTTTTTAAAAACTTCATTCTTTTTAGATTGGAAAATGGTGAACTGACTTAATTTTTAAACCTTAAAAAAAAAAATATATTTTTATATATTGTAGGGATTCACTCGCTCAGGTGCAACGGCTGATATGCAGGAGACACGTTCCTTTAAAAGTTCACCGGGTTTATTGCTCCATAAACCACATAGCAACATGAACAATGGGTAAACAGTCTTACATCAGATGGATGAGACCTCAATGTCCATAACAGAGCTCCGCTCTCTCAGGTCTGTAGGCACACAGACTGTGCTATGTCCAGCACGCAGGCCCAGTCCTGGAACCTTAACACACAGTGGAGGCTTTCTCCTCCACACACACAGACTCCTGTCTGTAGTGTCCCGCCTGGACACAGGGATCTCTGTCCACACTCACAGACTCCCAAAACACTCACAGCCATGTGCCAAACACACCACCAGTATGTAGCCTGAAACCACACCCAGGTACCTGTCACATGATTAGACATGTGGTTCTGACATCACCACAGGTCCTGAAACAAACATAGATAGGCATGGTTATGCCCCTTACCCAGGGGTGAGGTATATGGGTAGCCAGACCCTCCCATCTCTCATAGCTACCCGTAACCCGGACCCAAATATACCAAACAATTCCTTATTGCTTTATGTGCATTACAGAAAACACTCCGAGTTACATCACAGCGACAAGCCTTCTCTGTGATACATACCTCCCGTCGACTATCCAACCTTTAGCCACGCTACAATATACTGTATATATATATATATATATATACCGTATTTTCCGGCGTATAAGACGACTGGGCGTATAAGACGACCCCCCAACTTTACCAGTTAAAATATAAAATCTTCTTAAAAGTCGGGGGTCTTCTTATACACCCTATGTCGTCTTATAGGGCCGGTGAATATGTGCCTTTTGGGGGGGGGAGGGAGTGATCCTGATGACGAGGGGGCGTCTCACAGGAAAGTGAGTATCCCCCATTACCTTATCGTAGCGGTGCAGCGTGGGGGTCTCAGTGCTGGGAGTGGCGGCGGCTGCTGTGTTCTGGTGCGGCGGCTGCTGTGCTCTGGTGCGGCGGCTCCTCTTCTGTGTGGGGCCTCTGTGCTGTGCGGTGGCGGTGGCGGCGGCATATCTTTATCCAGTTGGGGCTCCTCCGGCATCTCCTTAGCCCTGGAGGCCCCGCCGCAACTCCATGAGTGCAATGCAGCGGCCATTTTCCCGGAGGCAGCTCAATAGGTGCGATGCGGTGGCCTCCGGGAAAATGGCCGCTGCTCAGATTCAGATCTCGTCCCGAAATCTCGGGACACGAGATCTGAATCTGAGCAGCGGCCATTTTCCCGGAGGCCACCACATTGCACCGATGGAGTTGCGGCGGGGCCTCCAGGGCTAAGGAGATGCCGGAGGAGCCCCAACTGGATAAAGATACGCCGCTGCCGCCGCCACCTCACAGCACAGAGGCCCCACACAGAAGAGGAGCCGCCGCACCAGAACACAGCAGCTGCCGCCGCTCCCAGCACTGACACCCCCACGCTGCACCGCTAGGATAAGGTAATGGGGATTACTCACTTTCCTGTGAGACGCCCCCTCGTCATCAGGATCACTCCCCCTCCCCACCCACCATATACACCGGCGTACAAGTCGATTCCCGGCGTATAAGACGACCCCCGACTTTTAAGAAGATTTTCGGGGGTTAAAAAGTCGTCTTATACGCCGGAAAATACGGTATATATAAATATACACTCACCGGCCACTTTATTAGGTACACCATGCTAGTAACGGGTTGGACCCCCTTTTGCCTTCAGAACTGCCTCAATTCTTCGTGGCATAGATTCAACAAGGTGCTGGAAGCATTCCTCAGAGATTTTGGTCCATATTGACATGATGGCATCACACAGTTGCCGCAGATTTGTCGGCTGCACATCCCAAAGATGCTCCATACAAGGCAGGATGGATCCATGCTTTCATGTTGTTTACGCCAAATTCTGACCCTACCATCCGAATGTCGCAGCAGAAATCGAGACTCATCAGACCAAGCAACGTTTTTCCAATCTTCTACTGTCCAATTTCGATGAGCTTGTACAAATTGTAGCCTCAGTTTCCTGTTCTTAGCTGAAAGGAGTGGTACCCGGTGTGGTCTTCTGCTGCTGTAGCCCATCTGCCTCAAAGTTCGACGCACTGTGCGTTCAGAGATGCTCTTAGGCCTACCTTGGTTGTAACGGGTGGCGATTTGAGTCACTGTTGCCTTTCTATCAGCTCGAACCAGTCTGCCCATTCTCCTCTGACCTCTGGCATCAACAAGGCATTTCCGCCCACAGAACTGCCGCTCACTGGATTTTTTTTCTTTTTCGGACCATTCTCTGTAAACCCTAGAGATGGTTGTGCGTGAAAATCCCAGTAGATCAGCAGTTTCTGAAATACTCAGACCAGCCCTTCTGGCACCAACAACCATGCCACGTTCAAAGGCACTCAAATCACCTTTCTTCCCCATACTGATGCTCGGTTTGAACTGCAGGAGATTGTCTTGACCATGTCTACATGCCTAAATGCACTGAGTTGCCGCCATGTGATTGGCTGATTAGAAATTAAGTGTTAACAAGAAGTTGGACAGGTGTACCTAATAAAGTGGCCGGTGAGTGTATATATATGTTACTTTTCACGATTAGGCCACGTTCACATGATCAGTATTTGGTCGGTATTTTCATCAGTACTTGTAAGTTCAAAATCAGGAGTGGAACAATCATAGGAAAAGTATAATAGAAACACGTCACCACTTCTGCCTTTATCACCCACTCCTGGTTTTGGCTTACAAATACTGATGGAAAATACTGCAGATTTGAAGCAGCGTTTTTTATGTATTTTTTTAAGCACAGAAGCGTTTTTAAGTGTAGAATCACAACCTACGTTTTTTGTTTTTTTCTTATATGCTATGACAGGGTCACTGGCACTGTATATTAGGGGAGATATGTGAAGAATCTGTTGGTTTGAGGGTTTTAGACATGGCCCACTCCAATGTTTTGGGGGGCCATTTGGGGTTAGGAAAAACTCAGGATAGAATAATGCAGAGGTTCTATTGGCCGGGATGCTACTGGTAGATCCTAAATTATTGTAAGTCCTGCCCCTCCTGACCGATAACCGTTCCCTCTTCTCACTTCCAAAGTCCCCTAGTCTTGTTACCTGTAAGAGAGGTCCATTTGAGAGAATTGCCATGGACTTAGAAGGTCCTCTCGTTAAGTCTGCACGGGGGCATCAATAAATCCTAGTGGTCATGGACTATGTGACCTGGTACCCTGAAGCGGAACCACTAAGGAACTCTTCGGCAAAGAGTATGGCCTGGGAGCTTGTCTATATCTTTGCAGGGATGGACAAAAGAATATCTAAACATGCCTGATGCATTCTGGAAACAAGTCCTGTGGATCGATGAGATTAAAATAGAACTCTTTGCTCACAATGATCAAATTGTATGTGTGGAGAAAAAAGGGCACAAAATTTCAGAGAAAAAAAATCTTGGCAAACATTAAGCATGGGGGTGGATCAATCATGCTTTGGGGTTGTGTTGCAGTCTATGGCACGGCGAACATTTCTCGGGAAGAGGGAAGAATGGATCCAATGAAATTTCAACAAATTCCAAACATAAACCATCTGTAAAAAAAAGCTGGCTTTTACAAATGGATAATGATCCTAAAGACACGTCAAAATCCACAATAGATGACCTCAAAAGGCACAAGCTGAAGCTTTTACAATGGCCCTCACAGTCCCCCGATGTGAACATCATTGACAATCTGTGGCTAGACCTCAAAATAGCAGAGGATGCAAGACGACCCAGGAATCTCACAGAACTTGCAGGATTTTCCAAGGAAGAATGGATGAAAATCCCTCAAACAAGAATTGAAAGCCTCTTAGTTGGCTACAAAAAGAGTTTACAAGCCGTGATACTTGCAAAAGGGGGTGATACTAGGTACTAACTGTAGAAAGAAATTCCAATATGCATAATTAGTGGCACATAGAGTACAACCGAAAAAAGGCAATCCTAAATGTTATCAGAATGTACCACCCATGCATGGACATGAGGATAACTGCACCAATGTAAATCAAACTAACAAGAACCAAACATGCAGTCGTAGAATCCAAACATATAATACTTTATTCAAAAATAAGCATAAAATACAGACAGACAATGTATAGCAGGGCTAACAGATGGAAACAGCCATCAGCATCATGTAAAAGAAAGCCCAAGGTTGGTACTCCCCCATACCAGGAAAACAGACAGTACCCAGGTGAACAGTAAAGTGCAACATATAGTGGCAAACAGAATTACTGAACGCCACCCAGTAGGGAATAGTATAACAGAGACTAATAACCCCATTAAAGGAATAGCAGCCAGAATGATGGCCGAAAATACCTACAACCAAAACTAAATGTGCACATCACCTGATGATAGCTGTGTTATCCGGCACGGGGGCACCAATCCGGATTGGTGCCCCCGTGCCGGATAACACAGCTATCATCAGGTGATGTGCACATTTAGTTTTGGTTGTAGGTATTTTCGGCCATCATTCTGGCTGCTATTCCTTTAATGGGGTTATTAGTCTCTGTTATACTATTCCCTACTGGGTGGCGTTCAGTAATTCTGTTTGCCACTATATGTTGCACTTTACTGTTCACCTGGGTACTGTCTGTTTTCCTGGTATGGGGGAGTACCAACCTTGGGCTTTCTTTTACATGATGCTGATGCCTGTTTCCATCTGTTAGCCCTGCTATACATTGTCTGTCTGTATTTTATGCTTATTTTTGAATAAAGTATTATATGTTTGGATTCTACGACTGCATGTTTGGTTCTTGTTAGTTTAGGTACTAACTGTGCAGGGTGCCCAAACGTCTGCATCAGCCCAATTCCCTTTTTGTAATTTTTGAAATGTAAAATCTATATATATACCTAAAATACAAATGAAATGTGTCATCGTTAATTTTAGCCCTTTTAGAGATCGTTTCATCTTCTACTTGCATAAAAGGGTTTGGCCGATACGAGTAATGACCACTGCCTTTCAGGGTTTATCTATAACATTCTATAATGCTGTAGATAAGCCCCCGATCCGACCAGCAAGAGAAGAAAAATTACTTTTATTATACTCACCTGGGGGCGGTCTGGACCAATGGGTGTCACAGGTCCTCATCCGGCACCTCTCATCTTCTTGTGATCCCTCATATTTTCATTTTTACTATTAATTTATGAAATGAAAATGATAACATTGGTTACTCTGTAAACAATTGTTATACAACACTATACTTTGTCTTTGAGGCTGGAAAAAAAACAATGTACGCCCCAATCGTAGGCACGTTGCGCACCTATCAGACGCCAGTGCCGGTTTTCTGTCCGTGGTCTCTTCACAGGTCCGTGATATATAATAAAGTCATAGAGAGCTGAATCCATAACTTCATGTCCAGCGGATCAAAGTATCGGCATGGTAAATGAATCTAACTGGATCATACGCTTCCAGTGTCAGACAGAAGAGCGCTCATCATCTGCTGATTAATTCACCTCTCACTTGTATTGAGCTGCTGTGTACCAGGTCACTAGCCAAAAAATGACAAAGTAATTGACTTACGTGAGCATTCGGATCACTACAGATGTTGTAAAAGATAAATCTTTACCTGGACATGCAGACATTGTGCAATATAAAATATATGTGCGTGCACTCAGTGTAGGAGCGCTCTTTAGGAGCTTATTATAACAATAGGTTATTATTTTTGTGGCTAAATTCACCCAAGATTATAAAAAAAATAGTTTGACTATTTTTTTTTCTCATCTGCCATACTTATAGCTATTCAAGTCTTTGAGTGGGCCCAAAAAATTAGATTCAACATGGAGCCATCGATTTTTATGGATATGCAGCGCCCCCACTGCCGCAGGGCTGAGGGGTACCCGGTACCGGGCCTCTGAGTCTCTGCTCTGGGGTTGTCACGGTGGCTAGACCCGGTCCGTGACCCTGCTGAGGGGCGCACAATAAAAGGTGGTGGTATGGTGCTGATGTTATGGTGCGGTGTAGTGCCGGTCACGGTCAATAACGAGGACACCAGGTTGCAGTCTCTTTACCTCTTTACTGAAGGCTTCTGAGTCCTCAATCCGGAATACGGTTAACCGGGCTGCGCAAGTCCGGCCGGTCCGATGGCACCTCCAGAGTTCCCTTTGCAGGTGGAAATCTGTGCCTACCTTCCTGCGCTTGTGTGTTGTGGTCATCCCCTGCTGTGCTTACGGGATAGTCCCCACAACTGTTGTGTCTGTTTCTCGTGTTCCCTCACAACTCGATTCTGATGTTCTTCCCTCTACGTCCCCCTGATCTTACGGTTAGGACGCACCCGTATGACGGGGAGGCTCGGAGCTCTTCCGGGACTCCAGCGTCGCCCCACTCCTGTTGTTACCCCCCTGTGTCTTCCTGGGTCTGGGTGAGACAGCCCGCCTGTAACTGACTGTCCTGCCGTAGGTTTGAAGTTTGGCTTGGAGCTCTATACTTCCTCGGCATTCCGGCCACCGGTTATGCGCCTCAATAGGATGTTGCCTCGTCTTACAGCACGACTCCTACTGGTATTCTCCTTGTTGCGTTGATCTCGTTTCTCACTCAGCACAATAAACCTCGCTTCTTGTCCTTTCTTGGGGTACCGCCGCTATATCGTGCAGGCGCGGTCCCGTGACGTTCTCTCTGGTTGCTAGGCCTCTGTCAGGATCCCACCCCTGACAGGGACCCCTCTGAATCTTCCCCTACAACACCCTCTGCCACAAGGTGTTGCCTGGTTCCAACCCAGTCAGCTTTCTCTCTAACTTCCTGCCTAACCCCCAGTTTTACCAGACTGTGAGGAGTGGCCTAATAAATAGAACCCTTAGCTCCCCCTGGAGGCCAGACTGTGAAATGTATTGGTGTCTGTGATACCTGGTCAGATGAACTCCTTCAGTGCCATCAGACATACCATAGCCCCCCTTAGCGGCGGAGCAACAGTACTGCAACGACCAGGACTCTGGGGAGCTGCACTCCCCCCCGGTTAAATCCAGTACTCCTGGACTGGGAAGAAAACAACAATACATGTCAGCAAAAAGACATACAATTTTGAAAATGCAAGTACAAGTAAACTTTTTAACAGAGCTTCCCTTTATGGGAGGTGAGGACACTTGAACGTTACAAACATGGTTAAATACTTTCAATAACAGACTATAAATAACTTCGCTTAACCAACCAGGTATTCTACTAAGTGCAAAATCTTTGAAAAATAATTTAACATTGCCTTTAAGGACGTACTCGCTAAATCCACTAAAGACCTTCTTATAAGACATTATAAGGCTACTTAACGTTTTTGCATTCTCCTACTTTACATCTGCAGGACCGCCTGTCCTAACTGCTCCAGACCTACTGCCTCTCCTTTCTGTACAGGACCGCCCCTTTCCGCCCGGGCCTACTGTCCTTCCACTACTATACACAGTATAGAACATATCATTTTTCTTTCAGTTCAAGATCACTGAGCCATCTCTGTATGGCTCCTAGGAGGACTCACTAACTAACCCCGTACGGGTTCACTTCCTGTCCTCGTTCTTCTATCAACATCATTAAACATTTCTTACAATCAACTAGTTAGTTACATTCAACTTTCACATATCAGCATTAGTATTTTCTCTTTTAGAGCATCATCATTCTCTAAGTACTATCAATGAACATCCCCTTTAAGAGGGGACCAAGTCTCTATGAGGTAGTGCAACTTCTCAAGCTGCAAGTCTGTTCGCAATAAGGACTCCGGTAATGTTTTCAAAAACAGTATCTTCGCAAAGTGTCCTTTCTTTATGTAAAACCAGTAGAGAGCACCTTTAAGAAGGTGCAAACTATTTACAAAATCAGTTTTTGAATCATTCACCGTCCATGATTCGGCAGTCCTTTGATAACTGTGCAAAAGTAGAAAACAAACAAAAAGCAATAGGGATCCCGGGTCAACAAAGGGATCCCTTTAAGAATAACCCTAGACGGGTTTTAGCAGCAAAACAGTGAAAACAATTAACTATGTACATTCAATAAAGCATTCTTGCTTACTCTGATTGTGGCTGTGCAGGGGGTGGTCTCTGATCCGCGGCCGATGCGGTGTCAGTACCAGTAGTTGATCTCTCAGGTGCCGTCAGATCACTCGGTGTCTGGATCTGAAGGCTAACCCTGTTTGCAAGTTCGGTAGCCGCCACAAGGCGGACGGTGGTGAGAGTAACAAGATCTGTCAAGCTCGGATCAGTCATGGTCGGGGCAACAGGTGACGCCCCTTCAGGCTCACAGCGTTGGACATTCCGAGCGCACCACCCTTGCGCACTCCGGTGGCGGGTGTAGGTCACCTGACCCCCCTTTGCAATGGGTCACCATATTGGTTACAGCAGGGAGTTTTCATGGTGTAACTAGTAACGAAGACGTCAGTCGGTAGTCCCGGTTCCTGTATGGAGCCCCAACCCCTCTTCGAGTGGAAGGCCAGCACAGTTCCCCGCTTTACCACGTCTTTCCTGCCGTGCGCAGACTTTCTGCGTTGCGTTTGTGGTGTGTCAGGTTGTTCCATCTCGTCTCGGTGTCTCCAATGCAAGATTAAACATTGTTTGTACTGTTCCCAAGTGAGCACAGCAAGGGTGAGGCCGTCCTCCCGGGCACCATCTGGCCCGGTCCAGGGGGTGTCCCACCGGAGGACCACCCCGTCTGGGCCCACGTCTATGGGTTCTCCCATCTTGGTCGGTAGTGGAGGTACCAGCTTCCCCATCGCGTCGGGGGTGAGGATCACCCGCTCCACCGAGAAGAAACAGTTATTGTTGGGGTGAGGAGCGGTCACGGGAGCGGGATCGGTCGGGGGAGCAGAATCGGCCGGGGGAGTAGGGGCGCTGTCCATACCTGCGCCTGATGTGATTCCACCGATGTCGATCTGTCCCGTTGAAGAGGACACTGGAATCAGCCGCAGCCCGGACTGCGGTTCCTCCGAGGTGGTCTCTGGATGTGGTTCCGCCCTCCATGGCTCCGTGGTCGGGATAGGTAGGCTCGGCTCCTCCGTCGGCGGCTCCAGGGAGTTCAGATCCTTCACCGGCGGTGGACGTGAGTCCGCCTCTGATGGGTGAGGGCAAGCCGGGATCGCTTCGCCGCTGCTCGGGCACTTGCTGTTCATCATCGCTGTCCGGCATTCGGCGGCAACGCATGCACCTGGCTCCGCCATTTCTCCGAGGTCGAGCTCCTTCTTCACCTCGTTCCCGCCGTTGCAAATCAGGGGGCGGTTCTCCTCTGCTGCTGGGCAAGTCATCATCTCGCAGCAGAAGTCGGAGGGGGCGGTCGCTACTTCTGGCGCCGCTTTGGTTGTCTCCTCCCATGGCACGCCCTCCTTCTCCCTCTGCGTTCCCTGTGGTGCTGCAATGGCGGTGGGTTTTGGCGGGAACTTTTGGCGGCAAGTAGCAATACACAGTCTTTGCAATAAGTCACAGTCCAAGTATAATAAGTCACGGTTCCAAGTATAATAAGTCACAGTTCCAAGGCACACATGACCTGATTCTTCAGGCTTAAGTAGATCCTGTTCGTGACGCCAAAATTGCAGCGCCCCCACTGCCGCAGGGCCGAGGGGTACCCGGTACCGGGCCTCTGAGTCTCTGCTCTGGGGTTGTCACGGTGGCTAGACCCGGTCCGTGACCCTGCTGAGGGGCGCACAATAAAAGGTGGTGGTATGGTGCTGATGTTATGGTGCGGTGTAGTGCCGGTCGCGGTCAATAACGAGGACACCAGGTTGCAGTCTCTTTACCTCTTTACTGAAGGCTTCTGAGTCCTCAATCCGGAATACGGTTAACCGGGCTGCGCAAGTCCGGCCGGTCCGATGGCACCTCCAGAGTTCCCTTTGCAGGTGGAAATCTGTGCCTACTTTCCTGCGCTTGTGTGTTGTGGTCCTCCCCTGCTGTGCTTACGGGATAGTCCCCACAACTGTTGTGTCTGTTTCTCGTGTTCCCTCACAACTCGATTCTGATGTTCTTCCCTCTACGTCCCCCTGATCTTACGGTTAGGACGCACCCGTATGACGGGGAGGTTCGGAGCTCTTCCGGGACTCCAGCGTCGCCCCACTCCTGTTGCTACCCCCCTGTGTCTTCCTGGGTCTGCGTGAGACAGCCCGCCTGTAACTGACTGTCCTGCCGTAGGTTTGAAGTTTGGCTTGGAGCTCTATACTTCCTCGGCGTTCCGGCCACCGGTTATGCGCCTCAATAGGATGTTGCCTCGTCTTACAGCACGACTCCTACTGGTATTCTCCTTGTTGCGTTGATCTCGTTTCTCACTCAGCACAATAAACCTCGCTTCTTGTCCTTTCTTGGGGTACCGCCGCTATATCGTGCAGGCGCGGTCCCGTGACGTTCTCTCTGGTTGCTAGGCCTCTGTCAGGATCCCACCCCTGACAGGGACCCCTCTGAATCTTCCCCTACAACACCCTCTGCCACAAGGTGTTGCCTGGTTCCAACCCAGTCAGCTTTCTCTCTAACTTCCTGCCTAACCCCCAGTTTTACCAGACTGTGAGGAGTGGCCTAATAAATAGAACCCTTAGCTCCCCCTGGAGGCCAGACTGTGAAATGTATTGGTGTCTGTGATACCTGGTCAGATGAACTCCTTCAGTGCCATCAGACATACCACAGCCCCCTTAGCGGCGGAGCTACAGTACTGCAACGACCAGGACTCTGGGGCGCTGCACTTACATTGCAATTCTTTAATTCTTGCAGTTTTATTTGGTCTTGACATTTTTTAACAACTGCTTATGTATAAAGCGGATGCAGAGCAAAGTACTGCAGTGCGCAGGCGCCGGGCCTCTCTGACCTTTCCCGACACCTGCGCACTGCAGTACTTTGCTCTGCCTTCAATAGGGCAGACAAAGTATGCCTTTGCCGGAGCCGAAGCGTGACTACAAGAAGAGGATGTCATCGTAAGAAGATGGGAAGCCCCGGATCGGACCACGACGCCTATCGGACCCAGACCGCAGCGGGACCGCCCCTGGGTGAGTATAATCTAACCTCTTTTTCTCATCTTTCAGGATACATCGGGGGCTTATCTACAGCATTACAGAATGCTGTAGATAAGCCCCTGATGCTGGTGGACTTAGCTCACCTTCGATTTTGGGGGTGACAGGTTCCCTTTAATGGGCACTTAAGAAATATTAATGTTATACGGGCACTCAGAGTACTGTGGCCTTCAAATGTGCACATGAGGCATTATTACTTCCTAGGGGCAAAATGTGGACACTTTTCTAGGGCACTTGCACAGAGCGCTAATATATTATAGGGGCAATTTTACCATCTAGAGGGCACGATGGGGGCATTATTACTATGTCAGGGGCACAGTGGTGGGCATTATCATGTGAGGCATGAAGAAAAGCTGCGGGAAGAGGCAGAAGTGGGGTGATGCTGCAGGCCGCAGGCTGGGACGCCAGGGTGTCTGACAGTGCTGCTGGTGTCTGGCGCTGCTGCCCGCTGCTCTGCGTGTGTTTCCAGGGCCTGGCAGCGCTGCAGGGAGGTGTCCGGCGGTCCTGCTGCGGGTGTCTGGCACTGCTGCCCGATGCTCTGCTGCTGCGGGTGCCCGGACGATGCTGCCCGATGCTGCTGCGGCTGCGGCTGTCTCCGGAAAGGCAAGAGCCCCAGCAGTCCCATGATTTCCTGTGTGGTGGACTCCGGGAAAATGGCCGCTGGGGGAGCGGTGCATGAGCAGATGGAGATCTCGATACTGAGATCTCATCTTCTGAGATCTTAGTGCAGAGATCTTCATCTGCTCATGCGCCGCCCAGTGGCCATTTTACCAGAGTCCACGGCAAAAGAATCCATGGGACTGCCGGGGTGGGCCCGCCACCACCGGAGACCGCCGCAGCAGCATCGGGCAGCGCCAGCCACGCACCTGCAGCACCAGAGACACCAGCAGAGCATCGGGCAGTAGCGCCGGACACCCGCAGTAGCACCTCCAGATACCCCCGCAGCTCCGCTGGGCACTGGAGACACCCGCAGAGCACTGGGTAGCAGAGCTGGACACCCCTTCATCCCAGTCTGCGGCCTGCAGTAACGGTACCGGTAAGGCACATTCGCATTATAAGACGCACTCTCATTTTCCCCCAAAATTTGGGGGGGAAAAAGTGTATCTTATAATCCGGAAAATACAGTATATGGCAGCAGCAGCTCAGCATTGGGGTATCAGCAGCATGAGGAGATTTTGCAGGTTGGAAATAGATGGGGACGGGGCTGGAAATGTGAAATGTGTCACTGTTGTATTCTCTGCAGCCGAGTCCTGGCTGGAGAAGTTGTTGTGTCGGTCTGAGCCAGATGGAAAAGACGGGAAAAGTGAACGACTCCATCAGAAAGAACGTCAGCTGTAAGTCATTATCTATAACTGTGCTGTGATCTATTACATGTTCTGCAGGACTGATATCTACCACTATATGGTTACCATATGGTGGTAATATAGATCTTGGTCTTTGTTGTGATTTTTTTTTCCAGTAACAGTGCGGTCATCTACTGAGGTTCCCCTATACCAGTGATGGAGAACCTTTTAGAAATCGAGTGCCCAAACTGCAATCCAAAGCCCACTTTCACAAAGTGCCCTGAATACTGAGGTTTTAGATAAAAAAGACAACTCGTACATTAGCACGCTATAGAGTCAATATCAAAGAGCTTGTAAGCGCTGCACTCTAAGCCTAATATACTAGCCACCAGTTGTAGTGAAGTTCTGTTTTTGAGAATGGAGAGGATTTTTAATTAAAAGTAAAATTGCAAAGTTGTTTGTTTTTACAACCTCTTTGCAATTGTAACCCTTTATTATGATGAGAACAAACCCTTTAAGGCAGGGATATCAAACTCAAATACACAGAATGCCAAAGTTAAAAGCTTGCACAAAGTTGCAGGCCAACCTTGATATTTGTTAAAAAAAATGTCTACAATTGAGGAAATTTTTCCTTATCAAATAAAACGATTAACATAAACAAACATGCTCCCAAACACAGTATCATACCTCCACTGTGAACTCCTCCACACCCACAGTATGATGACCCTACTGACCCCACTGCACCCAATCTCTCAGTTCCCCCAACAAATAATGGTAATCCCATCACAATATGATCCTCCAACTGTAAGCCCCACACAGCCCTCTTTACAGTATAACGGGCACATAAAGTCCTCCATACAGTACAATGACTCCACATAAATCTTCATAAAGTATAATGGCTCCACATGGTCCTCCATACAGTGTAATGGGCCCCATATAGTACACCATGCAGTATAATGGCCCCACACGATGCTCCATACTATAAAATGGCCCCACATAGCGCTCCATACTGTATAATGACCTCACATAGTCCTCCATACTGTATGATGGCCCCAGATAGTGCTTCATACTTTATAATGTGCTCACATAATGCTCCATACAGTATAATGGCCTCACATGAAAAAAAAACTTTATATACTCGTGTATAAGCCAACCCAAGTATAATCTGAGGCACCTCATTTTACCACAAAAAACTGTGAAAACTTATTGACTCGAGTATAAGCCAGGTATGCATTGTCCCCTAATCCATATCTTTGTCTGCATTGCTCCTCATCTCCATCCTTGTTTGCATGTCTGTAAGAATTGACATTATGCAGATTTTAATCATCTAAGGAAAAAAATAAGCAGCGTGTGCATGAAACTTCAGGGATCTCATTTACTTTGCTTGCACTGTAAAACCTTGCATATATTCCGTGTGCACATAGCCTTACAGGTAATTGGGGAGTCACAGACTGAATCATTTATATTATTGGGAGGCAGGGATTATAGGTAATGGGGGGCACAGTGCTGCTTATCACTTTTTATTTTTAATAGCGCGTGGCTAATCGTATATTAATTGTGGGTGCATATCTGTATTCAGAAGGGAGACACGTGTATGTATACAATGTATGTGACCTCATTGTTTTCAGGGCTGCGAAGATCTTCATGACAAGATGAGTCGTAGCTGTGAGATGTCGACATGGAGGTCTGACCAGATGGAGAAAAAACAGCAGAAAATGGCTCTAATCAGACGAGACGTCGGCGGTAAGTGCCTGGATGTAGATATTATTCTGCATCTGCACTGTGTGACGTGGAGTGATAATGTTATCTGTAAAATCCCTTAGGGTACCGTCACGCAGTGCAATTTTGATCGCTACGACGGTACGATTCGTGACGTTCTAGCGATATCGTTACGATATCGCAGTGTCTGACACGCAGCAGCGATCAGGGATCCTGCTGAGAATCGTACGCCGTAGCAGATCGTTTGGAACTTTCTTTCGTCGCTTGATCACCCGCTGACATCGCTGGATCGTTGTGTGTGACAGCGATCCAGCGATGCGTTCACTGGTAACCAGGGTAAACATCGGGTAACTAAGCGCAGGGCCGCGCTTAGTAACCCGATGTTTACCGTGGTTACCAGCGTAAAAGTAAAAAAAAAAAAACCGTACATGCTCACCATCTGATGTCTGTCCGGTCCCTTGCCGTCCGCTTCCCGCTCTGACTGTCTGCCGGCCGGAAAGTGAGAGCAGATCACAGCGGTGACGTCACCGCTGCGCTCTGCTCTCACTGTACGGCCGGATCTGTCAGAGCAGGAAGGGGACGGCAAGGGACCGGACGGACATCAGATGGTGAGCATGTACGTTTTTTTTTTTTTTTACTTTTACGCTGGTAACCAGGGTAAACATCGGGTTACTAAGCGCGGCCCTGCGCTTAGTAACCCGATGTTTACCCTGGTTACCCGGGGACTTCGGCATCGCTCCAGCACCGTGATTGCAACGTGTGACCGCAGTCTACGACGCTGGAGCGATAATCATACGATCTCTGCGACGTCACGGATCGTGCCGTCGTAGCGATCAAAATTGCACTGTGTGACGGTACCCTTATTCTACATTCTCACATTTGTGTGAAATGTCCGTGTGCTTCCAGATTTTTTTTTATCTGATGGCACACGGACTCGTAGTTTTTTATAGGTCCATTCACACATCTGTGAAAATAATGGATTGGAGAATAAGATCCGTGCTGGTCAGAGAATGTTCTGTTCTGATCCGATTTTGAGGAACAACATAGGATATGCTCAATGTGTCTGTAAAAGCTCGCAGCACACTGACACTGCATAAAGATACAGGAATGTAGCCTTATTATGTATAGCACAGGCTCTTAGTATTATAGTGTTCTCACTTATTATGTAGCATGGTCCCTTAGTATATAGTGTAATCACTTATGTATAGCACAGTCCCTTAGTATATAGTGTACTCACTATGTATAGCACAGTCCCTTAGTATATTGTGTATTCACTTATTACATGTAGAACAGTCCTTTAGCATATAGTGTACTCACTTATGTAAAGCAGTCCCTTATTATATAGTGTACTTACTTATTATGTATAACAGTGACCTTAGTTACATAGTTTTCTCTGTTATGTATAACATCGTCCCTTATTACGCACCATCCTCTCTAGTTATATATGGTGCTGTCCCTTATTATATAGCTTCCTCTACTGTTATGTACAATGCTGTTCCTTATATAGTGCATTTTTGTCATTCACAGCACCCTCTTTCATTAGATGGTCCTCTCTCATGTTAGATATGAAATGACTGCTGATGCAGGAGCCAGTGACCAGACGACCAGTCTGAGTCGCCCCGCCTGGGCCGTGGGGTACTTGGTACAGGGTCCGGTGTTTCACACGGGGATGTCACGGTGGCGACCCGGTCCGTGGCCCTGGGCACCCATGTAAAAGGGAAAGGTATTTAAAGGGAATAAAGTTTATGTTCGTGACGCCACCTGTGGCATTCAGTCAGTGGGGACCGACGCTGCATTAAGGGGTCCTCTGGGGTAATGTTATGGCAGCTAGATGGTATAACTTCCCACAGGTGAAGTGTATCCCCAGGGCTCCCAGCGTGTAGATGGAAGATGGTGAATGGCGCAGTAAAGAATGAGGACACAGGTTTGCAGTCTCTTTACCTTGTTTACTGAAGACTTCAGGCAGCCACAGTCCATGGCACCAGATCACAGGGCAGGCAGGGTCCGACCGGCTTGGAGGCAAGTTAGGAGTCCCCTTATCCAGGTGGAAATCAAACCCTTCCTCTAGCGCCGTGGTGTTGTAGTCCCTTACTGCCTAAGGCTTCAGATAAGGTCCTCACAGATGTTCTCTCTCTCTCTGTCCCCCGTATAGGATAGGACATAACCCGTATGACTGGTGACTTGAGCCTGTTTATAGGGACGCTAGCACGCCCTGGGCTCTAAAAGTGTCACCATGTCTCCTGGGTATTAAGGCGGACAGGTAACGTAAAGTTCAGCTGTCCTGCCGGTCTCTGATGTAAGTTGTGGAGTTACTTACACCCTCGGTGTTCCGGCTACCGGTCTCTGCGCCTCAGAAGGACCCTGCCTGCTCGGGGCTGGTCTCCCCCGGGTATCCTCTCCTGTGCTTTGCTCTCCTTCACACTTACTGCAAGATATTCGGCTTTCTATATGTCTCTTTCCGGGAGCTGCTGCACTGCGGCCACACAACTCCGTACAACCTCTTCTGCATCAGACTGCTCCAGTCTGTTTCCTGGCAAGAACTGAACTTACCTTTCCATCCAAAACTATATAATAGTAGGCCCCCGGAAGAAGCGATCAGCGAAACGGTGCCCGTCGGGCGGGAGGGAGGACGTCAGACTCAGTGTATCTCAGTGGTAAGCATTCATATCTTATATTCCATAGCAGTCTTGCATTTATTGGCACCATTATGACCACCATTGTCACTACTCAGTGAGCACTTTTCTGAGGGGAAACTGTTGCCCTGGACTTATTTTCTAGTCCAGTAGTATTATACCATTACTTTACTGGAATTAAGCGGTTTTTCTCCTATTTGGTAGGTCCAGCCATTTAGTGTTTAGCACATACGAGCACATTGCTGTCTTCCTATGTATATTGTGGACAGATATTTATAGACATATATTTTATTAATTTTTTTGTCTGATCTGCATGGTTTATCAATACAGCGGTGCCCTTATGTGCTTCTAGGTTCCACGCTGCAGCTTTTGCTATTGTTAATTAGTACATATTTATTTATATTTGGCTCATATGCACCACCTGTGTCTGTATTTGCTTCCCTCCCTTGGAGGTTTTTTTAGCCCTGTTTTACTAATTTTTGTAATAAAGATTTAATTTTTAAATTATGCTCTAGCCTATGTCACTCATTATCCTTGGCAATTGCACCCTATGGATATAAGTTGATTTACCCCTAAGGAACTTATCTAGATGTGTGGTGAGCACTTTGACCCACCATGTGCTTCACAGAAGTTTATAATGTAGAGCCATAAAAATAAAAAATCATATTTTTTCACCAAAATGATCTTTTCACCCCCAATTTTTTATTTTCCCAAGGGTAAAAGAAGAAACTGGACCACAAAAGTTGTTGTGCAATTTGTCCTGAGTACGCTGATACCCCATATGTGGGGGTAAACCACTGTTAGGGCGCATGGCAGAGTTTGGAAGGGAAGGAGCGCCGTTTGACTTTTCAATGCAAAATTGACTGGAATTGAGATAGGACACCATGTCGCGTTTGGAGAGCCCCTGATGTACCTAAACATTGAAACCCCCCACACGTGACACCATTTGGAAAGAAGACCCCTTAAGAAACTTAGCTAGATGTGTTGTGAAAACTTTCAACCTCCAAGTGTTTCACTACAGTTTATAATGCAGAGCCATGAAAATAAAGATACTTTTTTTTCCACACAAATTATTTTTTAGCCCCCAGTTTTGTATTTTCTCAAGGGCAACAGGAGAAATTGGACCCAAAATGTTGTTGTCCAATTTGTCCTGAGTATGCTGATACCCCATATGTTGGGGTAAACCCCTGTTTGGGCACACGGGAGAGCTCGGAAAGGGAAGGAGTGCTGTTTTACTTTTTCAACGCAGAATTGGCTGGAATTGAGATCGGACACCATGTCGCGTTTGGAGAGCCCCTGATGTGCCTAAAAAGTGGAAACCCCCAATTCTAACTGAAACCCTAACCTAAACACACCCCTAACCCTAATCCCAACCATAACCCTAACCACACTCCTAACCCTAATCCCAACCATAAATGTAATCCAAACCCTAACTTTAGCCCCAACCCTGACTTTAGCCCCAACCCTAACCCCAACCCTAACTTTAGCCCCAATCCTAACCCTAACAGGAAAATGGAAATAAATAAATGTTTTAAAATTTTATTATTTTTCCCTAACTAAGGGGCGATGAAGGGGGGGTTTGATTTACTTTTATAGCGGGTTTCTTAGCAGATTTTTATGATTGGCAGCTGTCACACACTAAAAGACGCTTTTTATTGCAAAAAATAGTTTTTGCATCTCCAGATTTTGAGAGCTATAATTTTTCCAATATTTTGGTCCACAGAGTCATGTGAGGTCTTGTTTTTTGCAGGACGAGTTGACGTTTTTATTGGTACTATTTTTGGGCACGTGACATTTTTTGATAGCTTTTTATTCCAATTTTTGTGAGGTAGAATGAACAAAAAACAGCTATTCATGAATTTCTTTTGGGAAGGGGCGCTTATACCGTTCCACGTTTGGTAAAATTGATCAGCCAGTTTTATTCTTCAGGTCAGTACGATTATAGCGATACCTCATTTATATCATTTTTTTATGTTTTGGCTCTTTTATATGATAAAAACTATTTTATATAAAAAATAACTATTTTTGCATCACTTTATTCTGAGGACTATAACTTTTTTATTTTTTCGTTGATGATGCTGTATGGCGGCTCATTTTTTGTGGGAAAAGATGATGTTTTCAGCAGTACCATGGTCATTTATATCTGTCTTTTTGACAGATTATTCCACTTTTTGTTTGGCAGTATGATAAAGCGACGTTTTTTGCCTCTTTTTTTTACGGTGTTCACTGAAGGGGTTAACTAGTGGGACAGTTTTATAGGTCGGGTCGATACTAAATATGTGTACTTTTATTGTTTTTTTTTATTTATTTATTTAGATAAAGAACTGTATTTATTATCGCTTTGCTCCAAGGGTCTCAGGGAAGCACGCAGGGAGCCCCCTCCGTGCGCGATGCTTCCCTGTGCCGCCGGAACGCTGCGATCCTGATGTCAGGACTCTGAACATTTTTATTACCTTTTTGTGCATTACTGCCCTTTTCCAAGATGGCATCTTTGGTCTCATGTGCACTGTGTCTTCCTGCTATAAAACTCCACCCCAGCCTTCAGTCTGTGCTAGAGTATTCTGCCTTGCATCCAGCTCCTGACCTCTGGTGACTCCCTGGCAATATACCTGCTCCTGTGAACCTGTGGGGTTATCCTGCTACTCTGCTCTGAGTTCCTGCTGCATACACCAGTTCCAGTAATCCTCCTTCATCTGCTGCTCGTGTTTACTTCCATCTGCATTTGCTGGACATGTGAGCTGTTTCTGCTCTGCAAGAACCTGAGACTATTACCCAGACCTCCCTGGTTGACCTAAGATATTATTTGAACTGCCTTATAAGCATATCTATCTGTGTTGTGGACTAAGCAAGGACTTATTCATGTCAAGTATCCTCAAGAATAATTTTGCTTCATAGACTTTCTGCGTGATTGCATTTTCCTCTGAAGTTTCCTATAGACTGCTGAGCTGCATTTGATATTTGCACCAAGTGTTGTGGACTTGAGTTTCTCTCTGCACTTGTTTATATCACCGTGTGATAATATAGACTTTACCACTTATAAAACTGTGTCCTGTAGTTGTCTTGTTCCACGCAAAGAGTCTCCCGAGTTATCCCCTATAATTATTACAGGATACTCTAGCCTAAAAAATAAAGGAGACTGCTGGAACAATGACTGCAGAAAGCAGACTAGAGCAGGTGTTTTCCATAATTAGATCACTGCAGAAAGATGTGGAAGGTCTGCAAAAGAAGTTTGGAAGCTTTGAACACAATCAACAAGTGTTTGGACAGACTTTGCAGGACTTAAGCACCCGCATGGCAGCCCAGGAAAACAAACTTGCTGGCATAGAGTCCCAGTATGGACGGGCTTTTCAGGATATAAGCACGCAAATAGCTGCACAATAGATTTTTCCCTCTGGGCAACCGCCACCAGCTAGCCCACCTAAGTTGCCCCATTCAGATTTAATGGTGATCGCGACAAATTTCGTAGCTTTGTGAATCAATGTATGCTATATTTTGATGTGCATGCTGACCGTTTTCCTAATGATAGATCCAAATTATTGTGTGTAATAATGCTGCTGACCGCACGAGCGCTCGCCTGGGCGAATCCAATGATTGAGTCTCGTGACCCACGGTTAAATAACTTGGATGATTTCTTGGCCGCTATGGCATTAATGTTTGATGATCCTAATCGCCGTGCAACCGCTGAATCTGCTTTATTGTCTTTACGCCAGGCAAAACATTCTGTTATTGAGTATGCTACTGAATTCAGGAGATTAGCGGTAGATACCAATTGGGACAGTTATGCACAATTGCCTATCTTTAAAAGGGGTCTGTCTAGTATTGTAAAAGATGAACTAGCTCGCTCTGAGTCACCACAAGAGCTAGAAACATTTATACAGCACTGTGTGCGCATTGACATTCGCCTTACTGAGCGCAGGCAGGAGAAGTTTGCTGCATATAACCGTATTTCTAACTTTTTGTGCAGTGCTGGCTAAGGTACATTGATGATTTATTTATAACTTGGCAGGGCAGTGAACAACAGCTGCAGTTATTTATGGATGGTTTAAATTCCAATGTATTTAATATCAAACTGACTTACCAGTACAGTAGGACCGAGGTGGACTTTCTGGACATTAAAATATTGGTTGACAGACATCTGCATTTGCAGACGGATGTCTATCGAAAGCCCACCTCGGTCAATGCGTTGCTGAATGCGGGATCCAGTCATCCTGGGAGCACTGTTAGGACCATCCCGGTGGGTCAGTTCTTACGAATTAGGCGTATCTGTTCTTCTGAGGAGGGCCGCGGACCTGAAGGATAGGTTCCGGATGCGCGGGTACAGCGGCAAGAGCATCAGAAGGGGTTATATGCGGGCTAAGAAAAGCAGCCGTGCTGCACTCTTCCATTCTCAGGCAAAAAACAAAAAAGGACAGGATCAGATCAGGTTCATCTCTATGTTCAATGGGCGATGGGGGCAAATGAGGGAGTGCCTCCAGCGTCATTGGAGCGTATTACACACGGACCCAGTCCTGGCTGGGTGCCTACCCAAAAATCCCCTAATGACGGCAAGAAGGAGCCAAAACTTGGCCGATATTCTCGTCCATAGTCATTATGCTAGATAAATCAAAAAGAAAAAATGTAGCGCACTCCTCTTGTCCGGATAAAATCTTGATCTTTATTGGGACATCTTACAGAGACAAGCGGGTGGGAGAAAACGTGTTAGACAGAGAGGGACTACAGCTGTTTCGCGCTATAGGCGCTTCTACAGGTCCCAGTGATGGACGGAAGTGGGGAGGAGGGATTTATAGTCCATGTGCGCGTAATCCCATCCCCATATTTTCGTGCATCACAGGTAATCACGATACACAAACATATAACATATTAATATAAAATGTACAAACGAATACCTTAAAAACAGAGTGTGATGTGCTTCGTTGTTTAATATTTCACATAGCAAAAGAGAGGGAGAATGTTTTTTAACCTGAACGTCAAGGGGGACTTACAATATATATATATATGAAGAGGGGAAGATTCTGAATGCAATTTACAGGAAGACTGACATGTCTATCCGCTCATTTAACCCCAATGGGCCGGTAGCGTTAGTACGCATAATCCACCGAGCTTCACATCTTAAAAGAAGTTGATTTAGATTGCCCCCTAGTTGAGGTGAAAACACCCGTGAAATACCTGCAAACCGCAATGTATCAGTGTTACCTGAGTGGCATTGTCTGACGTGATTTATTAAACGGGGGACACCTTTTCCTGTTCGGACTGAAGCAAAATGTTCCTTTATGCGAATGTATAATGGACGGATGGTCTTGCCTATGTAATAAAAACCACACTGGCAAAAGATGGCATAAACAACATAGGTGGTTTTACAGGAAATAAAGTCTCTAACTGTATGTGTTATTGGTCCCATTTTTACGGTATGACCTATTAGATGTTGCGTACATAAATTACAATGGCCGCACTTATAATTTCCCTTAGGGATATCTTTATTGAGCCAATTCGTGCGGTCAGAGGTAATTCTATTCCGTACTAATGTGTCTCCTATATTTTTGCTGCGCCTGCTAGCAAACAACGGACCTTTTTGGAGTCTTTCAGCTAGATCTATGTCTTTGCTTAAAATGTGCCAGTTTTTTCTAATTACGGACCTGATATACGTGTCCATTGGTCCATATTTAAAGCTAAACACGAACTGTTTGTCATTACTATTGTTCTTATGATTCCCTAATTTTTTAGGGGAGGAGGCCTCTTTTTCTGCCCTTGTTAGGGCTGCATCCAATAGGGGGCGTGGATATCCTCGATTTTCGAAGCGCTTATACAGCGTTTGCGATTGTTTCTTAAAACCCCTTTCAGTACTATTAATTCTTTTGACTCTTAAAAACTGACTGAACGGCAAAGCCTGTTTTGTATAATAGGGGTGAGCGCTTTGAAAATGGAGGAGTGCATTAGAAGAAGTGGGTTTACGAAAAACCCCGGTGTTTACTACGCCTTCTTCAATGGTGATTTTGACATCTAGGAAATCCAAACTTTGATTTCCATAAAGAGAGGTAAAATTCATATTCATGGTGTTAATTTCAGATAAATATTGCACAAAATTCGTGAAGTCATTCGCCGTGCCATCCCAGATTACCAAGACATCATCCACATAGCGAATAAATAGTTTTATATGTTTTAAAAAAGGATTAATATCTGAATAGACGTATTTGTCCTCGAAAAATGCTAAATAAAGGTTGGCCAGGGTACATGAGACTGACGTACCCATGGCTGTACCTTCGCGTTGAACATACCATTGGTTATCGAACATAAACGCATTATGTTTGAGGACAAATGTTAAACCGTCGCATATGAAATTGATTGTCTGGGTATCTGTAGGTGTTTTTTGTAAAATCTCTCTTATAACATTTACCCCTAGATTTTGCGGGATCCTAGTGTATAAGCTCTCTACATCTATTGAAGCTAAGCTGAAGGTTTCTTGCCAGGTGAAATTCTTCATTACCCGTAGTAGATGATTAGTATCTTTAATGTATGAGGGTATATCCTGGAGGAGGGGGCGTAAAAGCCAGTCCAAATATCTTGACAAGGGCTCCGTAAGGGAGCCCACACCTGATACAATTGGTCGCCCTGGGGGATTTGTTGTTGATTTGTGGACTTTGGGTACGTGGTACCAATGAGATTTTTTTGGCGAATCTGGTATTAATTTTTCTGCCTGTTTTTTTGAAATTGTTCCTCTCTCCACATATACCCTCAACATGGATCTCAAATCATTTAGATATTTTACTGTAGGGTCACTTTTAATTTTTTCATAGGTTGTAACATCTGTCAATTGTCTTAGAGCCTCTGATATATAATAATTTTTTGTCATAAGAACGATGTTGCCTCCTTTATCAGATGCCCGAACTACTGTATCTTGCCAGTTTTTTATTTCTTGCAGAGCTTTATTCTCTGCTAGAGATAAATTAGATGGAAGCGTGTTATAGAGCAACGCTTCCATATCTTTGTTAACCTGTGCTTCAAACATATCCACCAAATTGCCCGGTGCAACTGGTGGTACGAATGTAGATTTGACCCCTCCCATAAACGGTTCAATAGGGATATTGTGTGTGTGGGTTAATTCCACCTCGGGATTAGCTAAACTGGCTAACTGCAAAGCATCCTCTTGTATGGTATCAAATTGACTATGTGGAGGCATAAAACCTAGAGGTCCCACCTGACATGGTATCTCCCCGGGCAATGTTGCTTCATTAAATTTGTTATTTTTATTTTTGTACATTTTAAATAGATGTATTTTTCTTACTGCTTTATACATGTCGACCTTAAAATCAACCAGGTCGAAAGGCTCAGGAAGACAAAAATTCAGGCCTTTTGCTAAAACAGAGAGATGAGATGTAAGTAGAATATGACTAGTCAAATTTATCACCATATTAGATGACTCAAGTTCTATGCTGGTGGTTTCCAAGAAACCTGCTTCCTTTTCCCTTTTCTTTGCAATCTTGTTGCGATGCCTCCATCCTCCCCGTCGCGTTCTCCATCTAAAGGGAGTGCCTGTGTAGTAAGGGTCTCCTCAGAATCTGCTGTTGGAGCAGGATCTTCATTGGCACTGGACTCGGAGTCAGTGGTCAAATAATCCCTTCGGGTATATTTCTTATTATTTTTATTATAAGGTGCATATCGATAAGATCTTTTAACAAAAGGTTTATTACTTTGACCGGGAACTCTTTTGTTCCAATTAAAAATGTTTCCTGATTCGAAATCCACTTTATCCCGAATAAATTTGTCCCTTTTCCTTTGTTTAATTTCCGTCTGTAGATTAATCAATTTTGTATCCAGTTTTTTTTCCAAAGTAGTCCATTGAGTTTCTGACAATCTTGATTTTAATTCCTCTTTTGTTTTACTCAGGTCCAACCTAGTTGTCTCGTAATTTATGATGTTTTGTTGCAAGACCAACTCCATCAGATCTTGTGAACATTTTAAAAGAATAGTTTCCCAATCTTTAATAAATTGCGGATTGTCCTGAAATTGAGACATATTTTTCGTGACTCTAAGGCCACGAGGGACTCTCCCGCAGTCTTTGTATGATTTAAGGGAATTATTAGTCCAGAACAGGTTGACTTCTCTCTCTGCTATGTTGAAAAATTTGAGTTCTAGAGTCTTTGTACTCAAAGAAAACACGTCCTCTCGTGTATCGCAATCAGTAAAATAACCCTCCACGTTCTCCCGACCCGCTAACAGTCCATGAGACAAAGGCTGAGTCTCTAACTCCATGATTGGAGAAATCAGCTGCTGCTACAACGCCAATTATATGGAAACGCAGTCAACAGGGAAGGCTTACAGCGTGCTCAATATGCAAAGACACAATGGTAGCCAAAAAATAGAAAAAAAGAAGAAAATTGGCACCGCTGCAGTGCACTTACCCCTCGTGCATGGAGATCATCCAAGTAGCTGAGACCCCGTTGTCTCTTATAGTCGGCCCTTTGAGGGTGCTGCTCGTGGAAAATACAAAATGTAGATAAATCAAAAAGAAAAAATGTAGCGCACTCCTCTTGTCCGGATAAAATCTTGATCTTTATTGGGACATCTTACAGAGACAAGCGGGTGGGAGAAAACGTGTTAGACAGAGAGGGACTACAGCTGTTTCGCGCTATAGGCGCTTCTACAGGTCCCAGTGATGGACGGAAGTGGGGAGGAGGGATTTATAGTCCATGTGCGCGTAATCCCATCCCCATATTTTCGTGCATCACAGGTAATCACGATACACAAACATGTAACATATTAATATAAAATGTACAAACGAATACCTTAAAAACAGAGTGTGATGTGCTTCGTTGTTTAATATTTCACATAGCAAAAGAGAGGGAGAATGTTTTTTAACCTGAACGTCAAGGGGGACTTACAATATATATATATATGAAGAGGGGAAGATTCTGAATGCAATTTACAGGAAGACTGACATGTCTATCCGCTCATTTAACCCCAATGGGCCGGTAGCGTTAGTACGCATAATCCACCGAGCTTCACATCTTAAAAGAAGTTGATTTAGATTGCCCCCTAGTTGAGGTGAAAACACCCGTGAAATACCTGCAAACCGCAATGTATCAGTGTTACCTGAGTGGCATTGTCTGACGTGATTTATTAAACGGGGGACACCTTTTCCTGTTCGGACTGAAGCAAAATGTTCCTTTATGCGAATGTATAATGGACGGATGGTCTTGCCTATGTAACAAAAACCACACTGGCAAAAGATGGCATAAACAACATAGGTGGTTTTACAGGAAATAAAGTCTCTAACTGTATGTGTTATTGGTCCCATTTTTACGGTATGACCTATTAGATGTTGCGTACATAAATTACAATGGCCGCACTTATAATTTCCCTTAGGGATATCTTTATTGAGCCAATTCGTGCGGTCAGAGGTAATTCTATTCCGTACTAATGTGTCTCCTATATTTTTGCTGCGCCTGCTAGCAAACAACGGACCTTTTTGGAGTCTTTCAGCTAGATCTATGTCTTTGCTTAAAATGTGCCAGTTTTTTCTAATTACGGACCTGATATACGTGTCCATTGGTCCATATTTAAAGCTAAACACGAACTGTTTGTCATTACTATTGTTCTTATGATTCCCTAATTTTTTAGGGGAGGAGGCCTCTTTTTCTGCCCTTGTTAGGGCTGCATCCAATAGGGGGCGTGGATATCCTCGATTTTCAAAGCGCTTATACAGCGTTTGCGATTGTTTCTTAAAACCCCTTTCAGTACTATTAATTCTTTTGACTCTTAAAAACTGACTGAACGGCAAAGCCTGTTTTGTATAATAGGGGTGAGCGCAGTAAGAAAAATACATCTATTTAAAATGTACAAAAATAAAAATAACAAATTTAATGAAGCAACATTGCCCGGGGAGATACCATGTCAGGTGGGACCTCTAGGTTTTATGCCTCCACATAGTCAATTTGATACCATACAAGAGGATGCTTTGCAGTTAGCCAGTTTAGCTAATCCCGAGGTGGAATTAACCCACACACACAATATCCCTATTGAACCGTTTATGGGAGGGGTCAAATCTACATTCGTACCACCAGTTGCACCGGGCAATTTGGTGGATATGTTTGAAGCACAGGTTAACAAAGATATGGAAGCGTTGCTCTATAACACGCTTCCATCTAATTTATCTCTAGCAGAGAATAAAGCTCTGCAAGAAATAAAAAACTGGCAAGATACAGTAGTTCGGGCATCTGATAAAGGAGGCAACATCGTTCTTATGACAAAAAATTATTATATATCAGAGGCTCTAAGACAATTGACAGATGTTACAACCTATGAAAAAATTAAAAGTGACCCTACAGTAAAATATCTAAATGATTTGAGATCCATGTTGAGGGTATATGTGGAGAGAGGAACAATTTCAAAAAAACAGGCAGAAAAATTAATACCAGATTCGCCAAAAAAATCTCATTGGTACCACGTACCCAAAGTCCACAAATCAACAACAAATCCCCCAGGGCGACCAATTGTATCAGGTGTGGGCTCCCTTACGGAGCCCTTGTCAAGATATTTGGACTGGCTTTTACGCCCCCTCCTCCAGGATATACCCTCATACATTAAAGATACTAATCATCTACTACGGGTAATGAAGAATTTCACCTGGCAAGAAACCTTCAGCTTAGCTTCAATAGATGTAGAGAGCTTATACACTAGGATCCCGCAAAATCTAGGGGTAAATGTTATAAGAGAGATTTTACAAAAAACACCTACAGATACCCAGACAATCAATTTCATATGCGACGGTTTAACATTTGTCCTCAAACATAATGCGTTTATGTTCGATAACCAATGGTATGTTCAATGCGAAGGTACAGCCATGGGTACGTCAGTCTCATGTACCCTGGCCAACCTTTATTTAGCATTTTTCGAGGACAAATACGTCTATTCAGATATTAATCCTTTTTTAAAACATATAAAACTATTTATTCGCTATGTGGATGATGTCTTGGTAATCTGGGATGGCACGGCGAATGACTTCACGAATTTTGTGCAATATTTATCTGAAATTAACACCATGAATATGAATTTTACCTCTCTTTATGGAAATCAAAGTTTGGATTTCCTAGATGTCAAAATCACCATTGAAGAAGGCGTAGTAAACACCGGGGTTTTTCGTAAACCCACTTCTTCTAATGCACTCCTCCATTTTCAAAGCGCTCACCCCTATTATACAAAACAGGCTTTGCCGTTCAGTCAGTTTTTAAGAGTCAAAAGAATTAATAGTACTGAAAGGGGTTTTAAGAAACAATCGCAAACGCTGTATAAGCGCTTCGAAAATCGAGGATATCCACGCCCCCTATTGGATGCAGCCCTAACAAGGGCAGAAAAAGAGGCCTCCTCCCCTAAAAAATTAGGGAATCATAAGAACAATAGTAATGACAAACAGTTCGTGTTTAGCTTTAAATATGGACCAATGGACACGTATATCAGGTCCGTAATTAGAAAAAACTGGCACATTTTAAGCAAAGACATAGATCTAGCTGAAAGACTCCAAAAAGGTCCGTTGTTTGCTAGCAGGCGCAGCAAAAATATAGGAGACACATTAGTACGGAATAGAATTACCTCTGACCGCACGAATTGGCTCAATAAAGATATCCCTAAGGGAAATTATAAGTGCGGCCATTGTAATTTATGTACGCAACATCTAATAGGTCATACCGTAAAAATGGGACCAATAACACATACAGTTAGAGACTTTATTTCCTGTAAAACCACCTATGTTGTTTATGCCATCTTTTGCCAGTGTGGTTTTTATTACATAGGCAAGACCATCCGTCCATTATACATTCGCATAAAGGAACATTTTGCTTCAGTCCGAACAGGAAAAGGTGTCCCCCGTTTAATAAATCACGTCAGACAATGCCACTCAGGTAACACTGATACATTGCGGTTTGCAGGTATTTCACGGGTGTTTTCACCTCAACTAGGGGGCAATCTAAATCAACTTCTTTTAAGATGTGAAGCTCGGTGGATTATGCGTACTAACGCTACCGGCCCATTGGGGTTAAATGAGCGGATAGACATGTCAGTCTTCCTGTAAATTGCATTCAGAATCTTCCCCTCTTCATATATATATATATTGTAAGTCCCCCTTGACGTTCAGGTTAAAAAACATTCTCCCTCTCTTTTGCTATGTGAAATATTAAACAACGAAGCACATCACACTCTGTTTTTAAGGTATTCGTTTGTACATTTTATATTAATATGTTATATGTTTGTGTATCGTGATTACCTGTGATGCACGAAAATATGGGGATGGGATTACGCGCACATGGACTACAAATCCCTCCTCCCCACTTCCGTCCATCACTGGGACCTGTAGAAGCGCCTATAGCGCGAAACAGCTGTAGTCCCTCTCTGTCTAACACGTTTTCTCCCACCCGCTTGTCTCTGTAAGATGTCCCAATAAAGATCAAGATTTTATCCGGACAAGAGGAGTGCGCTACATTTTTTCTTTTTGATTTATCTACATTTTGTATTTTCCACGAGCAGCACCCTCAAAGGGCCGACTATAAGAGACAACGGGGTCTCAGCTACTTGGATGATCTCCATGCACGAGGGGTAAGTGCACTGCAGCGGTGCCAATTTTCTTCTTTTTTTCTATTTTTTGGCTACCATTATAGTCATTATGCTCCGGTGACTCAAAATTTCTTCAACTCCCGAGGCCCTCCACAGGGATACTTCCCATGTGGGACATGTGTGGCCTGTAAAAATATATTAAGAACAACTACCTTTACTTCGGTGGATGGTGTTAAAAATTTTTCCATCAAACAATATATCACGTGTGCCACCACACAGGTGATATACTACGCGACATGTGGATGCCCCAAAATCTACATTGGCTTAACATCACGCCAATTAAGGATACGCACACGGAAGCATGTACGGGACATCCAGGCGGCAGCTTCTATCACTGACCTGACGTTATTAAAAGCAATCCCTAGACATTATAAATTGTTCCATCAATGCAATCCAAAATCATTCATGGTCAGGGGTATTCAACATGTCCGATGTGGCATTCGTGGTGGAGACATCAAACGCCTATTAGCCCAAAAGGAATGTAGGTGGATTACCATCTTGGGGACTATGTCCCCTAACGGACTTAATGAATCACAAGGTTTTGCCTCATTCCTATAGTATTATCCATTGCTTTTTGCCTGTGTGTTCCCTGCCATCGTCCTGTCATCTATTTGATTTTAATGGCTTGTTTTGTTCATTTTTGTCCTGTGCACTCACTTTGTTGTTTTCTCTTTTAAACTAAATGAAAAATTTTATTTATACTTTACCTGTATGACTCCAAGTGGCACCGTCTGGATGGATGAAAAATATCTCTGTCTCTACCTATTGGATGGATGCTATAAAGCCTGCTACTGGTTAAGAAAATCTACTCACTGGCGTCCATATCTGGATTAAAGAAATGGACTGTATAATGACTCTAGTACTCTTGATATAGTTTGTTTTTTTGTCTTGGCAACAGTTTGTGATATGGGGATTATGGGATCTGATGTATATTGTATAAAGATCCGTATTATGTTAGTATATCACCATTGGTTACCTCTAGTAAAAGCCAAGCACTGCTATATCATATATAGCATTTCCGGTGAGGTCTGATGTGCGCGCTGTGCGGCCTTACTGTCCGCTTCCATGCTGTGCAGCAGCGCCGCTTTCTGTGTACCTGGTTGCCTGGTGACGGCTAGGCGCCGGCCGCCCCACGTGACCGGGTCTGGACTGATGGTGCCGGTGTGCAGTGATGGACGGCGTTTTGGCTGCGCGCATGCGCTCTCAGCATACTCCAATTGGCGTCCTCTGATCAGATGATCGGATTGGATGAATACAAATGCAGGGATTGTTACTGTTACTAGCTACGCCCCCTGAAGAAGGTCACCTGTACTGAAACGTACGTTGGGGAATGGGTCCCAGCTCCACTGCACTGCGCCATGACGGGTAATGGTATCTGATTACAGTTTCTTACTTTGTTTTTGTGCCGCCAGTATACTGCTGATATTTAGAGATGGGTGAGCAGAAGGTATGAGGGCAATGAGGAGGCTCCTGTATATTAAGTGGTAGCTTGTAGTACATGCAGGAGCGCCAATACTAACTCTGCTGGTCCTATTTTGCTATAGTTAACCCCATATTACCTAACAGTATTATCTATATGGTAGCACTATGAACTTTACATACCCTAGGTGCATTGCGCTTGAGCTGGTACTCATCATCTTGGTAGTTTTTGGTCACTGACCCAGTGTATATTTATTAGTCTATTGGGCTGCTTTATACGTTGCTTTTTTAAATGATTTTTGTATGGTGTGTTTTACATGGCTGAAATAAAATTATTGTGTATCTTTGATAAACTAGCAATGACTCAGGTTCCTTTTGTTGTATAACATGCATTGTTAGAGTCGCTATTTTCACAATATGCAATCAGCATATACAGTGCCTAAAAGTAGTATTCAACCCCCTGCAGATTTAGCAGGTTTAATAAGATGCAAATAAGTTAGAGCCTTCAAACTTCAAACAAGAGCAGGGTTTATTAACAGATGCATTAATCTTACAAACCAAAAAGTTTTGTTGTTCAGTTAAATTTTTATAAATTTTAAACATAAAAGTGTGGGTCAATTATTATTCAACCCCTAGGTTTAATATTTTGTCGAATAACCTTTGTTTGCAATTACAGCTAATAATCATCTTTTATAAGACCTGATCAGGCCGGCACAGGTCTCTGGAGTTATCTTGGCCCACTCCTCCATGCAGATCTTCTCCAAGTTATCTAGGTTCTTTGGGTGTCTCATGTGGACTTTAATCTTGAGCTCCTTCCACAAGTTTTCAATTGTGTTAAGGTCAGGAGACTGAATAGGCCACTGCAACACCTTGTTTTTTTGCCTCTTGAACCAGGCCTTGGTTTTCTTGGCTGTGTGCTTTGGGTCGTTGTCTTGTTGGAAGATGAAATGATGACCCATCTTAAGATCCTTGATGGAGGAGCGGAGGTTCTTGGCCAAAATCTCCAGGTAGGCCGTGCTATCCATCTTCCCATGGATGCGGACCAGATGGCCAGGCCCCTTGGCTGAGAAACAGCCCCACAGCATGATGCTGCCACCACCATGCTTGACTGTAGGGATGGTATTCTTGGGGTCGTATGCAGTGCCATCCAGTCTCCAAACGTCACGTGTGTGGTTGGCACCAAAGATCTCGATCTTGGTCTCATCAGACCAGAGAACCTTGAACCAGTCAGTCTCAGAGTCCTCCAAGTGATCATGAGCAAACTGTAGACGAGCCTTGACATGACGCTTTGAAAGTAAAGGTACCTTACGGGCTCGTCTGGAACGGAGACCATTGCGGTGGAGTACGTTACTTATGGTATTGACTGAAACCAATGTCCCCACTGCCATGAGATCTTCCCGGAGCTCCTTCCTTGTTGTCCTTGGGTTAGCCTTGTGTTGTGAAATTGGATTCTGGGCTCCCCCGGTGGCCACTTGTGGAATTGTACTTGTGTGCATCATCCCCTCTGTTCACCTGCTCCTATTAGGATGTGGGAGTCGCTATATAACCTTGCTCCTCTGTCAGTTTCATGCCGGTCATCAATGTAATCAGAAGCCTTCTGTGCATGTTCCTGCTACTAGACAACTCCTAGCTAAGTTGGACTTTTGTCCTTGTGTGTTTTTGCATTTTGTTCCTGTTCACAGCTGCTGTTTCGTTACTGTGTCTGGAAAGCTCTTGTGAGCGGAAATTGCCACTCTGGTGTTATGAGTTAATGCTAGAGTCTTAAAGTAATTTCTGGATGGTGTTTTGATAGGGTTTTCTGCTGACCATGAAAGTGCCCTTTCTGTCTTCATGCTATCTAGTAAGCGGACCTCGATTTTGCTAAACCTATTTTCATACTACGTTTGTCATTTCATCTAAAATCACCGCCAATATATGTGGGGGCCTCTGTCTGCCTTTTGGGAAAATTTCTCTAGAGGTGAGCCAGGACTGTCTTTTCCTCTGCTAGGATTAGGTAGTTCTCCGGCTGGCGCTGGGCATCTAGGGATAAAAAACGTAGGCATGCTACCCGGCCACTTCTAGTTGTGCGACAGGTTTAGTTCATGGTCAGTATAGTTTCCATCTTCCAAGAGCTAGTTCTCATATATGCTGGGCTATGTTCTCTCACCATTGAGAATCATGACAGCCTTGACTCTTCGGACAAGCCTGGCCTCGGCACGGGAGGAAACTTTCAAAGGCTGTCCAGGCCGTGGAAGGCTAACAGTAGTTCCATAAGCCTTCCACTTCCGGATGATGCTCCCAACAGTGGAGACAGGTAGGCCCAACTCCTTGGAAAGGGTTTTGTACCCCTTGCCAGCCTTGTGACCCTCCACGATCTTGTCTCTGATGGCCTTGGAAAGCTCCTTTGTCTTTCCCATGTTGACCATGTTTGAGTGCTGTTCACAAGTTTGGGGAGGGTCTTAAATAGTCAGAAAAGGCTGTAAAAAGAGATAATTAATCCAAACATGTGAAGCTCATTGTTCTTTGTGCCTGAACTACTTCTTAATACTTTAGGGGAACCAAACAGAATTCTGGTGGGTTGAGGGGTTGAATAATAAATGACCCTCTGAAAAGACTTTTCACAATTTAAAAAAAAAAAATAAACAAAGAAATAACATTCTTTTTTGCTGCAGTGCATTTCACACTTCCAGGCTGATCTACAGTCCAAATGTCACAATGCCAAGTTAATTCCAAATGTGTAAACCTGCTAAATCTGCAGGGGGTTGAATACTACTTGTAGGCACTGTAGATGTAAACTTATGCAACGCAATATATGTGATAAATAATTACTTGGAGAGGTTATATATTATTCATGCTACTGAATTCAGGAGATTAGCGGTAGATACCAATTGGGACAGTTATGCACAATTGCCTATTTTTAAAAGGGGTCTGTCTAGTATTGTAAAAGATGAACTAGCTCGCTCTGAGTCACCACAAGAGCTAGAGACATTTATACAGCATTGTGTGCGCATTGACATCTGCCTTACTGAGCGTAGGCAGGAGAAGTTTGCTGCATATAACCGTATTTCTAACTTTTCCCTTCCTTCCAAAGAGCCTGCAGGTAAAACATCTCGGGAGGTAGAGGAGGTGCCCATGCAAATTGATTCCGTTCAGAGGCGCGAGATCAATGAGCGCCGGTAGCATCGCCTTCGTGAAAGTCTATGTTTCTACTGCGGCCAGTCTGACCACTTCTTGATCAATTGTCACAAGGGTCCTAGACGGCCTAACAAGGTGCTAGCAGCAGTAGGGGAGTATGACAACTGTGATGATGAATCTGACATCTCTGAATGTAGCCTGCCTTTAAACTCTGTATTCCATTCACTTTCTATGACTTCACCCCCCAAGAAGCTTAAGGAAAAGAACTCTCACTGTTCTCTCCTTATTAAGATCCTGTGTTCAAGACAGTGGATTTCCAGTGCAGATATGATTGACTCTGGTGCAGGTGGCAATTTCATGGATATCGCATTTGCCAAGGAACATGGTATTGAAATTCAGCAAAGAGCCTCTCCAATTACCATGGAAACAGTGGATGGGTCACCTTTAATCTCTGGGCCTGTGGATCAGGAGACCGTACCCCTTGAAATTTTGTTGGAGCCTAATCATCAGGAGCAACTTTCTTTCTTGCTAATTTCTTCTCATTTTCCTGTGATTTTAGGCATTCCTTGGTTGCATTCTCAGAACCCAATTATCAACTGGGAGACCAAGGAGATTATCTTTCCAACAAGGAGCAACTCAGCGTTAACAGAAGCTGTCCCTGAGTCCACAGCTATGGAACCACATGTACAGGTATTTTCTTTACCTCCAGCATATAAAGAGTTCTCTGACATCTGTGACAAGAAGAATGCAGATCAGCTTCCTCCACACAGGCATTATGACTGTCCCATTGAGTTGCTTCCTGGGGCAGCTATTCCTTTTGGTAACGTATACCCTTTGGCGGCACCTGAGCTTCAAGCCTTAAAGGAGTATATTGATGAAAATCTGGCCAAAGGCTTCATACGTCCTTCTTCCTCACCAGCAGGAGCACCTATCTTTTTTGTAAAGAAGAAGGATGGGACCCTGAGACCCTGTGTTGACTATCGGGAACTCAATAAGATAACCGTACGAAACCGTTACCCTTTGCCTCTAATTCCCGAATTACTGGAAAGAGTCAGCCATGCTAAGGTGTTCTGTTATGGACCTGGTGGTTAGGTGCACCAGGAATGACCTGATAGTTAAACACGGAATCGGGACGAGCTCTGGGGAAATGGGAACTCTGCTGACCGCAAACCGTACTCCTATCAACACAACTAGAAATAGCCGTGGAGCGTGCCTGACTCTGCCTAGACGCCTCTTCACAGCCTAAGAGCTAACTACCCCACAAGTATTGACTGTGAGTTAAGAGGAAATCACAAACACAGGATGAAATAGGCTTTAGCAAAGAGAGGCCAGTCTAACTAAACAGATTGAGGACAGAAAAGGGATCTTTGCGGTCAACACAACAAACTACAAAAACCACGCAGAGTGTGCAAAAAATACCCCCGCACCGACTCACGGTGCGGTGGTGCCACTCTGCACCCCCAGAGCTTCCAGCTAGCCAGGCAGTTTCATGAAAGCCAGCTGGACTAGAACTTAGCAAGAAAAACCATAAGAACAAATGAACAAGCAGGAACTTAGCTTTTGCTGGAGTAGTCAGGTCCTCAGAAAGATCCAGGAAAGATCTGAACCAGTACTAGAACATTGACAGAAGGCATGGAGTAATGATCTGAGTGGAGTTAAATAGCGAATCCAGCCTAGCCCTAAACGAGGGCAGGTGGGGAAGGAATCTCAGAACCAGCAGCTCCACTCACAGCCACCAGAGGGAGTCCATGGACAGAACTCACCGAAGTACCATTCATGACCACAGGAGGGAGTTCAAGAACGGAATTCACAACAGTGTTCTCTAAACTGGATCTTCGTGGGGCTTATAATTTGGTGTTTATTCGTCCAGGGTATGAGTGGAAGACAGTATTCAGATGCCGGTATGGACACTTTGAATCTCTTGTGATGCCCTTCGGGCTTTGTAACGCCCCTGCAACATTTTAACACTTTGCTAATGACATTTTCAGAGATTTGTTGGACCAGTTTGTAGTGATCTATTTGGACGATATACTAATCTTTTCTGACTCTCTACAGGAACATGAAGAACATGTCAAAACTGTTTTAAGACATCTTAAAGAGAACCATCTGTATATTAAGCTGGAGAAATGTGAGTTCCATCATTCTGAGATACAGTTCTTAGGTTATATCATCTCTCCCCAGGGGCTGAACATGGAATCTGGTAAGATTCAGGCTATCCTTGACTGGCCGGTACCAAAGAACGTTAAGGAGGTCCAACGTTTTATTGGTTTTGCAAATTTCTACAGACGCTTCATTCGAAATTTTTCTGATATTGTCCGTCCCATTACTTCCTTGACAAAGAAGGAAAAGCCCTTTAAGTGGTCATCACAGGCTCAAGAAGCTTTTGATCAGCTTAAGATCTGTTTCACATCAGCACCGCTGATGATACACCCAGATCCAACACTTTCTTTCATTGTGGAGGTGGACGCTTCTGATAATGCTTTGGGGGCTATTCTCTCCCAAAGAACTGGAGAGAAGGGTTTGCTACATCCTTGTGCTTTCTTTTCCCGTAGACTAACCTCAGCAGAGAAGAATTACGACGTGGGAGACAAGGAATTGCTGGCTATTATTGCGGCTTTCAAAGAATGGAGGCATCATATGCAAGGAGATGCACAACAGATCATAGCGCTAACTGACCATCGCAATTTAGAGTTCCTTAGATCCGCTAGATGTCTTTCTCCTCGTCAGGCTCATTGGAACTTATTTTTAAATCAATTTAACTTTGTTATCTCGTACCGTCCAGGTTCTCGTAATGGGAAGGATGATGCTTTATCCTGAATCCATGCTGCGGATTCCGTACCTGGAGCCCCGTCCAAGACCATTCTATCTGATGCCAATTTCATCGGAGTTATCCACGATCAGGACTTGTGGAAGGAGTGCAGGGAGGCCTATGACGGCGATGTTTTTCTGGCCAACCCACCTGTGGATATTAATCTTTTCTTTAAGGGTGGCATGTGGTTCAGAGATCGACATATCTACGTCCCTGAGGTCGTCCGTCTGCAGATCCTCAAGTTGGTACATGACTCCAAGTTGGCTGGTCACAGGGGGGTACAGAAGACACAAGAGTTCCTGAGCCGATTCTTCTGGTGGCCACCTTGCCTGAAGGATACCAAGGACTATGTTCTCTCTTGCAAGGTATGTGCTCATTACAAGACTCCTCATGTGGCACCTACGGGTCTTCTACAACCATTACCTGTTCCGTCCCGCCCTTGGGGGTCTATATCAATGGACTTTATTGTGGAGCTGCCTACATCGGGGGCCATGAATACAATCATGGTGGTAGTTGATCGCCTGACTAAAGCTGCTCATTTTGTTCCGTGCACCGGCCTCCCCTCAGCTAAAGATACAGTGAACTTGGTTATACAGAATGTCTTTCGGTTGCATGGGGTTCCGGATGAGATCATCTCTGACTGTGGAGTGCAGTTCACTTCAAGATTCTGGAAGGGGTTTTGCTCTGCACTCAATATTAATGTCTGTCTCTCTTCTGCTTACCATCCCCAGACAAATGGTCAGACTGAGCGTACCAACCAGACGCTGGAACAATATCTAAGATGCTATGTCAGCCATCTCCAGGATGATTGGTTGGAGTTGCTGCCATTAGCTGAATTTTCATATAACAATTCTCAGAGCGCCTCCACTAAATTTACACCTTTCTTTGCCAATCTGGGTTATCATCCGTGTATCTTACCTAGGTCTCCAATTAATTCTCCGGTTCCAGCAGTGGAGGAAAGGCTGACTGCGATGAGGCAAAATCTGGAGGTTCTGAAGGAATCCCTGACCACAGCTCAAGAACTTTATAAGAGATCGGCTGATAGATTCCGTAAACCTGCACCCATGTTCAAGGTAGGAGATTCCGTGTGGTTAGCAACTAAGAATCTGAAGTTAAACATTCCTTCACAAAAACTTGGACAGAAATTCATTGGCCCTTTCAAGATCAACGGTATTGTGAGCTCTGTGTCCTGCCGGCTGAAGCTGCCTAGCACTATGAAGGTACACCCAGTTTTTCATGTATCTTTACTAAAGCCTGCATCTCCTAATACCTTCCAGGGACGTGTTGTGCCACCTCCGCAGCCTGTGGTGATTGATGGGCAAGAACAATTTGTGGTGGAGGAAATTGTTGATTCCAGAATTCGCAGGAATCGGCTCCAATATCTGATAAGATGGCAGGGATATCCCCCTGAGGAAGACTCTTGGGAACCTGTGGAAAACATCAATGCCAAACAGAAGATTTCTCGTTTTCATCAGAGATTCCCTGAGAAACCAGGTCCAGGATCGTCCTGAGGCCGCTTCTAAGGAGGGAGTAATGTCAGGACTCTGAACATTTTTTATTACCTTTTTGTGCATTACTGCCCTTTTCCAAGATGGCGTCTTTGGTCTTATGTGCACTGTGTCTTCCTGCTATAAAACTCCACCCCAGCCTTCAGTCTGTGCTATAGTTTTCTGCCTTGCATCCAGCTCCTGACCTCTGGTGACTTCCTGGCTATATACCTGCTCCTGTGAACCTGTGGGGTTATCCTGCTACTCTGCTCTGAGTTCCTGTTGCATACACCAGTTCCAGTAATCCTCCTTCATCTGCTGCTCGTGTTTACTTGCATCTGCATTTGCTGGACATGTAAGCTGTTTTTGCGTGATTGCATTTTCCTCTGAAGTTTCGTATAGACTGCTGAGCTGCATTTGATATTTGCACCAAGTGTTGTGGACTTGAGTTTCTCTCTGCACCAGTTTGAATCACTGTGTGATAATATAGACTTTACCACTTATAAAACTGTGTCCTGTAGTTGTCTTGTTCCACGCAAAGAGTCTCCTGAGGTATCCCCTATAATTATTACACCTGACATTACTCATTAGAAGCAGCCTCAGGACAATCCTGGACCTGGTTTCTCAGGGAATCTCTGATGAAAACGAGAAATCTTCTGTTGGGCATTGATGTTTTCCACAGTTTCCCAAGAGTCTTCCTCAGGGGGATATCCCTGCCATCTTATCAGATATTGGAGCCGATTCCTGCGAATCCTGGAATCAACAATTTCCTCCACCACAAATTGTTCTTGCCCATCAATCACCACAGGCTGCGGAGGTGGCACAACACGTCCCTGGAAGGTATTAGAAGATACAGGCTTTAGTAAAGATACATGAAAAACTGGGTGTACCTTCATAGTCCTAGGCAGCTTCAGCCGGCAGGCCACAGAGCTCACAATACCATTGATCTTGAAAGGGCCAATGAATTTCTGTCAAGTTTTTGTGAAGGAACATTTAACTTCAGATTCTTAGTTGCTAACCACACGGAATCTCCTACCTTGAACATGGGTGCAGGTTTACGGAATCTATCAGCCGATCTCTTATAACGTTCTTGAGCTGTGGTCAGGGATTCCTTCAGAACCTCCAGATTTTGCCTCATCGCAGTCAGCCTTTCCTCCACTGCCGGAACCGGAGAATTAATTGGAGACCTAGGTGAGATACAAGGATGATAACCCAGATTGGCAAAGAAAGGTGTAAAATTAGTGGAGGCGCTCTGAGAATTGATATATGAAAATTCGGCTAACGGCAACCAATCATCCTGGAGATGGCTGACATAGCATCTTAGATATTGTTCCAGCGTCTGGTTGGTACGCTCAGTCTGACCATTTGTCTGGGGATGATAATCAGAAGAGAGACAGACATTAATATTGAGTGCAGAGCAAAACCCCTTCCAGAATTTTGAAGTGAACTGCACTCCACGGTCAGAGATGATCTCATCCGGAACCCCATGCAACCGAAAGACATTCTGTATAACCAAGTTCACTGTATCTTTAGCTGAGGGGAGGCCAGTGCACGGAACAAAATGAGCAGCCTTAGTCAGGCGATCAACTACCACCATGAATGTATTCATGCCCCCCGATGTAGGCAGCTCCACAATAAAGTCCATTGATATAGACCCCCAAGGGCGGGACAGAACAGGTAATGGTTGTAGAACACCCGTAGGTGCCACATGAGGAGTCTTGTAATGAGCACATACCTCGCAAGAGAGAACATAGTCCTTGGTTTCCTTCAGGCAAGTTGGCCACCAGAAGAATCGGCTCAGGAACTCTTGTGTCTTCTGTACCCCCTGTGACCAGCCAACTTGGAGTCATGTACCAACTTGGGGATCTGCAGACGGACGACCTCAGGGACATAGATACGTCGATCTCTGAACCACATGCCACCCTTAAAGACAAGATTAATATCCACAGGTGGGTTGGCCAGAAATACATCACCGTCATAGGCCTCCCTGCACTCCTTCCACAAGTCCTGATCGTGGATAACTCCGATGAAATTGGCATCAGATAGAATAGTCTTGGACGGGGCTCCAGGTACGGAATCCGCAGCATGGATTCGGGATAAAGTATCAGCCTTCCCATTACGAGAACCTGGACGGTACGAGATAACAAAGTTAAATTGATTTAAAAATAAGTTCCAACGAGCCTGACGAGGAGAAAGACATCTAGCGGATCTAAGGAACTCTAAATTGCGATGGTCAGTTAGCGCTATGATCTGTTGTGCAGCTCCTTGCAGATGATGCCTCCATTCTTTGAAAGCCGCAATAATAGCCAGCAATTCCTTGTCTCCCATGTCGTAATTCTTCTCTGCTGAGGTTAGTCTATGAGAAAAGAAAGCACAAGGATGTAGCAGACCCTTCTCTCCAGTTCCTTGGGAGAGAATAGCCCCCAAAGCATTATCAGAAGCGTCCATCTCCACAATGAAAGAAAGTGTTGGATCTGGGTGTATCATGAAAAACACCAAAAAAGGAAAAATTCAAGAAAACACACCAAAAACAGGCAGAGATGCTTACCTGTCTAAATGGGCCTCAATACAAATGCTAAAGCAGGGTGCAGCGGACCCAAATAAAATAGCAAATGCACAGGTGCAATACCTAATGAAACAGCCAGCCTTCAATCAGGGATTGGCCGTGTGGTACACCAATGCACTAAGATACATACTCTGTATGTGGCGTGTTCACACAAGGAATGCAGAGCATCTGGTTCTCAGCCTATTAATGACTGGCAAAAAGTAAGGACCCTTGACGCGGGTTGCCAGCTTACATATTATGGCCAGAATATCAACCAATACCTTACATATATTTATATGTTTTGTTTTGCATGTTGTATTTTTGCAGGGTGCAGTTGGGCCCAAATGGTTCTGTACACTGTGGCCTCTGTTCACACAGGATGCATTATAGTTAGCACTGGGCAGCCCGCCATAGGGCATCATTAATAGGCTGAGAACCAGATGCTCTGCATTCCTTGTGTGAACACGCCACATACAGAGTATGTATCTTAGTGCATTGGTGTACCACACTGCCAATCCCTGATTGAAGGCTGGCTGTTTCATTAGGTATGTGCATTTGCTATTTTATTTGGGTCCGCTGCACCCTGCTTGTGCATTTGTATTGAGGCCCATTTAGACAGGTAAGCATCTCTGCCTGTTTTTGGTGTGTTATCTGGGTGTATCAACAGCGGTGCTGATGTGAAACAGATCGTAAGCCGATCAAAAGCTTCTTGAGCCTGTGATGACCACTTAAAGGGCTTTTCCTTCTTTGTCAAGGAAGTAATGGGACGGACAATATCAGAAAAATTTCGAATGAAGTGTCTGTAGAAATTTGCAAAACCAATAAAACGTTGGACCTCCTTAGCGTTCTTGGGTACTGGCCAGTCAAGGTTAGCCTGAATCTTACCAGATTCCATGATCAGCCCCTGGAGAGAGATGATATAACCTAAGAACTGTATCTCAGAACGATGGAACTTGCATTTCTCTGACTTAATATACAGATGGTTCTCTTTCAGACGTCTTAAAACAGTTTTGACATGTTCTTCATGTTCCTGTAGAGAGTCAGAAAAGATTAGTATAACGTCCAAATAGATCACTACAAACTGGTCCAACAAATCTCTGAAAATGTCATTAGCAAGGTGTTGAAACGTTGCAGGGGCGTTACAAAGCCCAAAGGGCATCACAAGAGATTCTCCTTGGTCTCCCAGTTGATAATTGGGTTCTGAGAATGCAATCAAGGAATGTCTAAAATCACAGGAAAATGAGGAGAAGAAATTAGCAAGAAAGAAAGTTACTCCTGATGATTAGGCTCCAACAAAATTTCAAGGGGTACGGTCTCCTGATCCACAGGCCCAGAGATTAAAGGTGACCCATCCACTGTTTCCATGGTAATTGGAGAGGCTCTTTGCTGAATTTCAATACCATGTTCCTTGGCAAATGCGATATCCATGAAATTGCCACCTGCACCAGAGTCAATCATAGCTGCACTGGAAATCCACTGTCCTGAACACAGGATCTTAATAGGGAGAGAACAGTGAGAGTTCTTTTCCTTAAGCTCCTTGGGGGGTGAAGTCATAGAAAGTGAATGGAATACAGCGTTTAAAGGCAGGCTACATTCAGAGATGTCAGATTCATCATCACAGTTGTCATACTCCCCTACCGCTGCTAGCACCTTGTTAGGCCGTCTGGCACACTTAGGACAATTGATCAGAAAGTGGTCAGACTGGCCGCAGTAGAAACATAGACTTTCACGAAGGCGATGCTCCCGGCGCTAATTGATCTCGCGCCTCTGAACGGAATCAATTTGCATGGGCACCTCCTCCACCTCCCGAGATGTTTTACCTGCAGGCTCTTTGGAAGGAAGGGAAAAGTTAGAAATACGGTTATATGCAGCAAACTTCTCCTGCCTACGCTCAGTAATGCGAATGTCAATGCGCAGACAATGCTGTATAAATGTCTCTAGCTCTTGTGATGACTCAGAGCGAGCTAGTTCATTTTTTACAATACTAGACAGACCCCTTTTAAAAATAGGCAATTTGTCTGTCCCAATTGGTATCTACCGCTAATCTCCTGATTTCAGTAGCATACTCAATAACAGAACATTTTGCCTGGCGTAAAGACAATAAAGCAGATTCAGCGGTTGCACAGTGATTAGGATCATCAAACATTAATGCCATAGCGGCCAAGAAATCATCCAAGTTATTTAACCGTGGGTCACGAGACTCAATCATCGGATTCGCCCAGGCGAGTGCTCGTGCAGTCAGCAGCGTTATTACACACAATACTTTGGATCTATCATTAGGAAAATGGTCAGCATGCACATCAAAATATAGCATACATTGATTCACAAAGCCACAAAATTTGTCGCAATCACCATTAAATCTGAATGGGGGCAACTTAGGTGGCTAGCTGGTGGCGGTTGCCCAGAGGGAAAAGTCGCTTGTGCAGCTATTTGCGTGCTTATGTCCTGCAAAGTCTGTCCAAACACTTGTTGATTGTGTTCAAAGTTTCCAAACTTCTTTTGCATACCTTCCACATTTTTCTGCAGTGATCTAATTATGGAAAACACCTGCTCTAGTCTGCTTTCTGCAGTCATTGTTCCAGCAGTCTCCTTTTTTTTTTAGGCTAGAGTATCCTGTAATAATTATAGGGGATAACTCAGGAGACTCTTTGCGTGGAACAAGACAACTACAGGACACAGTTTTATAAGTGGTAAAGTCTATATTATCACACGGTGATTCAATCAGGTGCAGAGAGAAACTCAAGTCCACAACACTTGGAGTAAATATTAAATGCAGCTTAGTAGTCTATAGGAAACTTCAGAGGAAAATGCAATCACGCAGAAAGTCTATGAAGCACAATTATTCTTGAGGATACTTGACACAAATAAGTCCTTGCTTAGTCCAAAACACTGATAGATGTGCTTATAAGGCAGTTCAAATAAAATCTTAGCTCAACCAGGGAGGCCTGGGTAATAGTCTCAGGTTCTTGCAGAGCAGAAACAGCTTACATGTCCAGCAAATACAGATGGAAGTAAACACGAGCAGCAGATGAAGGAGTATTACTGGAACTGGTGTATGCAGCAGGAACTCAGAGCAGAGTAGCAGGATAACCCCACAAGTTCACAGGAGCAGGTATATAGCCAGGGAGTCACCAGAGGTCAGGAGCTGGATGCAAGGCAGAATACTCTAGCACAGACTGAAGGCTGGGGTGGAGTTTTATAGCATGAAGACACAGTGCACATGAGACTAAAGACGCCATCTTGGAAAAGGGCAGTAATGCATAAAAGGTAATAAAAAATGTTCAGAGTCCTGACACGATGTGACCTCATTCACTTGTATAGGGCTGCGATGTAGCAGCGTCACCTATCAATCATTGGTTGCCGTGTATCCCCAGTCTTATTGTTCAGACAATGTCCCTGTGAAAACGATATGCAGCTCTCCTCCATGAAGAAGAAAACTGACTCTCTAGTGCCACCCAATGAAGGTGGCTCCTTTATAAATTAGTGTCTGACCCTCTAGTTAAAGTATATTTATCTAAAAGGAAAAGAAACCCTTCTGCAGACATTGACTTATAAGTCAGCTATTCCTAATGGGTGGCCCTAGAGAGCCAGCTTTCCCCCTATTGGAGGAGAACCTATTCCTAATGGGTGGCCCTAAAGAGCCTGCTTTTTTCCTAGTGGAGGAGAAGCTATTCCTAATGGGTGGCCCTAGAGAGCCAGCTTTTTTCCTATTGGAGGAGAACCTATTCCTAATCGGTGGCCCTAAAGAGCCAGCTTTCTCCCTATTGGAGGAAAACCTATTCCTAATGGGTGGCCCTAAAGAGCCTGCTTTTTTCCTATTGGAAGAGAACCTATTCCGAATGGGTGGCCCTAGAGAGCCAGCTTTTTTCCTATTGGAGGAGAACCTATTCCTAATGGGTGGCCCTAAAGAGCCAGCTTTTTTCCTATTGGAGGAGAACCTATTCCTAATGGGTGGCCCTAGTGAGCTAGCTTTCTCCCTATTGGAGAACTAATTTGCATACTTTTTCCTAGAGAGCATTGCCTAGACTATAAATCTCCCTAGGTTAACTTGGTGGCCTACATAAGGAATTAGTTCTTTGCTTCCATGAATGGGGCCATTATTTTAGCTTTCAGAAGACTTGTCATGCTTGGTATATAACATGAAAGAAAACTGTGATAAATTACAATTTGCTAATGCCATACTATAATAATTGGTCACCTTGTAGTTATACCCTCAGTATCTCCTCCATCTTATAACAATCCACCGCTCGTCTAACTGAGCTTATTATAAGCCCTACCTGGAAATATGGATTAAAGATGAATGCTATTCATTAAACATTTCCATCGTACGTATCTGCGTGTGCCGAAAGGTTACTTTTATCCCTGGCTCCTGGGTAACAAATCATGAAGGCTATATAATAGATTACAAGGCAAATGCTACTTGTAAAGCACAGTGCTGTACTAAAGTAGCCCAATGAAGACTCATCTGGGATCATTTATCAGCAGTGTTAATGCATGTGATAACGATAATGTATCTCACTCATAAAGGATACACCGATAGCGCAAACACCCTCAGACGCCTTGAAATATGTATGTATAAAAAAAGGCATAAAACACATATACACAACCTAACAATCACCTTCCACGTAGACATGTTTTGGGAGCAGAGTTGTTTTTACACTGTAATAAATCCCGCTAATTTTCCAAATTCATCCCCCCCACCCCCACCCCCAAAAAAAAACAGGGAAAGATCAGAAATATCTGTCTTTATCTGCAACAATGTCATGAATATTTCATCCCCGGCTGAACTTCAAAGCCCACTCTATGAGGACAGGAATAGAGGGGAAAACTGCCGAGAGAGAGAGAGAGGGAAGGAGAGAAAGAGTGAGAGGAATTCGAGAGTATGAAAAGAGGGGGTGGGGGGGATGATTAAAGAACCTTATTAAAAGGCTGCTTGTAGGACCGGCTACATGAAAGAGAGCGCATCGAAGGGTTTATCCTTCTAAATGACAGCGTGCTCTCACCAACACGCCGAAACCTGATTATACTGACAGGGCCTGAGTGATACTGCAAACTTGTTAATAGCATCAAAATTAGAAGAGCCTCATGCAAAGACGGGAGATTAATTTTCGCTGGGGTAGTTCTCTCACAAATTGCAAACTTGTGAATATGTTCTCAGATAATGAGCATCCGCAGTCCTCAGCCTGCCTGTCATTTTCTGTAATTAATGTTAAGGAAGACTCTTTCCTGATGCGCAGAATTAGTCATGTAGCAGAAAAATATCTTCAGAGAAATAATTTCCATTTATTACCATCGCCCTGTTTGTGTGCTTTACTCTGTCGGAGGAGGAATTTATAGCTGGACTGCTTTGCCACCTTCCCTTTGATTAGTCTGTGATACATACACATATGTATACTATTAGGATCTGTGAAGTCATGCATATAGGAAACGTCTGCTTCTACTCGGTTTGCAGCAGTGTTACATTTTAAAAAAAATAAATATATGGAACAGATTCATTGCATGTAATTATAAAGGCACGCGTGATGTCCTTGTGAATGCTGCGACTTCACCTCCCAAGTTGGAATCGAGCACTTGGGCACAGTCTTGCCATTAACTTAAAGGGGACTTGTCGCTTACCATAAATATGTAATGTTTTCACCTAGTGTAAATGCTGCTGTTTTCCTGAATCCGGCATTGTTTTTCTTTTGTTCCTGCGCCTCTCTGTTCCTGAGATATGGACCTCTATTTTTTGTACGTAAATTTAGTCTTGTTACAAAGGGGGCGTGGTCATCGTGAAGACAGTCACAGAAAAGAATTCAGGATCACGCCCACCTGACCATCAAGACTAGCTTTACGTGCAGAGAAGAGATGGCCATATCTCAGGAATGGAGAGGAGCAGGAACAAAAGAAAAACATCGCCAGATTCAGGAGAACAGTGGCATTTACACCATATAAATGTGTACAAATATAAATAATGTAAAAAATTACATATTAATAGAAATGTTACTTTTTTTTAATTGTTCACTCCTGGAAATATTTTTGTTCCTTAACTTAAATGTATATATTTGTGATGGCTTTGGCTTTCAATTTCCTTGCAAATTCAACTTTGATGTGGTCATAACTAAGTTGAGAGAAACTAGAAAAAAAGTGAGATAGGACAGAAACTTGGAAAGGTAATAAGGTCTTATCCGTGTAAATGGGGAGGTAGGGTTGTGTGATCACAGCCACCAAAGAGACTCAAGGCTGCTGCAGACCCATGGCTTGGAGATCATCAGAGGATGGAGTGAATTGGGTTAGATCTGTGCTGCCAGTGAATGATGATGGAAAAGGAGTCAGAAATCTAGGAATTTTGGTTTAATAGTCCACGTGTTTCCAAGTTCCACACGTCTTCATCAGGACAAAACACAGTGTACTACTGTGGTTTGTCCTGATGATGTGTGGCACTTTTCCATCATCATTCACCGGCAGCTCAGATTTAACCCATTCCACCCCATTCTCTGATTAAAAAAAAAGGTGAGAGAGAAAAACTCTCTCATTGGACTGTCAGAATGAGCTCACTGATATATTCTCTTTTGACCTATTCTCCAATCAGCAATGGACAGTGCAGCACAGAGATTATAGAAGGCAAACAGTTTAAAATTTTTAATGAACCCAATTAGAAAAATAATTTTTTGTCAATAATAAATACCATTTAAGAAAAAAATGTCCCAAACGTAGACAACCCTTTTAAGTAGATCACGCATGCTCACCTCGTAGAAAAAAAATGGATTGGTGCAAAATTTGTCACAACGCTAGATATGGAATATAACTATATTAGATAATTCTATTAATCTATATAGTATCTAAATCTGCAACAAATATCTATATATATAATTGTCTAAGGGTTTTTCCGTCTGTCTGTCTGTCTTTCTGTCTTTCTGTCTTTCTGTCTGTCTGTCTGTCCTGGAAATCCCGCGTCCCGAGACGGGCACAGCATGGCGACGATGATGTCATAAAGGTTGCCTCGACCAATCAGCGACGGGCACAGTCTGCCACCAGGCCTTGACCAATCAGCGACGGGCACAGTATCGACGTAGATGTCATAATGGTTGCCATGGCGACGATGATGTCATAAAGGTTGCCTCGACCAATCAGCGACGGGCACAGTATCGACGTAGATGTCATAATGGTTGCCATGGCGACGATGATGTCATAAAGGTTGCCTCGACCAATCAGCGACGGGCACAGTATCGACATAGATGTCATAATGGTTGCCATGGCGATGATGATGTCATAAAGGTTGCCTCGACCAATCAGCGACGGGCACAGTCTGCCGCGAATTCTGGAATCATCATTGTCCATATACTACGGGGACATGCATATTCTAGAATACCCGATTTGGGGGTTAAGGGTTTAATGAGAAGCACTGTCTGTCTGTCTGTCTGTCTGTCCTGGAAATCCCGTGTTTCTGATTGACCAATCAGCTACGGGCACAGCATGGCGACGATGATGTCATAAAGGTTGCCTCGACCAATCAGCGACGGGCACAGTCTGCCACGAATTTGCCTCGACCAATCAGCGACGGGCACAGTATCGACGTAGATGTCATAATGGTTGCCATGGCGATGATGGTGTCATAAAGGTTGCCTCGACCAATCAGCGACGGGCACAGTCTGCCGTGAATTCTGGAATCATCATTGTCCAAATACTACGGGGACATGCATATTCTAGAATACCCGATGCGTTAGAATCGGGCCACAATCTAGTCTATGTATAAAAGCGAGATATTTTAGTTAGATGGAGATAGACATGCTGCACATACAACTTATAATATATAGATATGGTATAGAGGGAGCACATTCTATATAAAGATGGATTAATGTACTATAAATATAGTATATCAAGTAGATTAATGTAGATATATAATGCATAAATATTGATTATTCTAGAATGCTGAACCACAATATTAAAACCACTGACAGGTGAGATGAGTTACATTGATTATCTTGTGATAATGGTACTTGTCATGGGTTGGGATATTTTAGGCAGCAGGAGAACCAGCAGTACTTGAAGTTCATGTACTGGAAGAATCACAAATGGGCTAGTGTAAGAATCTGAGTGACTTTGAAAAGCACAAAATTGCGGTGACTGGGTCAAAATATCACCAAATTGGTAGGGCTTTTGCGGTTATTTTTGGTATACAGTGTTTAGTACCTGCCAAATGGAAGGTGCAAGGAAGGAGAATGGGTGAAGCAATGACAGGGCAATGGCCCCCGAGAGTAGATGGCAAGTTAAGAAAGCAAAGGGATGGGGAAGAAGTGTCTGATAAGTGGGGAAAGAAGTTGATTACTCAGATAAGATGCATTACAAAGTTTGTTTTTATATTTGCCTGTACTATTAATTAAGGCAAAGTTTGTTGAAAGTTCAGTTCCATTGAAAATGATCAGCTTCCAATGTTTTGTGTCAGATACTACAGGACACTATCAGAGGTATGGTGAGCTGCATGTTGTAATGAGTCAGAGCTGTTTGGATGGCAGGAGGAAGAGCTGCACAAAATTAGGAAGTTGGTTTGATCTGGGCATAAATAGATTTAGACTAGAAATCAATCCACTTTTAGAGGGGTTTGTACAGGCTTGGGGCTCAAGTCTGCAGTCACTCTATATGACTGCAGACTTGTAGGCTTGTGAATCCTCACAGTGCGCTCTGTCAGGATGCTACAGTGCAGGCACAGGAAGTGAGCGGTCTTGTGACTGAAAGTAAGCAATTTTCCTAATTCCAGCCACATTCTGACTAGACATGTCCGGCCTCGCTTTATTCACTTGTATTGAGCCTGTGCATGTCTATTTGGCACGTGCCTGTATTAATAAAGTCGCAGATGAAAAAAACCAAAAAATGGGAACGAGTGCAATGAATCCAGCACCGTTTTTATTTTTTCCCCCCTGAGACATTTATATTAAGAAAATCATTTTTAACTTTTAAGGCATATATTTATATAATTTTTTTTAATTCACTTTGTCCTGGAGTTCTGTGCCTCGATTGTATTTTCTTCCATGGATTTTGTTCCTGATCTCCATTTTTTGCAGTCTACCTGGTCCCTGGCACAGTTGGCGCTGAGCATTTTGGAGAATTAATGTGGCTACGCCCGCCATGTGTCACATCTATATGTTCTTCTTGTTTCTCTAAGCTAATAAATCCAATTGTACTATTTTATTATTATTCTTCACAATTGTTACATTATACGTTGGGATAACTTCAGTATCGTCAACGCATTTCAGATTCCTGCATGACAAGAAAAAGGAAATTTAGAAGACTGTAAAATGCAAGTTGACTTGGCCTGAGCCTCCTCCTTTGCACACGTTCCAATCTTTATCCTGTTAATAATTGCCGCTGCCGCCAAAATAAATTGCGAAATGTTTTTACACTGCAAAAAAGAACAGAGCAAACATCTTTAATTTTCTTTGTTTGCTCCTTTTTTATCTTCTGTAAAGGCTGATTTCATACGTTTATTTTGCCACTCTGCACCTTACTTGCTATACGACAATATTTCATTTTGCTCATCCCCCCCTTTCTTCCCCAGCCCTCGTTCCTTCAGTTAATTAAAGTCACACTCCATCAGTAGGGTTCGTGTGGCGCGGCAGCGTGATGAGCTACAAAGTGCCAAATGTGCTTCGCAAAGCCTATTAATGACCCCGTGGAGCAACACAGCACCTGGATGGTTAATTCCTATCCGTTTCCTAAAAGGACACAATATATTGTTTACATTTGTATATATTTTAATTTAGGAATAAATATCTAGGAATTTGCATGAGGCAAAAAGAGCAATTTGTCTGATATTGCAAGCAAGTTCCATAAGCTGCAATACCAGATACAGACTTAGTGGTAATGTTTCTGAAATGAAGCAGCCATAGTTTTTTGGTTTGTTTTTTTGTCTAATTTCTAATAGAGTTAATAAAGTTTTCTAAAGCTGCAGTTGATGTTGTCACATGCCTGTCAACAGGTATGGACAACTGGTAAATGGCCCATGGCCTGGATAAGATCCATGTTTATTCCTATTCTGAAGAAGGGAGATGCTACCGATGGTGGAAACTATCGGACTTTTGCGCTCATACCTCATGCCAGCAAAATACCACTGAAGATCCTACAGTGATGGTTACAGTCTTATTTGACAAAGAGCTGCCAGAGGAACAAACAGGATTCAGAAAAGGCAGAGGAACAAAAAATGTCATTGCTAACATTAGATAGATATTGAAAAAGGCCAAAGAATACAAGGAGATCTAATTTTTTCCTTCGTCAACTACAGCAAAGCACCCTACTGTGTTGATCAATTTTGAGTAAAATTAATAGCTTTTTTTTCTTTTACTTTTTTCCAAACTTTTATCTTCAACCTCTTTTATAAAAATGCTGCAAGTTCCAGTACAAAGTCACAATTTGCACACAAAAATTGAGACCTATATAGTGGTTTAGAGTTCGTGTCCAAAAAGTTTGCGCTTTTTAAAAAATACAAATTTGCAATTGATGAATTAGCTGAAAACATCTGGAAATACTAAACCTCTTCCACAATAATGAACGTTAAAAAAGGAAAAAAAAACACGTATAAAATAAACTTTAAAAAAGGCTCAATTTTAAAAAGTAGATAAAAGAATGCAGTAATGACTCCGGTGGATAGGACAGATGAGAAACTATTTATTGACAGTGATGAATATTAAAGGGAATCTATCACCCCATTTTAGGCCTATAAGCTAAGGCCACCACCATCAGGGGCTTATCTACAGCATTCTGTAATGCTGTAGATAAGTCCCCGATGTATCCTGAAAGATGAGAAAAACAAGTTAGATTACACTCACCCGGGGGCGGTCCCGGTGCAGGGAAAATCAGTACGCCTGCGCAGGAGCCGCTACAGGAAGCAAAGAAGACGACGTCATCGTATGAAGATGGGAGGCGCTGGACCCGGACCACGACGCCCATCGGACCGGACCGCCCCTGGGTGAGTATAATCTAACTTGTTTCTCTTATCTTTCAGGTTACATCGGGGGCTTATCTACAGCATTACAGAATGCTGTAGATAAGCCCCTGATGGCGATGGCCTTAGCTTATAGACCTAAAATGAGGTGACAGATTCCCTTTAACTGAAAGCAAGCCATGCCACCCATCAGGAATAGGCGCTTGAGGCAAATGTAAAGCATTCAAGGAAAGGGTTTCTATGCTACCTACATCATTTGATAGTTCTTAAGGTTGAAGGTAGACTGAAGTCCATGGAGTTCAACCTATATCACAACATCTTTGAACTGGCTAGATCAGATAAAACTTGTCAGTCATTTTGATCTGTCCCATGCTGGCCAAAATACAAGTGCTTCTCACAGAAATAGAATATCATCAAAAAGTTAATTTATATCAGTTCAATACAAAAGTGACACTCATACAGTATATTCTTTAGAGTGATTATAAACAGTGATCTATTCCAAGTGTTTATTTCTGTTAATGTTGATGATTATGGCTTACAGCCAATGAGAACCCAAAAGTCATTATCTCAGTAAATTAGAATACTTTATAACACCAGCTTGAAAAATTATTTTAAAATCTGAAATGTTGGCCTACTGAAATGTATGGTCAGTAAATGCACTCAATACTTGGTCACGGCTCCTTTTGCATCAATTACTGCATCAATGAGGCGTGGCATGGAGGTGATCAGCCTGTGGCACTGCTGAGGTGTTATGGAAGCCCAGGTTGCTTTGATAGCAGCCTTCAGCTCGTCTCATTGTTGGGTCTGGTCTCTCTCATCTTCCTCCTGACAATACCCCATATAGAGTTAAGGTCAGGTGAGTTTGCTGCCAATCAAGAACAGCATTACTGTTGTTCATAAACTAGGTATTGGTACTTTTGGCAGTGTGGACAAGTGCCAAGTCCTGCTGGAGAATGAAATTTCCATCTCCAAAAAAGCTTGTCAGCAGAGGGAAGCATGAAGAGCTCTAAGATTTCCTGGTAGACGGCTGCGCTGACTTTGGTCTTGATAAAACACAGTGGACCTACACCAGCAGATGACATGGCTCCCAAACCATCACTGATTGTGGAAACTTCACACTAGACCTCAAGCAGCTTGGATTGTGGCCTCTCCACTCTTCCTCCAGACTCTGGGACCTTGATTTCCAAATGAAATGCAAAATGTACTTTCATCTGAAAACTGAGCAACAGTCCAGTTCTTTTTCTCCTTGGCCCAGGTAAGACGCTTCTGGCGTTATCTATTGGTCATGAGTGAGAAGCACTTGTATATCCTGCTCCTGGTTAACCAAATAGAGAGTAGACCGGATTTTTACTATGGAAGATTTAAAAAAAGGTAAAAAATGGAGGTAGCGCTGCCAATTTATAAAACCGGTGCAAACAGTGTCAGAAGCACTGAATATTTATTTATTCGTATTAACACAATCAATTGTATGGCAAATAAATGACAAAGCATTTCTGCATCAGAAAGATGTCTTCCTCAGGTCAAAGTAAAAAAACTATAAAGGTCCACCTGCAAAAAATGGCGGTTACCGTATATACTCGAGTATAAGCCGACCCGAGTATAAGCCGACCCCCCTAATTTTGCCACAAAAAACTGGGAAAACTTATTGACTCGAGTATAAGCCTAGGGTGGAAAATGCAGCAGCTACCGGTGAATTTCAAAATTAAAAATAGATGCTCCATACTGTTCATTATGGCCCCATAGATGCTCCACATAAAGCTGTGCCACATATAATGCTCTGCACTGTTCATTATGGCCCCATAGATGCTCCACATAAAGCTGTGCCATATATAATGCTCTGCACCATTCAGTATAGCCCCATAGACGCTCCACATAAAGCTGCCCCATATAAAATGCTCTGCACAGTTCATTATGGCTCCATAGATGCTCTATAGAAAGCTGTGCATTATACAATGCTCTGCACCTTTGATTATGGCCCCATAGATGCTCCATAGAAAGCTGTGCCATATAAAATGCTCTGCACCTTTGATTATGGCCCCATAGATGCTCCATAGAAAGCTGTGCCATATAAAATGCTCTGCACCTTTGATTATGGCCCCATAGATAGCTGTGCCATATACAATGCCCTGCACCTTTGATTATGGCCCCATAGATAGCTGTGCCATATATAATGCCCTGCACCTTTGATTATGGCCCCATAGATAGCTGTGCCATATATAATGCCCTGCACCTTTGATTATGGCCCCATAGATAGCTGTGCCATATATAATGCTCTGCACCTTTGATTATGGCCCCATAGATGCTCCACATAAAGCTGTGCAATATACAATGCTGCTGCTGCTGCAATAAAAAAAAAAAAACACATACTCACTTCTCTTGCTTGCAGCTCCTCAGCGTCCCGTCCCGGCGTCTCTCCGCACTGACTGATCAGGCAGAGGGCGGCACGCACACTATATACATCATCGCGCCCTCTGACCTGAACAGTCAGTGCAGAGAGACGCCGGGAAGACAGAGCGGCGCCCGGCGTGTGGAACGCGGACAGGTGAATATGTAGTACTTACCTGCTCCCGGCGTCCCTGGCTCCTTCTCCCGGACAGCTGGTCTCCGGGTGCCACAGCCTCTTCCTCTGTCAGCGGTCACCGTTACCGCTGATTAGAGGAATGAATTTGCGGCTCCACCCCTATGGGAGTGGAGTCCATATTCATTTCTCTAATGAGCGGTACCATGTGACCGCTGAACAGGGGACGAGCTGCGGCACCAAAGACCGTGGGACGGGCAGGGGGAGCGCCAGGAGCGCCGGGACTAGGTGAGTATGCGACACGCTCTCTCCCCCTCACCCGCCGACCCCACTGCCGACCGTGACTCGAGTATAAGCCGAGAGAGGCACTTTCAGCCCAAAAATTTGGGCTAAAAATCTCGGCTTATACTCGAGTATATACGGTATATACCAGAAATAGGGTCCATTATTGAACTTCCTGCCCAAACGTTAATTTCTTCAATTATTGAAAAACCAAATGCCTTAAAAGCATTACTCACTTTTTACATTTTTCCCTGCAGCATCAGGTTCCCTTATGATTTTTGCTCGCTCTTCTGCAATGGTGGCGTGCCACCCATCCATGAGACCACTGCAGCTAATCATTGGCTTTATTGGTCTTATGACCTATGATTATGACCTCCGTCATCATCACTGAAGCCTGCAATTGGTTGCTGTGGTCATGTGCATGGACAGCACATCATCGCTTCTGAGACCATTGGAGCATCATGGCTGAAGCAAAGTGGGATATAACTGGAAACTAATGGGGTCCAACCATTGGAATTCCCATCAATCATCAGAACAGGGGTCCCAAAGTCTAGTGTGTATAAAACAAGCATGACTACCAATGATTTTCTCCTAAGTGCTATCTGGTTTTTTTTTCACAGATGGCACTTGTACCTGTGATTTTCTATGGTGTAGTTCACATATTCCATTTGCCAATAAAAATTTATGGATCCGTATGTGCTGTCTAATTTTCATGGACTGTCTGGCAGGCGAAGCTTGAGAAAACTCTTCTATTGTTTCCATCTAAAAACAAAATTGATGAAACTTTGCCCGAACTCTGAAGGTCAAAAACTGACCAAACTCTGAAAACTTAGTCGGTCTGAATGAGCCTTGAAGCAGTGGTGACTCTTGTGCACTCCTACTCCATTCACACAGGGGACATTGAGATCTCCACCACCATTCCTACATCTATGAAGATGGCTGACAAATAATCTATGGATCTATGGATCAACCCCTTTAATATTTCCCGATATGACTCTTTGCATGTTGCATGTTGGGGGTTTCGGACAATAATTCAGATCATTGATGAAAAATTCCCTATAAACCATAATAAAGTACTGCTTCCCAGTAACGAAGTCTCGAAGCACCAGGCAATTTATCTTTCCTAACCGAAAAAAATCCCTCTTGTTTTATGCGAGAGTCACTGTTCAGCAGAAATAAAATATCTTAATAGCTGATTACTATATATAAGTTCTCGCCTAATGAAATGGCAGCTTTCCACTGATTACTGGAATAAGTCTGACTATGTGTCTGCAGAGTAACATATATTCTGTTTCACTCACTGGAACGCAGACTTTTATTGACAGTCCTATTCTGGCTCACTCAAAATCTCAAGTAGTCAATCACGGGTTTCCTGTTACATGCAGAGAAGCATTACTTCTCCATTATTTTGGGCTGGCATTGAGTGACTGAGACTCTGCAGCTGCTGGAGAACTTTTATTTTTAGGTTGATCAAATGGTACTTTTGCAACGTGAAGACCACTTGAAGGTTACCCATTAATCTCACTTTTGGAAATTCACATAGTAACGTTCCATCATTGGTAATGTTGATCTGAATCCAATTACGAAACTTTTTTTTTCCCAGAATAAATTATTTTAATAATGGCCAGAAAAATTATACGAAGAGTGATGGCTTGACGAAGAGCGTCAAGGCTTCTCTTGTTACCAAAGTCATATCTGTTTGGAAGGATCTACTGTGCAGCAAATCGTGAAAGATCCCATTTACTTCTGATCTAGAAAAGAGCAGCGGACTATGATATTTTGACCACTAAAAAAGCAGCAGAAACAAATTTTAATATGTACAGGACCAAATATTCCAAAATGCCATATCAAATTAAGACAAATATATGGGTTGTAAAATAGGAAATCAAGATGATGGACTCTTGGGCTTGTTCTCGAGATGTTTTAGAATAACACACATGGCATGTAAAAGAATAAACTAATTAATAAACTAAATTAAGTCTAGTCTTGTACTTGAAACTCTACGGCAGTCGAATTGCGTCGCATTAGGCAGACATTACTAAGAAGCCGCTTTCTAAAAACTGCAGTGGCTTTCTGCGAAATCATTAGAAATTAATTGTAAATGTCACGATTATTGTTGGTGACCGGACTGTGGTGACTACAATTTCTTAGCAGCCGCACGTTGGATACTCGTTGAATGCTATGTGGTACACCACCAGCCTCAGTATGAATATGGATATAAGAATTTACTCAAAAGCCAGTGACTAAATGCTGAAGCCTGGAAGTACAGGATCTTCTGTGGCAAATATGGTCAGCGCAAGTCGAAATGTAATGGTTTTTTTTAAGAAGCATTCCAGTTTCTAAAGTGTCTTGCCTATCCTAAGCATGGGTGCTAATTGTTAGTTGTGTGGATCCCATTCCTTGGACCATCAATTGTCAGAATGGAAGACTGATGTCCCTGTTCTTTTCTAGCCGTTGGATCCGTAGCACTGCATTTGGCTACCATTGTTTTTTCGACAGGGAGTAATCCAACTTCTTTAAAAAAAAAAATGGAAGCAAAAGCATAAACACTACTTTCTAATCCCCCATCTGATGCTCCGTAAGAGAACGGCATCTAACTGTGGCAGCCAATCAGTGGGCAGGTTAGTTAGTGGCATGCTACTGGCATCATGGCTTTGCACTGACTGGTGATGCCGATAAAGTCACGGTTTATAGCAGTGAAAGGTTTGGCACTGCCACTTCTAATCAAAGACCACGTTGACCACCAGAGCATCGGCTCCAGGTGGTTAGAAAGTAGGGGTAAATAGTGTTCATTCAAATTTGCTTCCATTTTTTTTTACATTTGGATGAGTCCTCTTAAAGGATGCGGGTACACCCTATCAAATGATGATGATAGCCAAGCGTAACACTACCTGTCTTGGAACCATGGAAGAACAGCATGTGTGTAAGTGTCCTAGTGTTGGTCAGTGAGGTTGCATTGGTGAAACCAGTAAGACATGGTTCAGTCATGGTTGATCCAGTTGCCTTAGGTGGTGGGAGCCTGTGAAAAGCGTCTTTTTCCATTGACCCTTAAATAATAGCAAAGAAAGGAGAGAAAATTTAAGGGAAGAACAAACAATGACCAAGGTCTTTCTGTCCTGGTTGGCATTACCAAATCTTGGTGCAATTTGATCCTTGTTATGTGACGCACTCCTGCACAAAGAATAGCCAGAAATTATGATAATAAACAGAAATACCTTCAAACTGGTGATAAGACTGTATTAGAATCTGCAAAATAGGGCCGATATAAATGAATTACTGCAAAGAGAAATGGCTAGATGTTGCACTGTGGCTACTAATGTTCTTCTTTGTGCCGTGCTCTAGTGATTCTATTGCAGTTTTCTTGCATTGAATGGGAATAATGTATCTTATTAATTTATTTATCTCTTCCGTGCTATTGTAGCTTAGCCCATGGTGAAGAGCATAATGGCTGGTTTTATGGGCATGGATTCTGGGTATATGAGTTTTTGTGTGTGCACATTGTGATAAGTAATACATAATTTAGCTGCTCACACCTCTATATTGCTCATGTAATCATAATTTATCACAGTTGCCATTTTTAGATCCAATTGTACTCTAGATTTTTTTTTCTAGGGTTTTTTTTTTAAGGTTTTTAGCCCAGACCCATCAGGGATTGACCAAATGTATCAATGTATGAAGATCAACATGTTACTCAATTGGAAAATTATATTGTTATGTTTAGCTATAAGCTGTCACTTTGCCATGAATATATAGGGTTTTTTTAACTGCTGTAAATGCCGCTGTTCTCCTGAATCCGGTGATGTTTTTCTTTTGTCCCTGCCCCTTTCCATTCCTGAGATATCGACATTTCTTTCCTGTATGTAAAGCTAGTTTTTTTGGGGGGGTTTAGCCAACTGGGAGTGATCCTCATGAAAACAGAAGATTAAGATTCCTGCCCACTTGGCAAAAAAAACAAACAAAATGATTTATAAACAGTGAAGAGAAGGTCATATCTCAGGAAAGGAGAGACGCAGGAAGAAAAGAAAAACCTCGCCGGATTCAGGAGAACAGCGGCATTTACACCAGGTAAGAAAATTTCATGTTCATGGCAAGTGACAGGACCCCTTTAAGGGCTGGTAAACATGACACTGATGCATATACTGACTGTATTTTGGATACCTTATGCCTCTATAATGTTCCAACGTGAACCATTGCATTCTCCTTTAAAGAGAAAAATTCCATCTTTATAGTGAGAGACTGTCGTGCGTATGAGCATTTAAATAGGACTTTTCTCTTGTCATAAATTTCATTTTTACCTTGTGTAAATGCCACTGTGTTGTCTATATCTAGCGCTCATACAAAAACAGTTCACCAATTTATCATTTATTTATTTTACAACGGGTGAGCATACCTAATAGGATATGACCTCTGTAAACAGGATCTGTTACTTGCTATTAATATGTTTTTAAAAAATGTCTGCGTGGTATAAATGCTGCTGTTTTCCTGAATCTGACGCTGTTTTTCTTTTGTTCCTGCTCCTCTCCCATCCTGAGATATGGCCCTATTATTTCTTGTATGCAAATCTATACTTCGTACTAAGGGGGTGTGGTTCTAATTAAGACAATGAGAAGTGGGATACCACGCCCAATCCACAAACAATACTAGATTTACATACAGGGAATAGAGGGCCATATCTCAGGAATGGAGAGGCGCAGGAACAAAAGAAAAACTACGCTGGATTCAGGAGAACAGCAGCATTTACACCAGGTAAGAAAATTTCATGTTCATGGCAAGTGACAGGTCCCCTTTAAGGGCTGGTAAACATGACACTGATGCATATACTGACTGTATTTTGGATACCTTATGCCTCTATAATGTTCCAACGTGAACCATTGCATTCTCCTTTTGAAGCAATACTAGGAGAGAAGACCTTTGCAGTAGAGCATGTTACTTTCATATGGAATTTTTGAGAAAAAATATTCCAGCATGTATGGGACAGTAATGGAGGCAAACTACACATACGTGCTATGACCATGTGTATAATGCCTTACAGTTTCCACTATTCCATCATTATAGTTGCCCTCTGATATCCCCTTTGGCCATCTTATACTTGTCCTCTGCATGGAATGTGCACGTGAGACACTTGAAGACACTTTTACAGCCAAGACTCCTGACAGGCTATCTATGCCGCACTCAATTTCAGGTTATGCCTAAACCTTACACTTGTAGCTCTTCTCTAAATCATAGCGACAGACCAGATCTTGCATATTCTCGGGCAGCCTCGATTGCTGTCAAGCTTTACAGATGCAAATTGACAACCCATCCTTCATCACTCACTGTCAGGTGGCGATGGACAAAACCTCCTCAACTCGCTGTCAGGCTGTTGGAAATTTGCTTGCTAGCGAGCCAACTCGGGCTTGTTCCTCGGCATGCTTCACGTGACTTTCTATTTGTTAGTAAGGTGTTTGACTTGCTGTTTTGTCTTGCAGAGATCTTTCATTGCATTGAGTTTTTCTTGGCTCGGCTCAATGAAATGTGTTGGCTTCCATTTTTCACATTCGTGAACTATCCATATTTTTCAGTGTCCTAGTCTATAGTGCCACTCACATGCCCGTGTCTTTTCCAGTTGACCTGCATGATTTTGATGAAAACTGTAAGTTTGTAGGTCTGAGAAGGACATTGTTCGTGGGACAGTGAGTGCCATGCTCTCTTCTTACACATGGTGAATTTGTGTTCAAGTTAGGCTTAGGATTGTGTTAGGGTTGGCGTTAGAATTGTTTTGGGTTTTTCAACAGTAAAAAATTTTTAAAATGATATGACGGCTACTGTTGAGCACAAGCGCTCACTACTGGAGTTTGCATTGGGTGCTCAGATATGCACCATGTATCGCAGATCTCCACATGTTATTTTTGGGTGTCTGACAGCCGCAAAACATGCCGGGCAGAGACTCGAGCATGTCACTCGAGCATGTCACTCGAGCACCCGCAATATTCGGTGCATACCTGAGCACCCGATGCAAACTGGAGTAGCGAGCACTTGATCTCAACATTATGAAGACATATCTTCTTTCCCCAACATTGGATGATAAGTCAGATCTGCCAAAATCTGTAAGTTGACTGTAATATGCATGTTTCCTAAAAGTTTGAGTGCAGCCATTTCAAAAGACCCAAATAGTTTGATCAAAACGGTTACCTACTGAATGCAAACAAAATATTCAACCCTCTATGGACTTCCATGTGACTTGCAGGTCTGTTGAGTATTTCTCCTGCACCACTCCTGTTGCTCAGTGCTTCTTTTGGAGCAACCCAACATCTGGTTGTGCATTTGCACTTTTCTGTATATAGCACCTTTTAGACAGGTGTAAATTTGTTTTTTGGGTGCACAGATAGAAAGCGATCAGACAGATTTATTAAGAGATGGGCAGAAAAAAGTGTTGAAATAAAAGCTTCAAAAATAATATTGCCCCTCCTGACTAAGCATGGTGAAACATGCATAAATGGGCAGTGGCACAGCCAAGCTAGTTTTCATTCTATGTAAGTAATTTATTTTTCTCTTTTCATGTGTTTGCACCCAGGTTTTATTGTGGTTGTTATTGCTTATCGTCACTCTATTTCTTCTTAAAATTTGCTTGCGACAGCTTATAGTAAATTTATCAGTCCCTGGGATATTGGTGTTTTGCCAAAGCTTATAGTGTTATAAGCACATTTTCACTATATGCACATTTTCATTGTCTTGTATTGTTGCTTGACCAGTGCACTTTATCAGGTACCTTGTATTTTAATTAGAATTAGAATTTTTCAGAGAAGGTCTATTTTATTATCATATTTGATAAAACTTTTCTGTGGGTTTATAAACAAATGCAGTAGATATGAAAACCTTTTATAAAAAAAATGCATGGATTCATGTTGGATTTTTACTACTTGTGTGTAGATATCCTAAAGCTCCCAGATGATTGACTAAATCAGGGGTCCCAAACCTTTCTTATCTTGAGTCACATTTGGCTCTGAGAGATAATTACAATGCGAAAAAATCCTAGAAGCCTCCTATGTGCCTCTTTTGAAGGTCGTAATTCCACAAGCTACCTTTGTAAAGTAAAAATTTAGCAAATGCCTCCTGTAGTGCAGCAGTGTTCACATTAAAGTGCATTAAAGAGGCCGAGAACCAGGTTAGTCCAACTTTAAAAGTCTTTATTTTGGCAACTCACAATAAAAAGGCAATTGTTATCCTCCGGATAACAGACGGATCGTCCAAAATAGTCCGTAACACTCTGCTGCCGTGGGCGACTGCACCACCGTATCTTTCATGGGTGCGCCAGTGACTTTGTGTTATTTGCCTCTGGCCTGTCTCACACAGACCTGTGGTGCAGAGAGCTCCTGTTTTCCAGCTTGCAAACCAAAACACTGACACACCTAAAGCTAACCTGAAAGTTTAAATGGGAATCGTGGACATGGGCCACTCCCAAAACCCAGAGTGGAGGGAGAGATCCATCCCACTACCAATCCTATAGGTCTCTCCAAAAATAAAAGCCCATGTCAGGTTTTCCTAAATCTGACCTGGTCAAATAACTTGACTAAGTCTTCACTTATTTTTATTTTACATTGCAACCAGAGCCGTAACTGTTATTAAATGCTCTCCAGCGGGTTCAATATGCTTCTAAGGACATTCTAAAGGATACTTAACGGCCCTCGCAAATATTTCTCCTCACTGACTCACACCCCATTCAAAGTAATAATGACCCAAACCCCCCTTATAAAGTACTTATATCCTGAGTACCTCTTTATAGAATAATAATGCCCCAGTGTTTCATTATAAAGTAACAATCGCCCAAATGTCGCCCAAAGTAGTAATACCTTTAGTAACACTTTCAATAGTAGCAATGTCACAAGTGCCTTCTTTAAAATTGATAATGCCCTGTGTGCCCCCTAATAAAGTAATAATCCCCCAAGTGTCCCCTTGGGGGACACTTGAGTGCCTGAGTGCCGCTTACAAAGTAGTAGTGTCTGAGTGCTCCCATAACAAGTAATATTGCCAGTACAGACAAATGGTACTCACCTGAGCAAACATGTGGGGCCCGTGAGCTAGACGTTGTTCTCACTCACTGGTTGGGGACCATTAGACTAAATTAAAGAGGGGCTACTGTGCAGGAGACGATTCCTGTGCAAGAAGAGTATGCAGTCCAATAGCTCATCAAAATGCACAATTCCACCTGTTTTGGAATTGTGAGCTCCCTCATCTCTTGGGCCCCTGTGCAGCTGCACAGGTTGCACCAATGGTCTGTCCGCCCACGGTGTGGGTTAGGAAGACCTTTACATTTCCATGCTACTTTTTATTGTTAGGTGGTTCCAAGTTCTGGGTGCATCTGTAATTATTGCATCCCCTGGGTCAATGATAGTCTACTGTTGGGTGAAGGAATGGAGATTGTAATGTGGCGAGTATTGAATTTTTCAGACTGATATTCTGGAGACAAGTCTTGGTTAGTCTCTTTTCTTATGTGTCCTCCATCCTATCGGGAACATCTTGCTTAACTTCATTTCAAAGAAAATGAATAGGATAACGCCACGATAACTGCCTTAAAGTTTGGCAGGTCAGTGATTCACAAAGAACAAGATCCGAAAGTTCTGTTCTAGAATTTCAAGGATAGACATCTGCAATTTAACCATTTGACTGCTGCAGAGAGATTAATGCAGCTAGCACGTCGATGGTCTCCACAAAGCAGCCTCCATCGGGTGGGGTGAATGGCTTATTGTATTTTTCTGGGAGTGATTTTATCAATGTCGTTAGAACATTCATTGAAGTAAGTGAGAAATCCATCACCCGCTGACAGCTCCCTGCTCACTAATGGCTGTTAGATGGTAATCATTTTAATATGGTTTTTATTTCACTTAATTTCATATGTGCCTGACAAAAGGTCCTGTATCATCGGGGCGCTGTGTGGAGCCGCTAATAGTCTCCAGTGATGCTCCATTACATCTAGAGTCACTAAAGAGACACTGAGGATGGAAATTTCAGCGAGAAGTATACAGCCGAACAGAGACTAGTAGGTTCATGGAGTAGATGTCCAGCAAGGGTTAAACCAAAATTAAGGGACTCTACACGGTATTACAAATAGACATAATACATCTGAGTATGCATAATCCTCTATGCCTAAAGATCGGACTCCGATAATGTATGTAGGGGGCACATTTGTCCATACAGACTTTTTCAATTGATTAGATATTGGGTTAGAGGGCAATTACCAAATCTCGTTCATGTAGACCAGCAGCAGCTAAACAACTACGGTAAGCATAATACTGTTGTTTATGGAGATATAGTATATTCAAAGTAGGGTCCCAATAAAATATTCAAGAATGCAAACACCCATGCAGAGCAATAAAAAATATCCATACAGACAAGATGTAAAGATGGCAACACAAGAACTGGCCAGGAACCAAGCTTTAGATCCCATCCAGACGTCTGTTTTTCACCTCCAGGTTCTCATCATGTGTTTCAAGTGCATCCTTTACAATCTGTGGGCCATTCACATGTATTTTTGTTTTTTCTGCAAAAGAAAAAAAATTGGAACGTCTAATTTTGACACGATTTAAGTAACCGAATCACCTATTCATATCATTGGGAAAAAAAACAGACCACACAAATGGCATAACTTTTTCTAAAGTGCAATAGGTAAAAAAAAGCTTTACATTTTTTTTTCTTTGCATAACGGAAAAATGGTTGGTAAAAACAGAATATGAAATAGATAAAAATCTAATAAAAAAACTTTTGCTCTAAATCCATGGCCTTAAAGAGGACCTGTCACCTTGTTAAAAGTGGTCAGCTCTTGCTTTAGTTTTATTTCCATTAATCCCCTGAATATTCATTTTTTTTTCTCATTTTTAAATCCGCCATATAGTTCCAGAGATGTGGGCTTTTTAACTTGGTGCTAATTTCTGTGGTCTTTGCAAAGGGGCGTGACTTCCAAGGTAATAATGCAGAGCAGCCTAAAGACACGCCCCAGAGGATCCTGTGAGCCACACCAACCTAATAAACACTAGAAAAATAGGTACTATATAAAAAGGCTCATATGATATCTATTAAATTGTATGACTGACTTGAAACAAACAAAGCAGAATAATCAACAGAGCAACAGGAATAAAACAAGTGCAAAAACTGGCCACTTTTGACAAGGTAACAGGTCCTCTATAGGAGATACAATGTAGTCATAATTTTACTATGATATGTGCAAAATTACTTTAATGGGTTGTCTACTACTTAGAATTTGTGAGGTATGCCATGCAAACCCTGAAGCCAATCAGTAGCTACCTACTATTGGGCTGCTACATTTTCATTTCTTCCACTTGTCCAAGGTCCATCCTAGAGAAGTGAGTAGCAGCCACTGGTTTGCTGCAAGGCTCAAGTGGCATCCTGGCAAACCCGGAGCTGTCATCACTGGAACAGCGCCGGTCCGGGAGGTGAGTATATGTTAGTATTTTAGAAGGCAGGCTACTTCATATACAAAGGGGTGTCGACAAGTGTAAATCCACATTTACTAGATTTACAAAGACTTTTCCAGGATCTTTTATTTTTGCCTTAAATCACTCCTTTTTCGGGATCCACAATCCATTCCCACACCTGCGTGCCCCTTTGGCTTCTGGTACGCTTCAGTAATGTTGGGGTAGTTCTGGGGGTCACCCCCATTTTGATCATCCCTGAAAGGGAAGTATATTTCAGATGTTGCCTCTTGGGGCAACTTTAAGTTCCCTTAATAGATTAAGGTTTTGTTTTTTTTAAAGAAAAATTAAATCTATAAAAGCACAGCATATTCTTAAGTTTCTGGTATATAAACAAACATGAGAAAAAGTAAAACATTTCCTTGAGCTCTCTTATAGGGTCACACTAATTGCTTGAAGTTGCTTTTTATTATTTCCTATTCCCAACCACAAAAAATAAGACTTCAACAAAGCCATTCCGAAAATGTAAAATTCACACTGAACTGTAGTAAACAAAAAAAAAAACATGAAAAATGTTTTTTGTCCCGTGCCAAGCTAAAAAGTTTTTTCGTCTGGGGATAAAAAATAATTAAACCATTGATGCAGTCGATTTCAACAAGAATATATTCTTCCTTAAAGAGATCTTCTAATATACTAAATATTTGGCCAAATGAGGGAAATTGCCCCTTCTGGGGATATGCTGCAGACAACATGCACTGTATGGGGACAAAACAAGCGACAGAGCATAATTTGACTTGTATATAGTTGATTGGTGCTCATTTATAGGAAGACATTGGTCCGCCTAGAAGGGCATTTCGTCAATAGGAGAACACACAGTTGAGATTCGAGTTTTTCTATTTAGAAAACAAAAAACGGAGTCTTCCCTACACCTGATTTTGACCATTTTGGTTAAAAAATAAAAATACTAAACGCTGTAGAAAAAAAAGTTACTTTAAGGCAAAATTTACAAGCGTTTTAAAAAAAGAAAATCATCTGATTTTCAGCCTGAAAAATTAAAAAAATTTCAGTTGTATTGTTATTTATATGACATAATTTTATTCATTTGTGATGTTAAAAAAATTTAACAAGATAAAACAACGATTCCCTAATAATAATAATAATAATAATAATGGCAATGTATCCTTAGAAATCAGATGCTATACGGTTGGTCCGTACGGGATCCATTTTTTTTCCGGGCAAAATTTTGTTTCCTACGTGACAACATTCATTCCCTTAAGGAAACTGGGTAATTGAATAACATCGGCCGAGTGCTGTTTTTTCCACATTGGACCAAAAAAGGGTTGTGTGAATGTAGCCTAAAAGTTAATTCTGACGTCCCAGCACGGACCTCAATACACAGACTGCCCGTGAGTCTACCAACTCAACAGCCTCATACGCATATGTGAGGTTTTTCAAGTTTGAGTTGGAGACGCTTCGACTGTCCATGTATTGAGGTCTGTACTTTGACCAAGTTTCCAATACATCTGCATGAGTTGATTAACAAGACTAGATTTGGCCTTCACTAATCCACTCTCAGTAATTGTATAGGTCATGCAATTGGAAAGCAGCACCATTATTAACCAATCCAGCTAAAAAACATTTTATTTCTTTTTTTATCAATGTTGTACTATATCGCCCATTTTTATTTTTTCTATGTAATTGAAACATTAGCAGGGTTGTTATCCAGACACAGCTTTTATGCAAGTATTTGGATGTTAATATTGATGACCTTGAGGATTAGTCTGAATAGTTGGAATATGACTGTCAACACTCCCACCGATCGGCTAATCAAAGGAGCCAGTGTACGGGCAATGGCACGGGTCCAAATATTGTGAAGTGGGATTCTCGGGAGCTGGATCCCTCCATCAATCTGATATTGATGATGTGTCCTAAAGATGGGTCACAGTAATAAAGTATAATCACAATTGTAAAATCAAAAAGGGTGATCAAAGATGGTGGAGGACAGTCAGTTGTTCTGTTGAGTTGAAAATGTCATATCGTAAAGCCAAGTGATTGGACTGATGGATAAACACTTGGATTTCCAGCATTGCCCTCGAAGACTGGAAGGTCATCATTACCTCTGCTAAGCTTTATTATTTGGACGTGAGAAAGGAACAACAGTGTAAAATACGGTCGGTCTCCTGGTCCAGTTTCAGGCACTAGAGCATAACTTGATTTTGATTAAGCAACGTCTCCATGGTCTTGGTGTCAGTTCTAGTATGGCTCTAAATATTCTCCTCCATCAAATTTATTGCTTTATCAGGCCTGATGTACTTTGTATTCCTTAAGTGGCTACCTATTTAAGGAGTTCTTGATACTTGTAATCAACAGAATATTACACGTAACTCGCAATAAATCTTGATGCTTCCCCAGACTGAAACATGATGTCTGTTGCCACCGTTTCTCCATTGAAGGCAAAACTTTAATTGCATTTCACACATGGATGATTCTAGTATTTGCAAATTGGTATACCAACATCGTGGAACATACCTATTGTAGAAATGGAAGCAAAATGACATGATACAGAAGACACAAGACAATCATGTGTGAAAATATTATTAATAATAATTTGTGTTTAAAATCATAAATGCTCAAAAATATCCAGGCTTTTAAAATTGATGATCTATCCAATGGGACAATGCTGCAAAGCCATGCAAAAAGGGCACAAAATTAAACATGAACCATCCTGAAACCTGGGGCAGCACTCAAACAAGGGCTGAGACCTCCTCAAATACCCGATCTCTAGTTGTTGTGGTATGAGTTGGATCCCCACCAATCCAAGGATCATTGCTGATGAGATTTATGGTGAGCCTACATAACTCTCCATCATCCTAAATACTCCATAAATACATCCATAAATACTATGTGACCAGAAAATTTATTTAAGGCCAGTCCCGATGTCAGTACCTGTCAATATGGACTAAAATGTGTATGGTTATGTCAACTTAACCATCCATCACTAGATGATCATTCATTCAACAGATGGTCAAAAATCAACCAACTTTGGACCTACTAATGACTGGAACCTTCCATGTGATTCTGATCGAGATGGCTCAGTATAATGTCTGTATTGTGTTTATAATTTCTTGAACGCTGATGTTATAACTGTACTGACATAGATCTCTACATTGTCTCTTTTTGGCCCAGGGATATGATGAATACAAATTTCAAGGGCGTCTTTCACCACAAAATAACTATTCAAACCAAGTACGGGTGCTCGGTGAACCCTTGGAGTGGCCAAGCAGTTCCGTACCCAAACTTGTTTTCCATCTATCCCCGCTCTCCTCTTTCGTGATTGCTAGCTCAGGCTTTACGAGAGTCCAAGAAGGGCAGAGATAGAATAAGTACAGTGCCTGTGCTTGGTTTGAACAGTTATTTTCTATTGACCAACTACAATTACATCTAGAGTTCTCTGACCTCTTATGATGTTACTGCTCTGACCACTCCATATCATCTTACTCTCTTTGGCCCAGGATATGCTGACTACTAAATTCAAGGCATTATGTCTGCACAAAATGACTGTACAAACAAAGCACAAGCAAGCAGTGCGCTCTTGGCATGACCAAGAAGTTTAGTGCCCTACTTGTGTTCCATCTATTTCCTCATTCCACTTTCTTTCTTTCTTTATTGACATTTTGGGCTTTCAATGTGCCAGAGAAAAACACAGACCGGTGGGAAGTTGCTCGGTTGTACCAAAGGTGCACTGTGTGCATGTGCTTGATTTGAACAGTCATTTCCTGGTGACCAATGACAATTTTGTGTACCGTTCTCTGACCTCTTATGATTTACTTTACTGACATCTCTATATCATATTACTCTCTTTGCCCCAGGATATGATGATTACTAAATTCAAGGCAGTATGTCAGCTCAAAATGACTGTTCAAACGATGCATGGACCAACGGTATACTTTTGGCATGGCCAAGCAGTTCAGTGCCCTATATGTGTTGCATCTATTTCTGATTTCCTCTTTCTTAATTAACAGTTTGGGTTTTGCATGAGCCAAGCAAGAACACCGACCGGTGGGAAGTTGCACTGAATTGCCTGGTTGTACCAAAGGTGCACTATGTGCCTGTGCTTGGTTTGAACAGTCATTTTTTTATGTATTCACTTCATTTCTCCATGAAGATCAAAGCCATATTCCAATCATGTCATTTAATCGTGAAATATTTTCAACATTTCAGAAAAGAGAGTTGAAACCAATAATCCTTCTCATTAACTGGTTAACGTAAAGCCACAAATGTAGCGGCTGTAACAATCGAAATGAAGAGCAATCTACTTCACCTCCTGACCTACAACCCACAAACCATTGACATGGATTGATCTTGTGGTTTCCGTATTCCTTGCCAGAAACCATTAAAAAAAAAATCATGGGCGCATTCAAAAGCTCGAAAAGCTCTATAAAACAGTCAAAATACATCGGGTATTTCCTGCGAAAGGGAACCTGTTCTGACACGCAGAGAGCAGGGGCTGAATTTGGAGGGTGGGGGGGCACCGGGTGGTGGGGGGTAAAAAACTGATGAGAAATGAGAAGAGACAGGGCTGGATGGAGCTGCTTGATGGATTGCAGACTTATCAATTTATGAAGGCCAGGCTTTCAAGTGCAGCAGACTCAGTGAAATTTACATTATTAATCTCTTGTAATAATCTATGACTCAAGCAGGCTGAGAACATAGCAGCAGAGCACTGACCAGCCAGATATAAATAACGTCTCTCCGCTCAATTTAATTGCACTTCAGTGAGAGTGCACATCTCGTATCTCCCTAATTACTTTAGTTTCATTAGGTCTTGCCGAGAGAGAGAAGAAGAAGAAGAGAGAAAAAGAAAAGGGGAGAAAAAAAAATCCGGCGAGTGTGGCAACAATGAAAAATTCATATTCTTCCTTTTTTTTGTTCTGTGAAATATTTAAATGTTAATAGCCATTCGCACTTGACACGCTATCTCTGCAGCACAGAGTTAAACAGAAAATCTATTTAATCTTAGGGAATCTCATTAAACGGTCATGGCGAGAAAAAGAAGAGTTCCTCGAAGGTGGGGAGGGGGATATGGAAGGGTTGATTGTGGGGGGAAGGGGGCATCTTCTAAGATTCTTTAATTTAATTTATCATCGTGCACGAAGCAGCAACACAAAAAAAAAACGCATAAGGACGTCGGCTTGGGCACCTCCATTTGAGTAGATAATGATTAAACGTTTTCCATTGTGTTACAGCTGGTATATATTATTACGGATGGAGCAGAAGAAAAAAGAAAAAAAAGAAGAAGAAAAAACACTAACCCTCAGCGGTTTTGACTCCTTTCCAAATATTAGCTCCTTTTAAAGCCATTAAAAGATTATCACTGATTTAACCGAATGTCTGTTTAGAGCATTAGCAACAGACTGCATTCTGATTCCCACAATGCTGCTGATCCCGGCTTCCTTTTCTATTATCGCATCCACCCAGCAGTATTTAATTTCAATCCATGAATATGCAATGAATTTAATTTTGAACACTATTTTCATCTGCTCCTGTAATCACAAAAAATGCTGGTGTAATTAGTTTCTAATTACTCGCTTTAATTGTTGTAGTAATCATTTTAATTACCCAAATGCGCAGAACATCAAACGCTAAAAGGAAAATAACCCCTACCTTGTCGGGATTTTTATTTTTTTCATTGCGCGTGGAGTATGATATTTAGGTTGCGCTCGTGACCTTTTTGTGGAGGGGGTAAGGGGTGGAATTATTTATTTATTTCCCTTTGCACGGACTTTGTTGCGCTTGCACGGGCTACTGTTAGAATTTGTTGCGCGCCGCAATCTGCTCACTAGAAAAATTTGCATGCCCCAAAAAGCCATTAAGTTAAAATATACAGTTATTGTACCTTCCTGGGCACGCTGCCATGCAAATGCTTATTGCCTGTGCTCAGAGCCTGATGGAGCAGATGGTAAATCATGAAATTTTATGAAATTATTACGCCGGCGAGGTGTTTTGAAAAGGAGCAGCTGTGAAAGAAATGGGACCTTACAAAACTCACAGGTGTTCTAGCTTTCCTACCGCCAGCCATAACATAAAAAATTAAATTATAAACAAACAGGCAAATGCTGTAATTCCTTATGCAGACACACAACTTACAGGGCAAATTGCTCCGAGTAAGCAAAAGAATTCAATTTTGATTCGCATAAAATATTTAGTGAGAATGGAGAGAGGTGGGAGGGGTGGGGGAGAAGGGGAAAAGAATCTGGCACGGGAGGGTTGTTGCTGCCAAAATGGTTCCCTCCCTTCCCCGAATAAAAACGTGCAAGGCCGTGGTTAGGAGCAAAAAGGAAAAGACGCGAAAGGGTATTAGGGACGAGCCTCTCAGGGCCACTTCAGACAGGCGCATATGGACGAGTGTAGCTAATCGGAGAGGGACGGGCGATGCCAATTCCTCTAACCAGATTGTTTTTCTCATTAAGTTTTTATTTCTACCTAAACCGGCAATTAGGCTCTTAAAGGATTTTTTTTTCATGGAGGGGCCATGTGGAATTTGCAGCCGCTCCAGCTCTGAACAAATTTCGGAATGGGTCCACGGTGGTTGAAAATTACTTTGTAGTTAACTCAGTTCATGCAAAAGCTGAAAAGTAACTCCACGGCTACCGGTCTGAAGTTTTTTTTGGATTGAATATTTGTGTAGTGATCTGTACAAGCTTGTTAGCGTATTGCCGCAGCCAAGGTAAATGGTGGACAGCGTCATGTTATGGTACAATGTATTCTACTGTATGGCATCAGGCTGCCAAGGTGACCGGTGGGAACATATTATTTTATGGTTGTTCCATCTGCCCACTTCTTTGTGTTCAAATATAGACTGTAATATACGTAAATTATTCAATCCGGTTATTATTGGTCAAAATTTTGGCCAAATGCTCTGAAAGTTCTGGATCTCTTGGTTTACTACAGATTTGGCTTAGGGTTAAACTATGAACCCCCTAGTATTTACCCTTTAAATTCTGTATGTGAACCTGGACTTCATTGCACTTAATGATACAATCTCAGGGTTTGACCATGGTCTACCTCAAAGTAGCATCTGTTAGCTAGAGTTGTCAGTTGGACAAATCCAAGTTGTCAAGCAAATATGTGATTTGTAGTCTGACAATTAAGGCAGAGCAGAGTTCATACAATATGGTACACACGCATACAGTCAGATCAGACTGAGTCTGTTCAATGCACGAGACTAGAAGGTGGTCAGGGCAGACAAGAAACAGCCAAGTTAGTAAAGTAAGACAAGTCAGAAGATTACTAATGCATAGTTAGGAACCACAGAAACATATTGCTCGGGCAAAAGGTGGTATTGCAAGTTAACTTAAGTATTCTGGGTCATGAGCATAGATAAAGATGGACTTGGGTGTCAGCTGGCCCTTTCGCGTCCTAGGGGGTTTACCTGAGGTCCCAGCAAGAAGAGAGTCTTGACAGCCATGTTACTCTACCATGAGAGCAAGACAAAAGCCGGAAGGTGCAGCCAATGTCCGATAGAGAGCCAGTGGTGGGGACTGCAATGGTGGTAAGGGATCAGGACCATATCCAAGGTTAAGTCTCGGCATCTTAAACAGTCCTTAAATTTAGTATTCCAAATATATTTGAAAATCAAGGGAGTTGGGGAGGGGAAGAGACAGCTCACCATTATAGTGGTAGGTAGATGCAGTTCATTGTCCCACATGGAATAGCTCAGGGTGCGGCTTGAAGACAGAACAGGAAAGAATTATTCCAGGGGGACCGTGTAGACACAAACTAATTAAAATCCATGTTTATTTCTTCATCTAAAAAATTGTAGACAGTGTACACATCATCCAGCAGCGCGATAATAGACCTATGCGTTTCGACTAATGAAAGCCTTACTTATGAGTAAGGCTTTCATTAGGTTTTTGTCTACATGGTGCTGCTGGAATCATTCTTTCCTAAAATATATTTGTACTAATGAAATATTTCTTGATGGCAGAAAAAGCGATCTAAAAGTAGAGTATTGCAGCTATGGGAATTCTATTTTCTTGTAGGTCCCCTGTTACCCAAAAAGCAAACCATAGGTGAGTGAATACCATGTATATCAAACAGGGCTTCAATCTTGAAATATGAGACTATCTTCCCTGTTTTAAAAATCTAGTAGCACTCTGTAACACTATAGCATGTAAACATGAAATCTATGAAATTTGAATTGCATTACTGCACTAGAAAAGATGAAAAATTGAGAATACTTAGCACATAAATTGGCCAATTCATGCTTACCCGACAGCCACGATAAGGCGATTATCGTTGCTGGGATCCAATCTAGTGTGAATCCTCTCTTAGACTGACGTCATTTATGTGGAATGGTAGGATCCTGCTTACTGAAATTTATTTAATACTTCATACAAAAGCCGTTGTTGGTGATGACCATTTCAAGATGCCTTCTGTATGGAAAAACTAATTGCAGGCATTGCTCAGGTGTGATTTTGGCCCATCCTTCCACACAAATACTCTTCACATCCTGAAGGCTCTGTGGACTCCTTCTATGAACTCTGAGCTTTAGTTGCTTCCAAATATTTTCTATTGGATCCAGGTCCGTGATCGGCTTGGCCATTCTAACAGCTCTATTTTCTTTCTCTGAAACCAATTGAGAGTTTTCTTGTGTGTTTGGGATCATTGTCTTGCTGAAAAGTCCACCCTCATTTATTCTTCAACATCCTGTTAGTTGGCAGCAAACTTTTATCAAGAATGTCTTGGTACATTTGTCCATTAATCCTTTCTTAAATTACATGAAGTTTGCCAGTGTCATATGCTGAAAAACAGCCCCACACCGTGATGTTTCCACCTACAAATTTCACTGTTGACATTGACATGGTGTTTTTGCGGTGATATGCAGTGCCTTTTGACCACCAAGCATGATGTTTATTATAGCATCCATAGAGATACATTTTGCTCTCGACTGACCAGACTATAATCTCCAGTATTTCACAGGCTCGTCTAAATGATGTTGAGCAAACTTTAAACACACTTGAAAATGCTTTTTTTTCCAGCAATGGAGTCTTGCGTAGTGAGTGTGCATAGAGACCACAGAGGTTGAGTGCATTACTTATAGTTTTTTTTTTTTTTTTTAAACAATTGTACTTGCTGATTCCAGGTCTTTCTGTAGCTCTACACAAGTGCTTCTTGGCTCTTGGACAAGTTTTCTGATTCTTTTCTTTCCTGTGACTGAAATATTGAGGGGAGCAACTGTGCGTGATTGGTTTATTGTAAAATAATGTTCTTTCTGTTTCCGAATTATGGCTCCAGCAGTGCTTACTGGAATCTTCAGTAGTTTAGAAATTAACCATTAATTTAGTAACCAATGGCATCAGTGTGGTTTGCAACAATAAGATTGCAAAGGTCTTGAGACATCTCGTGATGGGTAAAACCAGTGAGCTATTTCTTCTTTGGTTCCTTGGTAATGCGACACCTTTTTATTGGCCATCAGTTGAACCAGCTGATATTATTTTTCACTAAGTGGCAGAATAACTTTCTAATTACTGATAGGTTTCAGCTGTTATCAGGACTTTCCATGGCTTTCGCACCTCTCTTTCTTCATGTGTTCAATACTTTTTCCTTGTGTCATTTCTCGTTATTACACATAACTTAATTTATGTATATCTGTGGTTTTATTTCTTTCCCTGTGTGGTTTGAATAGGTTGTTACTGACATTTGGTGAGAATTTCATGTGGATAGCTTTTTTAGAAATAGATTTACATAGAAAATTGCTGACATGTTCGATACTTCACTCCCTGTACATGAGGAGATATTCTCCATTGCCTTTGGGAGTTACAACAACCGCCAAGCTTCAATTCTATCCTGAAATACAACCAAAATATACTCCAAAACTTTTTGGGGTTGGTTCAGTGTGTGGCTTTCGTTGCCCTAACTTTGTAGACCTTTATTGTTGGTAGCTGTAGGTGAGTCTTCCTAGACGTCAAGGAACATGGCAATCAATTCTTGTCAAATATATGACATGAGCATTAATCTTCAAAAGTTAAAAAGCTTAGTCAGGCAAAGAAAGTAAAAACAAAAAATCAGCTAAAATCATTGCTAATAAGGATTCCTGCAATCTTCAGGCAGGCAGTAAAATTCTTAAACATTTCCTACCGTGCAATCTCCATGCCCTCCTCCTCACTTCATTAAATATTTTTACCACGTTTTACATTCCCAAACTCACGGCGAATGTGAGTGCATGGAGGCCCATTACAGTTCTGTGATGCTTTATGACATCAACGGCACAACAAGGACACTCTCCTGTTGTTAATTAGGCCTAGGAAATAAATGCTTTGGTCCTTATTAATTGGATGTGCTTTGTTTTTGCTCATTAGAAACCGGTTCACAGGGAGAAGGTTAGAAAAGGCAAACGTACAAAATTACAAAGGCGGCAATCTTTCCCATTAATTTTCTGCTAAATTCTTCGAACACCCTATCCAGTTAAATAGTCCTTGGAGCAACAAAGGAACACACATTTAACTGTTTCATTGGTTAGGCTCTTAATGGTTCCATATTGCAACTTCAAAAATTCCATACTAAGATTATGTTCACACAGAGATTTTTGAGGCATTAAACTGTTTCAGAAAATGCTCCCATTTTGGAAAAGGTTTTTTTTTCTTTACCCTGAAATGTTATTTGCAGTTTTTTTTATTGCGCAATGTCTAGTTTGAAGAGGTTTCTTTCATGATCCACTTCAATTAAATATCTATTTTTTTTCCCTTCAGGCATTTAAAAAAAATATATATATATACAGGACAAAAAAAAGCTCTAAAAAGTCCTCAAATGAAGAGCAACATGAATTTCCTATAATTGTACAATTTTTCAAAGCATTTTTAAATGGTTTAAACATAGGGTAGAATGAAGGGTGGAAACTGCTTCAGGAAATGGAGAGGTTGTACAGGAGTTTTTTTCTTTTTTTCCAGAACAGTTTCCTAAAGATGTTTTAAAGAGTTTTTCAAGTATTGTTGAACAGTTTTTTTTTGCTGTTGTTTTTTTTCTTAAAGTGTTTATACAACTTTCTGATTGGACACTGCCTAGCTTGGCGAAGTCTGCATCAGAAAATGTTATGAAGAAATGATGAGCACTTTATTTTCTCCCACCAGGTGTTTTTGAAAGCCTAAAGTGTTCCAAAAGACTTTCAAAAGCCTGAGCATGTGAACAGTAAAGTGCCTTTTCCATAGAAATGAATAGAAAAAATTGTTTTTATTTTAACATTTTGTGAACGCTTTTTCCTCCGTTTTTAGAAGCAGATCCTCTAAAAAAACACCAAGAAAGACGAATGTGAATTTACCTTTTAGGGTGTATCCATACATGAAGGATTTGACACAGATGGTGAAATCAATTGCAATTTTTGCAGCCTTTGCATTTGAATGGGGTCTCATGGGATAAACGCCTGCAAGAATAGGTTGCAAGCTACTGGCCAATCTGGAAAATCGTCCGATGGCAGTCATAACAAAGCAAGTCTGGAGGAACATTTTGTTGTCCAAAGAACATGACACCATTTCTGGTGGCCACTGGCCACACTTTGGCACATTTCTGAAGTCGATATGAACCCAAGCTGTGACTTATAGAAGGAAGAAAAAATGCAAGTTTTATAGAATTTCTTGCCACAAAACAATTTATCGATCTGATCAGCTCCTCCTGATGTACTTTTCAACCCTCCAGGCTTCCTTTTAAGGAGACCCTTATTGGACTGACTACATCCCACCACCTAGTGAAATGACTCGAGGAAAAAAAAAAAAAGTAAATTGGAAATTATAGTTTATTGAGACAAATCTGAGTCATGTGTAATCTCCTAAAAAAAAATTGGGTTCTTTTGTGTTTCTAATGGGATGGCCAATGGCCATTATAATGCCATAATTTAGGGTAAAGTTCTGTATCAATGGAAAATATAATAGGGAAATAAGGAGCTTTCTCCGCTTAGTGTATTTATTATACCTTCATTACTTGCAATTAATTTTATATTACTTTTAGGAAAAGATATTTTAATGTGTACGGTTATGAGGCCAACCGTGCACAAAAAGCCATAACCATAAAAATGATAATAACCAACTATTCCAGCTGGTATATATGTTATTGCCATTTTTCTAAGGGTTTCCAGCTCAGGCTGGACTGTGGAGCTTCATCTTGTATTATGTTAGAAGAATCCAAATCATCTCCCATTTCAGCCCAACTGTAGTCTTCAATGATGAGAAGAGCCATTTCATCGCCCTGTAAATCACATCACCACTTGGACCTGCGTCAACGCCAAGAAGCGGCAGCTAGCCAATAAAACCCCCTGAACTAACTTCCTGGTGATAATGCTGAAATTTACGGAGGTTTTATCTCCTGTGTAACTGGCCAGACATATGGGAAATAAAATTTTTATGTCTGTGAATGCGGAGGGAGCAGAGACGGGCTATCCTGGCTATCATAAACCGGCAGCACGGTGACAGCCCGGATGTTGGGGACATTGAGAGTGTGAGGGGGTGTCTTGACAGTAAGGAAAAAAAAAAGAAAAATGTTGTTGTTATGTCGGGAAGTGGATGTGTGAGGTTATATTATTCTCTAACTTTTGCAAGCAATATGTTCAGTGCTTAAATTTAAAGGCAACGCTAAAACTTAATGTAGTCAATGGAAATGTTAATGCTCCAACTCTTTCAATGTGTTTTGAAAATCATTGTGGTAGTGAAATTCGTTGATTTATGCTCCGTCTACATTATTATTTATCATTCATATTTTAAATTGATAAATGTTAATACAGATTTCGGCAAATAAATAGTCTGAGATAATAGGATATTTCAGAGTAGCCTTGCCTAGGAAAATAGTCTTTTGGCTAAAGGTGCCCAATTATCAAGAATGAGCATTTCTAACAATTCTCTTCTACCAATAAGGGTTTGTGTACGTGATGTCTTTTGCAGGTGGAAAAAAAAACACTCCTGAAAAAGCACTAACTAAATGCTCAAGATTGAAGATATGGTTTACTATGTAAAATTTGCTGCTCATACATTCAGTCTTTGGAACGTCTTTTATCGGTTTATGGTTTCCAAAGGCATCAAGCAGCTAAAAGAAGTGACCTGACCAGTGGCAAAATTTGGACTATGGCCCCCACCAACATAATAAGATGTATGAGCCCGTGTAATAATGTTCTCCATCTTTGCCCCCATACTTTAATAATTTTTTGTGTCTTGGACCCCATTTTGTAATAATTTCCCTAATTCTTCCCCCTTTCTGTAATAATGGCCTACTTTCTACCCCCCATCTTGTTATAATATACCCCATCCTGGCCCCCTTTCTGTAATAATAGCTCTATCCAGGCCTCTTTCCATAATAATTGCCCTCATCCTGGGCCCCTTCTTGTAGTAATTAATGATGAGCGAACTTGCTCACATAAGTTGTTATCCACCATGCGCGGGTGCTAACCGAATGTCATCAGTGTGCTCAAATAATGTGTATGAGTCCCTGCTGCTGCATGTCTCGTGGCTGTCAGACAGCTGCCACACATGCAACGATTAGCTAACAAACGGGCAAACCCCACATGTGTTGCGGCTAACGGCTATGAGACATGTAGCCGTGGTGACTCGAATATATTATTCAGGCATGCCAAAGACACTAGGTTAGCACCCGAGAATGCTCGGTAGGGATGAGCGAGCATGCTCAGTGATCTTCTGTTATCACTCGAGCATCACGGTGCTTGAATGTGCTCTTTTCTCAGCAAGTAATTGACGGTGCTCGATGTAGAACTCGAATCCCCACCCCAAATCTTTAGCACCTTTTATGCAGCCAATAAGCATGCGGGGATTGCCTGTGAGTCACTGTCATGCCGTAGCCATCTTGGTTGTGGCATTACTGTGATTGGCTGGCCATGTGACCTCATCAGAGGTTATAAAAGGACAGGCACTGCCCAGCTAGGCACACTGAAACCATTACAAAGCTCTGTGACACTTCATATTGGAGGGAGAGAATGCCTGTCGAGACCTATATCCACAGTAGATCAAATCAGAGGCTTGTAGTGTTGATACTGGTGCTGAAACTGAGCCATTATACCAGCTATTATACTAACAGCCCTTCCAAAGGCTAATCATTTGCAGCACATTCAATCCTCATTTAGCTTAGGGAGGGGGAGAGATTCGTAGGAGCAGGAAGAGTGACAAAATCCAGCCTGTAGGCAGGGATTAGGCCTGTGCAGTCCATTGGCAAATATATAGGTGCAGTTTTTTTTATAAAGGAAGAATTGAATATATTTTGATCCATCAAATATTATGTGCTTTGAGGTCCTTTTTTGTGTTATATAACACACCGAAAAATCATTGAAACATTTTACTCGGCCTCATTTCTCAACCATACACTATTTCATAGTATGGGGTACATTTCTGTGATCTCTAAGGCCATGTTCACACTTTGCGGTTTTTACCGCGGATCCGCGGTGATTTTGATGCTGCGGGTCCGCAAATTTTGTAGGCCTCCATTTCTCAGACATACTGTGTTACTTTGTCTGAATATTTCTGTTATCTCTGAAACTGATAAAAAGCATTGAAACGTTTTTCTGGATTGAATTTGATTGTCAGCCATACACTTTTTTGCATTCTTTCAGTTACATTACGGTGGAATAAACTCACAAAAAAAGCTTTGATTGCTGCAGGTGACCAATGTTTTTCTTTTATTAAAAATACACTTGGTTTCAAGAGACCTAGCAATTACAAAATACATATGCATTAAGGGACGGGAAAGTGAAAGTGCTGATGATGGTGAACGCAGATGCCAAGGACGTGGGCAGGTGCGACTATACCTGTTGCTGAAGCACAAAAAACACGCCCATTTACAACACATAGGTTCCTCTCCGACTTTGAAGGGGAGTACGGTACACCACTTCTGAAGCCAGAACAGTGTGAACAGGTGGTTGGTTGGAAAGCAGATAATGCTTCCATCAGGCTTGGCAGCACCACACAATATTTAACATGGTCCAGTTTCACCAGCGTAAAGTCTGGATCGCTTAATCCTCTCCCTGATCATCCTTCCTCCCACCATGTTGAGTTCCAGGAGACTAGTGATCGCACTCTAGGATGTTCCAAGAAGCTGTTTACCATAACATTTCTTGATTGTGGCCTCTCAACCTACATGCTCCAAGAGGGACAGGACGACATGCTGTTTAGTGATGCACAAAGCTTAGAGCAGCTACGGCCGCAAGAACATGACAGTGGGGAACAGCAAATTTGAGATAAGGAGGAGAAGGAAGTTGATGATGAGACACAGTTGCCAGTAAGTGGTGGTGTTGAGTCATGAAGTCAGGAGGAACAGTTTGCAGTGGTGGATGACAAAATCACCGACCCAACCTGGGAAGCTGGCAAGCAGAGCGAGACCAGCAGCATCGAAACAGACGGGAAGAGGCAGTGGGGTGACCAGATGGAGGAGGCGGGAAACTTCCGCAGAGCACTGACCGTCCTGAATTTCTCCATCAAAGAGTTAGGTGTTTCTCAGTCTGGGACTTTTTTAAAGAGAGTTTGAGACAAGCAAAATGGCCATTTGCCATGATCAGGTACACGTCATCTAAGGCACCCAACTTGGTGGGAAGAACGCCTGGGTCCACGATTGGTGCCATTGGATGACACCACTACCTCTTCCCCTGTGCTAGGTGCTTCCAACTCCCCTGTTCAAAATGCTGGTGCAGATGCCTCCTGCCCTGCACCTATTCTTGTCCCAGCTCAGTGTTTAGCTGTCCCTACCCCAGACCTTGGAACGAAAAAGAAAGTTCCCAGACACCCACCCACAGGCCCAAATGCAAAACTGGCACATTTCCAGGTTTCATGCCATGGAAATGTTGCTATTTAGGCTGGTAGACACGGAGGATTTCCACCGACTCATGATGGCAGCTGTCCCTCGGTACTCTGTCCCGAGCTGCCACTTTTTCTGCTGATGTGGCGTCCCCGCGTTTTACCAGCATGCTTCCAGAAACCTTTACCTATGCACTTACTGGCATTGTCCACTTAACAACCGATACGTGGACAAGTGCTTGTGGCCAGGGATGCTACATTTCTTTGACTGCACACTGGGTGAACATTGTGGAGGCTGGAGCCGAATCACACCCCGGCACAGCGCATGTGCTCCCAACGCCGAGGATTGCTGGCCTACTTCTATCAGGGTTTCCTCCACCTCCTACATCAGTTTTTGCACCCCTTCTGGTCCTCCTCATCCTCCAAATTCGATGGTGTCTCAGAGCCAGCAACACTGCCTTAATGAAGTGGCAAGAAGCTCTGCTGAAGCTAATTTAAGGAGTAACAGACCAGACAGATCTGTGGTTTTTGCCAATGAACCTCAAACCAGGCATGGTTGTGTATGATAATGGGCGTAACCTGGAGGTGGCTGTGAAGCTTGGCAAGCTCACACATGTGCCATGCTTGGTACATGTGCTCAACTTGGTAGTTCAGTGGTTTCTGAAAACATACTCAGATTTGCCGGATATTCTGGTCAAGGTACACCACATGAGCACCTGTTTCCACAAGTAGGCCACAGCTGCCACTGCTCTGGCAGTGCTGTGTTATGACCCCAATGGCGAGGGTCTCAGAGGAACGTGGAAGTCTGCAGAATACAAAAATCCAGCTCATAGGGCAGTGGTAGCTGGGTTGACCATATATCTACTCCTAACGCCAACACTAGAAGTAGCCGGGGATCATTCCTACGTTGATTCTAGATGACACGCTCCAGCCGGAGAATCTAGCTACCCCTAGTAGAGGAAAACAAAAGACCTTTCTTGCCTCCAGAGAAGGGGACCCCAAAGCTGGATAGAAGCCCCCCACAAATAATAACGGTGAGGTAAGAGGAAATGACAAACACAGAAATGAACCAGGTTTAGCACAGAGAGGCCCGCTTACTGATAGCAGAATAAAGAAAGGTAACTTATATGGTCAACAAAAACCCTATCAAAATCCACACTGGAAATTCAAGAACCCCCGAACCGTCTAACGGTCCGGGGGGAGAACACCAGCCCCCTAGAGCTTCCAGCAAAGGTCAGGATATATATTTGGAACAAGCTGGACAAAAATACAAAACCAAAACAAAATAGCAAAAAGCAAAAAGCGGACTTAGCTGATATAACTGGAACCAGGATCAGTAGCCAAGAGCACAGAAGACTAGCTCTGATAACTACGTTGCCAGGCATTGAACTGAAGGTCCAGGGAGCTTAAATAGCAACACCCTTAACTAACGACCCAGGTGCGGATAAAAGGAATGACAGAAAAACCAGAGTCAAAAAACTAGTAACCACTAGAGGGAGCAAAAAGTAAATTCACAACAGTACCCCCCCCTTAGTGAGGGGTCACCGAACCCTCACCACGACCACCAGGGCGATCAGGATGAGCGGCATGAAAGGCACAAACTAAATCGGCCTCATGAACATCAGAGGCAACCACCCAGGAATTATCCTCCTGACCATAGCCCTTCCACTTGACCAGGTACTGAAGCCTCCGCCTGGAGAGGCGAGAATCCAAGATCTTCTCCACCACGTACTCCAACTCGCCCTCAACCAACACCGGAGCAGGAGGCTCAGCAGAAGGAACTATAGGCACAATGTACCGCCGCAACAAGGACCTATGAAATACATTGTGAATAGCAAACGACACAGGAAGATCCAGACGAAAAGATACAGGATTAAGGCTTTCCAATATCTTGTAAGGCCCAATAAAACGAGGTTTAAATTTGGGAGAGGAGACCTTCATAGGAACAAAGCGGGAAGAAAGCCATACCAAATCCCCAACGCGTAGTCGGGGACCCACACCGCGGCGGCGGTTGGCAAAGCGCTGAGCCCTCTCCTGTGACAACTTCAAGTTGTCCACCACATGATTCCAGATCCGCTGCAACCTATCCACCACAGAATCCACCCCAGGACAGTCAGAAGGCTCCACATGACCCGAAGAAAAGCGAGGATGGAAACCAGAGTTGCAGAAAAAAGGCGAAACCAAGGTGGCGGAACTAGCCCGATTATTAAGGGCAAACTCAGCCAACGGCAAGAATGTCACCCAATCGTCCTGATCAGCAGAGACAAAACACCTCAAATAAGCCTCCAAAGTCTGATTGGTTCGCTCCATCTGTCCATTAGTCTGAGGATGGAAAGCAGACGAAAACGACAAATCAATGCCCATCCTACTACAAAAGGATCGCCAGAATCTGGAAACGAACTGGGATCCTCTGTCTGACACAATATTCTCAGGGATGCCGTGCAAACGAACCACGTTCTGGAAAAACACAGGAACCAGATCGGAAGAGGAAGGCAGCTTAGGCAAAGGAACCAAATGGACCATCTTTGAGAAGCGATCACATATCACCCAGATAACGGACATGCCCTGGGATAGCGGAAGATCAGAAATGAAATCCATGGAGATATGTGTCCAAGGTCTCTTCGGGACAGGCAAGGGCAAGAGCAAACCGCTGGCACGAGAACAGCAAGGCTTAGCTCGAGCACAAGTCCCACAGGACTGCACAAATGACCGCACATCCCTTGACAAGGAAGGCCACCAAAAGGACCTGGCCACCAGATCTCTGGTGCCAAAAATTCCCGGGTGACCTGCCAACACCGAGGAATGAACCTCGGAAATGACTCTGCTGGTCCACTTATCCGGGACAAACAGTCTGTCAGGTGGACAAGACTCAGGCCTATCAGCCTGAAATCTCTGCAACACACGTCGCAGATCCGGAGAAATAGCTGACAAGATAACTCCATCTTTAAGAATACCAACAGGATCAGCGACTCCAGGAGCATCAGGCACAAAGCTCCTAGAAAGAGCATCGGCCTTCACATTCTTTGAACCTGGTAAATACGAGACAACAAAATCAAAGCGGGAGAAAAACAATGACCAGCGGGCCTGTCTCGGATTAAGGCGTTTAGCAGACTCGAGATACATCAGATTTTTGTGATCAGTCAAGACCACCACACGATGCTTAGCACCCTCGAGCCAATGACGCCACTCCTCAAATGCCCATTTCATGGCCAACAACTCCCGATTGCCCACATCATAATTTCGCTCGGCAGGCGAAAACTTCCTAGAGAAAAAGGCACAAGGTTTCATAACAGAGCAACCAGGGCCTCTCTGCGACAAAACGGCCCCTGCTCCAATCTCTGAAGCATCCACCTCAACCTGAAAGGGAAGTGAGACATCGGGCTGGCACAAAACAGGCGCCGAAGTAAACCGGCGTTTCAACTCCTGGAAAGCCTCCACGGCAGCAGGAGCCCAGTTAGCTACATCGGAGCCCTTCTTGGTCATATCCGTCAAAGGTTTCACAATGCTAGAAAAATTAGCGATAAAACGACGGTAGAAGTTAGCGAAACCCAAGAACTTCTGTAGACTCTTAACTGACGAGGGCTGAGTCCAATCAAGAATAGCTCGGACCTTGACTGGGTCCATCTCCACAGCAGAAGGGGAAAAAATGAACCCCAAAAAGGGAACCTTCTGTACACCAAAGAGACACTTTGAGCCCTTGACAAACAAAGAATTTTCACGCAAAATTTTAAAGACCAACCTGACCTGCTCCACATGCGAATCCCAATTATCAGAAAAAACCAAAATATCATCCAGATAAACAATCAAAAATTTATCCAGATACTTCCGGAAAATGTCATGCATAAAGGACTGAAAAACTGAAGGCGCATTGGAGAGCCCAAAAGGCATCACCAAGTACTCAAAATGACCTTCGGGCGTATTGAATGCGGTTTTCCATTCATCACCTTGCTTAATGCGCACAAGGTTGTACGCACCACGAAGATCTATCTTGGTGAACCACTTGGCACCTTTAATCCGGGCAAACAAGTCAGACAACAGCGGTAAAGGATACTGAAATTTGACAGTGATCTTATTTAAAAGCCGATAATCAATACAAGGTCTCAAAGATCCGTCCTTTTTTGCCACAAAAAAGAATCCCGCACCAAGAGGGGAAGAAGACGGACGAATATGTCCTTTCTCTAGAGACTCCTTGATATATGAACGCATAGCGGTATGTTCAGGTACCGACAGATTAAACAGTCTTCCCTTAGGAAATTTACTGCCTGGGATCAAATCTATAGCACAGTCACAGTCCCTATGAGGAGGCAGTGCACTGGACTCAGACTCACTGAAGACATCCTGATAATCAGACAAATACTCCGGAACTTCCGAAGGCGTAGAAGAAGCAATAGACACAGGCAGGGAATCCCCATGAATACCACGACAGCCCCAACTTGAGACTGACATAGCCTTCCAGTCCAGGACTGGATTATGGGTCTGTAACCATGGCAGCCCTAAAACAACCAAATCATGCATTTTATGTAAAACCAGGAAACGTATCACCTCGCGGTGTTCAGGAGTCATGCACATGGTAACCTGTGTCCAATACTGCGGTTTATTTGCTGCCAATGGCGTAGCATCAATACCCCTAAGAGGAATAGGATTTTCTAATGGTTCAAGAGTAAAACCACAGTGCTTAGCAAATGACAGATCCATAAGACTCAGGGCAGCACCTGAATCTACAAACGCCATGACAGGAAAAGACGACAGTGAGCAAATCAAAGTTACAGACAGAATAAATTTAGGTTGCAAATTACCAACGGTGACAGGACTAACAACCTTAGCTATACGTTTAGAGCATGCTGAGATAATATGTGTAGAATCACCACAGTAGTAGCACAAGCCATTCCGGCGTCTATGAATTTTCCGCTCATTTCTAGTCAGGATTCTATCACATTGCATTAAATCAGGTGTCTGTTCAGACAACACCATGAGGGAATTTGCGATTTTTCTATCACATTGCACCGAATTAGGTGTCTGTTCAGACAACACCATGAGGGAATTTGCGGTTTTGCGCTCCCGCAACCGCCGGTCAATTTGAATAGCCAGTGCCATAGTATCATTCAGACCTGTGGGAATGGGAAAACCCACCATAACATTCTTAATGGCTTCAGAAAGGCCATTTCTAAAATTAGCGGCCAGTGCACACTCGTTCCAATGTGTCAGCACGGACCATTTCCGAAATTTTTGGCAGTACACTTCAGCCTCGTCCTGCCCCTGAGACATAGCCAGCAAGGCCTTTTCTGCCTGAATCTCAAGATTGGGTTCCTCATAAAGTAAACCGAGCGCCAGAAAAAACGCATTAATATCAGCCAATGCCGGATCTCCTGGCGCCAGCGAAAAAGCCCAATCCTGAGGGTCGCCCCGTAAGAACGAAATAACAATTTTTACTTGCTGAGCAGAGTCTCCAGATGAACAGGGTCTCAGGGACAAAAACAATTTACAATTATTCACAAAATTCCTAAACTTAAACCTGTCTCCGGAAAACAGTTCAGGAATCGGTATTTTAGGTTCTGACCTAGGATTACTGATAACATAGTCTTGTATGCCCTGCACACGAGTAGCCAGCTGGTCCACACTTGTAATCAAGGTCTGGACATTCATGTCTGCAGCAAGCATAGCCACTCTGAGGTAAAGGGGAAGAAGAAAAAAAAAAAAAAAAACCTCAGAATCTTCTTTCTTATAATCCCTCTTCTGCAATGCATTAAACATTTAATACTGGCCTGGCAAACTGTTATGACCCCAATGGCGAGGGTCTCAGAGGAACGTGGAAGTCTGCAGAATACAAAAATCCTGCTCATAGGGCAGTGGTAGCTGGGTTGACCATATATCTACTCCTAACGCCAACACTAGAAGTAGCCGGGGATCATTCCTACGTTGATTCTAGATGACACGCTCCAGCCGGAGAATCTAGCTACCCCTAGTAGAGGAAAACAAAAGACCTTTCTTGCCTCCAGAGAAGGGGACCCCAAAGCTGGATAGAAGCCCCCCACAAATAATAACGGTGAGGTAAGAGGAAATGACAAACACAGAAATGAACCAGGTTTAGCACAGAGAGGCCCGCTTACTGATAGCAGAATAAAGAAAGGTAACTTATATGGTCAACAAAAACCCTATCAAAATCCACACTGGAAATTCAAGAACCCCCGAACCGTCTAACGGTCCGGGGGGAGAACACCAGCCCCCTAGAGCTTCCAGCAAAGGTCAGGATATATATTTGGAACAAGCTGGACAAAAATACAAAACCAAAACAAAATAGCAAAAAGCAAAAAGCGGACTTAGCTGATATAACTGGAACCAGGATCAGTAGCCAAGAGCACAGAAGACTAGCTCTGATAACTACGTTGCCAGGCATTGAACTGAAGGTCCAGGGAGCTTAAATAGCAACACCCTTAACTAACGACCCAGGTGCGGATAAAAGGAATGACAGAAAAACCAGAGTCAAAAAACTAGTAACCACTAGAGGGAGCAAAAAGTAAATTCACAACAGTGCTGCAGCAGCGCATGCAAGTGCCAGCTCACCATATGGAACTCCACACTGCACATGCTGGCAAGGCTTTGTGAGAAGGAGAGTCATGACAACTGAAGAATGGGCATGGATGTCTGACAATTGTTTGGTTCTCCAAGACTTTGAGGACTCCACAAAGATGGTGAGTGGCGATGATGCCATAACGCAACTGTCCTGCTTCTGTGCTGTGCCTACTTAAACAGTCGCTGCTCACAATTAAACATAAAGCTTTACATGTGGACCAGCTGGGGATGGTGGAAGACCTAACACAGAGAGATTGTAGCCAGCCCAGGCTCATCTCATCTGCTCAGTGCAGATTGGGTAACAATGAGGAGGTGGATGCAGAGGAAGAGAAAGAAGGAACAGGAGCTGGTTGCTCGCAACAAAAGCTTGTAGCCACACAACCTTCGTCCCGTTTCTCCTACATGGATGGGCTGAGGATGTGAAGGAGGAGGAGGAGATGGAGAGTCGTCATCATGGTGGAGACGGGGAGTGTCGGCTGTGTGCAGCTTGCCACATATGGCCGACTTTATGTACCGCTGCTAGTGTTGAGCATTCCGATACCGCAAGTATCGGGTATCGGCCGATACTTGCGGTATCAGAATTCCGATACCGAGATCCGATACTTTTGTGGTATCGGGAATCGGTATCGGGATTAATATCAATGTGTAAAAGAAAGAATTAAAACAAAGAATAGGGATATACTCACCTCTCTGGCGGCGCTTGAAAGACCTTAGGTGACGTCACGGCTTTGTGATTAGTCGCGTAGCGGTCACGCGACCGCTACGGACCAATCAGAGCGCCGTGACGTCATCTAAGGCCCTTCAAGCGCGCATTCTTAGGTACAACGGCTCCCGGTTACGGCGGTAAAGTCCAGGGCGCGTCAGAGGGTGAGTATATCCCTATTTTTTATTTTAATTCTTTCTTTTACACATTGATATGGATCCCAGGGCCTGAAGGAGAGTTTCCTCTCCTTCAGACCCTGGGAACCATACAGGATACCGTCCGATACTTGGTGTCCCATTGACTTGTATTGGTATTGGGTATCGGTATCGGATTAGATCCGATACTTTGCCGGTATCGGCCAATACTTTCCGATACTGATACTTTCAAGTATCGGACGGTATCGCTCAACACTAACCGCTGCCTTTCCTTTGCGATACCTTGATCTTAGTCAACAAAGAATACTGGTTGTTCACCCTGCTAGACTCCCGTTACAAGGAGAACTTTGCATCTCTCCTTCCTGAGGTGGAGAGGTCTTCTAAAATGGTGCTATACCAGAAGGCCATTGTGGAAAATATGTTGAAAAAAAATTCCCATCAGACAACTCTAGCAGCAGGGTGCAAGCTTACTTGCCCATCCAAGAAGAGGCCATGGAGACACACAGCAGAGCCAGGGGTACACTATTAAATGCGTGGGCCATTTTCATGACACCAGCTCAGCACCCAGGGCCTGGTGACTAGGTATTTTTGACAAGGAGGGAAAAGTTTTTAAAGGTGGTCAAGCAATACCTGGCCAACCAAACCAGCGTACTCTCTAATTCCGCTGTGACTTTCAACTATTGGGTTTAAAAGCTGAATGGGTTGAGCTGAGCAGATTATACAAAGGTTACATCAATTCCACAAATATGAACCCCACTTGCCACAGGGCAAGTGGGAAGAGCCAGGCAAAGCGTCAGAATTGGCACATCCAATAGATGTGCCTTTTTGATGGGGCTGTGGGCTGCTATTCTAAGGCTACTTTCACACTAGTTTTTTTTGCATTTTTTCACAATGCGTCGTTTTGGCAAAAAAACGCATCCTGCAAAGTTGTCTGCAGGATGCGTTTTTTCACCATAGACTAACATTAGCGATGCATTGCGACGTATTGACACACGTCGCAACCGTCGTGCGACGGTTGCGTCGTGTTGTGGCGGACCGCCGGCAGCAAAAAACGTTACATGTAACGTTTTTTGGTGCCGACGGTCCGCCATTTCCGACCGAGCCTGCGGGGCCGGAACTCCGCCCTCACCTCCCCGCACCTCACAATGGGGCAGCAGATGCGTGGAAAAACAGCATCCGCTGCCCCCGTTGTGTGGCGCTTGCACAGTATGCGTCGGTACGTCGGGCCGACGCAGCATGACGGCCCCGTACAGACGCTAGTGTGAAAGTAGCCTAAGGCTGGGGGGCAATATTCATGGCCCCATACCAGCCTGAGAATACCAGCACTCAGGTGACTGCTTTAGTTTGTCTGGTTGTCAAAAATAGGGGGGACCCCCCGTAGTTTTTTTTTTTAATTATTTATTTAAATAATTAAAAAAACAGCATGGGAATCCCTCTATTCTTGATAAGCAACCTTGCCATCGCTGACAGCTGAGGGTTGCAGCCGGCAGCTGTCATTTTTGCCTGTCTAGTGATCAAAAATATCCCATGTCAATTTTTCTCAAATTATTTATTGATAGTGCAATTGATGGGTCAATTGATGCCACTTTTTCTGTTGTCTGCCACTAATTTTATCTGTTTTGGCAGCTTTTTAATTCACTGAAGGTGTTTTGTTTTACCTCGGCAAACATCAGGATATTCGCCAATCTGAACCCAACTGAACATTGAAAGGTTCTAGTAAACAGTACATGTGCTACCAAGAACAATGGTAGCCTATGTGCACAGAATGACCTCCTAGTGATTGTTCTTTTTGCATCAGTAGGACAGTCTGCTCATTTAAACAAGCCAAGAAACGACTTGTTTGTGTCTGTAACACAGCTCACACCCATTCAAGCCATTAAGACTGTGCTGCAATGCCAGGAGAAACCTCTAGGATAAAGAGGAAACATTTGGGAAAAGAAAATTGTGAACAACCCCTTTTAGAAGCCAGCAATTATGAATGACATCTTTGTATGTATAGTGCTGAACAACGTATTAATTTAACTGAAGGCTTAGCGGAAGCGTGGTTTTCACTGCTTTTAATCAACATGTCTCAGTATTCCCAGGCATGATGAGTGGTGAGTGCCACTTTATTGCTTTTTGTATTTCTGCTCCCAATATATTAATGTTGCATGATTTTAGAGGCCTTGATGTTAGAAGGAAAGTCCAAAGTCTAAGCCATAATGAAATGGGTAATCAAGAGCCATATGATAGTTTATATGACAACTTCTGACAACTGTCCTTCATGCAAATTTCGATTACAAGTGATGCATTGGTGAAGAAAATCTGAAGGACAACAAGTTGTAAACAGCTCAGACGTAGGGTTCTTAAGTAGAATGTTCCTTATTTTGCATCACTTATTTCCAGCATTTATTGCGCTAATGGATAATCCTGTAATACTGCTTAGAGAAGCTGGTGACAGATTTCCTAAAGCACTTTGTCGTTTCTACCTAGAACAAGGTGTCAAACTCTTCCTGCCGAGATTGATGCAGAATCTGCTGGCGCTCTCCATCTGACGCCCGGCTTGTTACTTATTCTAATATACAGTCTGGACTAATGCAGAGCTCTTCCACCGATGATCTCACTCCATGAATCACGAGCACTCAGACTGACATCCAGACACTAGGCCATTCCTCTTGATGCCATGTCTTCTGTGCTGACACATGACTTAATACGCGACCACGGTAGCACTCTGACCGTAAGGCAAACCAACAGACAGAAATGTGGCAAGAAAAAAAAAGCATACCAGTCTTAGAATAACCTCTATTTTGTAGATGTATAATACTTGGAAAATGTTCTATGGTAAAAAGGAATGCGTTCTTCCAGAAATAGCGCCACACTTGTCCATAGGGTGTTTGTTGTATTGCAGCTCAATTCCACACACTGAGGCCAAGCTGCGATAACACACATAGCATTTGGACTAGTGTGGTGATGTTACCAGTAGTAAGAATCCATGTTTTCTACTATGAGTGGTTTTGGTATTTAAAGAGGACACTGTTTATATATATATATTTTCTTTTAAAAAAAAAAGTCAGAATGGCAAAATAAATCAAAAAGAGATACTATCCTTATTAGTCCCCCACTGGTCTCTACTTTCTGGTCTCCCTCAACACATAGGACTGTACAGCCAATCAATGGCTGTAGTCATGACCTGCCTCAGCCAGTGATTGGCTGAGAGCCATTTCCTGTGTGTTAAGGATCCGGAAAAAGAGACCCTGGGAGGTGTTAAAACAAGAACAGCATGGGTTTGGTCAAATATAATTTATTTTCCTAACCCTAAAAAAAAAAAATGATTAAGCACCTTTAAATCAGAGAAATATACTCTAGCAAATGGTATGAGTTTCGGCTGTGCAATATTTTGAGTATTGGATGATATTATTAACATTTATTCTGGGGAAAAAGGATAGCTCCTCATGTCTGTTGGTACCCAGTTACTTAATGATGGACAGCCTCCTCTATGTGAGTGTACATAAAGAGATGGTTGTCAATCAATAAGTAGGACCACCCACTGAACTCTTTAATCCAGGTTGAGCCAGGGTTTAGATCACTAGTTCGAAGATACTCTGAATTGTTTTCTAAAAATTACAATATTAATCTGCTCTGCTCCTCCTGCTCTATACTGTTACTCCTGGGATAGAAATAGGATCAACCGGAGAAGGGAACAGCGTAGGGAGTCATTGAGGTCAGGGGTGCAAAAGGGTAAGTAAGGGACGGTAACAGGAGAGAAGATGAAGGAACCAACAGACCCTACTAGAAAAATGTCACTGTGGTATGTTCACACTTCTAAAAAACTCGATATTCCGCAAAAACTTTTAATTTCCCATCCGTTTCTGCTTCAGAAACTTGGCAAAAAGACTGTGTGCACATACCCAAAGAGAAGTAAACCAGCCCTATATTGAAATTTCCACATGTATGAACCTTATGGATTAGTGAGCAAAGGGGGCAACTAAATAAATTGATCATAATACTGAGCGTTAGGAATTTAATTGTCCCTTCCGCAAGTTTTTTAACTTTTTTTTGTTTATTCGAAATTTATTTCTATTTACTCAGCACGTCCGTCGTAAAACTAGCCCTCCTTCATCCTAAAATATCTGTTGTTTTATGGCAGTGTAGATTTAATTTTTATTAAATTTTCCAGACATTTTAACCCATTGTTCAGTCATGGTGGTCATACTCATTAGTTTCAGGGTCAAGCGACAGATCGAACCTGTAATGCAGGAATAGAAGGATTGGGCATGTTTTATTTGAACATGCCTCATCCTTTATATTACATGAAACGTACACTTAAGCCAGAAGGGTCTTGCAGTGGTGTAATGTGCCACCTGAGATGGGTGTCTTCTGATGATTATTGTACCCGACTCAATAAAGAGCTCTTGTGTTCTCTATGGGGAGAGTAGAGTAAGATTTATCCAGCTGGAGAGTAAAAAATGCAGTGTTTAAACTCAAACTATTGGTAGACAGGTTTTAATGACGATAATGTGTATGGGGGCTTCCCTCCACCTCCTTTCTTATTTGGAACATGTACACTCCGCTGAACCGAGTGTTCATGTGTATGGGAAGTCAGGAGAACTAGCTAACAGTGAAGTGTTTGCCATCAGCTATATAAAGAGAATAGACCGCTAGTACACGGCCAGCTATTATACTATTTAGATAATTGCAAGGGCCAAAGGAGCATTTACCTAAAAGAACATCTGGCTCTTGCATTAAGGGGGGGTTTAAAGGGATATTTTCATCTTCATAGATGGATATTATTGAATAATGCTTGTAAAAATGAGCACTTTTGCAATTTACTGTATTTTAAAAAAGTTTGTTATTTTTGAGATATTAACATTTTTCTTTAGTATACAGCCTCAGTGACCGACCACCGCTGCTGTCTAGCAGCAGTGACTGACCATGCACAGTGCTTACAAGCTTTTTTTTCTATTGAGCTTGTACGCACTGTTTTGAAGCTGACCAGGATCTCTGGAACACGCTGTAACCTTCTAATCCCAGCTAACTTCAGCGCAGTGCTTACAAGCTGGAAAGAAGAGGTGGTTAATCTCTTGGGCAACGAGCTGTAAACAACCGAAAAGTGTTTATCTCAAGAACGGCTGCAAATTCTTAATAAACAGCAAATTGCAAAAGTGCTTGATTTTCCAAGCTCTATCCAACAATACCAATATATGAAAATTTTCAGAACAAACTTGAGTGAATGGCACCAGGACGCACAATACTATAATGGAGCGGATGTATGTAACCCTTTTCAGACCCACAGCATGCAGTGTAAATTGTAACTGCAAAGTGGTGCTCAGCTTTCAAAAATACAAAAGCATGCAACACAAACACAGAGCCGAGAACAGAAAAAAGTGGCACTCACCAATGTCAGCGCAGTGATGTTCTTTAATGTGTCATATTTGTTAAAATACAACAGCAGGTTGTAGGCGATGAGGGTGCGGGGAGGGTGAACTGGACCAGTTCACCCTCCCCGCACCCTCATCGCCTACAACCTGCTGTTGTATTTTAACAAATATGACACATTAAAGAACATCACTGCGCTGACATTGGTGAGTGCCGCTTTTTTCTGTTCTCGGCTCTGTGTTTGTGTTGCAATATATGAAAATGGTAATAATAACCCTTTAATTTTACAGATCAACATGGAAAGTCAATGCTGCATTGCATTTCTGTAAGAAGAACATTTCTGAGACGAGTAGTCAACAATTTGCAGAACGTCTAAAGGAGACATGCATATCTTTCAGTCTAGACGATGGCCGATAAAGGCATAAAATCTGATTTTAGACATTGTCCATTTCCACTTTCACTCTTTAGCCCTACGGGCAGAATATTACTTTTGTTGATGCCGGCATCTTTAAATTTGATTGAGATGTGAGTGAATAGGATCTTCAGTTACAGCAAAGATTTCCTGGGAAGGAGGGGATGGCAACTGGATTGATTGGTTTGGCGCCACACCACCTCCATACGAGAAACAACCTCTTGCCAGTGTAACTCTGGAGGTTGGTTTTTACTCGGTATTGGGTATCCTATTTTTGGAGTTTTTGAAATTGCATCCATAAAAACATGTCCATCGGTTTTGTGAAAGCCATGGCTACCTTACTGGCTATGGATGTGGTGGGAACTTTATCAATTATACTATGTTAGATTGCGGCATAAGCAAAAGGAGCTTTTGCCTAAGAACCTTGGTACTATTATATACTGTATATCTATTGGGGAAGTGTAGTGTTATTGGAGCTGTTGTAAAGTGTTTTAAATGCCCTCTTCTTAGGTTAGGTCATTATTATCCAACAAGTGGGGATCTGACCCGAAACACCCACATCATTTAGCTCTTTGAAGGAGCCGCAGCCTCTTCTGTTTTGTCTAAATAGTAGAGACTGTGCTGGGTATTGCTATGTTGTTTCATTGAATTGATCGGGACCAAGAGGACCCATGTGCAAGAACAATATATGGGCCCTTTGTAGTCCAATAGTTTTTCATAATGCACAATTCCACTGCTTTGGAGGTAGAAATGGGCCCCCTTTCCGTCTTGGACCCCAGGTTGCCCCAGTGGTATGTCCACCCCTGATTAAGACAATGCACCAAGTAGAAGAAGTAGAAGTGCCCCTTCAAACGATTTATCTGTGGAGGTGCTGAAAGTCAGATCCCCATCGTTCAGGTATGATTGACATATCCTAAAAGACATGACATCAATATTCCCAATTTGGAAAGTCCTTTTAAAAAAAACTTCCTTCTTTCAAAAAAAAAAAATCTGCCCACTCTTATTTGTCCCATCTGGACCTGGTTTTGCCCTTTCCCCCAACAACATAAATTCTGTAAATCATAGGTTAACTAACCACGGCTTTTACAGCTTTAAAATCCTTTGTTTATTCAGTGGAAACAACTCCAGCCTCTGGTACAAGAGGAGAAACAATGATGACTGCCCAGTGGTTTGTTGGCCGGCGATGCACAAATGCATCACTTCCAAATGTCACCAGATGCCTCAGGTTAAGTTGCTGTCTTCATCTTAATCACTGATGATGGAATGCTGCTTTGGTCTTGTAACCAGGGAAAAAGGTAAATTATTGTAAGACACACATTATGAGCCACTTCGGTGTCTGCACAAACTGTTTATGGATTACAGCAACGTGAGCTGTTCGAAAGAAAGCAAACATTCAGCATGCATTTTTACAATATTTAAAATATTGGTAAATCGCATCAATATCTGTATATTATAATATAAAAGAAATATAAAAGGATGTTTTAGCATACAAAACAGTTTTTTCTCTAGCTTCTATTGGGGAAAAAAAAATAATGTGAAATGTTGGATGAAGATTGCGAGATCCTGCCCGAGCGCCAAGTCCCATGACCTGAGCTATTATGCTGGGACACACTTAGCTCAGGTCAGGAGACCAAACTTGAACATGTGAAATCGGCTGAAGGCTTTGTGCACACGGCCTTTTTGAAGCATTAAAAAACACAAATTTTCAACGTTGCTTTCCTGGGAAGTTCTTGGGAAGGATTCTTCTTCCGTAAAATAGTTTTGAAGAGTTTATTTTTTATTTCTTTTTTGTCCTCAACCCTCCTTTACAGTCTTTTGATTGGGCAGTGCCAAATCTGGAACAGATTCCATCTGGAGAAGCTTCAATGAAGTGACGTAAAAATTTTTTTGCCACCAAGCATTTTTCCAAACAATTTCAATGAAAAAATAAAGCTGAAAAACTAATCATGTGATCATAAAAGTTGATTTCCCAGAGAAATTAATTTGGAAAAGTATTCCAAAAGTTTATTTGCAAAGCAGTTTTTGTAAGAGGCACATTTATTGGGGAGATTTTGGAGAAGCTTTTCTTTTCCCAAAGCGTTATGGAATAGTTTTTTTGTTTTTTTTCTTGAAATGTGCTTTGCAGACAATTATTTTGACAGTGCCTAGTTTGGATAGATTTCCTTCAGGATCTGTTTCAAAGGATGTGTTGACACTGCGTTATCAAAACAGTGTCTGCTCCAGAGGATTTTGGAAGAGTTTAATTTCCTGAAGTTGTTTTGAAGGTTTGAGGCTATTCTTATTACTTTGGGAAAAATTTAGACCGAAGGCAATGAACATTTACTCCAGAAAACTGATAAAACAAATTGATAAATCGGCCTCAATGTTCCAGTTTGAATTAAACATACAAAACCTAACCAGAAGAAAACTTTAGTGGTGTCTGTGCTCATTCCTTAAAAAAAAGGAATGATCCCACTTGACTGGATTTTGGGTCTTAGATCTTCAGCAATTTTTCAAAAAGAGGGTGACTTCATTTTTTTCTTCAACGCTGTTATTGAAAGATCTTTATCTACTTAACGAGGTACTCTGAGATGGCCTATCCTAAGATTGGACCATTATATGAAATGGGTGAGGAACAGTGGCATAACTTGAATCTCCTTGGCAATAATGCAAAATCTCCAACAGGGCCCCCACTATCATGGATCTTTAATAGAATGTGTGTTCTCATATGAGCCAAATGGACCTTTAGGGCCCCCTGGGGCTCCAGAGTTCAGGCGTGACTGCAACCCAGGCATCCACTATATTTACATCCTTGGAGGAGAAGACAACTTTTGGCACACACAAATGATCAGCTGATTAAAAATGCCCGTTCAGTCTAAGGCTGAATTACAACGTTCATGTTTCAGATCGTGATGCATGGACTGGCCGCAGGTTTCCTGATCCAAGCTTGACAGCCTCATAGATAGTTAGATACGCATGGTGCTGTTGAGTTCAGGTCAGCAGACCTTCTTCCGGTCTGTGCATCAAGGTCTGTACTTGGAGCATGAAACATTGATATGTAAATACTGACTTTCCCCTGCACGGTTCCAAACTTTTCATAATGGCGCAGTCTGCTCAGTTGAATGAGACACTGCTGATCCAAGCTGCGACTCCATGCAAAGCAACTAAATAAGAAGCTCTACTAGTTTTTATATTGATACTCTATCTTAAGGCTCTTGGAGTCCAAGAAAATCGCCTACAGGGTTATTGCTAACTCAAAAGCTGACATGAAATGATTATTGGGTCCTGGGGACCCAACTTTATGGGACTTGGGACATTTGTTTTGCAGGGAATTTTTGTTTTCTTTTGGTTAAGGGTAAGCAACACTGACTTAGCATTTCATTTTCTCCAATTGCAGGGGTAGTAGGGAGTCAGGAGGTTGAAACCCTTCAGATAACACAGCACATGCACATCACATAAATACTGTTTGGATCTGCCTGTTGAATTTTTTGGTTTTGGCCATCCAGATTGTCTCCTCGTAGCAAGGATTACAGGAAACACAGATGATACCTATAGGAATCTGGTAGCAGTTTATTCTCCTTTGCTTTATAGTGCTAAACAAGGATAAGCATGCATGTTAATGAGGAAGTTTGGGGAAATAGCTGTCAGATGAACAGAAGTTCAATAGGTAATGTCGTTTAGGCAGTTTTAGACTACACCCAACATTGTATTTGTAGTCGTTATAGCCAATAAAATGTATTTTACAATGAAATCTACTAATTTTCTAGCAGTCCATTGACGCAAACATTTTTTTTCCATTCAAGTGAATATATGTGGCATGTCTGTAGTCTGTTCAGCCTCACAGTGAAAACAGGGTTAAACCCGGCTAAGCGTGCTTTGTGAAATAACATTGATTAGAGTAGATGAGAGCGCCGGGTGACGGAGGGGTAGCCAGTGCTCCCTCTCTATCACTGAAGACATATATTGACTGACTCTGGATCAGTCTCTCTCCCTGCAGCTGATTGAGTTGCCTTTGGACACTAAAATGAGCTTTCCATGGACATCAGCTCGCAATCTTCAGTTTGCACAACCCCCGATGAAGGATTTACACTTAGGGGAGCAGGGGAGGTGTAGAATGCGAGACAGGAAAGTCTTGATTGACCCCTTAGCCCCCGATGAGCTTACAAATACAAGTACACAAATAATATATTCAGGGTTTGGCATTTTAATAAAGGGAAGTGAACCCTGACGAAATCTTATTAAAGCCAATTTGTATATTGTAACCTAAGAAAAATTAGGATCTTGATACGTGACATACAAGAAAAGCAGATCGTGTCTTACTGTTGAGTAGAAGCCATTATAGACTTGGCTTTAAATTAAGTTGCCCCCATTTTGAAGAAGCAATTTTGACAATTTTGCAGTTATTCATGAAAGATGGCTGTCTGCCAAATATGTGATCCACCAAGTTGGAATATTGTGGTTCGCTTGAAACCACGTGTTTGGGATAATCATCTAAATTTCGATGATTGTTTGTCAGTATACGTAAACCCACTCATTTATTGGCTCCTTGATTGTACAGTTTTGTCTTTTGTGTGTCTGGTGGGTCAGTTCATAATATAATGGGTTCTGTCTATTTTCCGTTTGTGTCCATTTTTTGGAATGGGATGAAAAGGTAAAAGCCCTATCCCCATTTGTAAGTAACATCCCATGATGGTTTGTCGAGGGCTTTTGGCTTACAGTTTACTTTCTGCACTATCAACATTGTAAAAAATTCTATCATCAAGGGGTATTACCATCTCAAACATTTATGGGATATCTATAGGATGCGCCATAAATGTATAGTAAATGAAGGTCCATACAAAGGAACTTACAACTTCTTCAAGAAAGAGGCCCCAATGCATATCACGGAGAGTGGAGAGGTGTTTGAAATTTCTACACATTTCGATGGGAATTCCCACAACCTTTTCATTGAAGGTATTGCTCAATGGGGCTTTGTTCTCGAGATCAGTGTGCTTCCTATTGATGTGACTTGCATCTACATGTATTTTCTTGATGAGAAGAGCTGCTGCCAGAAATGTCTGACAGCCGCTCTCATAGGCAACACTTGGTCAACAACCACCTAATGTCTATGGTGGTCTTTAGTCATTAGATATCTCCGGAAAATGACACCTTCCTATATGACAAAGAAAGTATACAGATGTCTCCTGGCGTTGCAAGCAGATCACTTTTTGCTGGAGACCGACGTGCGTGACACTGGAAAATGATGAAGGCTGCCTGCAACTCCAGTGTTTCATGGAGCAAGCCAGAGGTTACTTTTCAATACAAGTCTACAATGGCCTTGTTCTGGCTTTCCTAGACTTGCATTGAGAGCTTGTGACGTAGCTACTGACTTCCAGCCAGGCAGAAGCCACACTTACAAGATCGCGCAGCAGAGCGGTGCCAAAAAAGGGCGAAGACGCTGGATGGTTCGTATATGACAGGGGACAGGACACTTTTAAGGCTACTTTCACACTGTTAGGGTTGGCGGAACGCACCGAATATATTTATTAGATGGGATTGGTGCGTTCGCAACCCGGGATCCACCGTGCAGGAAAGAACCTGCTGCTAAGTAATTGGCGTCACTATATGGTGGTATGAACCAGCTCTGTTAGCTTCACAGAGCGGCCGAGAAAGCAAAGCTCTGTGCTCTGTTAGACTTTCACAGAGGCACAAGCTAACTACCCAAATGAGAGCAGTCAGTGGTCATGCATGCACACAAAACTCCTCGCCGGAGGTGCCAGCATTCTAGGGGCTTATTTCAGCCAGGTCCCTGAATACACACAAACACAATCTCCTCGCCGGAGGTGCCAGCATTCTAGGGGCTTATTTCAGCCGGGTCCCTGAACACATACAAACACATGACCACACTGGCGCAAAGCACATAACTTAGGAAGATACTAGCGCATGGCCATGCGGCCATGCGAGCCTTAAATAGCTGCAGCACGTACAGGACCTTCCTAGAAGGACCAATGAGAGGCTGCTACAGAGTCTGCACACCTACAGGACCTTCCTAGAAGGACCAATAGATTTGGCTGCAGTACCTGAGCATGTGACCCTTGATCTCCACTGAGAGATCTTACTCTGGGCATGCTCAGTGTGTGCAAAGCAGGACTTAGTCCAAGAAAAGCCTGCTCACCGCAGATCAGTGCAGGGTACAATAGCAGAGCCTGGAGAGGCAGCAGTAACCCTTTGCACAGTATCAGTCTTAGTGAGACGCTGGGACCGACGTCTCTGCCGAGCAGGCTCCACTGCAGCCGATGCAGAATGGGAGACTGCAGCAGAGAAAATTCGACTCCTAACACACACTTCCGTCTTTTGTCTCACGTCGAAATCCGTTGATTTTTGAAAATGCAGGATCCTGCATTTTCCCATAGACTTGTATTAGCGACGGATTGTGACGGATGGCCATCCTGTTGTGTATCCGCTTTTTGGGCTCCCCTGGTGGTTGCTGGTGGTACTGGTGACTTGTTTGCACTTTGCTTCTTCTGTTCACCTGCTTCCATCAGTGTTTGGGAGTTTCCTATTTAGCCTTGCTCTCCAGTCATTTCCTTGCCGGTGATCATTGTAACCAGAGCCTTCGGTTGCATGTTCCTGCTACTAGTCTGCTGATCAGCTAAGTGGACTTTGTCCTTTTGTTTTGTACCTTTTGTCCAGTTTGCAGTTTTTGTGATTCTCTGTAGCTGGAAGCTCTTGCGGGCTGTAATTGCCACTCCTGTGTCATGAGTTGACACAGGAGTCTTAAAGTAATTTCAGGATGGTTTTTTGAAAGGGTTTTCAGTTGACCGTGAAGTCCTCTTTTGTATCCTTCTGCTATCTAGAAAGTGGACCTCTCTTTGCTATATCTACTTTCATACTGTGTATGTCTTTTCCTCTTAATTCACCGTTATTACATGTGGGGGGCTGCTATCATCTTTTGGGGTATTTCCCTAGAGGTAAGCCAGGTCTGTTTCTTCCTCTACCAGGCGTAGTTAGTCCTCCGGCTGGCGCGTGGCATATAGGAAGCCGTAGGTATGCTCCCTGGCTACTGTTAGTTGTGTGGTAGATTTAGCTCACGGTCAACTCGAGTTTCCATCACCCGAGAGCTCGTTCGTTACTTATGTGTTTTTTACGTTCCCTTGCCATTGGGAACCATGACAGTATGACCGGCCCACAAAGTGTTAATTGTTTGGGCTGAAGCAGGAGAAAAAGAAGTGTTGAAGGGAATTTTTTATTTTTTTTCTTTCCCTCAGAGTTTTGCTGCCTAGCCCTTAATTGCTGTCTAGCTGCTTCTTACCTTCTCTTAACCCTTGAATGGCTCTGACCTTAGCTGTTTAACATGGATGTCCAGAGTTTGGCTGCAGGTTTAAATAATCTTGCTACGAAGGTTCAAAATTTACAAGATTTTGTTATACATGCTCCTATTTCTGAACCTAAAATCCCTACACCAGAGGTGTTTTCCGGAGATAGATCTCGGTTTTTGAATTTCAAATATAATTGTAAATTATTCCTTTCTCTCAGACCTCACTCCTCAGGAGATCCTGTCCAGCAGGTTAAGATTGTAATCTCTTTGCTGCGAGGTGGCCCTCAAAATTGGGCATTTTCATTGGCACCAGGGGATCCTGCGTTGCTCAATGTGAATGCGTTTTTCCTTGCTTTAGGGTTGCTTTATGAGGAACCTAATTTGGAGATTCAAGCTGAAAAAGCTTTGATAGCCCTATCTCAAGGGCAAGATGAAGCGGAGATATACTGCCAAAAATTTCGTAGGTGGTCTGTGCTTACTCAGTGGAATGAGTGCGCCTTAGCGGCAAATTTCAGAGAGGGCCTTTCTGATGCCGTTAAAGATGTGATGGTCGGGTTCCCTGCGCCTACAGGTCGGAATGAGTCCATGACAATGGCAATTCAGATTGATCGGCGTTTGCGGGAGCGCAAACCCGTGCACCATTTGGCGATATCTTCTGAAGAGACGCCAGAGAAAATGCAATGTGACAGAGTTATGTCCAGAAGCGAGCGGCAGAATTATAGGCGTAAAAATGGGTTATGCTTCTATTGTGGTGATTCTGCTCATGTTATATCGGCATGCTCTAAGCGTACTAGGAAGGTTGACAAGTCCATTTCAATTGGCACTTTACAGTCCAAATTTATTTTGTCTGTAACCTTGATTTGTTCATTATCAGTTATTACCGTGGATGCCTATGTGGACTCGGGCGCCGCTCTGAGTCTTATGGACTGGTCCTTTGCCAGGCGCTGTGGGTTTGATTTAGAGCCTCTGGAAGTCCCTATACCTCTGAAGGGTATTGATTCTACACCTTTGGCTTGTAATAAACCACAGTTCTGGACGCAAGTGACTATGCGTATGACTCCAGACCATCAGGAGGTGATTCGCTTCCTTGTGTTGTACAATTTACTTGATGTTTTGGTGCTTGGATTACCATGGTTACAGTTTCATAACCCAGTCCTTGACTGGAAGGCTATGTCTGTGTTAAGCTGGGGATGTCGGGGGGCTCATGGGGACACTCCTATGGTGTCCATTTCGTCATCTATTCCATCTGAGATTCCGGCATTTTTGTCTGATTATCGTGATATTTTTGAAGAGCCTAAGATTGGTTCACTCCCTCCTCACAGGGATTGTGATTGCGCCATAGATCTGATTCCTGGCAGTAAATTTCCAAAGGGTCGTTTGTTTAACCTATCTGTACCTGAACATGCTGCTATGCGCGAGTACATTAAGGAGTCCCTGGAAAAGGGACATATTCGTCCTTCTTCATCACCTTTAGGAGCCAGTTTTTTCTTTGTCTCTAAAAAGGATGGCTCTCTGAGGCCTTGTATTGATTATCGTCTCCTGAATAAAATTAAAGTCAAATATCAGTATCCGTTGCCTTTGCTGACTGATTTGTTCGCTCGCATAAGGGGGGCTAAGTGGTTCTCTAAGATTGATCTTCGTGGGGCGTATAATTTGGTGCGAATTAAGCAGGGGGATGAGTGGAAGACCGCATTTAATACGCCTGAGGGCCATTTTGAGTATTTGGTAATGCCTTTCGGCCTTTCTAATGCACCTTCTGTCTTTCAGTCCTTAATGCATGATATTTTCCGGGAATATTTGGATAAATTTATGATTGTGTACTTGGATGATATTTTGATTTTTTCTGATGACTGGGAGTCTCATGTTCAGCAGGTCAGGAGGGTTTTTCAGGTTTTGCGGGAGAATTCTTTGTGTGTAAAGGGTTCAAAGTGTGTTTTTGGGGTTCAAAAAATTTTATTTTTGGGGTATATTTTTTCCCCTTCTTCTATTGAGATGGACCCTGTCAAGGTTCGGGCTATTTACGACTGGACGCAGCCTACTTCTCTGAAGAGTCTCCAGAAATTCTTGGGCTTTGCTAATTTTTATCGTCGATTTATAGCTGGTTTTTCTGGCGTTGCTAAACCTCTGACGGATTTGACTAAAAAGGGTGCTGATGTTGCCAATTGGTCCCCTGCTGCCGTGGAGGCCTTTCGGGAGCTTAAGCGCCGCCTTTTGTCTGCCCCTGTGTTGCGCCAGCCTGATGTTTCTCTTCCCTTTCAGGTTGAGGTCGATGCTTCCGAGAACGGAGCGGGGGCGGTTTTGTCGCAGAAAAGTTCCGACTGCTCAGTGATGAGACCTTGTGCGTTCTTTTCGCGAAAATTTTCGGCCGCCGAGCGAAACTATGATGTTGGTAATCGGGAGCTTTTGGCCATGAAGTGGGCATTTGAGGAGTGGCGTCATTGGCTTGAGGGTGCCAGACATCAGGTGGTAGTTTTGACTGATCACAAGAATTTAATTTATTTGGAGTCTGCCAGGCGCCTGAATCCTAGACAGGCACGTTGGTCGTTGTTCTTTTCCCGGTTTAATTTTGTGGTCTCGTACTTACCGGGTTCTAGGAATGTGAAAGCAGATGCTTTTTCTAGGGGTTTGGAGCCTGACTCTCCTGGGAATTCTGAACCTGCTGGTGTCCTTAAGGATGGAGTGGTTTTGTCTGCTGTCTCTCCAGATTTGCGACGTGCTTTGCAAGAATTTCAGGCGGATAGACCTGATCGTTGGTAGACTGTTTGTTCCTGACGAGTGGACCACTAGAGTCATTTCGGAAGTTCATTCTTCTACTCTGGCAGGTCATCCGGGAATTTTTGGCACCAGAGATTTGGTGGCTAGATCCTTCTGGTGGCCTTCCCTGTCTCGAGATGTGCGTGTTTTTGTGCAGTCTTGCGATGTGTGTGCTCGGGCCAAGCCTTGTTGTTCTAGGGCTAGTGGGATGTTGTTGCCCTTGCCTATTCCGAAGAGGCCTTGGACGCACATCTCTATGGACTTTATCTCGGATCTCCCTGTTTCTCAGAAGATGTCTGTCATCTGGGTGGTGTGTGACCGTTTTTCTAAAATGGTTCATTTGGTGCCATTGCCTAAGTTGCCTTCCTCATCTGAGTTGGTACCTCTGTTTTTTCAAAATGTGGTTCGCTTGCATGGTATTCCGGAAAACATCGTTTCTGACAGGGGTACCCAGTTCGTGTCTAGATTTTGGCGAGCAGTCTGTGCCAGGTTGGGCATTGATTTGTCCTTTTTGTCTGCATTCCATCCTCAGACCAATGGCCAGACGGAGCGAACTAATCAAACTTTGGAGACTTATTTGAGGTGTTTTGTGTCTGCGGATCAGGATGATTGGGTTGCCTTTCTGCCGTTGGCGGAGTTTGCTCTTAATAATCGGGCTAGTTCTGCCACTTTGGTTTCTCCTTTCTTTTGCAATTCAGGGTTTCATCCGCGTTTTTCATCTGGTCAGGTTGAATCTTCGGATTGTCCTGGAGTGGATGCGGTGGTGGATCGGTTGCATCGGATTTGGGGACAAGTGGTGGATAATTTGGAATTGTCCCAGGAGAGGACTCAGCAGTTTGCTAACCGTCGTCGTCGTGTTGGTCCCCACCTTCGCGTTGGGGACTTGGTGTGGTTGTCTTCCCGTTTTGTCCCTATGAGAGTTTCTTCTCCCAAATTTAAGCCTCGGTTCATCGGTCCTTATAGGATTTTGGAGATTCTTAACCCTGTTTCCTTTCGTTTGGACCTCCCGGCATCTTTCGCTATCCATAATGTGTTCCATCGGTCGTTGTTGCGGAGATATGAGGTACCGGTGGTTCCTTCTACTGAACCTCCTGCTCCTGTGCTGGTGGAGGGTGAATTGGAGTACATCGTGGAGAAGATCTTGGACTCCCGTATTTCCAGACGGAGACTTCAATATCTGGTTAAATGGAAAGGCTATGGTCAGGAAGATAATTCTTGGGTAACTGCCTCTGATGTTCATGCCTCGGATTTGGTTCGTGCCTTTCATAGGGCTCATCCAGATCGCCCTGGCGGTTCTTGTGAGGGTTCGGTGCCCCCTCCTTAAGGGGAGGGTACTGTTGTGTATCCGCTTTTTGGGCTCCCCTGGTGGTTGCTGGTGGTACTGGTGACTTGTTTGCACTTTGCTTCTTCTGTTCACCTGCTTCCATCAGTGTTTGGGAGTTTCCTATTTAGCCTTGCTCTCCAGTCATTTCCTTGCCGGTGATCATTGTAACCAGAGCCTTCGGTTGCATGTTCCTGCTACTAGTCTGCTGATCAGATAAGTGGACTTTGTCCTTTTGTTTTGTACCTTTTGTCCAGTTTGCAGTTTTTGTGATTCTCTGTAGCTGGAAGCTCTTGCGGGCTGTAATTGCCACTCCTGTGTCATGAGTTGACACAGGAGTCTTAAAGTAATTTCAGGATGGTTTTTTGAAAGGGTTTTCAGTTGACCGTGAAGTCCTCTTTTGTATCCTTCTGCTATCTAGAAAGTGGACCTCTCTTTGCTATATCTACTTTCATACTGTGTATGTCTTTTCCTCTTAATTCACCGTTATTACATGTGGGGGGCTGCTATCATCTTTTGGGGTATTTCCCTAGAGGTAAGCCAGGTCTGTTTCTTCCTCTACCAGGCGTAGTTAGTCCTCCGGCTGGCGCGTGGCATATAGGAAGCCGTAGGTATGCTCCCTGGCTACTGTTAGTTGTGTGGTAGATTTAGCTCACGGTCAACTCGAGTTTCCATCACCCGAGAGCTCGTTCGTTACTTATGTGTTTTTTACGTTCCCTTGCCATTGGGAACCATGACACCATCCGTTTCATCCATCGTGCACATCGGAAAATCGGTCAGCAACGGGTCCTGCGCTGTCCGTCGTTGGCTATAATGGAAGCCTATGGACTCAGGATCCATCGCTGACTGAGACACACAGGAATCCAGCGACGTATCACGTTTTTTCCCTCTGAGCTTGCCCAGAAGGATTTTCAAGTCTCTGTGTCTCTCTCTCTCTCTCTTTCTCTCTCTTTCTCTCACTCTCTCTCTCTCTCTCCCTCTCTCTCTCTCATACAGGATCCACCATTCACAATAGGTGATGTCACAGCTCACCTCCTCCTCCTGTATAATGACTGATAACACCTCTATATACAGTAGATAACCCAGGATCCACCATTCACAATAGGTGATGTCACAGCTCACCCCCTCCTCCTGTACAATGACTGATAACACCTCTATATACAGTAGATAACACAGGATTCACCATTCACAATAGGTGATGTCACAGCTCACCTCCTGCTCCTGTACAATGACTGATAACACCTCTATATACAGTATATAACACAGGATCCAACATTCACAATAGGTGATATCACAGCTCACCTTGTCCTCCTGTACAATGACTGATAACATCTCTATATACAGTAGATAACACAGGATCCAACATTCACAATAGGTGATGTCACAGCTCACCTCCTCCTCCTGTACAATGACTGATACCTCTATATACAGTAGATAACACAGGATCCACGATTTACAATAGGTGATGTCACAGCTCACCTCCTCCTGTACAATGACTGATAACACCTCTATATACAGTAGATAACACAGGATTCACCATTCACAATAGGTGATGTCACAGCTCACCTCCTCCTCCTCTTGTACAATGACTGATAACACCTCTATATACAGTAGATAACACCGGATCCACCATTCACAATAGGTGATGTCACAGCTCACCTCCTGCCAATCCTGTACAATAGCTGCTGGAAGATTTGCTTGCACTCTGTCAAAGTGTTGAGGTGCAGGTGGAATGGGGCCTGAGACCCCAAGACCAAGGCTAGAGATTCACCGCACACTCTGTTTTTGGTGATGCAAGTTTCTTTATTTCGTGCGAACAAACAAAATGAATTGTGACTTTGGAGTACGTGACAAAGTAAGGACATTTTGACCCCACTGGGGTCTTTATCACGATGTTGTTTGGTGCTTGAAATGGAAGTGATATATTCAAAGGGAAAGAGTTGCAGATACTGCTGTGTTGTCATGGCTTCCTTGTCGCTTCTGCGCCTCTTTGCTGGGTGGGAAACAAAGGCGCAGGAGCGCCAAGGAAACCAAGAAAACACTGTAACTGTAACTCTTCCCCTTCAAACATATCCCTACCATTTCACATACCAAACAACATTGTGATAAAGACCCCAGTGGGGTCAAAATGTCCTTACATTGTCGCATATTTCAAAGTCAAAATTAATTTTATTTGTTTGCATGAAATAAAGAAACTTGCATCACCAAAAAACAGTACAAAGTACAATACAAAGTATATGGCGTGAGTCAGTCTATTGCTTCTATTGAACATGTGCATTTCCTGAAACAAAAGGAAGTTTGAATCTAAAAATTTCCTAATGGCAATTATGAACAATGCAAAATTTCAAGTTTTTATTGTACTGTGTGCCATTAGATTTCAGCTCTGGAGCCTCATCAACGATGAATGCAGCTCTGGATTATAATTCATGGCAAAATGCTTTCAAACATTTGAAAGTTCCACAGCTTCTCTACAGAGTCATTATTTGGGTAATCTGTAAAGTGGTGTTTTGGCGTCTTCTTTAGAATATTAGTTCAGAATGTAAAAGAGTTAAACCGACTAACAGTAAGAGAAGCCATTTGAGACTGATGAAGTTTGATGTTAAAACATAGAGATTCAGGAGGTAGTGCCTTAGAGTCATTGATTCACCATTTCGGATCCGCTGTTCTTGCTAATGATGTTGCCGGCAACCTGTACATTTAATTCAAGAATTGGACATGTCGTACATTAATCCCTGGCTGCCAAAAAGTCTAATAACACTGTCTCCATGACCGATCTAATATCTGTGCAGCTTGGAAGTACGTTATTAAAGGGGTTATCCAGCCACCTACATTTTCAATAAAAAATAAATAAATCTGAAAATGCTGTAGAGTAATAAAAGTATAAATTCTCCCCTTACCGATCAGCTGTTCTCTTTCCAAACCTTTCCAAGTTTCCCTCCAGTCAAGAAGTGGCAGCTACTGCCAGCGATTGGCTTGGTCAGCCACATGTCATGTAGACGTGGCATCACTGGACACAAAACAGAGACCAGAAGTGTCAGCAAGAGAGCAGACAAGTTTAGTTTTGCAATATTTTGCTGTTTTAATAAACACAAATAGAAAAATCATTTTTTTTCTCAGAGTGAGACCAATATATTTTCAGTGTCATAGCGAAGGAGCTGACTTAACACTTCACCATAAAGCCATTCTAACCCCTCCAAATGAATAACGGTTCAATGGATGGTGCTATCCAGGCCATGTTTCATCCAATTAGACACATAAAATCACGATAAGAAACATGACAACAATATCTAACGTCTGGCACCACCAGGAGCGAAGATATTCTTTAAGTTAACTTGTATGTAACCCCTTCTCATGTACAGCACCATGGAATCAATGGTGCTATATAAATAAATAATAATAATAATAATAATAAGTTGAGGATTTCATGGAATTCTGAACCACCTAGCTCATCCCACAACCAGCCTCCATGTCAGCGCATCAAGGAGGGTATTAAGTACTAAGGGTACTAAGGCCGGAGTCACACTAGAGCATAATACTATGCTATGCGATAAAAAATCATATAGCACTCGGACCAATGTTAATCTATGGGGCAGCTCCCATCATCCGTTGTTTTCTCGGCCGTATTACACGTGCAAGAGAAATCGCAGCATGCTGCGATTTGCACTGTATATTGGCTGAGACTCGCCAAAGAAAGTCTATGGGTGCAAGAAAAACTTGCACACCACACGGACCATCAGTGTGACTTGTGAGAAATATGCATCAGTGCCCTATAGAAAAACCGGTAATTCAGCGTGGTGTACAGTAAAATCACACTGACAGGTTACAATAGAATAGATAAAATAAATGTCTACACATAGTATAGGTATATATATCTTTATTTTTCATAGAGAGTTAGATAGCAGAATAGCCGATAATTCAATTGTCGGGTTCTGTAAAATCATTGCAGAATCCGACAAGATTTGACACATGGTTTACATACAGTAAACCATTGCACATCCGTTAGATTTATATATGTCCCTGACTGATAATGTTAGTAGTGTGTGTGCGTAAAATTTCGGAGCTGTAGGTGTTAAATTAAAGGATTAATTCACAGAAAAAACTGGCATGGGCTCCCGCACTATTTTCTCCACCAGAGAGGGAATGCCAGTGACTGAGGGCAGATATTAATAGCCTAGAGAGGGACCATGGTTATTGGCCCCCCTGGCTAAAAAAAATCTGCCCCCAGCCACCCCAGAAAAGTCGCATCTGTAAGATGTGCCTATTCCGGCACTTAGTCTCTCTCTTCCCACTGCCCAGTAATGGTGGCATATGGGGTAATAAGGGGTTAATGTCACCTTGCTATTGTAAGGTGACATTAAGCCTGGTTAATAATAGACAGGTGTCAATAAGACACCTATCCATTATTAATCCAATAGTATGAATGGGTTAAAAATACACACAAATTATGAATAGTCTTTTAATGAAATAATGAAACACAGTTTTAGCATCCTTATTACACTCTCAATCCAAGCAAAGCCCTCGTTCTTCTGTAAAAAAAAAAAAAATTTTAAATAAAAAAGCAACAATATCCCATATCTGTCAGTGAAGTCCCACGCTGCAATCCCTCTCACGGGGTTAAATAGTTTACATCCCGGTGTGGTGCTAATGCTACCGGCTGGGCTGTAAACCACGGAGGAATGAATGAAAAGATGCCTGCGCAGCCTCCCCGCCTGACCGGACATGAACTCATTAGCGTGGGAAAGTTTCTGAACATTTTCCCACGCTGTCAGTTCACCGTGGGTCAGGCGGGGAGTATGCCAGCCTCAGTTACTACCGCTGATGTCACAGAGGTAGCGCAGACTGACGTGGTGAACTTGGTAGCGAACAGGGAACATTTTTGCGATTCTCGTCCGTGTAAAACAGACCTTTTTTTTATTTACGTTGTGTGTGTGTGACTCCTGCCTAATAAAGATGAAAGTTGGTTATGAAAAGGGTACCCATTTTATTAGGAAGGGATGAAGAGCATGCTTGTCCCTGACATACTGTTACATTTGTTTATTCTGGAAGACATAAGTTTGCTGTGAGATTGGTCCATTTTCCAATCAGAGTGCCTCCCTCTACTAAGCTCTAAGCCATCTCCGTGATATTATATTTAGTAATTTTCTTTCGCTATTCCTTTTTAGTTCATGTAATTGTATATACCGTATTATGTTCCCATTTTGCATCATCTTTGTATATTTTTACAAAACACTGCCTACCTTTACAGTTTAAATATATAAAATGTTATAGGTCTATTTTTGTACTCCAATGTGTGTGTAATGCATCAGCACTGAATAGTCTGAATAGTATAAGACTCCCCAAATGTATGGGGAAGATGTTTTGATCAGATGTAACCAAAATTTAACTTTTTGCCCACCAAGGTAAACACTACGACTGGCGTCAAACCAACACAGTTCATCATTCCAAGTACTTCATCCCACATTCAAACATGGTGGTGGCAGCATCATGCAGTGGGAATATTTTTTGGCAGCAGGGATAGGAACAATGGTCCAAGTCGAGGGGAAGATGGATGGTGTGAAGTACAGGGATATAATTAAGCAAAAACTGTTTCAATCTGTCCAGTGGTTTGAGACTGGGATGGAGGTTCACCTTCCAACAAGACAATTACCCAAAGCATACTGTTGATTGCTGTTCACTAGGGGAAACCATCTGACTTGCAGGAGCTGGAGCAGTTGTGCCTTGAGGAATGGTCAAAAATCCCAGTGCAAGATGTGGAAAGTTCATAAAGACTTGTTCAAAGTGACTTGCAGCTGTAATTGCCGCAAAAGGAGGTTCTACACAGTACTGACTTTAGGAGGTGAATAGTTATGCACACTGAAGTTTTCAGTTGTTTTGTCCTATTTGTTTGCTTCACGATAAAAATAAAACCAAATGTTCACAGTTGTAGGCATGTTCTTTAAATGAACTGATGCAAACCCTCAAAAAACCCAGTGAGCTTCCAGGCTATAAGGTAGCAAAACACGAAAAATGCCAAGGGAGGTGAATACTTTGGCAAGCCACTGTATTTTTATCCCATGCATTGGAATCGGAAGTGTATATACCATATGCTCACTGTGAGTTCCCCAATAACCAACCTAGTAGTAGAAGCAGCCACGGCCTCCTCCATCACTTGTTGTCAGTCAATTGTGTAATTGTCCAGACGATTGTAGGCAGTGGAGTTGCACTCCCTTAACAAATTGGTGGCATCTATGTGATCTCTCCAGTGTCATCTGTGACAAAGTGGTAACAGTGGTGGGATCTGTGTGACCAAAACTCCCGCAGCTGTTATCCTTGACAGAGGGTTAAGATTTCTAAGATTTTTAAGATATGATTTTTCACTTGACCTTTGGGTCCCTTTGTTGCATCAGTGTCCTGGAACTTTATATGAGCTTTGGACTTTGAACATTGTCATACAAAGTGGTTGTTCATTGTCCATCGGATATAACCTGAAATTGATGTTTTTATTAGGTCAAGTTTCTATTTATTGAATGAAAGTCATTAAATGTCCAAATGGTGACAACATTGTAGTAAACCTACCCTGTATATATTTATGGATCTTTCATTCTTTTAGCAGAACAATCAAAACGGCCTTTGGATGATATTAATTAGAAGATACTGTCTCCAGTTTGCCGGTTGGAGACACTTATTAGAGGAGGTCATTATTTTATAAGGGTCACGATGTACAAACATAAAAATGTGCAAATGGCGCACTGCATGTTCTTTATTAAGCACATCTCAAAACCATTATATCACCGAGCCACATTACTAAGAGCAAATCCTGGCTCCAGGTATAAATTATGGGTAAAATATAGTCATTAATCACCAATAAATAAAAATGTTTCTGCAAAACATACATAAAGGAGATAAGTGTACGGCAGGCGGCTCAATAAATTATCACTGGAAGGATCAATTTGACATTGGTTAAAAACTGATGTGACTAATTTATAGAAGAGAGCGAACGGTCATGTATTGGTTGGTTTGGCACCACGCTCGAAAACTTTTATAAATGAATTGCAGCATCTTCTGGAAGAGTTTCCTGCATGTTCTTTGCACCGTTCGTAGCACAGTTGTCATATTAGAAAGTTGTATGGTAAAATTATAGGCTAGTTGTGAAACTTTAACGTTGAGGATGTATATTAAGCCATATACCTATAATGGTGGGGGCAAGTAACATTACATGATGGACATTATGTAAATATCCTATTCGGAGAGGCTAAGGAAAGGATGTCTTGTGCCGCCTATTGGATTTAGCAATTCTAAAAATCAATATGGACCCTTTAACAATCATAGCTGCATGACTTCACATTGCATTCAGACACTCGTTCAGTGGTCCCACCAAAAGGGTGCCTGAACGCAATGTGATAGCACCCTTAGGATAAGAAGCTCAACCAGAAACTCCAGTTGCAGACACATGTTTCTGTGTTTTGCCCCTCATCAGTGCAAAACAGGAGATCTGACTGGCTAGGTGTGATTAGACCTGACAGAAGGTCTAATGGGTAAAGTTTCTCTTTATTGAAAGCACCAAGTCGGCGTAGAGACTTCTAGATCATGTAAATTGGAATTTAAATATGCAAATATCCGCTTCAATCTCCAATCTCTGAAGAGGCTATATTTAGATTCCCAGGGGAGAATTGATTGGCTTATAAGTATCCCTATACCAATTTGGCAGTCTCCATAAGGAGATTACCTCTTAAACCCATGATAAGCATTGGAACCCTAAACCTCATTTTGCTACTCTACCACCCTCTAACCACTTGGTCCTTAGATCGAAAGTCTTCTTAAATTAGAAGAAGGATACAACATAATTTTTTGGTCTGTGTAGATCCAGCTTTGGGATCTTCATAAGCACCTATTCTGCTGATTATCTCATAGGCAGCAGGATCGGTGATACATGGATGATTGCTGGGGGTTCAATGGCTGGGCCTTTGCCTCCTCGATCACGAGAATAAGAAATTTGAAGGCCCCTTTGTGAATGGAATGGTAGCAAATTTTTGTGATCACTGCTCTATTCATTGTCTATAGAACTGGTTCTTGAGCATGCTCACTATCTCTCTATTCACACAATGGGATTTGGGCTTCCTGTTCTTGTGATCGGTGGGGGTCCTAGCAACTGGACCCCCCCAGTGATCATACATGTACACCTATCCTATGTTGCTCGGCTTCATTTACTTGAATAAACCTGTGATGCAGTTTTTTGCACAGCTGGTGAATAGGAAACATTTCTGTAAATGGAGATGTTAAAGGGGCTGTTCACTACGAGGACAATCCTTTCTTAAACTAAATGTTCGTCCCCCATAAAATAAACAAACCTATACAACCCCTCCCGTTCCAGTTACATTCCAGCAGAGTCGGCACTCGCGGTCACGGGGCTGTGATGCAGTGGAATGACACATGATGCCTGGCGCCCAATCGGAGCTGGCATCACTGTCCCTGTCTTCATAGGAACTGAACATAAAGTGGAAGTCTGGGCTGTAGCTGATTTCTGACTTCCTCTTCATGCTCATTTCGACAGGAGGCAAAGACAGTGATGCCAGCATTGATTGGTCGCCGAGCATCACATGTCATTCCACCACATCACAGCCCAGGAACACGAGTGCTGTCACTGCTGAAACAAAGCCGGCATAGGAAGGGAGTATAGGTTTTATTATTTTATTGAGGTTGAACATTATGTTTAAGAAGGGGTTGTCCCAGTAGTGGACAACCCCTTTTAAAGAAAGCCTCAGTCCCTTCTTTCTCAGGATTAGTGGGGATCCCAGACATCATACCTCCTATAAACATCGTTATTGTATTTTCAGGCTCTATTCACATTTGAGCCTTCCTAACCTCTCATTTGGACCTCCCATTAGAGGTATAAGTCGAAAGTCATCTACACCTCTTTATACAATTACATAAAAAGTATTCCTGATGAATGCCCAAGGGACATATACTTGTCATGTGTTTATACACTATATGATTTTAGCTAGTGAACATTTTATTAGGGTTGTGGTAGATTGGCCCACACGGCTGCACACAGAGGTAGATACAGGTACACTGTCTATTTAAATCTTCCATTGGTTTATCATACAGGCAGCATAAACCAACATGAAGTGAAAATAAACACAGCCGTTTGGGCAAAAACAGGAAAAGCAAAACAAAATGGTATACAGTCTCTGCATCTGCGGGGATCTGCCCGCTCAAGATAATAACCACCCACGGGTTCAGTTTTTTCTCTTCACGACACAAAGCTCTTGAGTTCCTCTCTCCAGCCCTACTGAAAACTCAATGTCTCTGGAGGCCGACTATTTAAGAACCAGACCACACCCGGGGGCGGAGATAAGGTGTACCCTTGCCACCCGCTCAGTGGTTGTCCTCAAAAACCCAGCCCTTAAAATGCTGGAAAAACTACTGGGTTTCAAATCATTGAAGCTAATAGCCTCAATTAAACATATTGCCCCTCCAGCAGTTTTCCAGTGACTTTGTCACAGGGTATTTAAAAAGAGTTCATAATTTTTTTCATAGATTTTTGCGTCATGGCAACGTCACTCGCTATAATATAGGCTAGACCCCCAATATGCAGTTTGCAGCCTTTTCTAGATTTCATGTTATTCTCTTGTAGGAGTGGAAGAAGCAGAGAGAGCTTTCAGAACCAGGAGCAGGAGCTCTGATAGATTTAAAACATTTTTGCAGAACATTCAACCAGATAAAGGACTCTACAACACCAAAATGCAAGGTAATCTTAAATGAAAGCTATTTTGAAAGTTTAACTTTATGTTAAGTAAGCAAATTACTAAAAAAAGAAAAAAATTGTGTGAAAATGTACATAGTCTTTAAAGATCTGTGTTTAATGGATCCCCATAGACTTTGATGGCCGAGCCTGATCCGCAAAATATTTCTACTAATTAACAAGAAGATGAAATTTTGAAAGCAGGACTGGATTCAGAAAGTATATAACATTTCATTATGCAAATAATATTTATTTGTTGAAAAATCAAAATGTTATCTTCATTTGCATCTTCTTAGGATCAAGTTTTTTCCATATTACACTTATTTTGTATATAAACTGTTGTATTGTAACACGGGGCATAACTATACCGGATAGCTAGACCCTTAAATCCAAAAGGTGCCCAAGATATCCCTCTGCCCCATATGAAGAGACTAGTATTATAATTGACAAGAATTTAAGATTTTGGCAGCCCAGTTTCAGATTTAGGTTGGCCAAATGACACTGTTCCCTGCCAGGCGTCCACCAACGTCTTCTGACATCTGCCCTATATGTAGGTCAAAAGTTGGTAGGATGTGTATGGAGGGGGCAGACATGCTAATCTCTCTCCATACTTGGTGGGTGCAAGCTGTTTTACATACCAGACACCAGTCAGCAACTGCTGTGATTGGAGCTAGCTATGGTCGCAGCAGTTTTTAACCCCTTTTGTGCCACGGTGAATGCTGACCACAGTATCTAAGAGGTTCTGTGGGAGCAAGGCCGTAATCCTCTGTCAACCCCATCTAGAACTTGGGTTTATTGGCAGCTAGAGACCTGTGGGGGGGGGGCTTTTTATGTATTCCCTTGGACCTAAATTGGGCCCCTGCTTAATACATGACGTAACTATACAGTAGGGAAGTGTGGATTTATACAATCATTGTCAGACCATGTTTCCACAGCAGTAATATCAAATATTTTCATCTCTGAAATGTATTCTTCACCTCTTTACTATGGCATTTCTTCTCCAAACACCAAAATCCCACCTGTGAAGAGCGGCGTGGTGGGATTTTGAAGAACGAGCATTCGATCTATCTCCTTGAGTAGTGTTGAGACGCCTTAAAGGTCACAAAGTATACATTTATAATGCGCTTAGCCTGCGGTGTTTACTCTATCCCCGGGTGGCAGCCGCACAGTTTGGCACATTTGTACGGCGAGGGATCTTCAATGACCCCTTATTAGATGCTAGTGTTTGATCAGCCAAGTGACCTTTCATTGCAAATCCCCAGTAAGAACAGAAGTGAGAAAACTAATACTACTGGTTATTTTTTATTTTTTTGGGAGGAATTTCAATTAATTTTGTAAATCCCAGGTTCTCTGTTGCAAACAAACATTTGATGGGACAAACTTAACCCCTTCCCCTTTTGTTCAAAAGTGGACTGAAGAATCCTACTAAAGGACAACTCCTTGGCTTGAGGATGTTTCCGATCTAATAATGGCTTTTGTGTCCAATGATGAGTCTAAGTAGTCGGGCTGATATTTGCAGTAACCTTCTGTACAAGAATAATTGTCTGCCGTGTCTCTGTACTTTTCTCACCAGCTCCCTCTATGACTGTGACAAATGTGGATGCTTCAGTAAATTAGATACTTCGGCATGGCCTGCTCCTTCTTCCTGCCTGAAACCTCTACACCTCACTGTGTGATTTATAGACTACACATCATGGCAGGAATGACCTAAACACACTGTCTGTACTGACCCCATAACAACATCACAATCCCAGTCTTGGCAGCACAACAGGGCCGTCCTCTGTAACCCCCACAGACCCAGATCTTAGAAGGCCCAATGCATTAATAAACGAGTCTTAACTAAGACAGTGACAAAATGACATTTATTGTGGTCCTACTAATACACTGCCATAAGGTAATGACCTTATGACCTAAAAATACACAAAAAATAAAGAATCTGCTCTGCAACACAAAAATATTAAAATTATCTTAAATTAGAAATAATTTTTTTTCCCCTTACAAAAAGAAATGCCCTTGTCAACTGACTGTTATTTCAGCTCAGTCCTATATACGTCTGTATAGCTATGTGTATACATACTGTATATACATACATACATATAGGGCAAAAACAGGCAGTACTCCCATATTTGCCTGAGCCTTCCATGTGTAGTGTGGGGTCTGTCACTCTCTACCTGTCCTTCATGTGTAGTGTGGGGCCTGTCACTCTCTACCTGTCCTCCATACACTGACGAGCAAAAGGGTAACCGTGTTTTAAACGTTTGACTTACAGGCTCCATACCTCATCATCCACTTCTGCTTTAATCATGAGACTACCTATATGTTATAGAAAATCATCTTGGCTATCTCATACATAAATTTGACTTGCAACTATTTAGCATATGATTAGTCATGTCACAGCATTGTTACTGTTTTGAAAAAAATATTTTTCGACTTGAATACTACAAATTACAACTTGTTCTCACATTCCCTAATGGCTCAATGCGTTATTAGGTTGATTTCTAAGTGAAAGGTCACTGGTTCAAATAGAGGAGCAGCCATGGAGAAAACTTCCCAAGAATAGAGAAATTGCATGAAGAAAACTGCCAAATTGCGTGATGTGAGTGCCAAGACAGTCGGAAGAATACGAAATGAAGTGCGTCCATTCATTCAAAAGCCAAGAAGTGGACGTCCAGGCAAAATATCGGAGTCAGCAATTTGGCTCATCCTAACGTCTATCAGTTCTGGCACCACAAATATGGCAGTGGAGGTGGCTCATATGCTTCGTAATAATTAGATCACAAAGGTCCATGCGACGCATGTGATAATGCAGCGCCCCAGAGTCCTGGTTGCTGCAGTAATGTCATTCTTCCACCAGGAGGAGTGGTATTACGTCTGATGGCACTAAAGGAGTTAATTTTTCCAGGTATCACGGCATCACAACACATTTCACACTCCAATCCACCGGGGGAGCCATGCTCCTATCTAGTAGGGCACTCCTCACAGAAGGGTAAAACTGGTGGTTTGGATAGAAAGCTAGAGAGTCGCTGGCTGGGCTTTGCCCAGGCAACACCTGTCAGGCAGACAGGGGGAGAAGGAGGAACATCTGAGCTGCAGACAGAGGGTCCCTGTCAGGGGTGGGATCCTGACAGAGGCCTAGCGAGACAGAAAGACACGGAGCTGCGCCTGCCCCACGTGCGGCAGTATCCTAAGAAAGGACACGAAGAGAAGTGTATTGTAGAGAGTGAGAAACGAAGTCACAGCACAAGGAGATAACACCGGGAGGAGTTCTGCCCCGAGATCGGCAGCCTCCTTCTGAGGTGCGTAGCCGGTGGCCGGAACACCGAGGGAGTAATTGACTCTACGCATTACTTCAGAGACCAGCAGGACAGTCAATTCCAAGTTGGCTGCCTGACCTAAATACCTAAGAAGACACGGTGGCAAATTGTGGGGGTCGGGGCATCTCTAGGGTCCCTATAAACAAGCCTCAGGCCATCCCAGTCATGCGGGTTTGTCCTATCCATACCATCTGGGGGACAGAGAGAGAGAACATCAGAAACATCCACGAAAGTTGTGAGGACTATCCTGTGGTGCTCAGCAGGGAAGTACTACAACACCCAGGCGCTAGTAGGAAGGCTACTGGTTAAGAGAACTCTGGATATGCCTTCAGACCAGCCGGACTTAGCCTGCCCTGTGAACAGTACTCTGGACTGTGGACGCTGAAGTTTTCAGTAAAAGGTAAAGAGACTGCAACTTTTGTGTCCTCGTTATTTATTGCACCTTACATCGTCCACCATTACTACTTATCCATCTGGGAAGCCCTGGGGACATACTTCACCTGTGGGAAGGTATACCATCTAGCTGCCAATCCATCACCCCCAGTGGACCCCTAGCAACGTCGGTCACCCTGACCAAATACCACAGGTGGCGTCACGAACACCGTACAAACTACACCTTTAAATTGGACGCCCCTCAAAGGGCCACAGGCCGGGTCGGGCCACCGTGACATTCCCTGCAGAAATTAAGTAGGACCCGGTACCGAGTACCCCATTGCCCTACTACGTGGGGGTGATCCAATTATTTTGGCGTCACAAACAGGATCTACTTAAGCCTGAAAAATTGGGTCATGTGTGCCTAAGAACTGTATTTGAACTGTGATTTATTGCAAAGACTGTGTATTGCCATTTGCCGCCAAAATTCCCGCCAAAACTGCCGCCATTGCAGCGCCACGAGGAGCGCAGAAGAAGAAGAAAGGCGTGCTATGGGAGGAGACTACCAAAGTGGCACCAGAAGTGATGACCGCCCCCTCCGACTACTGCTGCGAGATGACGACGTGCCCAGAAGTCAAGAAGGAGCTCCACCCCAGAAAATGGAGGAGCAGCGCGTGTGTGCTGCCGAAGGTTCAGAAGCAGGGATGGTGACCAGCGGGTACCTGAGCGACGACGGAGTGACCCAGGGCCATCCCAGCCAACCGGAGACAAACCCGAACTCGCCGCTGCTGGTGGAGTCGGACCCCTGGGATCCGTCGGAGGAGGAGCCGGGCCCCCTGACTCCCTGCTGCGGAGCCAACCGCAACGAAGAAATGGAAGTCGGAACTGTGCAAGAAAATCACATTGGAAGAACCGTGGTCTGAGCCGCCGCCGATTCCAGCGTCCTCATCAGCGAAGTGGATCGACATTGGTGGAATCACATCAGACGCAGGTATGGAAAGTTCCCCTGCCCCACCGATCGATCCTGCTCCAATGGCCGCTCCCCGCCTCGCTTGTGACCAGCCACCCGCTGCTGAGCTGGTCGTGACCGGTCTCGGCACGATAGAAGGGACCCTGCCCCCGTTACTGACATCAATGAGTGAACCACTAGACGTGAGCTCCGAGGGGGTGATTTTCAAATGGGATGCCCCAAAGACCAAACCGGACGGATCCAAACAGGAAGGGACCTATATTGCAGTGCTCACCCGGGAGCAGTATAAACAATGTCTAATTTCACACTGGGAGCACCGAAAGGAAACAGAACAAACCGACCAACCTAAAGTACAAAAGCCTAAGATCAAACGCGGTAATAAGAACTCAGTAAAGCAAGGAACAGTTGTCGTGATTCTCAATGGCGAGAGAACATAGCCCAGCATATATGAGAACTAGCTCTTGGAAGATGGAAACTATACTGACCATGAACTAAACCTGCCGCACAACTAGAAGTGGCCGGGTAGCATGCCTACGTTTTTTAACCCTAGATGCCCAGCGCCAGCCGGAGAACTACCTAATCCTAGCAGAGGAAAAGACAGTCCTGGCTCACCTCTAGAGAAATTTTCCCAAAAGGCAGACAGAGGCCCCCACATATATTGGCGGTGATTTAAGATGAAATGACAAACGTAGTATGAAAATAGGTTTAGCAAAATCGAGGTCCGCTTTCTAAATAGCAGGAAGACAGAAAGGACACTTTCATGGTCAGCAGAAAACCCTATCAAAACACCATCCAGAAATTCCTTTAAGACTCTAGCATTAACTCATAACACCAGAGTGGCAATTTCCGATCACAAGAGCTTTCCAGACACAGTAACGAAACAGCAGCTGTGAACAGGAACAAAATGCAAAAACACACAAGGACAAAAGTCCAACTTAGCTGGGAGTTGTCTAGTAGCAGGAACAAGCACAGAAGGCTTCTGATTACATTGTTGACCGGCAAGAAACTGACAGAGGAGCAAGGTTATATAGCGACTCCCACATCCTGATAGGAGCAGGTGAACAGAGGGGATGATGCACACAAGTTCAATTCCACAAGTGGCCACCGGGGGAGCCCAGAATCCAATTTCACAACAGTACCCCCCCCTCAAGGAGGGGGCACCGAACCCTCACCAGAACCACCAGGGCGATCAGGATGAGCCCTATGAAAGGCACGGACAAGATCGGAGGCATGAACATCAGAGGCAGTGACCCAAGAATTATCCTCCTGACCGTATCCCTTCCATTTGACCAGATACTGGAGTCTCCGTCTGGAAACACGAGAGTCTAAGATCTTTTCCACAACGTACTCCAACTCACCCTCAACCAACACCGGAGCAGGAGGCTCAACGGAAGGCACAACCGGTACCTCATACCTGCGCAACAATGACCGATGAAAAACATTATGAATCGAAAAGGATGCAGGGAGGTCCAAACGGAAGGACACAGGGTTAAGAATCTCCAATATCTTGTACGGGCCGATGAACCGAGGCTTAAACTTAGGAGAAGAAACCCTCATAGGGACAAAACGAGAAGACAACCACACCAAGTCCCCAACACAAAGCCGAGGACCAACACGACGACGGCGGTTGGCAAAAAGCTGAGTCTTCTCCTGGGACAACTTCAAATTGTCCACCACCTGCCCCCAAATCTGATGCAACCTCTCCACCACAGCATCCACTCCAGGACAATCCGAAGATTCCACTTGACCGGAGGAAAATCGAGGATGAAACCCCAAATTACAGAAAAACGGGGACACCAAGGTGGCAGAGCTGGCCCGATTATTGAGGGCGAACTCCGCCAAAAAGGCAAAAAAGCAACCCAATCATCCTGATCCGCAGACACAAAACACCTCAAATATGTCTCCAAGGTCTGATTAGTCCGCTCGGTCTGGCCATTAGTCTGAGGATGGAAAGCAGACGAAAAAGACAAATCTATGCCCATCCTAGCACAGAATGCCCGCCAAAATCTAGACACGAATTGGGTCCCTCTGTCAGAAACGATATTCTCAGGAATACCATGCAAACGAACAACATTTTGAAAAAACAGAGGAACCAACTCGGAAGAAGAAGACAACTTAGGCAAGGGAACCAGATGGACCATCTTAGAGAAACGGTCACACACCACCCAGATGACAGACATCTTCTGAGAAACAGGCAGATCCGAAATAAAATCCATCGAGATGTGCGTCCAAGGCCTCTTCGGGATAGGCAAGGGCAACAACAATCCACTAGCCCGAGAACAACAAGGCTTGGCCCGAGCACAAACGTCACAAGACTGCACAAAGCCTCGCACATCTCGTGACAGGGAAGGCCACCAGAAGGACCTTGCCACCAAATCCCTGGTACCAAAGATTCCAGGATGACCTGCCAACGCAGAAGAATGAACCTCAGAGATGACTCTACTGGTCCAATCATCAGGAACAAACAGTCTACCAGGTGGGCAACGATCAGGTCTATCCGCCTGAAACTCCTGCAAGGCCCGCCGCAGGTCTGGAGAAACGGCAGACAATATCACTCCATCTTTAAGGATACCTGTGGGCTCAGAATTACCAGGGGAGTCAGGCTCAAAACTCCTAGAAAGGGCATCCGCCTTAACATTCTTAGAACCCGGTAGGTACGACACCACAAAATTAAACCGAGAGAAAAACAACGACCAGCGCGCCTGTCTAGGATTCAGGCGCCTGGCAGACTCAAGGTAAATTAAATTTTTGTGGTCAGTCAATACCACCACCTGATGTCTGGCCCCCTCAAGCCAGTGACGCCACTCCTCAAAAGCCCACTTCATGGCCAAAAGCTCCCGATTCCCAATATCATAATTCCGCTCGGCGGGCGAAAATTTACGGGAAAAAAAAGCACAAGGTCTCATCACGGAGCAGTCGGAACTTCTCTGCGACAACACCGCCCCAGCTCCGATTTCAGAAGCGTCGACCTCAACCTGAAAAGGAAGAGCAACATCAGGCTGACGCAACATTGGGGCGGAAGAAAAGCGGCGCTTGAGCTCCCGAAAGGCCTCCACAGCATCAGGGGACCAATCAGCAACATCAGCACCCTTCTTAGTCAAATCAGTCAATGGTTTAACAACATCAGAAAAACCAGCAATAAATCGACGATAAAAGTTAGCAAAGCCCAAAAATTTCTGAAGACTCTTAAGAGAAGAGGGTTGCGTCCAATCACCAATAGCCTGAACCTTGACAGGATCCATCTCGATGGAAGAGGGGGAAAAAAATGTATCCCAAGAAAGAAATCTTTTGAACCCCAAAAACACACTTAGAACCCTTCACACACAAGGAATTAGACCGCAAAACCTGAAAAACCCTCCTGACCTGCTGGACATGAGAGTCCCAGTCATCCGAAAAAATCAGAATATCATCCAGATACACAATCATAAATTTATCCAAATAATCGCGGAAAATGTCATGCATAAAGGACTGGAAGACTGAAGGGGCATTTGAAAGACCAAAAGGCATCACCAAATACTCAAAATGGCCCTCGGGCGTATTAAATGCGGTTTTCCACTCATCCCCCTGCTTGATTCGCACCAAATTATACGCCCCACGGAGATCAATCTTAGAGAACCACTTGGCCCCCTTTATACGAGCAAACAAATCAGTAAGCAGTGGTAACGGATATTGATATTTAACCGTGATTTTATTCAAAAGTCGATAATCAATACACGGCCTCAAAGAGCCGTCTTTCTTAGACACAAAGAAAAAACCGGCTCCTAAGGGAGATGACGAAGGACGAATATGTCCCTTTTCCAAGGACTCCTTTATATATTCTCGCATAGCAGCGTGTTCAGGCACAGACAGATTAAATAAACGACCCTTAGGGTATTTACTACCCGGAATCAAGTCTATGGCACAATCGCACTCCCGGTGCGGAGGTAGTGAACCAACCTTGGGTTCTTCAAAAATGTCACGAAAGTCAGACAAGAATTCAGGAATCTCAGAGGGAATAGATGATGAAATGGAAACCAAAGGTACGTCCCCATGAGTTCCTTTACATCCCCAGCTTAACACAGACATAGCTCTCCAGTCGAGGACTGGGTTATGAGATTGCAGCCATGGCAATCCCAGCACCAAAACATCATGTAGATTATACAGCACCAGAAAGCGAATAACCTCCTGGTGATCCGGATTAACACGCATAGTCACTTGTGTCCAGTATTGTGGTTTATTACTAGCCAATGGGGTGGAGTCAATCCCTTTCAGAGGTATAGGAGCCTCCAGTGGCTCCAAATCATACCCACAGCGTTTGGCAAAGGACCAATCCATAAGACTCAAAGCAGCGCCAGAGTCGACATAGGCGTCCGCGGTAATAGATGACAAAGAACAAATCAGGGTCACAGATAGAATAAACTTAGACTGTAAAGTGCTAATTGAAACAGACTTGTCAGGCTTCTTAGTACGCTTAAAGCATGCTGATATAACATGAGTTGAATCACCACAATAGAAGCACAACCCATTTTTTCGTCTAAAATTCTGCCGCTCGCTTCTGGACAGAATTCTATCACATTGCATATTTTCTGGCGTTTTCTCAGTAGACACCGCCAAATGGTGCACAGGTTTGCGCTCCCGCAGACGCCTATCGATCTGAATAGCCATCGTCATGGACTCATTCAGACTCGCAGGCACAGGGAACCCCACCATAACATCCTTAATGGCATCAGAGAGACCTTCTCTGAAAATCGCCACCAGGGCGCACTCATTCCACTGAGTAAGCACAGACCATTTGCGGAATTTTTGGCAGTATATTTCAGCTTCATCTTGCCCCTGAGACAAGGACATCAAGGCCTTTTCCGCCTGAAGCTCTAAATGAGGTTCCTCATAAAGCAACCCCAAGGCCAGAAAAAACGCATCCACATTGAGCAACGCAGGATCCCCTGGTGCCAATGCAAAAGCCCAGTCTTGAGGGTCGCCCCGGAGCAAGGAAATTACAATCCTGACCTGCTGTGCAGGGTCTCCGGCAGAGCGAGACTTCAGGGACAAAAACAATTTGCAATTATTTTTAAAATTTTGAAAGTGAGATCTATTCCCCGAGAAGAATTCAGGCAAAGGAATTCTAGGCTCAGACATAGGTGCATGAACAACAAAATCTTGCAAATTTTGTACCTTTGTGGCGAGATTATTCAAACCTGTAGCTACACTCTGAAGATCCATTTGAAACAGGTGAACACAGAGCCATTCAAGGATTAGAAGGAGAGAAAGAGAGGAAGGCTGCAGTATAGGCAGACTAGCAAGTGATTCAATTAAGAGCACACTCAGAACTAGAGGAAAAAAAAAAAAAAAATTGTAGCAGACTTCTTTTTTCTCTCCTTTCTCAGCCAGTAATTTAACCCTTTTTTGTGTCCGGTCAAACTGTCGTGATTCTCAATGGCGAGAGAACATAGCCCAGCATATATGAGAACTAGCTCTTGGAAGATGGAAACTATACTGACCATGAACTAAACCTGCCGCACAACTAGAAGTGGCCGGGTAGCATGCCTACGTTTTTTAACCCTAGATGCCCAGCGCCAGCCGGAGAACTACCTAATCCTAGCAGAGGAAAAGACAGTCCTGGCTCACCTCTAGAGAAATTTTCCCAAAAGGCAGACAGAGGCCCCCACATATATTGGCGGTGATTTAAGATGAAATGACAAACGTAGTATGAAAATAGGTTTAGCAAAATCGAGGTCCGCTTTCTAAATAGCAGGAAGACAGAAAGGACACTTTCATGGTCAGCAGAAAACCCTATCAAAACACCATCCAGAAATTCCTTTAAGACTCTAGCATTAACTCATAACACCAGAGTGGCAATTTCCGATCACAAGAGCTTTCCAGACACAGTAACGAAACAGCAGCTGTGAACAGGAACAAAATGCAAAAACACACAAGGACAAAAGTCCAACTTAGCTGGGAGTTGTCTAGTAGCAGGAACAAGCACAGAAGGCTTCTGATTACATTGTTGACCGGCAAGAAACTGACAGAGGAGCAAGGTTATATAGCGACTCCCACATCCTGATAGGAGCAGGTGAACAGAGGGGATGATGCACACAAGTTCAATTCCACAAGTGGCCACCGGGGGAGCCCAGAATCCAATTTCACAACAGTACCCCCCCCTCAAGGAGGGGGCACCGAACCCTCACCAGAACCACCAGGGCGATCAGGATGAGCCCTATGAAAGGCACGGACAAGATCGGAGGCATGAACATCAGAGGCAGTGACCCAAGAATTATCCTCCTGACCGTATCCCTTCCATTTGACCAGATACTGGAGTCTCCGTCTGGAAACACGAGAGTCTAAGATCTTTTCCACAACGTACTCCAACTCACCCTCAACCAACACCGGAGCAGGAGGCTCAACGGAAGGCACAACCGGTACCTCATACCTGCGCAACAATGACCGATGAAAAACATTATGAATCGAAAAGGATGCAGGGAGGTCCAAACGGAAGGACACAGGGTTAAGAATCTCCAATATCTTGTACGGGCCGATGAACCGAGGCTTAAACTTAGGAGAAGAAACCCTCATAGGGACAAAACGAGAAGACAACCACACCAAGTCCCCAACACAAAGCCGAGGACCAACACGACGACGGCGGTTGGCAAAAAGCTGAGTCTTCTCCTGGGACAACTTCAAATTGTCCACCACCTGCCCCCAAATCTGATGCAACCTCTCCACCACAGCATCCACTCCAGGACAATCCGAAGATTCCACTTGACCGGAGGAAAATCGAGGATGAAACCCCAAATTACAGAAAAACGGGGACACCAAGGTGGCAGAGCTGGCCCGATTATTGAGGGCGAACTCCGCCAAAAAGGCAAAAAAGCAACCCAATCATCCTGATCCGCAGACACAAAACACCTCAAATATGTCTCCAAGGTCTGATTAGTCCGCTCGGTCTGGCCATTAGTCTGAGGATGGAAAGCAGACGAAAAAGACAAATCTATGCCCATCCTAGCACAGAATGCCCGCCAAAATCTAGACACGAATTGGGTCCCTCTGTCAGAAACGATATTCTCAGGAATACCATGCAAACGAACAACATTTTGAAAAAACAGAGGAACCAACTCGGAAGAAGAAGACAACTTAGGCAAGGGAACCAGATGGACCATCTTAGAGAAACGGTCACACACCACCCAGATGACAGACATCTTCTGAGAAACAGGCAGATCTGAAATAAAATCCATCGAGATGTGCGTCCAAGGCCTCTTCGGGATAGGCAAGGGCAACAACAATCCACTAGCCCGAGAACAACAAGGCTTGGCCCGAGCACAAACGTCACAAGACTGCACAAAGCCTCGCACATCTCGTGACAGGGAAGGCCACCAGAAGGACCTTGCCACCAAATCCCTGGTACCAAAGATTCCAGGATGACCTGCCAACGCAGAAGAATGAACCTCAGAGATGACTCTACTGGTCCAATCATCAGGAACAAACAGTCTACCAGGTGGGCAACGATCAGGTCTATCCGCCTGAAACTCCTGCAAGGCCCGCCGCAGGTCTGGAGAAACGGCAGACAATATCACTCCATCTTTAAGGATACCTGTGGGCTCAGAATTACCAGGGGAGTCAGGCTCAAAACTCCTAGAAAGGGCATCCGCCTTAACATTCTTAGAACCCGGTAGGTACGACACCACAAAATTAAACCGAGAGAAAAACAACGACCAGCGCGCCTGTCTAGGATTCAGGCGCCTGGCAGACTCAAGGTAAATTAAATTTTTGTGGTCAGTCAATACCACCACCTGATGTCTGGCCCCCTCAAGCCAGTGACGCCACTCCTCAAAAGCCCACTTCATGGCCAAAAGCTCCCGATTCCCAATATCATAATTCCGCTCGGCGGGCGAAAATTTACGGGAAAAAAAAGCACAAGGTCTCATCACGGAGCAGTCGGAACTTCTCTGCGACAACACCGCCCCAGCTCCGATTTCAGAAGCGTCGACCTCAACCTGAAAAGGAAGAGCAACATCAGGCTGACGCAACATTGGGGCGGAAGAAAAGCGGCGCTTGAGCTCCCGAAAGGCCTCCACAGCATCAGGGGACCAATCAGCAACATCAGCACCCTTCTTAGTCAAATCAGTCAATGGTTTAACAACATCAGAAAAACCAGCAATAAATCGACGATAAAAGTTAGCAAAGCCCAAAAATTTCTGAAGACTCTTAAGAGAAGAGGGTTGCGTCCAATCACCAATAGCCTGAACCTTGACAGGATCCATCTCGATGGAAGAGGGGGAAAAAAATGTATCCCAAGAAAGAAATCTTTTGAACCCCAAAAACACACTTAGAACCCTTCACACACAAGGAATTAGACCGCAAAACCTGAAAAACCCTCCTGACCTGCTGGACATGAGAGTCCCAGTCATCCGAAAAAATCAGAATATCATCCAGATACACAATCATAAATTTATCCAAATAATCGCGGAAAATGTCATGCATAAAGGACTGGAAGACTGAAGGGGCATTTGAAAGACCAAAAGGCATCACCAAATACTCAAAATGGCCCTCGGGCGTATTAAATGCGGTTTTCCACTCATCCCCCTGCTTGATTCGCACCAAATTATACGCCCCACGGAGATCAATCTTAGAGAACCACTTGGCCCCCTTTATACGAGCAAACAAATCAGTAAGCAGTGGTAACGGATATTGATATTTAACCGTGATTTTATTCAAAAGTCGATAATCAATACACGGCCTCAAAGAGCCGTCTTTCTTAGACACAAAGAAAAAACCGGCTCCTAAGGGAGATGACGAAGGACGAATATGTCCCTTTTCCAAGGACTCCTTTATATATTCTCGCATAGCAGCGTGTTCAGGCACAGACAGATTAAATAAACGACCCTTAGGGTATTTACTACCCGGAATCAAGTCTATGGCACAATCGCACTCCCGGTGCGGAGGTAGTGAACCAACCTTGGGTTCTTCAAAAATGTCACGAAAGTCAGACAAGAATTCAGGAATCTCAGAGGGAATAGATGATGAAATGGAAACCAAAGGTACGTCCCCATGAGTTCCTTTACATCCCCAGCTTAACACAGACATAGCTCTCCAGTCGAGGACTGGGTTATGAGATTGCAGCCATGGCAATCCCAGCACCAAAACATCATGTAGATTATACAGCACCAGAAAGCGAATAACCTCCTGGTGATCCGGATTAACACGCATAGTCACTTGTGTCCAGTATTGTGGTTTATTACTAGCCAATGGGGTGGAGTCAATCCCTTTCAGAGGTATAGGAGCCTCCAGTGGCTCCAAATCATACCCACAGCGTTTGGCAAAGGACCAATCCATAAGACTCAAAGCAGCGCCAGAGTCGACATAGGCGTCCGCGGTAATAGATGACAAAGAACAAATCAGGGTCACAGATAGAATAAACTTAGACTGTAAAGTGCAAATTGAAACAGACTTGTCAGGCTTCTTAGTACGCTTAAAGCATGCTGATATAACATGAGTTGAATCACCACAATAGAAGCACAACCCATTTTTTCGTCTAAAATTCTGCCGCTCGCTTCTGGACAGAATTCTATCACATTGCATATTTTCTGGCGTTTTCTCAGTAGACACCGCCAAATGGTGCACAGGTTTGCGCTCCCGCAGACGCCTATCGATCTGAATAGCCATCGTCATGGACTCATTCAGACTCGCAGGCACAGGGAACCCCACCATAACATCCTTAATGGCATCAGAGAGACCTTCTCTGAAAATCGCCACCAGGGCGCACTCATTCCACTGAGTAAGCACAGACCATTTGCGGAATTTTTGGCAGTATATTTCAGCTTCATCTTGCCCCTGAGACAAGGACATCAAGGCCTTTTCCGCCTGAAGCTCTAAATGAGGTTCCTCATAAAGCAACCCCAAGGCCAGAAAAAACGCATCCACATTGAGCAACGCAGGATCCCCTGGTGCCAATGCAAAAGCCCAGTCTTGAGGGTCGCCCCGGAGCAAGGAAATTACAATCCTGACCTGCTGTGCAGGGTCTCCGGCAGAGCGAGACTTCAGGGACAAAAACAATTTGCAATTATTTTTAAAATTTTGAAAGTGAGATCTATTCCCCGAGAAGAATTCAGGCAAAGGAATTCTAGGCTCAGACATAGGTGCATGAACAACAAAATCTTGCAAATTTTGTACCTTTGTGGCGAGATTATTCAAACCTGTAGCTACACTCTGAAGATCCATTTGAAACAGGTGAACACAGAGCCATTCAAGGATTAGAAGGAGAGAAAGAGAGGAAGGCTGCAGTATAGGCAGACTAGCAAGTGATTCAATTAAGAGCACACTCAGAACTAGAGGAAAAAAAAAAAAAAATTGTAGCAGACTTCTTTTTTCTCTCCTTTCTCAGCCAGTAATTTAACCCTTTTTTGTGTCCGGTCAAACTGTCGTGATTCTCAATGGCGAGAGAACATAGCCCAGCATATATGAGAACTAGCTCTTGGAAGATGGAAACTATACTGACCATGAACTAAACCTGCCGCACAACTAGAAGTGGCCGGGTAGCATGCCTACGTTTTTTAACCCTAGATGCCCAGCGCCAGCCGGAGAACTACCTAATCCTAGCAGAGGAAAAGACAGTCCTGGCTCACCTCTAGAGAAATTTTCCCAAAAGGCAGACAGAGGCCCCCACATATATTGGCGGTGATTTAAGATGAAATGACAAACGTAGTATGAAAATAGGTTTAGCAAAATCGAGGTCCGCTTTCTAAATAGCAGGAAGACAGAAAGGACACTTTCATGGTCAGCAGAAAACCCTATCAAAACACCATCCAGAAATTCCTTTAAGACTCTAGCATTAACTCATAACACCAGAGTGGCAATTTCCGATCACAAGAGCTTTCCAGACACAGTAACGAAACAGCAGCTGTGAACAGGAACAAAATGCAAAAACACACAAGGACAAAAGTCCAACTTAGCTGGGAGTTGTCTAGTAGCAGGAACAAGCACAGAAGGCTTCTGATTACATTGTTGACCGGCAAGAAACTGACAGAGGAGCAAGGTTATATAGCGACTCCCACATCCTGATAGGAGCAGGTGAACAGAGGGGATGATGCACACAAGTTCAATTCCACAAGTGGCCACCGGGGGAGCCCAGAATCCAATTTCACAACAAACAGTATTAGCCTTTCACCCGAAAAGGGGTTGGGGCTTTATACAAGAGCCGGGACTGCCGACCGAAGTCTTTGTTACCAGCTACAACGTGAAAGCCCAGTCCCGCGAAGTACACAATAACCGAAACTTGAACAGAGGGGATCATGTGACCTACACCCGCCATTGGAGTGAGCAAGGTTGGTACGCTAAGAATGTTAAGCGATGCGAGCCTACAGTAGCGCCACCTGCTGTCCTGACTAAGACTAATTCTGAACTGACAAATTCTAACACTGCCACCACTGTGTGCATCATTTCTACTACAGAGCCTGTCACTAAAACTGACATTCGAATCCAGACTCCTAGTGACTTGACCGCACCTGAGAGACGAACCAATGACATTGACACCGCATCAGACGAGAGCATGGAACCGAAGCATCCCCGGTCAGGAAGTGTTCGTTACTGACTGATGTCTTGCAACCTACTATGAGAATAAACCTCAGAAACCTGAAATTGTAAATAGTTAACTGTTTCTTTGCTGCTTGAACCCACCCAGGGTTATTCTTCTTAAAGGAATCCCTTTGTTTACCCGGGATCCCTATTGTTCCAGTTTTGCACAAAAGTTCATCACTGTTTTACCAAAGAACATTGGAATCCTGGACGGTGACTGGTTCACAAACTGCTTGTAAATAGTTTGCACCAGTGCTCTCTACTGGTTTTACATAGGAGGCTTTTACAGAGACTGCCTCTTAACAGAAACTGCTGTTAATTATGCTGTAAAATAACTGCTTTGCTTCACAGACCTGAAGAAAAACCCGTTGGTGTGGCAGAATTCCGGGTCAGGATTACACGTCTTGTAGCTCACCCAAGACCAACATTCGGGGGTTCGTAACGGGTCCCTCATATTGCATCACGTCATGTTGCCTTTAAGTGAACTTGGAAATTAATGATGTGATTATCTGCACTACCTCTGAAAAGACTTGGAGTTTCCTTTGAAAGGGAATGTCTAAAAGTGAAAATGTTGCTTAAAGAAGTTAAATAGCAATAGTGTTTTACATAGTGATAGTATGTAGTTAGAAAGCTAGTGATAAGAAATGTTTGATAAATGTTGAGAGTAAAATGTTTAATGATGTACTTTAAATAAAACTGAGGACAAAAGAAGTTGAAAGAAAGATACAGTCTAGCCTGTAGTGGAGGTGAAACCTGTTCTGCATTTTAATAAAGTGAACCAGTAGGGGTTAGTGAGTCCTCTAGAGAGCCATAGATAGATGGTTAATAGACTTTGCACTTAGAGAAAGAAAATGTTAATTTATTGTTGTGTAAATGCACTTAGTAGATAGAATATCTGTATGGGTAATTGTGTTTCATAGATAGATAATAACTGTTTCCCATTTGCCGTATGCACCATGTAAATATGTTTTGTTTGCAACGTTCAAGTGTTCTCACCTCCCATAAAGGGAAGCATTGTTATATTTACTTGTTTACAGCATTCCAAAAATTTGTATGCCTTTTAGCTAACATGTATTGTTGTTCTTCTTTTCCCAGTCTGGGAGTACTGGATTTAACGGGGGGGAGTGCAGCACCCAAGAGTCCTGGTTGCTGCAGTAATGTCATTCTTCCACCAGGAGGAGTGGTATTACGTCTGATGGCACTAAAGGAGTTCATCTTTCCAGGTATCACGGCATCACAACACATTTCACACTCCAATCCACCAGGGGGAGCCATGCTCCTATCTAGTAGGGCACTCCTCACAGAAAGGTAAAACTGGTGGTTTGGATAGAAAGCTAGAGAGATGCTGGCTGGGCTTTGCCCAGCAACACCTGTCAGGCAGACAGGGGAAGAAGGAGGAACATCTGAGCTGCAGACAGAGGGTCCCTGTCAGGGGTGGGATCCTGACAGAGGCCTAGCGAGACAGAAAGACACGGAGCTGCGCCTGCCCCATGTGTGGCAGTATCCTAAGAAAGGACACGAAGAGAAGTGTATTGTAGAGAGTGAGAAACGAAGTCACAGCACAAGGAGATAACACCGGGAGGAGTTCTGCCCCGAGATCGGCAGCCTCCTTCTGAGGCGCGTAGCCGGTGGCCGGAACACCGAGGGAGTAATTGACTCTATGCATTACTTCAGAGACTGGCAGGACAGTCAATTCCAAGTTGGCTGCCCAACCGAAATACCTAAGAAGACATGGTGGCAAATTGTGGGGGTCGGGGCATCTCTAGGGTCCCTATAAACAAGCCTCAGGCCATCCCAGTCATACGGGTTTGTCCTATCCATACCATCTGGGGGACAGAGAGAGAGAACATCAGAAACATCCACGAAAGTTATGAGGACTATCCCGTGGTGCTCAGCAGGGAAGTACTACAACACCCAGGCGCTAGTAGGAAGGCTACTGATTTCCACCTGGTTAAGAGAACTCTGGATATGCCTTCGGACCAGCAGGACTTAGCCTGCCCTGTGATCGGTACTCTGGACTGTGGACGCTGAAGTCTTCAGTAAAAGGTAAAGAGACTGCAACTTTTGTGTCCTCGTTATTTATTGCGCCTTACATCATCCACCATTACTACTTATCCATCTGGGTAGCCCTGGGGACATACTTCACCTGTGGGAAGGTATACCATCTAGCTGCCACTCCATCACCCCCAGCGGACCCCTAGCAGCGTTGGTCACCCTGACCGAATACCACAGGTGGCGTCACGAACACCGTACAAACTACACCTTTAAATTGGATGCCCCTCAAAGGGCCATGGACCGGGTCGGGCCACCGTGACATTCCCCGCAGAAACGAAGTAGGACCCGGTACCGAGTAACCCATTGCCCTACTACATGGGGGCGATCCAATAAAAGTCTGGAATGGTGGCTCGAAGAAGAAGCCTTAAATTCAAAATCGTCATAAGAAGTGTCATAAGAAGTTTCCTTCATAATTGCATGTATATAAAGCAAAATAATAAAAATAATAATAATTATACTTCCCCTTTAGCATATGTTCACACAGAGTGTTTTGGCTTTAGTTTTTCCTTTTAACATTTGTGAGGGCTCTCCCTTCTATATCTGGGAGGACCCTCCTTCATTTCAAATTGTTAGCTAGACAGTGGAATATATATTCCCAGCACTTTACAATGCCAGCTAAACCATGCCCATTTGAATTTTGGGCTTCGCTCGCCACCACATTTTCAGAGGGCCAACAGGTGCCGTGAAGCCTGAGTTTTGTCAGTTTCACAGTTCATTTTGGCCACTGGATCTCAATGAAGCCACTGCCATAGCGGGTGAAGCTGCTGTAAGGTGAATATAATACAGGAGTTGGGGAAGCTAAGTTAGATTCTACCAGACACCAAAAGCATTAGAATGAAATTGTGAATACAGTGTATGAAAGCGAGGACCTGTATTGTGGTCAGTCTGTCAGGCCTGAAACCCATGTCAGGAACATGTACAAGCCTCATTTTACTTGAAAGCAGCCTCCTTAAGGGAAAGAGACAGGAGTGCCATTGACCAATCTGCACAAGCCTACGCATTTCTTCTGGAAACTACCCAACCAGGCAGAATTGAATTTTTGCATGGTTTTGAGCAACAATGGAGTAATTACAGGATATATCCAAGAGAGTGACGAGGTCTGTGGAGGGTATTACTCAGGTGACAGGCAGTGCTACGGAGGTCAGATAAAGGCCTTAGCATGGCAATGACCATGTTCAGATATGTGTAAGGCTGTGGCCTGAATAGGTATGTGGAGCATATTTAAACCAGTCTCTTTGACTTACTTAAAATGTACAGAAACTGGCTAATATCCCACCATCATTTTTTTTCTACCAAAATTTAGAATATTTAAGGGAAACAACAGTTTAATAAAGAAATACAAGTCTCATTTAGGAGTCTGGAAAAGCCAGCAATGGTCTTTGTCCAGCACCGGACTGTCATGATCCAGTCTGGAGTTTGTTTTCTGCTATCCTCTCTCTGGACTGGTCATGCGGGGATTCTCTCTATGCTAACAAAACTGCTGAGCTCTCCGATTGGTTGCCGTGTTGCCAACATGACGTCAGTGCTTCAGCCAACGGTAGACACTGGGATCAGCGAACCTATGGGAGGTGAATAGAGGACTCTTTCTTAAGTTTTAACAAAGTGCAGCCTGGGCTGAACTTTATCTATAACAGAAAATTCTATTAAGAGTTTTATGCCTCAACCTTTTTATATTGTCTCAAATTATTGAATTGCAGTATATAGTAAAATTGATCAAAAAAATTACAGTTTCAAATCTCCTAGGGTGAGTAAAAAAGTAAAGTCTTTAACCCCTTAAACCCCCCCCCCCCCCCCCGGAGCTTTTTTCCGGTTTTGCCTTTTTGTTTTTCGCTCCCCTCCTTCCCAGAGCCATAACTTTTTTTATTTTTCCCTCAATATTGCCATGTGAGGGCTTATTTTTTGCGAGACAAGTTGTACTTTTGAACAACACTATTGGTTTTAGCATGTCGTGTACTAGAAAACGGGAAAAAAAAATTCCAATGCAGTGAAATTGCAAAAAAATTGCAATCCCACACTTGTTTTTTGTTTGGCTTTTTTGCTAGGTTCACTAAATGCTAAAACTGACCTGCCATTATGATTCTCCAGGTCATTACGACTTCATAGACAACAAACATATCTAGGTTCTTTTTTATCTAAGTGGTGAAAAAAATTCCAAACTTAGCTAAAAAATTAAAAATTAAAAAAATTGTGCAATTTTCCGATACCCGTAGCATCTCCAATTTTTGTGATCTGGGGTTGGGTGAGGGCTTATTTTTTGCGTGCCGAGATGGCGTTTTTAATGATGCCATTTTGGTGCAGATACGACCCTTTGATCGCCCGTTATTGAATTTCAATACAATGTCGCGGTGACCAAAAAAACGTAATTCTGGCACTTAGAATTTTTTTTTCGCTACGCCATGTAGCGATCAGGTTGATCCTTTTTTTATTGATCCGGTGATTCTGAACACGGCGAAACCAAATATGTGTAGGTTTGATTTTTATTTTGTTTTATTTTGAATGGGGCGAAAGGGGGGTGATTTGAACTTTTATTTTTGGTTTTATTTTTTTCATGCGGACACATGTCAGCTGTACAAAACAGCTGCATGTCCCGGCTTTGATGTGGGCTCACCGCCGGAGCCTGCATCAAAGCAGGGGATCTGCCATCGGACATACTATTCCGTCCGATGGCAGAAAGGGGTTAAAACATAAAAAATAAATAAATGTTTGAATGAGCCACACTTCCCAATCCAAAAATAAAGAAAATAAAAATTAAAAAATTATTCGTTATCACTATTTTATCTCTATTAATTTGACCTATCAAAATCTAAAAAGAATCCTGCATTAAACATTGTAAAGGTAAAAAAAAATCAGAATGCCAGAACTTACATTTTACAGACACTTTACTTCTGCCCCCAAAAATGTAATAAAAAATATAATTTAAAAACTGTGCAATGGAAAACTAAAAAGCTTCCTATCTCAAAAAGCAGTGACAGAACACAAATTTTGTTTTACAAAGCACTCGTTTGTTTTGTTTTTTGGGGGGGAGTTGGAATGCAAGAAGAAATATATTTAAAAAAAAAAAAAAAAAAAAAAAAGTTAGGTATTGCCTAATCTTACTGAGCTGAAGAAGCGTGCTGTAAGATAATTTTTGCAGCACACTGGACCCAACCCAAAAAACAATGTCAGAATTGCGTTTTGGTTTTCTTACCATTTTTACCTCGTTTGGATTTTTTTTCTTTTTCTATCTGATAAAGTGATGATATGTTTTGCATAGTAAAGTGATTGGTGTCATTCAAAATTTCATCTCGTCCCCAAAATCTGTTCCTCTTGAAAATTCCTATATTATGTTAAGCTATCAAGGAGTAATATAAGATTCTATAATATTAAGCTATCAAATATTAATATAAGATTAGGATTTCTATAACAATTCCTCATTTAGTTATAGCGACAGAAAAAAAAAAGTTACTGCTCTTGGAAGAAAGGGAGGGAAATAAAAGTGCAAAACTTGGAAAATGTTACTAATAAGGAAAGAGTTCAAGATCCAAAAACAAATTAATTGTGAGAAAAGGTTGTATCTAATTTATGACAGCTAAAAATATATTATATAATCTCAAGACGACAAAAAATATCACCTTCAAACACCATAGGCAATCATTGCTTTGATACTTTACTAATTCCCCCCTTCAAAGATGCAACAAGTTTTCCTCCTTGTAAACGCAGATCTCTAATCTTAATTAAATGAGGCAGTTTTCAGCCATCTTTTTATCGCAAATTATCCTGACATTATAGAGCTCGGGTAATTACTGACTTTTTTTTAACTTCTTTATTTTTGATATCACATGCGGGTACGGTCCGTTAAACTGCCAGTGCGCATTAAGATGGAAGAAAAAAAAATGTTAACGAGGGAGAAGCAATCAAGTTCATTATGATTTGAGTACGAGTCATTAACATGTTCAATGAGGTCACAGCCAATAAATTAAATAACTTCCTAATATGAAATTGTCATTTTTGCAGGTTTTCAAGCAAGGTTAATGTCTTTAATTGGTCTATTTACACATTTGTTCAGTATAAGGGAAGAAAGTGCCTTCTTCCGATGTCTTGGAAAAAGTGTCTCTGGGTAGTGGGCGGAAGAAGTCTTAGACGTAATATACGACCTGGATAATAATTTGCCGCCATAGTTCGAAGATATACGACATATAACAAATAGAAAATTGGGGTCTCGCATGCGGTGACACCACTTGGTGTTCTTGGGTCCCAATGCAAAAGGTCCAACAGGGCTCCCAACTTTCACAGGCGGTTAACAGAATTGGTCTGCTCATATATTCCAAAGGGAACTTTTTGGCCCCCTCTAGGGTGGGTGTAACCTCAAGCCCTACGCCTACAATAGTTACGCCCCTGCTCACATGCATGTGCTCTTTCAGCTGTTGGTATGGCATTATGGGACTTTGAGGGGAACTCCATCCAAACTTCCCAATAATGTACACAGTCGATAAGGGTTGTATAGAGTGAATAGATCTGTACTGGGCCATACAATACTTCTGCATGCTACCAATTTTATATCTCTTGTTATAGAGGGTTTTCAACCATGAGACCCCGCATTACTCTGTAATATGATACTATCAAGGGTTTCACAGCTTTTGCCAAAAGTGGCCATTAAAGTTTTGCTACCCTCTCTTAAAATTGATGCCTGATTTTGCAGGAGTGATTATTTTCTGGTGGTACAGATATGTCACCACTGCAGCCAGTGATTGGCCACAGCGTTCATACACCATCCCCCCTGCCAGAAAATGAAGAGCGAGGATTCCTGCAGGACCCATGCAGCAGTACCAGAAGAGCAGCAGGGATTGGAAGACGAGTATGGACTATTAGTGCTGACCGGTTTATTAAAGTGGGTGTGTCGGATCGCTCTCTGTGGGCAGCATATAATAAAGGGAGAGATGCTGAGCTCGGGGATATATCGTTTTATAGGAATTTATTACATATTTCAATGTAAAAAGATGTTAAATGCTTCCAGGATTCATTAAAAAAAAAAAGCCTGAGAGTCCTTTGCTCCACCCACAAACAGTGGGCGGGGAAAGCGGGACTCACAGGCTTTTTCTATGACTCCTACCAGCATTAATACAGATTTATACATAAAATTACAATTTAAAATATAGAAAGCTATATATCCCCTAGTTTAGCATCTCCCCCTCTATTATATGCTGCCCTGAGATAGGAGACATGACAAAGCCACTTTTATTGCAATGTCTAGTAATTGCATGTATATTTTATATATTTACCGTATCTACTCCTTTTTATACTTTCACGTCTTACTCTGATGCATGCTGGCTTCTACAACAGCTCATACATTATTTTTTGTAGGATGATTTTTGCTAATAGAAGATCTATTAGTTCCACGTAAATAAAATTAACCCAACTCTAGTAGTAGAATAGTTTAATACTATTTCTTTATGCCTGTTTGCCAAAAAAAGAAAATTTTAAAATGCAACTTTAACCCTTTAAACTCATATGGTGCATCCGTGAGACGCCACTTTCTCCTCTAGAATCATATCACAATTTTTACTTGGACTGGCCCTCGAGGAAGCAGGGCAATCCTCTGGTGGGCCTCTGAAGTAGTGCTGATGAATAGTGTTGATTTGCAGAGAAAGGTATAATCTAATAATTAAATAAGTTGTGCAAATTTATATTACATAGAAGCAAAAGTTAATTTGTGTACTAGGGGTCAGGTTATTTTTGCATGTAGCTGAACGGTGGACCCCTAGAATCATAGCTCCCAACCGTCCCTCATTGTGCGGGACTGTACCGCATTTGATGCTTTTTCCCGCTGTTCTGCACAGGACACTCTGCTCCCGCAGACAACAGGAGAATTAGCCGTCACCCCCCCTTGTGTTAGGCCACGCCCCTTCCCCATGTTCCTGAGTCTTACTCTTAGGGCTTCCTGTGGCATGAAGGAGGCGCTGCCAGCGCTGGGCACGGGGTCATCCGCAGGACACGGACGTGGCGAGGAGGAGGAGGACGAGGAGCTGGATGTTGTGCAGGACGAGCAGGCACACCGACCCTCATGCCCCGGTGTGTGCGGTGCCAGGTAGGTGCCAGCAGGATAATGAGCTGGAGTGGGCGTGCTCTGTAGCCATGTGCTGCAGCAGGCTGCTTGTTGCTCTGCTTGTAACAAAGGAAACTAGTTCTCACCGTGCAGAGAAATGTCTCCAGATTTACTGATCTGCACCTAATGAGGCTTTGTGCTGTTGCTGCCCCTCCATCACTTCCAGGGAAGCAACACATGCCCTGGTGAGAGCACCCGCAGGTGAGCGCCATGCAGCACTGGCACAGGGCTCACACACCCCCTTCTAGGGAGAGAAGCAAGTGCCCTGGTGATGCGCTGCCTGTTATGTGTGGGGTCAGGAGGTGTTTACAGTGTGGATGTAGCAGAGCCATGTGTGTACGAGGTGTACGGAGCGGAGCCGTGTGTGTACAAGGTGTACGGAGCAGAGCCGTGTGTGTATGAGGTTATGGAGCGGAGCTGAATGTGCACGAGGTGTATGGAGCGGAGCCGTGTGTGTATGAGGTGTATGGAGCGGAGCTGTGTGTGTACGAGGTGTATGGAGCGGAGCCGTGTGTGTACGAGGTGTATGGAGCGGAGCTGAATGGGGACGAGGTGTATGGAGCGGAGCTGAATGTGTACGAGGTGTATGGTGGGGAGCTGAATGTGTACGAGGTGTATGGAGCGGAGCCGTGTGTGTATGAGGTGTATGGAGTGGAGCCGTGTGTGTATGAGGTGTACGAAGCGGAGCTGGAGGTGTATGGAGTGGAGCTGAATGTGTATGAGGTGTATGGAGCGGAGCCGTGTGTGTATGAGGTGTATGGAGCAGAGCCGTGTGTGTTTGAGGTGTACGGAGCAGAGCCGCGTGTGTATGAGGTGTATGAAGCGGAGCGTGTGTGTACAGAGCGGAGCCATGTGTGCAAAGTGTACGGAGCGCAGCCGCGTGTGTAGGAGTAGCTATGTGCGGCCAATATACAGTATGGAGCATCATGTGTGGCCATTATACAGTATGGAGCACTGTGTGGTCATTATACAGTATGGAGCATCATGTGCGGCCATTATACAGTATGGAGCATCATGTGTGGCCATTATACAGTATGGAGCACTGTGTGGCCATTATACAGTATGGAGCACTGTGTGGCCATTTTACAGTATGGAGCATCATGTGGGCCCATTATACTGTATGGAGCATCACGTGGGACCAGTATACTGTACGCAGCATCATTTGGGGCCATAATACAGTACAAAGCATCATGTGGGGCCATAATACAGTATGGAGCATCATGAGTGGCCATTATACAGTATGGAGCACTGTGTGGCCATATTTTTTTGTTTATAATTATTCTTTATGAAACAGTGTGATCAGCAATGCTAAATGGGTGTGGTTGGAACATGGATATGGGTGTGACTAGTTATGAATGGGTGTGGTCAGAGGCGTGGCCTAAAATTTGCCGCGGCGCACGTTGCGCGACGCAAACTTTGTCCCTCTTTCCCGTCTTCAAAAGTTGGGAGGTATGCTAGAATCATTGTTACTGGTGGGCCTTTGTCAGCCCAGTCCGACACTGTATTTATGGATTTTCTATGCTTACGAAAAAAAGCGGCAGGATACAAAAATTCACAATGGACCCTTAGACTTCTATCACAAATCTATACAATATGGATCCCTTTGTGTGTAATTGCTATGTTCTAGATCTTACATGGCCGTGCCTGAGGTCCATGTGTTTTTCTGCACCTTGTAGTTACATATAGGATGGAAGAGAAAAAAAAAAGAAAGGAAAAAGCAAAACCTTTGATTCCATTTTTTTTTTTCATTTACCAACACTATTGATTTTCTTTAGTTCATTTTGCTCTCAGGAGCTGCACTCGTTCCATTGCGAAGAGTCCGCCGTCTAATTTCCCTGGTGAGTTTCCTTACGTGTGTATATGCATACATACAGGCCTATTATTATTTTGCAGGATTCTCCGGACCTGGAGAAAGTAAGCGTCAGTAAATCATGGCAGACACCCGCGATCCATGGGCAATGTTAGTAGCATAAAGAGAATTCCTAACTAGTGCAGCCACCTTAGGGACTGACTATACTACCGCTACAAGGCTGGACGCCGTATTCCTATGGGGCGCTATGATTTTCGTGTACACCCATGAACACGTGCATAAGGGAATAACAGAACTAGCGATTTCCTAATATAGTCACCGTGTCAAAAACAATTCCTTAACCCCTTAATTGTGTAATCCAGTATCTTTCCTTTACCATGATGACTTCTACATCCAACCCAGGTGATACATCTAAGAAACCCCTCACTGGAAATATTACATTTACCTTCGTAAAATACTCAAACACATTTAATAAAGCATTGGTTCAAGGTGCATTACACACTTTACCACCAGGGATTATACATCAGAAATTGCAAACTATGCACTGAACCTTCACTGATATACACTGCATCTTCAGGAAATCTATATTACACACACAGGACCACCAGGGAATATATCACACATATCAAGCCATCAGAAACTATATATCACACACACACAGGACCACCAGGGAATATATACCACACATAGCGAGTCATAAGAGACTATATATCACACATACACAGGACCACCAGGGAATATATATCACACATAGCGAGCCATCAGAGACCATTTATCACATATACACAGGACCACAAGGGAATATATACCACACATAGCGAGTCATAAGAGACTATATATCACACATACACAGGACCACCAGGGAATATATACCACACATAGCGAGCCATCAGAGACCATTTATCACACATACACAGGACCACAAGGGAATATATACCACACATAGCGAGTCATAAGAGACTATATATCACACATACACAAGACCACCAGGGAATATATACCACACATAGCGAGTCATAAGAGACTATATTACACACACACAGAAACTGAACTACCAGGGAAAATATATACCACACATACTGAACCATCAGAGGCTATATATCACACATACACAAGCCACCAGGGAATATTTCCCTAACATACTGTACCATCAGAGACTACATAAAGCGCATATACCGGACTACCAGGGAATTTATTCCACACATAACAAGTCATCGGAGACTATAAATCACACATACACCAGACTATCAGTGAATATACATCACACATAACGAGCCATCAGAGATTACATAAAGCACATTCACTGGACTACCAGGGAATATATCCGACACCTATTGAACCATAAGAGACTATATATCACACATACACTCGTCTTACAGGGATATGCACCACATACACTGAGCCATCAGGAACTATATATCATACACATACACCAGACTACCTGGAAATTCATACAACTCATACTGAACCATCAGATTCTATATAATACACAAACCACCAGGGACTATATCCCATACATATTAAGCCATGAGAGAATAAATACCGCACACATAAAGAGGATTACCATGGAATATATCCCATACATACTGAACCGTCATAGATTATATTCGACGCACATACACAGGAGCACCAGGGAACATATAACACATATAGGAACATGAGAAACTACGTAGCCCATGTGCAAAAGCACTCGTGTATTTAAATATTATATACAATGAAGGATTACATGACATAGAAGATGTGTGAGGTCATGGGGAATATGCCGCTGACCGCCGCCTACCATTAACCGTTTGCATGTCATTTGCAGCTGCTGTTCTATTTTGTAGGTCATGTAAAATTGATAATATTATTGCCTGCAGTACTAATCCCCAGCCACTGGAGGCCACTGTTTCCCCTGTAACTGCTGGATGACTGGCTTAAACTGGTTTGTGCAGGATTTTGATTCTGAGGCGGCGACTCCAGTTCTGTGAGGAGAAATAAGAACAGCGACTCTGTGGGCAGAGAGGGGTGTTGTGTAACATGGACTCTGTTCTGCTGGTGTCAACTGCAGTTTGAACAGAGCCCCAAGACAAGGGGAAGTATAAACAATTAGGAAGAAGTGCCTGACAGGAAGGTGTTGGTTCGGAGGCCATCTTGAAAAAGCTTGGAAAGGGAAGGAAGTGTGACATCTCCATGAAGCGCCAGCCATGGAGCTGAAATACCCAGGACACACCCGGAGGGCCTTCCAGTAAGTCAGCTGTGGTACCACGCACTGTTTAGAAACATGTCATGCCTTGGTCAAACAGCCGTCATCCAGGCGGGTTCATCTCTGCCACAACACAGGTCCTGAGCTCAGGGACACTGAGAGGATTGCTGTGGGAGCGTGCACATGGGAGCATGCCCACACAGTTAGTATGGCGCCAAACTCAGACAGGCAGAATGCATCAGTGCCCATCAGACTCAGCTTGCTGAACCACTAGTGGCTTGCAGAGACTACAGTATTAAAGGGGATTTACTGACGTGTACAGAGGTGATCTGAGGAGTGGCCCATTGCACTCACATGGTCCTTAAAGTGAACACGACGGTGTATAATTCCATAACTGGGTTCTACCAAGGGAGTTTAGGGTCATCTTGTTAAGTTTGTAAGCTGCTGTGCTGCACCACCAACAGGCCGCCCCTGGCGTTCATGTAATTGTTCCAGTCTACCAGGTAAATGCTCGGTGGCCGCACAATTGGGTAAATTATAGTAACGTAGTCAACATTTCCGTGACTGAATAACGGGTCCCGGTCAGGTCTGACCGTGTGTGTGTGACTTAACCTGTCATATTTTGTTGCTTGATGGAAGAGTAACCAGTCTGAGTTTCACAGTAAGGCCAGGGTCACACTTGCAAGTGCAATGCGAGAAACTTGCGCATCAATACCTGGCACTCAGGACCGCAGCGTGCGGCTGCATAGAAACACATGCAGCCGCACGTTCCGGTCCTGAGTGCCGGGTATTGAAGTGAGAGACTCGCGCGAGTTTCTCGCATTGCACTTTCCAGTGTGACCCCAGCCTAAAACTTAATTTGACAAGTTTAGGGTTTACTGCCTTCCTTGTCCACGTCTTCGATGTATCCCGAGTAGCCCACCCCGGTCCATGGCTTACACCTGTAGGGAATGTATACCGCACAATAAGAGATTACAAACTCTGGAGCATAACTTGGGGGGTACCAAGAATGAAAAACCTATAAAGACACTTTAGAATAAACGCCTAGCTGCTGCTCTGTACGTACAAAGCACACAAGATTTTAGTTGCTGAAGAAAAGTATGAAGTAAACTGGGGCAATGAAGGGATCTTCCATCTTCCTGGAGGTTTTTTTTTTTTTGCCATCAGAACAAGAGACAGATCTGGTATTGGTTAGGATGGAGGCATCATGCTTCAGGGATCTTCGCCCTAAATTAACACATTAATTAACACAATTAGCAATCGGCTTTAAATTATTGTCTCTTTCAGGGCTAGTAGATAATCTGAATGGAGGTCAGCACACCACAGATTGCGAGATGACGGGACTGGGTGATATTAACTATAAATTCACCATACACTGTAATGGTTGTAAAGGTCTAAGAAATAAAATGTAAGGCGATAAGCCGCCACAACTAGTTTTCACTAAAATAGCTAGGAAAAAGAGAAAGTCCCATTCTGCTCCTGATTTTTATATTTTTTTTTCATACTGTTTATTGGATAGAGGTGAGCATGATGGGTTTTAATGAGGTGAGTGCTGAGTGCTTCATGAATATGCATGTTCTCATGTCAGATGATAATGGCAATAAGAGGATTCATAGGGTAGTGATGTGGAGGTTATTAGAGACCAGGTAGACTCGCTAAAGCCAGTGGGGTGGAGGGGAGATGTTAAATTGGAAAAAAGTGTATTACCGGTTGAACATGGGATAATGTAAGATGTAAGTGGCAGAAAAGCCTCCATTAGCGGTAATGTAATATATTTTGCAAGTTAAAGTGAAGCTCAGGTTTAGAATCTTTTTATAAAATATCAAGAATTGCCTTCAGTTTTGTGCACAGAATATCCCCTGAGAACATCCTCATTTACAGTGGCTGAAAATATATAAGTTTTAAATAGGACCTGTCACGTGCCATAAATGTGTAATTTTTTTACCTTATGCAAATGCCACTGTTTTCCTGAATCCAGCGTTGTTTTCTTTTCTTTCTGCGTTTCTCTGTTCCAGAGATATGGCCCCATCTTCCCTGATTGATAATCTAAGCTTTTTAGCCAACTGGGCATGATTCTCATGAGGCTGACCACACCACCCTTAACTAACAAGGCTAACTTTATATACAAGGAAGAGAAGGCCTTAGCTCTGGAACGGAGAGGTGCAGGGACAAAAGAAAAACAACGCTGGGATTCAGGAGAACGGCTGCATTTACACCAGGTTAAAAAAATTACATTTATGGCAAGCGGTAAGTCCTTTTAAAGTCTCTTCATGTACCAAAAAGGTCAAGTATTGAAGCTATATGGGAATAGTTGTGCCATGTTCTGAAATATTTTTTTTCTATGAGCACTTATGTTATGCTTCAGTATTAGCTGAATAACTCCTGGAGTCATAATAATGTTTGGCGCTTCATCTGTTGACTTAATGCAGAGAGCGTTCGTTCAACGCTCTGTGCTTTATACACATTATCCCTATGATAGACACACTATGTAAATGGTATAGGCGTGCTGCAGCACTTGTCAATCTAGCACTTGCTATATGGGTACATTTACTAATAATTGACTTGATTTGAAATAATTTCAATAAAGTTTAAATCACTAAAGCTTCACCAATTTATCCAGATTAATACAAAATGATGGTGTGGAGAAATGGGGTCAGTGGGTGCTCTTGTCCGCTGGCCCAGCTGCCTTTAGCAAGACTGCATGGACCAGGACTCATACCACTGAATGCCCGCGCTCTCTCCCCATTGGCAGAATACTACACGGACAACACAGGGTTAGGGTAAAACAGTGTGGCAATACTTTATTGAACCACAACACCCAATAGCAAACAGAACAATCCCAGCAATTACCCCCAAAATGGTGCAAATTACAGGGTCCCACCCTACCGCTGACTCGCCGGGATAATGGTAGATGTTACGTCAGAGCTCCCAGGGTCTCTATTCCACCTGTGATACACACACACGAGGTAATGACAGGCGTAGGGAGATGATGGAGAACAGTCCATAGAGTCCATACAAGTTCCAAAGCCAGTTGACACGAGAGTTACCACCTGGCTTATCCGACCATCTCCATGGACCCAGGCGACCAGCGGGTCCCAAACCTGGCTTTCCCCAAACATATCCATGGTTCAGAGATGGTCACTGGATCAGATCTGTGTCCTTCCACTCCTAGGTTGTTTCCTATAGAATCATAGATCCGTGTCCCTCATGATGGTGCCATGATGGATTGTCTGCAGTCCTGTCTCTTGTCCGTTGGGTGGTTTTCAGAATGTTCGGCTGGCTGGTAGCTCTGTGTGATGAGATCTGCTCTCTGGGTCTTTTTATACATGAAGCATGTAAGTTATTTTTAGAATTGCCCAGTGTCCTTCAGTCCCCCTCACAGCCTTCCCCTATCTACCTTCGAAGTCAACAAACTGGTTACAGAATACAATACACAATTGGCATATCAGCACACAGTAAACAAAGATAAACGCACACTATGTACAAGTTACTATTACAGACTTACACAGTATGTTAAATAGTATATCAGTTTGCAAGTCTGTCTTCTCGACCCACCAGACATAAGCACTTAAAGGGACTCTGTCACCTGAATTTGGAGGGAACAATTTTCAGCCATAGGGGCGGGGTTTTCGGGTGTTTGATTCACCCTTTCCTTACCCGCTGGCTGCATGCTGGCTGCAATATTGGATTGAAGTTCATTCTCTGTCCTCCGTAGTACATGCCTGCACAAGGCAATCTTGCCTTACGCAGGCATGTACTATGGAGGACAGAGAATGAACTTCAATCCAATATTGCAGCCAGCATGCAGCCAGCGGGTAAGGAAAGGGGGAATCAAACACCCGAAAACCCCGCCCCTATGGCTGAAAATTGTTCCCTCCAAATTCAGGTGACAGAGTCCCTTTAAATCCACAAGCCAAAATACAGATAAAAAGTCAATTCTTCTTGGTTTGCAAAAACATAGTTGTCTGGGTAATTAAGATATGCTCTGGTTTCTTCACAGATGGTCTCCACAATCTATTTTGCAATAATATTTGAAACACTCAATTTAAAATCTGATCATAACTTACTGAGGAAAACCCAATTTCTAAGGTTCAATAGGAAGAAGAGGATCGACAGCAGTAGTGTCTGAAAGTATAGTGTGCTCGAGGTTAGAACCCTTGGTTCTGACTTATAGGAGTGGAAACCTCAGCACCAAAGAAATAGATAAAAAACGTAGGTTCTGCTGCAAGTGAAATTTATTTTGATATGGCAAGGAGTCAAAACAGATATGGTCCAACGTTTAGACCAAAAGAGATCTTTGTCAAGGACATCTGTGTCATAGCAATAGCTGGGTTTTGGGAATGCTGCAATGTGTGGGCTGAAATCTGATTCCTGGGGGGCTTAAGGTAATTTCATCAAGGACTCTCACAAACATGGTTGATGACCAGACAGTGTATTTTTGCAGGTTCCTGAGCTAGAATTGAGCAAAAAGTTGTCAAGACCCTGGTCCACCAACCACATTGGTAGGCCATCACTGCAGGACCAGAGCCTTGCAAATCTCCTATCTGCAGTGCCTCTTTTGATTAACAGGCATGGCATTATATCATTGTTACTTAACTCCCACATGAAGATGTGCCAGGCCTACTAAGCAGGAGATGTGTTGGAAATGTCAGCAGGTAGGAAGAGATACATAGGGCTTTGGATCGTGCTCGTTGGGTAGCCAGTACACAGGGCTCTGATCTAGAGGTGCGTATGATGCTATCAGGTAGGGGGAGATATGCATAGCTCTGCTCCAGGGGTGCTGTGGATTTTGGCAGGTAATCTGAGGTACTCTGACCTCTGGTCTGGAGTCACTGTGGATCCTGGCAGCTAGGAGGAGGTACACAGGGATCTGGGCCAGAGGTGCCAGCAGGTAGGAGGCGGTATGCAAGTCTCTGGTCCAGGGGTGCTGGGGATCTTGGCAGGTAGTCGGAGGTACTCAGAGCTCTCTGGAGTCACTGGAGATACTGGCAGCTAGGAGGAGGTATACAGGGCTCTGTTCCAGAGGCACCAGGGATGCCAATAAGTAGAAGGAAGTACACAGAGCTCTGGTCCAGAGGTGCTGGCGATCCCAGCAGCTAGGAGGTACATAAGGGTCTGGTCTGGAGGCCACAGGGATCCTGGCAGTTAAGAGGAGGTACACACTCTGGTCCGGAGGCACCAAGAGTAATGGCAGGTAGGAGGAGGTACTCTCAACTCTGGAGGCAGTACCCATTGCTCTGGTCTAGAGACATGGGATCCAGATAGGAGGAGGAATGAAGTGCCCTGATCCAGTAGTACTGGGGATCTTAGTAGGTAGGAGAAGGAACACAGGGCTCTAGTCCGGAGGCGCCAGGGTTGCTGACAGGTAGAAGGAGGTAAACAAGGCTTTAGTCCAGATGTAATGACACTGCCTAGTGTAATAGAAAGACAGCCTAAGGGGCGCTAGCGGGAGCGCAGGGAGAGGGAGGAATGAGGCACGCAATGCACACAAGACCTGAACTAGGGTGGTCACGTGATCACTGCAGGGATGATGGGGCGGAGATACCACGTGAGAACGGAGGTACCAAGGCGCAAAACAGCAGATTAGTCAGAGACAAGCCAATGGGTCAGAAAGCCAGGACAGACAGAGAAGTACCAAGCAGAGAACAGGGGCAGTAGTTAGGGGACAAACTGGGTCATACACAGCAAGGCACACACGCACAGAGGCACAACGATTACAGATGAATCACCTGGGTCAGCTACCTCAAACCAAGTAGACGGAAGTATAACCGACTCAGAATCCAGGAACCACCAGCATTAAATAGCCGCCCCAGAACCAAAGAGAGGCGGACTAATTTAACCCAGAGCTGACCAGGACGGCTTTTCTCCATTTGTTAGTTTTACGTTCATACTTCAAATATATTTAAACTTCTAGTGCTCTGGCGCAAAGGTGCCTGGCTTACATAGTAGGAGGTATACATGGCTCTGGTCCAAGGGTGCTAGCAATCCTGCCAAGTAGGAAAAAGTACATATTACTGGTGGTGCTGGGGATGCTGACAGGTAGATGAAGGTATGCAGTGCTCTGGTCCAGAGAGGCGCTGGGGATGCAGGTAGGAAGAGGTACACAGGGCTCTGATCTGGAGGCACTGGGGATGCAGGTAGGAAGAGGTACACAGGGCTCTGGTCTGGAGGCATCGGGGATGCTGGCAAAAAGGAGGTGGTACTCAAGGCACTGGTCCAGAGGCATCGAAGATGCAAATAGGAGGAAGTACACAGGGCTCTGTTCTAGAGGCACCAGGGATCCCATCAGTTTAGGAGAAGGTATGCAGGGCTTTGATCCGAAGACAACAGAGATGCCGGCAAGTAGGAGGAGGTAAGCAGGGCTCTAGTCCGCAAGCACCTAGGATGCTGGCAGATAATAGGTTCACAGAATTCATATCCAGAGGCCACAGACTATCGACGTTGGACCAGAAATCTGTAAATCATTTTTCGCAACTCTATCCTACACTTTTGTCGTGACTTGATCTACAGGTCTGCTCAGTGTCACCTGCTTATAGGCTTCTGCTTACCCCATTATAAAGCAATCACATGCTATTGGGATTCTCTGACAGATATCACGGCAGCTTTATCATTCTTTATCGCTGAGCATTTACCAAACAGCTGCAAGATTGAGAACATTTGATACATCGCATAAGATGAAGCGTAAATGAATCTTACAAGGTTGTAGCTGATTAAATGTTCTTCTCTGTTTACCAGGCACCTGTTGAGGGGGAAACACTTGAAGATCCCAACAATAATTATAGTGTTAAGGATGATAAACCCTCTCCTGTTCAGGGTTTGTTCCTCTCACTAGTCGGCAATATTGTAGCCCTGCTGGCATTGATGCAGGTTAATGATTCCTGCTGCCCTCATTAATGGGAGCCTGCTCCTAGCCTTGGCTACACAGTAATGAGCAGGGAGGCAGCCCAAGCGCAGGCTCGCTCAGCGGAGAACAGTGGGGAGTTTTAAATGGAACTGACAAGGTCTGGACTGGGGCATCAGTAAAACTCATTTACCTTCTCGCAAAATGATCCCCTGCAGGAATGAATCACAAACTTACAAAGCCATACAACATCCATACTGAACATGCTCACGGGTCCCGGAAATTACGCCCAACTTGCCTAATGATTATCTTCTGCATTGTGGTGTACAGGTTTCCTTGCTACATATATCCACTTGCAATAGCGATGTCGCTACTACCCAGTGTGAAATGTATATACCCCTGCTCCATGGGTTATTGTATTAAAGGTATATAAAGATATGTACTTGAGTAATAGTCTTCTCAGAGGGGCATTTATGGCTCCATGTGACCAGGAATGACTCTACTAGTGCATCAATACAGAGGAAGGCAAGGTTACATAATATTAGAAAACAAAAACCCTTTTTTTCTGAAATAGTGCCACTCTAGCCTATAGGCTGTGACTGACATTGCAGCTCAACTTTTCATATCTGTTCTCATATCACCTCTTTGGCACATCTTTCTTCTGGAGGTAGTTGCTTTGCATACAACCCCTTGAAACCACACAAAAATTACCATTTCACTTGCTGATTCAAGACAATCTCAGGGAGCTGCAGTCTGCCCTCAGTGGGATCTTCTGCCATCTCCACAAGTCATATATGACTTAGTCAGTGTGAGTTCATTCTCTTTCGGCAACGTGTACAAAGAGAGATAAGCTAAGCTCACTCTGTGGTGGAGGAATGACTACACCAACGAAAAAAATATTGTTTTAGGTTGATATCATATTAGAGGTAAGGTCCTGGCAGGGTAGCATCTAAATACATTTTTTTACAATATCTGCAGAAATATGGTCAGGGTTCACACCTTGGATCAAAAACATGGGTCAGTCACAGGACTTTCCATAAAAAAACACAGCACATCCACTGGGACTCAATAGCAATTCTTCACTTTTAATCCAGAATTGGAGAAACTTGCAGCTTCGTCCAATTTACTTGAATGCAGATGAACCAATATTGAAGGTGCTTTTGTTCTGCATTGCACATTTATTCACCTGAGGATGAGACCCTAACCAATCACACATTGGTAGCCTGTCCTAAAAAAAACTCTAGATAGAGTACATCTAACATGATCATTTTCATCTATTGATATGAAAACTAATTTCTATGCCTATGGAGAAGACCACAACTAATCCAGGTGGGATTTTTCTGTCCTGAAGGTGGATTTTGGAGAGGTTATGATATATTGTGGCAAAAACATATTAATATAACCAATAAGACGAGACAAAGTGACACTAACTGTTGAAATACAGTATTGTACGCTTGTATCCACAATTTTCTGCAGACTCCATCTCATTTGCTAGGTTATGAAAGGTTCAGACATATAAATACCGTCTCTATCATATTGCACGCAGTTATTTTTCATCTGTGCGGTTTTTAACTATTCACTATCAGTTCAAGCAGTAGGTACTTGGCTTTTGCATGAAAGGTGATATTTCATCATGGATACCGTGCTAGGATCTTGACTCAATCATTCTTTTTAATAGCTCCAGAGCAGCCAGAAAATAAAGTATTCATGAAGATTGAAGAAGATGGTCCTCTGAACCTCAATTTAATTGGTGCAAATTAAAACGATCCATCTCTCCGCACTGTCCGTCTATCTCCCATCATCACTTTCTCTTCAAAACGGCACCCTGATTACAATTATTTTTTAATAGGAAAACTTGTCAGATTTTTTTTTCCACTTTCTGATTTACATTAGCAAAAAAGTAATCCCATTAACTTGTTCATAGCTAAAGGGGCAGATACAGCAGAGCAGAGCTGTACCACGATGTGTGAGAAAGGCAACATGCCCGGTTACTTAGAACGGTAAATAAAGTTTCATGGATGGACTAATGTATCAGAAGTATAGCGTACTTGCAATAGGAGTGAGGGGGCCATATAGCAAAAATCAAAATGGTTTCTTTTAGAGTTGGTGCAAATCTACGCCCCAGTCCACAAACCACAACCGCAATCTGTGGCCACAACAGGACAGAAGCCCTAAGAACCACTTCCTACCTGATGGCATCTGTGGCTTTTCTGATGATGGGCCAGCCACATTTCAAGTGTGTCACTCCACAACCATGATGTCGCGCCAGGCTGGCTAATCAAAAAAGGATCCGCAGATGCCAACAGCTGAAAAGCAGTTCTTCCACTTCCTTCCAACAGCCACAGATTACTGCTGTGGCCAACGGACTGGGACATGCGAATCAATTCGCACCAACTCTAATTTCTTTGTTTCGCCACTGGATTTTACCACCATGTAGATTGGAGTTTTGGGTATTTTACCATATTTGACTAAAGTATCCAAATCATCTACATTTTATATTTTAAGTAATGTTCAAAAACCCTATTTGTGAAAATTGATAAACAATCAATCGAGCATCTACAAAAAGTGTGTCTCACTCTAGAGCAGAGGTGTCAAACTGCATTCCTCGAGGGCCGCAAACAGGTCATGTTTTCAGGATTTCCTTGTATTGCACAGGTGATAATTTAATCACCTGCACAGAATGATTCCAGCACCTTGTGGAATGCTAAGGAAATTCTGAAAACATGACCTGTTTGCGGCCCTCGAGGAATGCAGTTTGACACCTCTGCTCTAGAGGATCCAGTGTCTCCAAGCATAACATGGACAACCCACTGACTTCATTAAGAACTGTGTAATGCTCAATTTCCCTTGTCTTGGTGGCAAAGAAGAATGGTACACTTACTGCTGCTTTCTACCCCAAGAAAACAGTTGATCTCAGGGGATCTTAGTGGCAGGACATCATAAGATCAAACTATATCCATACATATTAGACAAAAGTCATCCGAAATGGCCAGTTTTGACCATAACAAATGTCAATCTTCATTTCAACTGATGGATGACGAACGAACGTTCATTATTGTTCTAAAGACCGATTAGACATGTTGGATTTTTTCTTACAATGATGAGTACTGCCTGTATCACCTGCTGAAAAAGTCTTACCCAAATAATGCAGTCTGAGATTGGGTCATTTACGCTATTGATCAACTATTTGTCTAACCAACAAACAACCTTTTATTGGCCTATTTTTATCTAATACGTTTGGAGGCCTTAATAAAAGGGTTCTCCAAAGCAGAAAAACCCTTGATTAATTTTTGCAGCAAAGTTCCCACCATCTTTTCCGCTAGTCATGATAGTTTATCCATATGTTGCTCCATTACCTAATAATTTTACCACGTATTAGTCAAATAGTAATACAATCGTGTTGTAAATGTATAATTCTGCAAGTCTTCCCTTTGTTCAATGGGTGAATTCTTTGGATAGTACACTTCATTGATATATTTCTTTTCCACTATTAAATTGACATTTACATTCATTTACAGTGATTATTTGAATGAGATGCTTGACAAAACTTTGGCTTTTAATTGATTAGTGAGTCAGGCCAATCGTCTACATACGGCCAAATACTGTCTTTAATTCCTTCATTTGACCTGAAGGTTAAACCGTAAAATCTGTCCATATATGTCCGGTATAAATGGAGAATAATAGTAAAATTATATAAAATGTCAATTATTTTCAATGTCTTTAAGTGTTCCTTCGATATAAGATTTAGATTTTTTTCTGGGAAGTGCAGACCTCTGTAAAATATATGCTTAAATAATTTGTGTAGGTTTTATTTCATTGTGATCATGGAGTGGAGTGAAATATTGAGCTTTTAGCAACAATCGAAAAATAGAAGAAGGGGAAATTATGTAATCTAGGCAACCTTTAATTAAATTTTCGGCTTTGGACGAGCCAGAATTGTTAAATTAGGCCCCTGTCAGGTGAAAGATAGATCTCCCTTTCTCGGACTAATCGCTTAGGTGCTACAGTCACTAATGACCGCAGCATGGAGTTATTCTGTACAGGAAGGGGAAAGGAATTGTTCATGAATACAAAAATGTGCTTGTTTTCTTCCAGAAACAGTACTAAGCCAATCCACAGGATTATTTTTGTTTAGAAAAAAATATGGATAATTTCAGCTCACCACTATGACGGTCGTTTCAGACGCTCCAGCACAGAAGTAGTTCAGTCCAGACTAAGCATAGCTGTATCCAAGCAAAAAAAGGAGTGTATCCTGCGAGCGTTGAAGGAACAGTGATAGATGTTTATGCAAAGAACTTCTCAATATTTAATGAATCCAAAAATGTCACATGTATAGACACAAATTTTACCCCTCACCCCACCTAAAACTACGCGTTTCGGCAGTTTCTTTTTTCAACTTGAAGAGATAATTGCTGAGAAATGTGAAACTGAAATACCGCCTTTGATTAACCCCTTAAGGACTAGGGGTATTTCTGTTTTTGCGTGTCTCCATTTCTTGGTCCCCCTTCTTCCCAGAGCCATAACTTTTTTATTTTTCCATCAATATGGCCATGTGAGGGCTTGTTTGTTTGTGGGACGAGTTGTACTTTTAAATGACACCATTGGTTTTGTCATATAGTGTACTCGAAAAAGGGAAAAAAATGAAGTGCTGTGAAATTGCAAAAAAAAGTGCAATTCCACAGTTGTTTTTTGCTTTTGTTTTTTTACCATGGTTACTGAGTGCTAAAAATGACCAGCCATTATGATTCTCCAGGTCACTACGAGTTTGTAGATACCAAACAAGTATGGGTTCTTTTTTATTTAAGTGGTGAAAAAAATCCAAAGTTTGTAAAAAAAAAACAAAAAAAAAACTTGTCATTTCCAAGACCCGTAATAAGCATCTCCATTTTTCATGATCTGGGCTGGGTGACGGCTTATTTTTTTGCATGTTGAGTTGACTTTTTTTATTAATATCATTTTGGTGTAGATGCAAGCTTTTCATTGCTCATTGTTGCACTTTAATGCAATGTTTTGGTGACCAAAAAAATGTAATTCTGGCGTTTTGATTTTTTTTTTCACATTACCCTGATCGGATTAATTCTTTTTATATATTGATAGATCGGGTGATTCTGAACGTGGCAATACCAAATATGTGTATTTTGTATTATTTTATATTATTTTGAATGGGGGTGACTTAAACTTTTATTAAAAAAAAAATGTTTTTTTTAATAATTTTTACAGCATTTTTCTTTTTCACTTTACACTTGCTTCAATAGTCTCTACAGGATAAGTTTTTCCCACTCCCACTTTGGTTGTACGTTCTTTTCTGTGGAGGATGGGGGTACAATATCCATGGCCCTTACCAGCCCCCAGCTGTCTGCTTTAGCTTGGCTGGTTGTCAAAATGGGTGGGACCCAATGTTGTTTGTTTTAATTATTTAAATAATTAAAAAACAACTCTGTGGAGACCCCTTTAATCTTGATAACCTAGCCATGATAAAGCTGACAGCTTAGGCTATGTGCACACGTCAGGATTTCTTGCAGAAATTTTCCTGACAAAAACCGGACATTTCTGCCAGAAATGCGTTTTTTTCACGTTTTTTCATGCGTTTTTGACGCGTTTTTTATGTGTTTTTTCCCAAATGCATAGAATTGCGGGAAATACGCGGAAAATCCGCAAAATTAATGAACATGCTGCTTTTTTTACCGCGATGCGTTTTTTCCGCGGAAAAAAAAACGCACCATGTGCACAAACATGCAGAATGCATTCTAAATGATAGGATGCATAATGTATGAGTTTTTAATGAGTTTTTATAGCGTTTTTACCCTTAGGGTTGCAGCCCACAGCTGTCAGTTTTGCCTGCGCTGGTTATCAAGAATAGAAGAGACCCCATTCAATTTTTTTTATTTATAGCACAGGCGTCGGTGTTGTGAATTTGGATTCTGGGCTCCCCCGGTGGCCGCTTGTGGAATTGGACTTGTCATCCTCCTTCCTGTTTCACCTGGTTCCATCAGTGGTGGGTGTCGCTATTTAGGCTCATTTCTCTGGTGGTTTCTTGCCGGTCAACAATGTTATCTGATGCCTCTCAGTGCTTGTTCCTGCTTCTAGACAACTACTAGATAAGTTGGACTTTTGTCCATGTTTTGTTTTGCCTATTTGTTCCAGTTCACAGCTGAAGTTTTGTTACTGTGTCTGGAAAGCTCTCGTTGATCAGGGATTGCTACTCTGGCGTTATGAGTTAATGCCAGAGTTTAAGGTAATCTCTGGATGGTGTTTTGTTAGTGTTTTTCTGCTGACCATGAAAGTATACTATCTGTCTTCTGCTATCTAGTAAGCGGACCTCAAATTTGCTAAGACTATTTTCCTGCTGCGTTTGTTGTTTCATCTGAACTCACCGTCATTATATGTGGGGGGCTACTGTCTTCTTTGGAATATTTCTCTAGAGGTGAGCCAGGTCTTATATTTCCCTCTGCTAGCTATTTAGGTCTTAGGCCAGAGCTGGGCATCTAGTGATAAATAGGAAATGCTACCTGGCTATTTCTAGTTGCGCGGCAGGCTTAGTTCATGGTCAGTATAGTTCCATCTTCCGAGAGCTTGTCCTTCTATAGGCTTGCTATGATCTCTGCCTGCAGAGATCATGACAGTTTGACCGGCCAATAAAGTGTTAAAGACCCAGGTTGAGAAAGGAGAGTTATAAGAAGTCTGCTGGAATTTTTTTTTTTTTTTTTTTTTTTCCTCCAGTCTGCCTTGCTGCAGTCTTTTTTCTCTCTCTCCTCCTAATCTCTGTATGGCTCTGTGTGCACCTGACAATAATGGATCTCCAGAGTGTAACTGCGGGTTTGAATAATCTCATCACGAAAGTACAAAATTTACAAGATTTTGTGGTACATGCTCCGGTATCTGAGCCGAGAATTCCTTTGCCGGAGTTCTTCACAGGGAATAGAGCTAGCTTCCAGAATTTCCGAAATAATTGTAAGCTTTATTTGTCCCTGAAGTCTCGTTCAGCTGGAGACCCTGCTCAGCAGGTTAGGATTGTGATTTCCTTGCTCAGGGGTGACCCTCAAGATTGGGCCTTCTCATTGCCAGCAGGGGATCCTGCGTTACGCGATGTGGATGCGTTTTTTCTGGCCTTGGGCTTGCTTTATGAGGAACCTCATTTGGAACTTCAGGCAGAGAAAACTTTGATGGCACTATCTCAGGGGCAAGACGAAGCTGAAGTTTTCTGCCAAAAATTCCGTAAATGGTCTGTGCTTACTCAGTGGAATGAGTGCGCCTTGGCGGCAACTTTCAGAGAAGGTCTCTCTGATGCCGTTAAGGATGTTATGGTGGGGTTCCCTGTGCCTGCAGGTCTGAATGAGTCCATGACAATGGCTATTCAGATTGATAGGCGTCTGCGGGAGCGCAAACCGGTGCACCATCTGGCGGTGTCTATGGAAAAGACGCCAGAAAGTATGCAGTGTGATAGAATTCTGTCCAGGAGCGAGCGACAGAATTTTAGACGGAAGAATGGATTGTGTTTCTATTGTGGGGATTCTACTCATGTTATATCAGCATGCTCTAGGCGTACAAAGAAGCTTGATAAGTCTGTTTCCATTGGCACCATTCAGTCTAAGTTTATTTTGTCTGTAACCCTGATTTGCTCTTTGTCATCCATTGCCACGGACGCCTATGTTGACTCTGGCGCCGCTCTGAGTCTTATGGATTGGTCCTTTGCCAATCGTTGTGGTTTTGATTTAGAGCCTTTGGAGACTCTTATTCCTCTGAAGGGGATTGACTCCACCCCATTGGCTAATAATAAACCACAATACTGGACACAAGTTACCATGCGTATCTATCCGGATCACCAGGAGATTATTCGTTTCCTGGTGCTGTATAATTTACATGACGATTTGGTACTGGGATTGCCATGGTTGCAGTCTCACAACCCAGTCTTGGACTGGAGAGCAATGTCTGTGTTGAGCTGGGGATGTAAGGGTATTCATGGGGACTTACCTTTGGTTTCTATTTCGTCGTCCATTCCCTCTGAAGTCCCTGAGTTCCTCTCTGATTATCAAGACGTCTTTGACGAACCCAAGCTTGGGTCGTTACCTCCGCACCGTGAGTGCGATTGTGCCATAGATTTGATACCGGGTTGTAAATATCCAAAGGGTCGTTTGTTTAATCTGTCTGTGCCGGAACATGCTGCTATGCGGGAATATATAAAGGAGTCTTTGGAAAAGGGACATATTCGTCCATCTTCTTCTCCCTTGGGAGCTGGGTTTTTCTTTGTCTCAAAAAAAGACGGCTCTTTGAGACCATGTATTGATTATCGGCTTCTGAATAAGATCACTGTTAAGTATCAATACCCATTGCCATTGCTTACTGATTTGTTTGCTCGTATAGAGGGTGCTAAGTGGTTCTCTAAAATTGATCTTCGTGGGGCGTATAATTTGGTGCGGATCAGGCAGGGGGATGAGTGGAAGACCGCATTTAATACGCCCGAGGGCCACTTTGAGTATTTGGTCATGCCTTTTGGTCTTTCTAATGCCCCTTCAGTTTTCCAGTCTTTTATGCATGATATTTTCCGTGATTTTCTGGATAAATTTATGATAATATATCTGGATGATATTCTGATTTTTTCTGATGACTGGGACTCTCATGTCCAGCAGGTCAGGAGAGTTTTTCAGGTTCTGCGGTCTAATTCTTTATGTGTGAAGGGGTCTAAGTGCGTTTTTGGGGTCCAGAAAATTTCCTTTTTGGGGTATATTTTTTCTCCCTCTTCCATTGAGATCGGAGCTGGGGCAGTGTTGTCGCAGAAAGGTTCCGACTGCTCCGTCATTAGGCCTTGTGCCTTCTTTTCTCGCAAATTTTCGCCCGCAGAGCGGAATTATGATGTTGGGAATCGGGAGCTTTTGGCCATGAAGTGGGCGTTTGAGGAGTGGCGCCATTGGCTCGAGGGGGCTAGGCATCAGGTGGTGGTATTGACTGACCACAAAAATTTGATTTATCTTGAGACTGCCAGACGCCTGAATCCTAGACAGGCGCGCTGGTCTTTATTTTTTTCTCGCTTTAATTTTGTGGTGTCATACCTACCGGGTTCTAAGAATGTTAAGGCAGATGCCCTTTCTAGGAGTTTTGACCCGGACTCTCCTGGTAATTCTGAACCCACAGGTATCCTTAGGGAGGGAGTAATTTTGTCGGCCGTTTCTCCTGATCTGCGGCGGTCCTTGCAAGAGTTTCAGGCGGATAGACCGGATCGTTGTCCGCCTGATAGACTGTTTGTTCCGGATGATTGGACCAGCAGAGTCATCTCTGAGGTACATTCTTCTGCATTGGCAGGTCATCCCGGAATTTTTGGTACCAGGGATTTGGTGGCAAGATCCTTCTGGTGGCCTTCCCTGTCACGAGATGTGCGAGTCTTTGTGCAGTCATGTGACGTTTGTGCTCGGGCCAAGTCTTGTAGTTCTCGGGCTAGCGGACTGCTGTTGCCCTTGCCTATTCCTAAGAGGCCTTGGACACACATCTCGATGGATTTTATTTCTGATCTGCCTGTTTCCCAGAAGATGTCTGTCATCTGGGTGGTCTGTGACCGTTTCTCTAAAATGGTCCATTTGGTTCCTCTGCCCAAGTTGCCTTCTTCTTCTGAGTTGGTTCCTCTGTTTTTTCAGAATGTTGTCCGATTGCACGGTATTCCTGAGAATATTGTTTCTGACAGAGGTACCCAATTTGTGTCTAGATTTTGGCGGGCATTCTGTGCTAGGATGGGCATAGATTTGTCTTTTTCATCTGCTTTTCACCCTCAGACTAATGGCCAGACCGAGCGGACTAATCAGACCCTTGAGACATATCTGAGGTGTTTTGTCTCTGCTGACCAGGATGATTGGGTTGCTTTTTTGCCATTGGCAGAGTTCGCCCTCAATAATCGGGCCAGCTCTTCCACCTTGGTGTCCCCGTTTTTCTGTAATTCGGGGTTTCACCCTCGATTTTCCTCCGGTCAGGTGGAATCCTCGGATTGTCCTGGAGTGGATGCGGTGGTGGAGAGATTGCATCACATCTGGGGGCAGGTTATGGACAATTTGAAGTTGTCCCAGGAGAAGACTCAGCGTTTTGCCAACCGTCATCGTCGTGTTGGTTCTCGGCTTTGTGTTGGAGATTTGGTGTGGTTGTCTTCTCGTTTTGTCCCTATGAGGGTCTCTTCTCCTAAGTTTAAACCTCGGTTCATCGGCCCTTATAGAATATTGGAGATTCTTAATCCTGTTTCTTTCCGTTTGGACCTCCCTGCGTCCTTTTCCATTCATAACGTTTTTCATCGGTCGTTATTGCGCAGGTATGAGGTACCTGTTGTACCTTCAGTTGAGCCTCCTGCTCCGGTGTTGGTTGAAGGTGAGTTGGAGTACGTTGTGGAGAAAATTTTGGACTCTCGTGTTTCCAGACGGAGACTCCAGTATCTGGTCAACTGGAAGGGTTACGGCCAGGAGGATAATTCTTGGGTCAATGCATCTGATGTTCATGCTTCTGATCTTGTTCGTGCCTTCCATAGGGCTCATCCTGGTCGCCCTGGTGGATCTGGTGAGGGTTCGGTGCCCCCTCCTTGAGGGGGGGGTACTGTTGTGAATTTGGATTCTGGGCTCCCCCGGTGGCCGCTTGTGGAATTGGACTTGTCATCCTCCTTCCTGTTTCACCTGGTTCCATCAGTGGTGGGTGTCGCTATTTAGGCTCATTTCTCTGGTGGTTTCTTGCCGGTCAACAATGTTATCTGATGCCTCTCAGTGCTTGTTCCTGCTTCTAGACAACTACTAGATAAGTTGGACTTTTGTCCATGTTTTGTTTTGCCTATTTGTTCCAGTTCACAGCTGAAGTTTTGTTACTGTGTCTGGAAAGCTCTCGTTGATCAGGGATTGCTACTCTGGCGTTATGAGTTAATGCCAGAGTTTAAGGTAATCTCTGGATGGTGTTTTGTTAGTGTTTTTCTGCTGACCATGAAAGTATACTATCTGTCTTCTGCTATCTAGTAAGCGGACCTCAAATTTGCTAAGACTATTTTCCTGCTGCGTTTGTTGTTTCATCTGAACTCACCGTCATTATATGTGGGGGGCTACTGTCTTCTTTGGAATATTTCTCTAGAGGTGAGCCAGGTCTTATATTTCCCTCTGCTAGCTATTTAGGTCTTAGGCCAGAGCTGGGCATCTAGTGATAAATAGGAAATGCTACCTGGCTATTTCTAGTTGCGCGGCAGGCTTAGTTCATGGTCAGTATAGTTCCATCTTCCGAGAGCTTGTCCTTCTATAGGCTTGCTATGATCTCTGCCTGCAGAGATCATGACACGTCGGCTGATGAATACTCCTATCAGCGGCTCCTACTTTTGCTGTTTTCAGCGACAGCAGGTGTAGGCTGATGGGAGTAGTATTCTCATCAGCCGACGCCTGTGACCAGAGGTAACCTTTTTACCGTCAGTCACATCTGCTGACTCACGCTATCATTGGACAGCGTGGGAACCCCAGCTCTCTGACCAGCAGTAATGATTTTACCTACGATCAGAGCCCATGTTTGGCACAAGGACACTGGGACAAAGAATGCTATTTCATTCAGATAAGTTACCTATTATGGTATTCCTAGCATGCTATTGTTTATTATGACAATACATTTATGATATTTGGTGTATTGCACTTTGTTGTAGTATGTTCCTCCGAGAAAAGAGCAAGGTTTCTATTTAGCATGCTAAGGTAAAATGTGCTGGTTGCTGAGAAATATTACCTTGTGGCAATCTATTATACTAGCTATTGAACCCGTTCTATGCCCAGGTGGCGAGCATTTATATTGGTATATGGTCTCCATCCTGGTATGTGCTGCTCCCATCTTGCTCTCCCATCCTGTCATGTGCTGCTCCATCCTGCGCCCCCATCCTGTCATATGCTGCTCCATCCTACACCCCCATCATGTCATGTGTGTGCCTCCATTCTGTCATGTGCTTCTCCCATCCTGTGCCCCCATTCTGTCATGTGCTGCTCCCATCCTGCCATGTGTGCGCCCCCATTCTGTCATGTGCTGCTCCCATCGTGCGCAATCATTCTGTCATGTGCTGCTCCCATCCTGCGCCCCCATTCTGTCATGTGCTGCTCCCATCCCGCGCCCCCATTCTGTCATGTGCTGCTCCCATCCCGCGCCCCCATTCTGTCATGTGCTGCTCCCATCCCGCGCCCCCATTCTATCATGTGCTGCTCCCATCCTGCGCCCCCATTCTGTTGTAATGTGCTGCACCCATTCTGCCTGTTCCTGTTTCCATTCTGCCATATGTTGCTCCCATCTTTCTCTCTCCGGCTCTACTGCCCGAGTGTGGCTGTGCTGAGTGCGGGCGGCTGTGCTGAGTGCGGGCGGCTGTGCTGAGTGCAGGCGGCTGTGCGTGGCTGTGCTGAGTGCGGCGGCTGTGCGTGGCGGTGCTGAGTGCGGGCGGCTGTGGTGAGAGCGGGCGGCTGTGTGTGGCGGTGCTGAGTGCGGGCGGCTGTGGTGAGTGCGGGCTGCTGTGCGTGGCGGTGCTGAGTGCGGGCGGCTGTGCGTGGCGCTGCTGAGTGCGGGCGGCTGTGCGTGGCGGTGCTGAGTGCGGGCGGCTGTGCGTGGCTGTGCTGAGTGCGGGCGGCTGTGCGTGGCTGTGCTGAGTGCGGGCGGCTGTGCGTGGCGGTGATGAGTGCAGGCGGCTGTGCGCGGCGGTGCTGAGTGCGGGCGGCTGTGCGTGGCGGTGCTGAGTGCGGGCGGCTGTGGTGAGAGCGGGCGGCTGTGTGTGGCGGTGCTGAGTGCGGGCGGCTGTGCGTGGCTGTGCTGAGTGCGGGTGGCTGTGCGTGGCTGTGCTGAGTGCGGGTGGCTGTGCGTGGCTGTGCTGAGTGCGGGCGACTGTGCATGGCTGTGCTGAGTGCCGGCTGCTGTGCGTTGCTGTGGTGAGTGCCGGCGGCTGTGCGTGGCTGTGCTGAGTGCGGGCAGCTGTGCGTGGCTGTGCTGAGTGCCGGTGGCTGTGCGTGGCTGTGGTGAGTGCGGGCGGCTGTGCGTGGCTGTGCTGAGTGCGGGCAGCTGTGCGTGGCTGTGCTGAGTGCGGGCGGCTGTGCGTGGCTGTGGTGAGTGCGGGCAGCTGTGCGTGGCTGTGGTGAGTGCGGGCGGCTGTGTGTGGCTGTGGTGAGTGCGGGCGGCTGTGCGTGGCAGTGCTGAGTGCGGGCGGCTGTGCGTGGCTGTGCTGAGTGCGGGCGGCTGTGCGTGGCTGTGCTGAGTGCGGGCGGCTGTGCGTGGCTGTGCTGGGCGCCGCATGCTGGGGGCCTGAGCAGGCGGGGACACCGGCGCGCTGTGGGGGTCAGGTGCCGGAGTCGCCGCTAGCTCAGGCCCCCGGCACTTGCTATATTTACCTGTTCAGTCAGAGGGCAGCGCGCATTAAGCGCGTCATCGTGCCCTCTGAACTGAACGTCACAGGCAGAGGATGTGGAGGATAGAGCAGCGCGCATCTATGGAACGGAGGACCGGTAAATATTGCATACTCACCCTCCTGGCACGTCCCTGCTTCTCCGTTGGAGATTGCGGTGTGTGTTCAGTGCTTACGCATACCGCGATCTCCTGGGAGCGTCACTCTGTGGGGTCCAGCTTGCGCTTGCGCAGTCTATAAAGGCTTTGGAGAGAGTGACGCTCCCAGCGTTATATTATAGATGTGTAGACCTAAAAGTACAGGGATTATGTAAAATTGACTAACCTGGCTATCTATACCTATATCATACTATAGCCAATAGATACTATCAGTAATTTGGTACCCAGGTTTATATTATCATTTTTAAATGAGCATGATTATATGCATCTATGGTTTACATCTGTCTGATAGATTGTGAAATAACCACAGCCTTATTCAATGGTCAAGCCTTTTTCTTGCTTATTTTTTTATGCAGAAAATTCATTAAGGCTAGGTTACTCAGCTAGATTTTTTGTTGTGTGTGCATGGTGTGGGGGGACTTGGGTTTGGGTAGTAGCTAGGGCTCTTTAGGGACATAAGGGACAGCCGATGTGGAGTGGGGGCACCATATCGTGTGTTAGGGTGTCAACCTCCACTGTTAGGAAGGGCACAGGTCATTTAGGATCATACTAGGGTCTAATGAGGAATTTGCCACTTATCATCTCCTTTTGTCCATTGCTCAGGCCCACCAATACCCAGTCTTTTTCGTGGTGTCAGTTTATATATTTCAAGTATATTGATGAAATTTTAAAAGTAGAAATAAATGTATCTTTTAAGGGTTATTTTCTGTTTTGGTCTTTAATCTTGATAACCTAGCCATGATAAAGCTGACAGCTTAGGGTTGCAGGCCACAGCTGTCAGTTTTGCCTGCGCTGGTTATCAAGAATAGAAGAGACCCCATTCATTTTTTTTTTATTTATAGCACAGGCGTCGGCTGATGAATACTCCTATCAGTGGCCCCCACTCTTGCTGTTTTCAGCGACAGCAGATGTACGCTGATGGGAGTAGTATTCTCATCGGCCGACGCCTGAGACCAGAGGTAACCTTTTTACCGTCAGTCACATCTGCTGACTCATGCTATCATTGGACAGCGTGGGAACCCCAGCTTTCTGACCAGCAGTAATGATTTTACTTAACGATCAGAGCCCATGTTTGGCACGCTGTCATGCTTTTTTAGATGTTCGACTGAACCCGCAGGACCTGAACATCCACGCGTTCACCCATCACTAATAAATAGTTGTTCGGCATAAGGCAAAACAAAATAGCCCATACAGTTGTACAGGGCTCACCCTTTCACAATATCGTTCAGATTCTCACCACACAGACCAGATGTCTCTCCTTGACACCTTAATCCTTTGCTACTCCACGAAGTAAAACCTCTTAGCACTCTATCAGTGCTGGAGCCTTTTGCAAGTGTCACATCACCGCGGCCAGGTACATTTGTGACAAATCACTTAATCTCAGCCTTTGTTTGCAGCAGGCTCTATCTTGCTGACTGCCTACACACCCTATAGGAAATGCTTTGTTCAACTTTGCTCCTGAAGGGAAGAAAAACATTGTGTGAGATTCAATTGTAAAGGCCCCGTCTCACATAGCGAGATCGCTAGCGAGATCGCTGCTGAGTCACAAGTTTTGTGACGCAACAGCGACCTCCATAGCGATCTCGCTATGTGTGACACGTACCAGCGATCAGGCCCCTGCTGTGAGATCGCTGGTCGTGTCAGAATGGCCTGGACCTTTTTTTGGTCGTTGAGGCCCCGCTGACATCGCTGAATCGGTGTGTGTGACACCGATCCAGCGATGTCTTCACTGGTAACCAGGGTAAACATCGGGTTACTAAGCGCAGGGCCGCGCTTAGTAACCCGATGTTTACCCTGGTTACCAGCGTAAATGTAAAAAAAAACAAACACTACATACTCGCCTTTCGGGGTCCAGGTCCCTTGCCGTCTGCTTCCTGCTCTCACTGAGCCGCCGTACAGTGAGAAGTGAGAGCACAGCAGTGACGTCACCGCTGCGCTCTGCTCTCGCTGTACGGCCGGATCTCAGTCAGAGCAGGAAGCAGACGGCAAGGGACCTGGACACCGAAAGGCGAGTATGTACTGTTTGTTTTTTTTTACATTTACGCTGGTAACCAGGGTAAACATCGGGTTACTAAGCGCGGCCCTGCGCTTAGTAACCCGATGTTTACCCTGGTTACCCGGGTGCTGCAGGGGGACTTCGGCATCGTTGAAGACAGTTTCAACGATGCCGAAGAGGTTCCCCTGATCGTTGGTCGCTGGAGAGAGCGGTCTGTGTGACAGCTCCCCAGCGACCACACAGCGACTTACCAACGATCACGGCCAGGTCGTATCGCTGGTCGTGATCGTTGGTAAATCGCTTAGTGAGACGGGGCCTTAAGTCAATGGGAACCGTTATCATCCTTTATGAAAAGAGATCCCGTTCTGAAAATCTGCAACTTATCTAGTTAGTCTATTGCATGGTCTTGGGCGGTAACATTTATTTTAAACCATTTTGTAACACAGTGTGCCTCAATTTTCATATAGAAGTTCTTTTAACTTAAAGCTGTCATTGGAAAATAATTTGTGAATTGCTGCATTAGATCCCATATTCCCTAAAAAACTGATATGACAACCTATAGACAATCATACTGTGGCACATGACTCAACTGTTCAAAAGTTGTGCCCGTTGTGCATCTCTCTCATATTTCAGAGCTGGACATACAGTGGTTTGCCAAAGTATCACCCTCAGCCATTTTTTGTGTTTTGTTACCTCACAACCTAGAATTTCACTGCTTTTTTTAGGGTTTCCATCAGTTCAGGTAAAGAACATGTTTCTGTCTGTTTTTCTTTTCTGTTCAGTGGCCAGTGTGAACGTGCGCTTATGGAACGCCCACCAGGGCAGTGGGAATACTTGGCACCGGGTCAGGTACTCACAGGGGGATGTCACGGTGGTGGCGACCCGGTCCGTGGCCCTGGGTGCCCATGTTACAGGGAATGTGCTTAAAGGTAAGGTACCGCGTTTGTAGATAATTAATAAAAAACTGTAATGTAGCAGAACATGCTGCTATAACCAAGTTTTAAATGCATGTGAAACAGATTTCGTGTGTTATATGTGTTTAAAGAAGGAACTGGGGGCTGACATCTTGGTTTCACAGCAGTTCACGACACTAACAGTGTCATTTTACAGCACCCCATGGACATAGGAGATAATAGACCGGCGAGGACCCTATCTATAACATTGGAGAGGTGTTAGCAGTGAGCTGGGCACGCCTCTGTGGGCTGCACAACTCACTGCTGTAGGTGTGACTAGCAGCCATTTTATTATAGCCCAGTGCTCTCTGCCAAGCTCCACTTACTCTCTATCACAGGAGCTCCATTCACTCCATTAAGCTGCATTCACAGCCAGCAGAGAGAGGTGACACCTGACACCTCTCTCAGCCATACAATGTATCTCTCCCCTCCCTCCACAATGCCTGGCCATTCACTGCAGACCTGGAGCTCCTTCTTATCTTACTGAGGGATGAGTCACAGACAGCTCTGCACAGACAATGCTGCTCCATACACACCACATAAACTAACTGTGCTTCTGATGCAGTAACTGCTGGTGATAGCAGATCACAGGGCAGTCACACACAAAATGGCGCTGCCCTGTGATGCTGCTCTTCATTCTGCCCCAGGGATATTAGACCACCCAAAAGGGGAGGGAAATGCTGATGTCAGCAGTTACTGCCCCAATTTTCCAGCTAACGGTAAAGCTGGTAAGTCTCACTATAGCTGCTTGAGGTCTAAAACGGAAAATGCTCCCCCTAGTGGTCAATATATATATTTGTAAGAAAATATATAATATTTTTCATATAGAAATGTTTGCAAGCAGTGCAAACATTGCATTAATACATTTTATTTACTATTTTAAGCTTAATTTCACAAAAAAACAAACTACAAGAAAACTGGTGGCACCTTCCCTTTAAAGGGGTTTTGAATAAAGTTTGTGTTCGTGACGCCACCTGTGGTATTCTGTTAGTGGGGACCAACGATTTGCAGTCTCTTTACCTGGTTTACTGAAGACTTCAGGCAGCCACAGTCCAGGGCACCAGATCACAGATACAGGCAGAGTCCGGCCGGCTTGGAAGCGAATTCAGAGTCCCCTTTACAAGGTGGAGTTAAAAGCCTTCCTCAAAGCACGGTGGTGTTGTAGTCCCTTACTGCCTATGGCTTCTGATAAGGTCCTTGCAGTTCTTCTCTGTCCCCCATATAGGTTAGGACACAAACCCGTATGACAGGTGACTCAAGCCTTTTTACAGGGTCTCTATCACGACCCGGGCTCTATGTGCCACTGTGCCTCCTGGGTATCAGGGCAGACAGGTGATGTGTAATCCAGCTGTCCTGATGGTTTCTGTTGTAAGTCTTAGAGTCCCTCACAACCTCGGTCTTCCGGCTACCGATATCTGTGCTCAACTAGGGAGGTAGCCAAATCGCTGCTAGGCTCCCCTGGTATCTCTCTCCTGTGCTTCGCTCTCCTGCACGCTCACTAAACAATGTTCTTCCTTCCGTATTCTCTCTCTCTTTCCCCAGGAGCTGCGGCAACTCTGGCTACACTGCTCCTTCAGTCCTTCCGACACTCAATGTCTGACTGCTCTCTCCTCTGTCAACTGACAGACTGACTAAAAAAACCTTTTCCCTCCAGATTAGAATGTATTTATAGGGGAGTTCCCCTTAATCTGGGTTCAGAGCTCCTCCTTCTGGCCTGAAGTATGAATATGTTGTGTGCATTGTGATTACCTGATAAAAGGAATCCTTTATCGATTCCAAGCGTGACATCACTCTCCCCGTGAGGAAAGCAATGCCACTGTGATGACCAGGACCCTGGGGCGTCACACTTACATGCTGCATGCACATCAGTTTATGTCCCAGTTCATATCCTTCGTTTTTTTTCAGTCTGTCTGCACCATATGCATATAAAGGTGTGACCTGCATTTTCTTTGAGCTGGACATTTTATTGATGTGGTTCATCATGGCTGTGTGTCTACTAGCTGGGCCCAGTCCTTCTTAGCCCTTATCGCAGCTGCAAGTCACTTTTGTTAAGTCTCTATGACCTTTCCACATCTTGCTGTTGAGATTTTTGCTCATTCCTCAAGGCAATACTGCTCCAGCTACTTCAATTTAGATGGTTTCATCTGGTGAACAGCAATCTTTACATCTGACCACAGATTCTCAATTGGATTAAGGTGTGGGCTTTGACTAAGCCGCTCCAAAACATTTACATGTCTTCCCTTAGTCACTGACAGACTGAAACAGGTTTTGCTCAAGAATATCCCTGCATTTCGCACCATCCATCTTCCTCTCGACTCAAACCATTTTCCCTGTCCCTGCTGCTGAAAAACATGGTGTTCTTGGGGTGCTGAGCTGGATTAGTTTGGTGTCAGACCTAGTGTTTACCTTGGTGGCCATATATTTGTGGGGTCTCCCACGCCTTTTGGCAAACTCAAAAACAGTGTCACGACTCTGTTGTATGGTATTCTGGGACCAAGAGCTCCTTTCTTGGCCCTACCACTTGGGGCGCTCTAGTTTGCACTGTTCTCCAGCTTGTTTCTGATGGTGAAGACTCCGGGGCCACGTGCCTTAGCTTGGCACCTGTATACGCCTTCCATCTGTACCCTTCCCCCACCCAGGGAAAAGGGGAGTAGTAGTGTGTTAGGGCTAGCGGAACGCACCGAGGAAAATAGTTTTTATTGTTATTGGTGCGTTCGCAGCCCGGGGTCCACCGTGCAGGAGAACCTGCTGCTAGACAAATGGCAGCACTATATGGCGGTATTGGCTAGCTCGGTTAACTCACAGAGCAGCCGTGAAAGCAAAGCTCTGTGCCCTGTTAACTTCACAGGAGCACAGGCTAACTACCCAAGTGAGAGCAGTCAGTAGTCATGCATGCACACAAAACTCCTCGCCGGAGGTGCCAGCATTCTAGGGGCTTATTTCAGCCAGGTCCCTGAATGTACTCAGACACACAAACTCCTCGCCGGAGGTGCCAGCATTCTAGGGGCTTATTTCAGCCGGGTCCCTGAACACAATCACACATGACCACACTGGCGCAAAGCACATAATTTAGAAAGACACTAGCGCATGGCCGTGCGGCCATTCGAGCCTTTTATAGCTGCAGCCCAAACAGGACCTTCCAAGAAGGACCAATGAGAAGCTGCCGCAAAGCCTGAGCACCTTCAGATCCTTCCTGAAGGACCAATGGGCTTTGCTGCAGTATCCAAGCATGTGACCCTCGATCTCCAATGAAAGATCTTACCCTGGGCATGCTCAGAAGGAGAAAAGCAAGACTTAGTCCCAAAAGCGTCTGCTCGCCGCTGCCCAGCACTGACTACAATAGCAGAAGCTGGAATAGCAGCAGTAATCCTCCTCACAGAGTCAGATTGATCGAGACGCTGAGACTGACGTCTCCGCTGAGCAGCCTCCACTGCGGCAGGAGAAGAATGGGAGACCGCAGCGGAGATGGCCCAAGATTCCCCCTGTGCAGAGGTGGGAACTCGACCCCTAACATGGCCCCCCTCCTTGGGCCTCGTTACGCTCGAAGGCAGCAATGAGCTGCGGAGCCCTAATGTGCTCAGCAGGCTCCCAAGACCTGTCCTCAGGACCATAACCCTTCCAGTCCACCAAATAAAGTTTTTGCCACGTACCACCTTGCACCCCAAAATAGCGTTCACCTCGTAATCGTCCGTAGACGAACCCGATGTCCCAGCAGATGACTCGGAAAACCGGGACATGTGTACAGGTTTCAAGAGGGACACATGAAAGGTGTCGGTGATACCCAGGCGTGGCGGAAGGGCTAAACGATAGACCACGGAGTTAATCTGTTCGAGGACCTTGAAAGGACCCAAGTAGCGAGGTGCAAACTTAGTGGACTCAACTCGCAGCCTGATGTTACGGGCGGAGAGCCACACCAAGTCACCAAGAGCAAAGGTCGGAGCGGGGTGCCGATGTGCATCGGCGGAAGACCTCATTCTCTCCTTGGAGGCCCGAATGGCATCCTGAGTGTGGTCCCAAATATCCCGTGCCTCCACAGCCCAGTCTGCCACCCTGGAGTCAGCGGAAGACATGGGCATAGTCACAGGTACCCGCGGATGCTGACCACAGTTCAGGAGGAATGGTTTTTGACCAGTGGAGTCGGCTACAGCATTGTTCAGCGCAAACTCCGCCCACGGTATCAAGGATGCCCAGTCATCCTGCCTGGCTGAGACAAAATGTCGCAGATATGTGACCAAAGTCTGGTTGGCCCTCTCTACCAACCCATTCGTCTCGGGATGATATGCGGAAGAGAGATTTAACTCAATGCTGAGAAGACGACAAAGCTCTCTCCAGAACCGAGACGCAAACTGGGGACCCCGGTCACTGACAATTTTGTCCGGCATACCGTGTAGGCGGAAGATGTGTTTTATGAACAACGCTGCCAAAGCCCGTGCAGAAGGTAACCGTGGTAGCGGCACCAAATGCACCATTTTCGAGAAATGATCAGTGATAACCCAAATGATGGTACAGCCACGAGACTTTGGCAAACCCACCACAAAGTCCATCCCGACCATTTCCCAGGGTCTGTCTGCCACTGGCAAGGGATAGAGTAACCCAGCTGGCCGTTGTCGAGGAGACTTATTTTTGGCGCAGGAGACACACGCCTGAATATAATCTCTGACATCACGGACCATATGTGGCCACCAGTACGTTCTCGCCAACAGCTCAGACGTCCTCTTTGTCCCAAAGTGTCCACCCACCCTGGACGAATGAGCCCAAGAGAACCTCTGGTCGCAAATTAATGGGCACAAAAGTCTTGCCCGGAGGCACAGACTCTAGCGAAACCGGAGCTATGGTTCTCAGACTCTCGGAAGGGACAATAAGCCGAGGCTCTCCTTCCTCCTCCTCAGATGACACAACAGAGCGAGAAAGGGAATCAGCATGAATGTTCTTCTCCCCAGCGAGATAATGGAGGGTGAAATGGAACCGGGAGAAGAACAAGGACCATCTGGCCTGGCGAGAATTTAGCCACTGAGCTGTTTGCAAATATAATACATTTTTGTGGTCTGTGAAGACTTGAAAGTGAAAACGAGCCCCCTCCAAGAGATGTCTCCACTCAGAGAAAGCCAATTTAATCGCTAGCAACTCCCTGTCCCTGATGGAATAATTCTTCTCCGCTGGTGTAAAGGTCTTGGAGAAAAAGAAGCAAGGATGCTTCCGACCTTGAGCATCCTTTTGGAAAAGGACTGCTCCTGCACCAACGGATGAGGCATCCACCTCCATGATAAACGGCTTATCTACATCGGGACGATGTAGAATGGGAGCGCTAGCAAAATGAGACTTGATAGAAGAGAAGGCCTTGGAGACCTCTTCTGACCACAATTTGGGATTTGCTCCCTTCTTGGTGAGGGCTACCAAGGGAGCTACTAAAGTTGAGAAGTGGGGAATGAACTGGCGGTAATAATTAATGAACCCCATAAAGCGCTGCACCGCTTTAAGAGAATGAGGTTCTTGCCAGTCCATCACAGCTTGTAGTTTGGCAGGATCCATAGCCAATCCCTGGGCTGAGATGATATAGCCCAGGAAAGGTAAAACATACATAAAACATACACTTCTCCAACTTAGCATACAGGGAATTTGCCCGTAAGAGGTCGAAGACTCTGCCCACATCTCTCCGGTGGGAGTCAATATCAGGAGAAAAGATGAGAATATCATCCAGATAGACTACAACCGAGGTGGAGAGCATACCCCGGAAAATGTCATTGACAAAGTCTTGGAAAACGGCTGGGGCATTACAGAGCCCGAAGGGCATCACTAGATATTCATAGTGCACATCTCTGGTGTTAAACGCCGTCTTCCATTCGTCCCCCTCACGGATGCGAATCAGGTTATACGCACCCCGCAGATCTAATTTGGTAAATACCCTTGCTCCCCATAGCCTATAAAAAAGCTCAGAAATCAAGGGCAGCGGGTATTTATTCTTAACAGTGATGGCGTTAAGACCCCTGTAGTCTATGCAAGGACGTAACTCTCCGTTCTTCTTCTGGACGAAAAAGAACCCCGCCCCTGCCGGTGACACTGACTTCCTAATGAACCCTCTTGCCAAGTTCTCCTGGATGTATAGGGACATAGCCTCAGTCTCCGGGAGAGAGAGGGGATAGACACGTCCCCTAGGAGGTTCTGCTGCAGGCAAGAGATCTATAGGACAGTCATAGGGACGGTGAGGCGGAAGGGTCTCAGCAGCCCTCTTGGAGAAAACGTCTGCATAGGACCGATAGCATTCGGGAAGAGAAGACATATCTGCGGGTATCTCAGTGGTGGAAACCTGAAAGCACTCTTTCACACATCTGCCCTTACAAGACTCACTCCAACCCAATATCCTCCCAGAGGACCACTCAATATGTGGAGAGTGAAAACGGAGCCAGGGTATTCCCAGCAAAATCTCATCCATTCCCTCGGGAAGAACAAGAAGGGAAATAATCTCCTGGTGGGATGGGGACATGGCTAATGTGAAAGGGACAGTCTGGTGTGTGATTTGTAATGGAAGTGTCGACCCATTCACCACTCTAACAGTTACTGGTTTAGTGAGCATCACCAGAGGTACATTTTGGTGCACAGCAATAGTAGAGGACATGAAATTTCCCTCAGCTCCTGAATCCACACAAAGCTCAACTGCAAGAGTGAATGAGTCCAACAGAATTGTCCCTTTAAAGGACAACTTGGAGGAAAAGGCCGCTGTATCCAGTGAACCTCCTCCTATAGTCACTAGACGCGATCGTTTACCCGACCGCTGTGGACACTTGTTAGCATAATGTCCCAGTTGCTGACAATTTCTACACACCACAGGTACTCGAACGGTCTGAGACTTAGGTCCCGCTCGAGAAACCTCCATGGCCTCATGGGAGTCGGATGCCAGGACGGGAGATTCTAGAGGTTTGGCGAAGGTGGGAGCCAGCCGAAACCTCTGCCTACACTGGGTCCGCTCCAACCTCCGCTCGTTAAAACGGAGGTCAATGCGGGTAGAAATTGTAATGAGCTCCTCCAGTGTGGCGGGAATCTCCCTGGTGGCCAAGGCGTCCTTTACATGATCAGCCAGTCCTTTCCAGTACACCGGAATAAGGACTTTATCCGGCCATTCTAACTCAGAGGCTAGAGTCCAGAATTGAACGGCAAACTGGCTGACCATGGACGAACCCTGAGAAATTGCCAACAATTGGAGCACGGTATCGTGAGTGACACGAGGTCCTAAAAAGACCTGCATCAGAGCATCCAGGAAGAGAGGAGCACTCTGCACTACACGATCATTGCGCTCCCAAAGCGGCGTTGCTAACTCCAATACCCTGCCCGACAAAAGAGACAAAACTAATCCCACTCTCGCCCGTTCCGAAGGAAAACGTGCAGCCAGGAGCTCGAGCTGTATGGAGCACTGGTTCACGAATCCGCGACATAGTTTACTGTCACCAGAAAACTTGTCTGGAAGCGGGAGACGGGATATAGTCGGAGCAAGGGTGGTTGCGGACAAACTGGCTGCAGCTGCACTTGCAGCCTGAACAGCGACAGCAGTGACGTCCACAGCTGAGGTTGTACGCTCTAGAGCCGTCAACCTTCCCTCCAGCTGCTGGACGTACCGCTGTAAACGCTGATCGTCCGCCATTTACTAGCCAGACCCTGGCGCTAGTGTACTGTTAGGGCTAGCGGAACGCACCGAGGAAAATAGTTTTTATTGTTATTGGTGCGTTTACAGCCCGAGGTCCACCGTGCCGGAGAACCTGCTGCTAGACAAATGGCAGCACTATATGGCGGTATTGGCTAGCTCGGTTAACTCACAGAGCAGCCGTGAAAGCAAAGCTCTGCGCCCTGTTAACTTCACAGGAGCACAGGCTAACTACCCAAGAGAGAGCAGTCAGTAGTCATGCATGCACACAAAACTCCTCGCCGGAGGTGCCAGCATTCTAGAGGCTTATTTCAGCCGGGTCCCTGAACACAATCACACATGACCACACTGGCGCAAAGCACGTAATTTAGAAAGACACTAGCGCATGGCCATGCGGCCATGCGAGCCTTTTATAGCTGCAGCCCGAACAGGACCTTCCAAGAAGCACCAATGAGAAGCTGCTGCAAAGCCTGAGCACCTTCAGTGTTGTGAATTTGCTTTTTGCTCCCTCTAGTGGTTACTAGTTTTTTGACTCTGGTTTTTCTGTCATTCCTTTTATCCGCACCTGGGTCGTTAGTTAGGGGTGTTGCTATATAAGCTCCCTGGACCTTCAGTTCAATGCCTGGCAACGTAGTTATCAGAGCTAGTCTGCTGTGCTCTTGTCTACTGATCCTGGTTCCAGTTATATCAGCTAAGTCTGCCTTTTGCTTTTTGCTATTTGTTTTGGTTTTGTATTTTTGTCCAGCTTGTTCCAATCTATATCCTGACCTTTGCTGGAAGCTCTAGGGGGCTGGTGTTCTCCCCCCGGACCGTTAGACGGTTCGGGGGTTCTTGAATTTCCAGTGTGGATTTTGATAGGGTTTTTGTTGACCATATAAGTTACCTTTCTTTATTCTGCTATCAGTAAGCGGGCCTCTCTGTGCTAAACCTGGTTCATTTCTGTGTTTGTCATTTCCTCTTACCTCACCGTCATTATTTGTGGGGGGCTTCTATCCAGCTTTGGGGTCCCCTTCTCTGGAGGCAAGAAAGGTCTTTGTTTTTCTCTACTAGGGGTAGCTAGATTCTCCGGCTGGCGCGTGTCATCTAGAATCAACGTAGGAATGATCCCCGGCTACTTCTAGTGTTGGCGTTAGGAGTAGATATATGGTCAACCCAGTTACCACTGCCCTATGAGCTGGATTTTTGTATTCTGCAGACTTCCACGTTCCTCTGAGACCCTCGCCATTGGGGTCATAACAGTTTGCCAGGCCAGTATTAAATGTTTAATGCATTGCAGAAGAGGGATTATAAGAAAGAAGATTCTGAGGTTTTTTTTTTCTCCTTCCCCTTTACCTCAGAGTGGCTATGCTTGCTGCAGACATGAATGTCCAGACCTTGATTACAAGTGTGGACCAGCTGGCTACTCGTGTGCAGGGCATACAAGACTATGTTATCAGAAATCCTAGGTCAGAACCTAAAATACCGATTCCTGAACTGTTTTCCGGAGACAGGTTTAAGTTTAGGAATTTCGTGAATAATTGTAAATTGTTTTTGTCCCTGAGACCCTGTTCATCAGGAGATTCTGCTCAGCAAGTAAAAATTGTTATTTCGTTCTTACGGGGCGACCCTCAGGATTGGGCTTTTTCGCTGGCGCCAGGAGATCCGGCATTGGCTGATCTTGATGCGTTTTTTCTGGCGCTCGGTTTACTTTATGAGGAACCCAATCTTGAGATTCAGGCAGAAAAGGCCTTGCTGTCTATGTCTCAGGGGCAGGACGAGGCTGAAGTGTATTGCCAAAAATTTCGGAAATGGTCCGTGCTGACACATTGGAACGAGTGTGCACTGGCCGCTAATTTTAGAAATGGCCTTTCTGAAGCCATTAAGAATGTTATGGTGGGTTTTCCCATTCCCACAGGTCTGAATGATACTATGGCACTGGCTATTCAAATTGACCGGCGGTTGCGGGAGCGCAAAACCGCAAATTCCCTCATGGTGTTATCTGAACAGACACCTAATTCGGTGCAATGTGATAGAAAAACCGCAAATTCCCTCATGGTGTTGTCTGAACAGACACCTGATTTAATGCAATGTGATAGAATCCTGACTAGAAATGAGCGGAAAATTCATAGACGCCGGAATGGCTTGTGCTACTACTGTGGTGATTCTACACATGTTATCTCAGCATGCTCTAAACGTATAGCTAAGGTTGTTAGTCCTGTCACCGTTGGTAATTTGCAACCTAAATTTATTCTGTCTGTAACTTTGATTTGCTCACTGTCATCTTATCCTGTCATGGCGTTTGTAGATTCAGGTGCTGCCCTGAGTCTCATGGATCTCTCATTTGCTAAGCGCTGTGGATTTACTCTTGAACCATTAGAAAATCCTATTCCTCTTAGGGGTATTGATGCTACACCATTGGCAGCAAATAAACCGCAGTATTGGACTCAGGTTACCATGTGCATGACTCCTGAACACCGCGAAGTGATACGTTTCCTGGTTTTACATAAAATGCATGATTTGGTCGTTTTAGGGCTGCCATGGTTACAGACCCATAATCCAGTCCTGGACTGGAAGGCTATGTCAGTCTCAAGTTGGGGCTGTCGTGGTATTCATGAGGATTCCCTGCCTGTGTCTATTGCTTCTTCTACGCCTTCGGAAGTTCCGGAGTATTTGTCTGATTATCAGGATGTCTTCAGTGAGTCTGAGTCCAATGCACTGCCTCCTCATAGGGACTGTGACTGTGCTATAGATTTGATCCCGGGCAGTAAATTTCCTAAGGGAAGACTGTTTAATCTGTCGGTACCTGAACATACCGCTATGCGTTCATATATCAAGGAGTCTCTGGAAAAAGGACATATTCGTCCGTCTTCTTCCCCTCTTGGTGCGGGATTCTTTTTTGTGGCAAAAAAGGACGGATCTTTGAGACCTTGTATTGATTATCGGCTTTTAAATAAGATCACTGTCAAATTTCAGTATCCTTTACCGCTGTTGTCTGACTTGTTTGCCCGGATTAAGGGTGCCAAGTGGTTCACCAAGATAGACCTTCGTGGTGCGTACAACCTTGTGCGCATTAAGCAAGGTGATGAATGGAAAACCGCATTCAATACGCCCGAAGGTCATTTTGAGTACTTGGTGATGCCTTTTGGGCTCTCCAATGCGCCTTCAGTTTTTCAGTCCTTTATGCATGACATTTTCCGGAAGTATCTGGATAAATTTTTGATTGTTTATCTGGATGATATTTTGGTTTTTTCTGATAATTGGGATTCGCATGTGGAGCAGGTCAGGTTGGTCTTTAAAATTTTGCGTGAAAATTCTTTGTTTGTCAAGGGCTCAAAGTGTCTCTTTGGTGTACAGAAGGTTCCCTTTTTGGGGTTCATTTTTTCCCCTTCTGCTGTGGAGATGGACCCAGTCAAGGTCCGAGCTATTCTTGATTGGACTCAGCCCTCGTCAGTTAAGAGTCTTCAGAAGTTCTTGGGCTTCGCTAACTTCTACCGTCGTTTTATCGCTAATTTTTCTAGCATTGTGAAACCTTTGACGGATATGACCAAGAAGGGCTCCGATGTAGCTAACTGGGCTCCTGCTGCCGTGGAGGCTTTCCAGGAGTTGAAACGCCGGTTTACTTCGGCGCCTGTTTTGTGCCAGCCTGACGTCTCACTTCCCTTTCAGGTTGAGGTGGATGCTTCGGAGATTGGGGCAGGGGCCGTTTTGTCGCAGAGAGGCCCTGGTTGCTCTGTTATGAAACCTTGTGCCTTTTTCTCTAGGAAGTTTTCGCCTGCCGAGCGAAATTATGATGTGGGCAATCGGGAGTTGTTGGCCATGAAATGGGCATTTGAGGAGTGGCGTCATTGGCTCGAGGGTGCTAAGCATCGTGTGGTGGTCTTGACTGATCACAAAAATCTGATGTATCTCGAGTCTGCTAAACGCCTTAATCCGAGACAGGCCCGCTGGTCATTGTTTTTCTCCCGCTTTGATTTTGTTGTCTCGTATTTACCAGGTTCAAAGAATGTGAAGGCCGATGCTCTTTCTAGGAGCTTTGTGCCTGATGCTCCTGGAGTCGCTGATCCTGTTGGTATTCTTAAAGATGGAGTTATCTTGTCAGCTATTTCTCCGGATCTGCGACGTGTGTTGCAGAGATTTCAGGCTGATAGGCCTGAGTCTTGTCCACCTGACAGACTGTTTGTCCCGGATAAGTGGACCAGCAGAGTCATTTCCGAGGTTCATTCCTCGGTGTTGGCAGGTCACCCGGGAATTTTTGGCACCAGAGATCTGGTGGCCAGGTCCTTTTGGTGGCCTTCCTTGTCAAGGGATGTGCGGTCATTTGTGCAGTCCTGTGGGACTTGTGCTCGAGCTAAGCCTTGCTGTTCTCGTGCCAGCGGTTTGCTCTTGCCCTTGCCTGTCCCGAAGAGACCTTGGACACATATCTCCATGGATTTCATTTCTGATCTTCCGCTATCTCAGGGCATGTCCGTTATCTGGGTGATATGTGATCGCTTCTCCAAGATGGTCCATTTGGTTCCTTTGCCTAAGCTGCCTTCCTCTTCCGATCTGGTTCCTGTGTTTTTCCAGAACGTGGTTCGTTTGCACGGCATCCCTGAGAATATTGTGTCTGACAGAGGATCCCAGTTCGTTTCCAGGTTCTGGCGATCCTTTTGTAGTAGGATGGGCATTGATTTGTCGTTTTCGTCTGCTTTCCATCCTCAGACTAATGGACAGACGGAGCGAACCAATCAGACTTTGGAGGCTTATTTGAGGTGTTTTGTCTCTGCTGATCAGGACGATTGGGTGACATTCTTGCCGTTGGCTGAGTTTGCCCTTAATAATCGGGCTAGTTCCGCCACCTTGGTTTCGCCTTTTTTCTGCAACTCTGGTTTCCATCCTCGCTTTTCTTCGGGTCATGTGGAGCCTTCTGACTGTCCTGGGGTGGATTCTGTGGTGGATAGGTTGCAGCAGATCTGGAATCATGTGGTGGACAACTTGAAGTTGTCACAGGAGAAGGCTCAGCGCTTTGCCAACCGCCGCCGCGGTGTGGGTCCCCGACTACGCGTTGGGGATTTGGTGTGGCTTTCTTCCCGCTTTGTTCCTATGAAGGTCTCCTCTCCCAAATTTAAACCTCGTTTTATTGGGCCTTACAAGATATTGGAAATCCTTAATCCTGTATCTTTTCGTCTGGATCTTCCTGTGTCGTTTGCTATTCACAATGTATTTCATAGGTCCTTGTTGCGGCGGTACATTGTGCCTGTAGTTCCTTCTGCTGAGCCTCCTGCTCCGGTGTTGGTTGAGGGCGAGTTGGAGTACGTGGTGGAGAAGATCTTGGATTCTCGCCTCTCCAGGTGGAGGCTTCAGTACCTGGTCAAGTGGAAGGGCTATGGTCAGGAGGATAATTCCTGGGTGGTCGCCTCTGATGTTCATGCGGCCGATTTAGTTCGTGCCTTTCATGCCGCTCATCCTGATCGCCCTGGTGGTCGTGGTGAGGGTTCGGTGACCCCTCACTAAGGGGGGGGTACTGTTGTGAATTTGCTTTTTGCTCCCTCTAGTGGTTACTAGTTTTTTGACTCTGGTTTTTCTGTCATTCCTTTTATCCGCACCTGGGTCGTTAGTTAGGGGTGTTGCTATATAAGCTCCCTGGACCTTCAGTTCAATGCCTGGCAACGTAGTTATCAGAGCTAGTCTGCTGTGCTCTTGTCTACTGATCCTGGTTCCAGTTATATCAGCTAAGTCTGCCTTTTGCTTTTTGCTATTTGTTTTGGTTTTGTATTTTTGTCCAGCTTGTTCCAATCTATATCCTGACCTTTGCTGGAAGCTCTAGGGGGCTGGTGTTCTCCCCCCGGACCGTTAGACGGTTCGGGGGTTCTTGAATTTCCAGTGTGGATTTTGATAGGGTTTTTGTTGACCATATAAGTTACCTTTCTTTATTCTGCTATCAGTAAGTGGGCCTCTCTGTGCTAAACCTGGTTCATTTCTGTGTTTGTCATTTCCTCTTACCTCACCGTCATTATTTGTGGGGGGCTTCTATCCAGCTTTGGGGTCCCCTTCTCTGGAGGCAAGAAAGGTCTTTGTTTTTCTCTACTAGGGGTAGCTAGATTCTCCAGCTGGCGCGTGTCATCTAGAATCAACGTAGGAATGATCCCCGGCTACTTCTAGTGTTGGCGTTAGGAGTAGATATATGGTCAACCCAGTTACCACTGCCCTATGAGCTGGATTTTTGTATTCTGCAGACTTCCACGTTCCTCTGAGACCCTCGCCATTGGGGTCATAACACTTCAGGACCTTCCTGGAGGACCAATGGGCTTTGCTGCAGTATCCAAGCATGTGACCCTCGATCTCCAATGAAAGATCTTACCCTGGGCATGCTCAGAAGGAGAAAGGCAAGACTTCGTCCCAAAAGCGTCTGCTCACCTCTGCCCAGCACTGACTACAATAGCAGAAGCTGGAAGAGCAGCAGTAATCCTCCTCACAGAGTCAGATTGAGCGAGACGCTGAGACCGATGTCTCCGCTGAGCAGCCTCCACTGCGGCAGGAGAATGGGAGACCGCAGTAGAGATGGCCCGAGATTCCCCCTGTGCAGAGGTGGGAACTCGACCTCTAACAGTAGTGTACCATAATACACCAACCAGATTCACAAGATAATACAAACAGGGATAAAGGAAAATACCACTCATACAAATATACACACACAAATGGAGGTAAACACCGGGGAGTGGAGGATTGGGTAAAACCAAAGTAGGAGAAGGAAGGGAATTGGCACACAACTAAAACCTAGCAATGGTCTCTGATAAATCCACCAAATGCCTTCTACAACAACAACAAACCACCATCTCCTAACCATGCAGCATGAAGCTAGCTCTGGCAATTAGGGTTGAGCGAAACGGATCGGTCATATTCAGAAATCGCCGACTTTTAGGCAAAGTCGGGTTCCATGAAACCCGAACCGATCCTAGTGTGGGATCGGCCATGCGGTACACGATCAGAGCGCCAAAGTCGCGTTTCATATGACGCTGTCACCGCCGTTTTTCATCCAATGAAGGAGGACGCAGAGTGTGGGCAGCGTGATGACATAGGTCTCGGTCCCCACCATCTTAGAGAAGGGCATGGCAGTGATTGGCTTGCTGTCTGCGGCGTCACAGGGGCTATAAAGGGGCGTGAACGCCGACCGCCATCTTACTTCTGCCGATCTGAGCATAGGGAGAGGTGTTGCTGCAGTTAGTCAGAAGCAGGGACAGAGTTAGGGAGGAAATATAAACCCCCAAACCGCTTGTGCTGGAGCGATTTTCATTGTCCCACACCACCTTTTTGTGCAGGGACAGTGGAGGTCGTATTTTAGTGCAGCAGCTGCATAGCTGTGTGCACGGTGCTGTGCAAACCAACTGCTTTTTTAAAAGCAAAATTCCTGTTGCTCCTTTCTGCACAGTTACCTATCTTGTTTATTTGTCCACATTTTTGTGTTCAGCAGTCCTTTTTATTGCTGCCATACTTGTCCTGAGCTCATTGTAGGGAGCTTCCTTTTTTTTTTTTTTTTTTTAAATAATAATTCCAGCCACTTTCTGGCACGTTCATAGTGTTGTGTTATACCACTGGGCCAGAGTTGTGGTTCTGTGTCTCCCCCCCAAAAAAAGGGAGATTAAAATTCGCACACAGTGTATATTCTGCTGTACTGCTAGTGTGTCGTATATATCAGGCAGCCACTTTCTGCCACGTTCATAGTTTACAGTTATACCACTGGGCCAGAGTTGTGGTTCTGTGTCTCCCCCCCAAAAAAAGGGAGATTAAAATTCGCACACAGTGTATATTCTGCTGTACTGCTAGTGTGTCGTATATATCAGGCAGCCACTTTCTGCCACGTTCATAGTTTACTGTTATACCACTGGGCCACAGTTGTGGTTCTGTGTCTCCCCCCCCAAAAAAAGGGAGATTAAAATTCGCACACAGTGTATATTCTGCTGTACTGCTAGTGTGTCGTATATATCAGGCAGCCACTTTCTGCCACGTTCATAGTTTACTGTTATACCACTGGGCCACAGTTGTGGTTCTGTGTCTCCCCCCCAAAAATGAGGAAGTCTGGTGGAAGAGGCCGTGGGCGGGGGTTGTCAGCTGGTACTGATGGTGGTGCTGCATCTGGTGGTAGTGGCAAAAGCACAGTAGCACCTAAGGCTGGAGGTGTTGAGCCTGCGTCATCGTCTGGCTACACAAGGCCTCGAAGGCTCCCTTACCTGGGAGTAGGAAAACAGCTTTTAAAGCCAGAGCAGCAGGAAAAAGTTTTGGCTTTCCTTGCTGACTCAGCCTCTAGCTCTTTGGCCTCCTCTTCCCAAAGTTCGAAATGTCACAGCAGCCAGTCGTCAGTGGATGCTCCCGGTCAGGAACAAGACGTTTCCTTGTGTCCTTCTCCCAAACCAAAAGTGAAGGATGCGTCAGGCGACACAACAGGTTACTCCATGGAACTCTTTACACATACCGTGCCTGGGTTAGAAAGGGAAATTGTACCCTGCCCATTACAAGAAGAATCGGACATGGAGTGCACTGATGCACAGCCACAGCTAGATTATGATGCTGTTCCATTGAGTCAGATCACTACATTGCCCTCGCAGTTTGCTGAGCCACAATCTGACCCTGATGAGACTATGGTGCCCTATCCCGAACGCTTTAGCACCTTACACGGTGACACTGAGGAAGGTGCACATGACATTGAGGAGGAGGAGGTGATAGATGACACAGTTGTTGACCCAGACTGGCAGCCATTGGGGGAAGAGGGTGGCGCTGCCAGTAGCTCAGAAGCGGAGGAGGGTTATCCGCAGCAGCACCAATCTACATCGCAACAGCTGTCATCTGGCAGGCCCGTATTAGGCAAAAAACGTTTGACAAAACCAGTTTTAGGACAGCGTGGCCATCCTGTGAAAGTTGCACACCGTGCAATGCCTGAAAAGGAATTCCATAGTAGGAAGAGTGCAGTGTGGCATTTTTTTGACCAAGATCCCAATGATCAGTCAAAAGTGATCTGTAAAAAATGCTCAAAGACCTTTAGCAGAGGGAAGATTCTTAACAATTTAAATACAACGTGCATGCCTAGACATTTAAACAGCATGCACTTGCAAGCCTGGACTAATTACGTAATGTCCCGTACTGTTGGTGCACCAGGTCTGAATGAAGGTAGTCAGCACCGCAACATTGCTTCCCTCACTGTAAGCCCACCAATTAGGACACCAGCAGCAGCAAATGTGGAGGGATCGTCGCTAGGCCAAAGCAGTCAGGGAGTCAGAAGGTTATTGGTAGGAAGCACCGTATGTAGGCCAACATCACCAACTCACTCTCAATCCGCCATGTCCACAACCACCACCATCGCTAGTTCCACCATAGGCAGCTCTCCAGTCCAGCTCACCCTAGAAGAGACTCTTGTTAGGAAATGAAAGTACTCATCCTGTCATCCGCGTACACAGGGTTTGAACGCCCACATTGCCAGACTTATCTCGTTAGAGATGATGCCCTACCGGTTGGTTGAAACCGAAGCTTTCAAAGCCCTGATGGCCTACGCAGTACCACGCTATGACCTACCCAGTCGCCACTTCTTTGCGAGAAAAGCCATCCCAGCCCTCCACCAGCATGTCAAAGACCGCATTGTCCATGCACTGAGGCAGTCTGTCAGTGGGAAGGTGCACCTCACAACAGATGCATGGACCAGTAGGCATGGCCAAGGACGTTACGTGTCCATCACGGCGCACTGGGTTAATGTCGTGGATGCAGGGTCCACAGAGGACAGCAATAGTGGGACAGTTCTGCCTAGCCCACGATCTAGGAAACAGTTGGCTGTAGATGTTCGCCACCCCACCTCCTCCTCCTCCTCCTCCAGAAGCGAAAGCTCATCAACAGAGCGCTGTCGCACGACCACTCCATCTGCAGCTGCCAGTGTTGCACACGAGGTGTCCCATTACGGAACAGCTAGTGGGAAGCGTCAGCAGGCTGTGTTTGAAATGAAGTGTTTGGGCGACAACAGACACACCGCGGAAGTTCTGGCCGAGTTCTTGCAGCAAGAAACTCAGTCATGGCTGGGCAGTGTACATCTTGAGGCAGGCAAGGTAGTCAGTGATAATGGAAGGAATTTTATGGCTGCCATAGCCCTTTCACAACTCAAACACATACCTTGCTTGGCTCACACTTTGAACCTGGTGGTGCAGTGCTTTCTTAAAAATTATCCGGAGTTACCAGCCCTGCTCTTGAAGGTGCGAAGACTTTGCTCGCACATCCGCCGGTCGCCCGTACACTCCAGCCGGATGCTGAACCATCAGCGTTCGCTCAATCTTCCACAGCACCGCCTAATTATTGACGTTGCAACAAGGTGGAACTCCACACTGCACATGGTTCAGAGGCTGTGTGAACAGAGGCGTGCTGTCATGTATTTGTGGGAGGATACGCATACACGGGCAGGCAGTTGGATGGCTGACATGGAGTTGTCTGGTGTGCAGTGGTCCAAGCTACAAGACCTCTGTCAAGTCCTTCAGTGTTTCAAGGAATGCACACGGCTGGCAAGTGCAGACGACGCCATCATAAGCATGAGCATCCCACTTATGCGTCTGCTGATGCAAAGTTTGACGCACATCAAGGAGCTGGCGTCTGCAGCCGAGGAGGAGGGAATCCTTGATGACAGTCAGCCATTGTCTGGTCAGGGAACTGTCCAGGACGAGGTGGCGGTCGAAGAGGATGAGGAGGAGGATGATGGGGATGACTATGTATGGGAGGAGGATGCTTCTCAGGGGCCACTTGAAACTGGTGGCGTTGCAAGGTCAGGTACAGGTTTCTTGCGGGACACTTGTGATGTGGATTTCCAAGAAAGTGCTCCTCAACCCAGCAGGACCAGTGAATTGACACCAGGAACATTGGCCCACATGGCTGAGTATGCCTTGCGTATTTTAAAAAGGGACCCCCGCATTGTCAAAATGATGACCGATGACGTATTACTGGTTGGCCTGCCTCCTGGGTCCACGCTATAAAGGGAAAATGCAAAACATCATGCCACATGAGAACCTTGAGCAAATATTGGCTACCAAACAAGCCACTCTTGTAGACCGTTTGGTTCAGGCATTCCCAGCACACAGAGGCGGTGATGGTCCTCACACTTGCCGTAGGGGGCAACATGACAGAGGTGCTAGAGGTGCCGAAATCCGAATTGGCGTTGGACAGAGGGGTTTTCTGACAAGGTTGTGGAGTGATTTTTCAATGACCGCTGACACAACAGGGACTGCTGCATCTATTCAAAGTGACAGGAGACAGCATTTGTCCAGTATGGTTACAAACAATTTTTCATCCCTTATCGATGTTCTCCCTCACAGGTCATTCCCCTTTGATTACTGGGCATCTAAACTAGACACCTGGCCCGAATTGGCAGAATATGCTTTACAGGAGCTCGCTTGCCCTGCTGCCAGTGTGCTTTCAGAAAGAGTCTTCAGTGTTGCTGGTTCAATACTGACCGAAAAAAGGACATGTTTGGCTACCCAAAATGTAGATGATCTAACCTTCATTAAAATGAACCAATCATGGATTGGCAATTCTTTTGCCCCACCTTCCCCTGCTGACACCTAGCTTGGGTGATAAATGACTCGCTTTTGCCTACCTCTTACTGACTTTGCCAATTCCTCCATTTGCAGCTGCTGAATGTCCATCATAGGCCATTTTTATACCTCCCTAAATGGGCTGACTCCCCCCACAGGACCGTGGTCACCACTTGGCGCAAGCACCCGTGCAAGGGCCGTTTGCCTGGACAGGTGGGTGCGCCCACTCTACCTTTACTAAACAAAGCGTTTGAATCTACCGGCTTTCGGCCTCTATCAACAATATGAAACTGCATTTGGCCTGGTTCTTGGTTTGGGCCTAGTTACATCTGCTGCTGCCTCTTGGTTTCCTCAAAGAAACAAAGCTGCGTTTGAATCTACAGGCTTTCAGCCTCTATCAACAATATGAAACTGCATTTGGCCTGGTTCTTGGTTTGGGCCTAGTTACATCTGCTGCTGCCTCTTGCTTTCCTCAAAGAAACAAAGCTGAGTTTGAATCTACAGGCTTTCGGCCTCTATCAACAATATGAAACTGCATTTGCCCTGGTGCTTGGTTTGGGCCTAGTTATGTCTGCTGCTGCCTCTTGGTTTCCTCAAAGAAACAAAGCTGCATTTGAATCTACAGGCTTTCAGCCTCTATCAACAATATGAAACTGCATTTGGCCTGGTTCTTGGTTTGGGCCTAGTTACATCTGCTGCTGCCTCTTGCTTTCCTCAAAGAAACAAAGCTGAGTTTGAATCTACAGGCTTTCGGCCTCTATCAACAATATGAAACTGCATTTGCCCTGGTGCTTGGTTTGGGCCTAGTTATGTCTGCTGCTGCCTCTTGGTTTCCTCAAAGAAACAAAGCTGCGTTTGAATCTACAGGCTTTCGGCCTCTATCAACAATATGAAACTGCATTTGCCCTGGTGCTTGGTTTGGGCCTAGTTACATCTGCTGCTGCCTCTTGGTTTCCTCAAAGAAACAAAGCTGAGTTTGAATCTACAGGCTTTCGGCCTCTATCAACAATATGAAACTGCATTTGCCCTGGTGCATGGTTTGGGCCTAGTTATGTCTGCTGCTGCCTCTTGGTTTCCTCAAAGAAACAAAGCTGCGTTTGAATCTACAGGCTTTCAGCCTCTATCAACAATATGAAACTGCATTTGCCCTGGTGCATGGTTTGGGCCTAGTTATGTCTGCTGCTGCCTCTTGGTTTCCTCAAAGAAACAAAGCTGCGTTTGAATCTACAGGCTTTCGGCCTCTATCAACAATATGAAACTGCATTTGCCCTGGTGCTTGGTTTGGGCCTAGTTACATCTGCTGCTGCCTCTTGGTTTCCTCAAAGAAACAAAGCTGAGTTTGAATCTACAGGCTTTCGGCCTCTATCAACAATATGAAACTGCATTTGCCCTGGTGCATGGTTTGGGCCTAGTTATGTCTGCTGCTGCCTCTTGGTTTCCTCAAAGAAACAAAGCTGCGTTTGAATCTACAGGCTTTCAGCCTCTATCAACAATATGAAACTGCATTTGCCCTGGTGCTTGGTTTGGGCCTAGTTACATCTGCTGCTGCCTCTTGGTTTCCTCAAAGAAACAAAGCTGAGTTTAAATCTACAGGCTTTCGGCCTCTATCAACAATATGAAACTGCATTTGCCCTGGTGCTTGGTTTGGGCCTAGTTATGTCTGCTGCTGCCTCTTGGTTTCCTCAAAGAAACAAAGCTGAGTTTCAATCTACAGGCTTTCGGCCTATATTTAGAATTTGAAACTGTATTTGGCCTACTAGTTTGGTTGGGCCCTACTAACGGTGTCTGCTGCTGCTTGTTGTTGTCCTCCACTGAACAAAGCAATGCTGCCTGTTTACTCCTGTAACCAATTTTTTCCAGCTTTTAGCCTCCTTTTTTATTTTGGGCCTATATCTGTGTTTCCTCCTCATCCTGCCTATTACCCAGCCACTGCTTGATGGGTCTGCTGGTACATTGACCCAGACCACTACATTCCCCTTGCACTCTACACAGCCAGAATCTGACCCTGCTGAAAGTCAGGTCCCCCTTCCCGCATACTATACCACCTTACACGTGGACAAAGAGGAAGGTGCATATGAAAGTGCAGGTTCCTTCATGAGGTGGGGGGGGCATACTCGTTGGCGACGTCACTGTCACAGGGCCCGTCATAGTACGCAAAAGTGTCACTGCCGGTGGGAGGCGCCCCCGCTGTCAAACAGAATGCCGTACTTTGAGGGGCCCTGTGCCAGTGGCAATGTGAACGAGTGTGCCCCCCCTGCTTGCTCATGATCACAGCACTTGCAAAGTTGAAATACTTACCTCTCCCTGCTCCACCGCCGTGACGTAGTCCGCGTTTCCTGGGCCCACGAAAAACTTGAGCCAGCCCTATTCCCCCCCACAACTGTTGCCAAATTACCCCCAAATTTTCAATGGCTAACTATTATTATAAGGTAAATTAAGATTGACAAGCTTAAGTAACAATAATTGATGTTTTTGACATTAAAATGGGCTCGGTAGGTGTTCTCCTGTCCTCCACTCACTGCCGACTTTTATTCCCCATTGACTTGCATTGGGTTTCGTGTTTCAGTCGGCCCCCGACTTTTCGCAATGATCGGCCGATTTCACCCAACCCGACTTTTGACAAAGTCGGGTTTCGCGAAACCCGACTCGATCCTGAAAAAGTAAAAGTCGCTCAACCCTACTGGCAATGAGTACTTGACGGTGCCCAGAATATATATAGGAGAAGGGAGTGGCTGAAAGTGAACAGCTGAGAGCCTGAATGCAGGAAAGCTTCTAAGATCTTTCAACTGAGCAGATTAACCCCTGCAATACTAATAAAAAAAACCTGCAATATGTAGGTGCTTCTTAGCAGTGCGAGTGTAGGAGAAATCCATCACTGTGGTCTTCTAGCTCCTCTGTCGCTGTAAACCCTTGACAAAGAGCCTTAAATTTTTTGTGTGTAAGTAAAGGCTTTTTTCTGCCCATTCTTACATGGAGGCCACCTCTATGGAGTGTACGGCTTATTGTGGTCATATGGACAGAAACTCCAGTCTCTGCTTGGGAACTCTGTGGCCCCTTCAGGGTTACCTTTGCTATCTGTGCTGCCTCTCCGATTAATGCCCTCCTTGCCCAGGTTGAGAGTTTTGGTGGGCGGTCCTCTCTTGGCATGTTTGCTGTGGTACCATGTTCTTTTCATTTGATGATAAAGGATTTGATAGTGCTCCAGGGGATCATCAGAGATTGGGATATTTTGTTATAACCCTCCCCTGACTTGTATTTGTTTGGAGATCTCCTTGGTCTTCATGGTGGTTAGTGGTGCCTCTTGTTAATGGTCCTGCAGCCTCTATGGACTGACATGTGACACTTAGATTGCACACAGGTGGACTTCCTTTTATTAACCCCTTTATCCCCCAAAGTGGTTTGCACTCCAGACCAATTTTTACAATTCTAACCAGTGTCAATTTATGAGGTAATAATTTTGGAACGCTTCAACGGATCCCGCTGATTCTGAGAATGTTTTTTCGTGACATATTGCAACATTTCCTACATATCTACTTTACATCGGCACAAATTTTTAAATATATATTTTTTTTTGTTAGGAAGTTATAAGGGTTAAAAGTTCACCAGCAATTTCTCCTTTTTCCAACAAAAAGTACAAAACCATTTTTTTAGGGACTACATCACATTTGAAGTGACTTTGTGGGGTCTATATGACAGAAAATACCAAAAAGTGACACCATTCTAAAAACTTCACCTCTCAAGGTACTCAAAAACACATTCAAGGAGTTTATTAAGCCTTCAAGTTCTTCACAGGAATTTTTGGAATGTGGAAAAAAAATTTACTTTAGACTCAATTTTTCTTATTTTCATAAGGGTAAAAATGTACCCCAAAATTTGTTGTGCAATTGCTCCTGAGCATGCCGATACCCAACTTGTAGAGGAAAACTATTGTTTGGGCACACAGCAGAGCTCGGAAAGGAAGGAGCACCATATGACTGTTGAGGAGAGCCATAAGATCAAATACTTAATTAACCTCAACACATAAGGTAATTGAGGGAAGCAACCTATAACATGTATTGTTTAACCTTACATAAGTTTTCCTCAGACAAAGTAAGACACTTAAGATGGCTGCCATCTCCTCTACCAGAGCCGTGTGCTCTGGTATCCAAGATGAACAATGAAGACACTGAAGATGGCCGCCATTTCCTGTTTCAGCAGACCGTGTGGTCTGGTATCCAAGATGACGCCCACCCTGATGACCTCATGGATCCACCCACAGCGACGCCCACCCTGATGACCTCACGGACCAACCCACCTTGATGACCTCATGGATCCGCCCATGGACTTGCTCATGCCCAACCCACTAACCAATGGAATACATCCGATCACTCCCATTTTAGAGCTAACCGAGCCCCCTTACAGGAGATATATAACATTGTGTTTGACTAATAAATCCCTTCTTGGAGCTGAGCCACACATTGATCAAGGAGAGTTACAGCTGACTGTGTCTGGTGTATTTCTTTAGTGCACATGATCAATATCCATTAGGCCAGGAGTAGGCAACTAGAGAATTGAACATTATATTAATTGTTCAACCCTAATATGACTTTTTGAATTCAAAATTTGCTGAAACAATTAGCGGATGCCATGTTGCGTTTGGAGAGACCCTGATGTGCCTAAACAGTAAAAATCACCCACAAGTGACACCATTTTGGAAACTAGACTCCTCAGGCAACTGATCTAGATGTGTGGGGAGCATATTGAAGTTGGTAAAAATGGCACCATAATTTATCTCACAATTTCTACTGAACGTGGCAATATCCCATTTATGGCTGTACAGTGCTGCTTAGCCATATGAGAGATTTGGGAGGGACAGTGCGCTATTTGCATCCTGGAGCTTATATTTTCCTAGAATAGTTTGCAGACTCCATATACAGAGCCCATAATTGCTAGAAGAGTAGAATCCCCCTCAATTGGCCACATTTTGGAAATTATACCTCTTTGAGAATTTATCTACAGGTATAGTGACGATTTTGACTCCATGGGTGTTTTCCAGAAACAAGCAGCAATGAATGTTGCCAAGTGGAAATTGCAAACTGCCCTTGTAGTGACCAGTACGTTATGCCAAGCTCATGCTTCTGTAGGCATGCACCCGTAAGATAGGCAAGCTCTCATCACTTCAGAAATGCCAGACAAGTGGACACTATATGTGGTCTAGGTACACTGTGGGCTCAGGTGGGGGGGAGGAGCATTTGGATTTGAGAACACTTAATTTGATTGATGATTTTTTTTTGAGGGGCAAGGAGCTGTTTAGCTTTTTCAAGCCTTTGTGCTACAGTCAGCGTGGAAGACCCCTATATTTCCGTTAACAGATGTTTTGTTGGGAACATTTTACATAACATTTGGGATCACATTTATCCTGCGCTCTATGCTGAGCACTTACATCGGGGTTTCCATCTAAATCTCAGAGTGACGTGATTCAGATGAAACCCCTGAAGGATCACTATAATGAGGCAGCAAAGTTACTCTGAACTACGTCTGGCCTCTTCTTTTCAGAAGAGCACAAAACTGTGGCCAATGGCACTTTTATGCAATCCTAAAAAGACAGACACCGCCGGCTCATAGGTCCTATGGCGTCCACAGTGCCTCAATTTGCCTCGTTATAGGGAATCTTATGCCTGGAGTTCTGTCTGAATTACGTATTTCACAGATTTATATGGAAATCCTGGTGTAAGTGCAGCGCCCCAGAGTTCTGGTCGTTGCAGTACTGTGGCTTCGCCGCTAAGGGGAGCCATGGTACGTTCGATGGCACCGAAGGAGTTCCTCCAATCAGGTATCACAGACACCAATATGTTTCACAGCTGGGCCTCCGGGGGGAGCTAAGGGTGCTATTCATTAGGCCACTCCCCACCATAGTGGGTAAACTGGGGGTCAGGCAGAAAGTTAGAGAGAACGCTGACGGGATTGAACGGAGCAACACCCTGTGGCAGGGGGTGTTGTGAAGGGAGAGACTGTAGGGTCTCTGCCAGGGGTGGGATCCTGGCAGAGGCTTGGCATTGAAAGAACGTAACGGGTCCGCGCAGGCTCCTGGAAGCGGCGGGACTCAAGAAAGGACTAGAAGCGAGATAGATTGTGCTGAGTGAGAAACGAGATCAAGCAGAAGGAGAATACCAGCAGGGGTTTTGTTGAAAGAGGCAGCACCCTGCTGAGGCGCAATACCGGTGGCCGGAACGCCGAGGGAGTGGATTAGAATACAGCTTCAAGCCATACTCCAAACAGCGGCAGGACAGTCGGTCTCAGGCGGGCTGTCTACCACATATCACCTATGAAGTCTTGGGGGGCAATTGCGGGAGAGGGGCGACTCTAGGGTCCCGGAAGAACTCCAGGCCTACCTGACAAACGGGTGCCATTCCAACCTGAATACAGGGAAGGGGTGGATTACAGAGGAACATCAAATCGAGTTGTGAGGGAACTTAAGAAACAGACACAACCGTTGTGGGGTTACTTTCCGTAAGCACAGCAGGGAAGGACTACAACACATAGCGCTAGAAGGAAGGCACAGATTTCCACCTGAGAGGAGAACTCTGGAAGTGCCATTGGACCGGCCGGACTTGCGTAGCCTGGTGAACCGTGTTCCGGACTGAGGACTCAGAGATCTCCAGTAAAGAGGTAAAGAGACTGCAACCTGGTGTCCTCGTTATTTACCGCGACTTACACCCCACAACTGCACCGCTCCACCGCACCATTATTACCACCTATTACACCGGACGTCCCCCACTGACGGACAGGGCCACGGACCGGGTCTAGCCACCGTGACAACCCCAGGACTGAGATCCCAGAGGCCCGGCTCCGGGTACCCCTCGGCCCTGCGGCGGTGTGGGGGCGCTCCATAAACACTCAGAGCAGAGCGGATGATAAATGTGCACTGAACCTTGCTGTGATCTTTGGGAGTCAGAATGAACGAAACAGCAGGTGAACAATTGTTTTTATTTATTTTTACGCCATTTCTCATGCGGTATAAGTGATTTGACGACTTTATACTTTGGGTCGGTGCAATTACAGCAATACCAATTTATACATTTTTTTTATGTTTGGCTACTGTCACACACTAAAAAGCGCTTCTTATTGCTAGTTTTTACATCACTATATTTTGAGAGCTGTAATTTTTTCATATTTCGGCCTACAGAGTCATGTTGAGGTCTTTTTTTTGTGAGACTAGTTCATGTTTTTTTTGGTACCAATTTCAGACAAATGACATTTTTTGATCGCTTTCTATTACAATTTTTGGGAGACAGAATGCACAAAAAACAGCAATTCAGGATTTTTTTTTTGGGGGGGAGGGGTTATGTCGTTCGTCTTGTGGTAAAATCGATAATGCAGCTTTATTCTTCAGGGCAGTACAATTACAGTGGTATACCACAGTTATTTTTTTATGTTTTGGTGCTTTTACATAATAAAACCTGATCCAAGGGCAGAGGGGCTGTCTTCCCTCTGCCTGCCCCCTAAATGCTGCTATCGAGTTCCATCACAGCATTTAGGGGGTAAAAGTTCCGGGAGCAGTACAGGACCACTCCTTGAACTGAGTGTCGGGTGTCAGCTGTCAGAATCAGCTGACACCCGTCAGCGATCGGGCGCGCACAACCAGGACGGACGTATCCATTTATCACAGGTCAATTAGGCCCAGGTTACAGGGAAGAATGGATACGTCTCAGGTGGGAAAGGGATTAAACATGTGACTTATAAAGTCAATTGGTTGCACCAGAAATTATTAGGGACTTTGTAGCAAAAGGTGGGAATACATATGCACATGCCAATTTTTTGTTATTTCATCCCATAAATGTAATTTATGTCTATATTTTTCTCACTTCACTTTACCAACTTAGACTATTTAGTGCTGATGCATCACACAAAATGAGATTACAAAAATATTTAAACACAAGTGGTAATGTAACAAAATAGGTAAAAAGTAAAGGAGGTGAATACTTTTGCAAGCCGTTATATATGAAAGGCTGAGTTGTAGCTTGGGTACAGCAAGGGGTGCATATGCCATACGTCTTTGCTACCTAGGGCCAAAAAAGCCATTTTGCCTTGACCAGGGTGTTTAGATATAGGTCTCTACTAGAAAACAGAACTTTTGCCTCAGGAAGGGAAAAAATGTCTAAATACAGCTCTGGTAAAAGTGTCTTACTACATGTGATTTTATTTTTCTGCAACAGCACTTAAATATAGACAGTTAGGGCTTGTTCACATTCTGCATTTTTTCTGTAGAGAGGGGCCAGGCGATCATGGCATCCAGTTTCACAAACTCCTGCACTGACTAGAACTTCACGCCACATCCCTTTTTCGTTTTTGCGTTTCTGTTTTTCACTCCCTTTCTTTCCAGAGCCATAACTTTTTTATTTTTCTGTCAATTTGGCCATATGAGGGCTTGTTTGTTGTGGAACAAGATGTACTTTTTAAGCGACACCATTGGTTTTACCATGTCGTGTACTCAAAAACAGGAAAAAAATTCCAAGAGTGGTGAAATTGCAACAAAAGTGCAATTCCACAACTGTTTTTTGGATTTTTTTTTTACCATGTTCACCAAATGCTAAAGCTGACCCTAGATAACAAACATGTATAGATTGTTTTTTATTTAATGGTGAAAAAAAAATCCAAAATTTGTTGTAAAAAAATTGTCATTTTCCGAGACCCGTAGTGTCTCCATTTTTCGTGATCTTCGGCTAGGTGATAGCTTATTTTTTGCATGCCAAGCTGACATTTTTAATGATACCAGTTTGGTGTGGATATGATCTTTTGATTGCCCGTTATTGCATTTTAATGCAATGTTGTGACGACCAAAAAAACTTAATTCTGGTGTTTTTACAATTTTTTTTTTTTCGCTATGCCATTTACCGATTGGATTAATTCTTTTTATAGCTTGATAGATAGGGAGATTCTGAACGCAGCAATAACAAATGTGCATATTTTATTTTATTTTTTATTGTTTCGTTTTGATTGGGGCGAATGGGGGTGATTTCAACTTCTATATTTTTTAATTTTTTTTATATATTTAAAAAATTTTTTATTTTTTTTTACTTTTTGCGTGCTTCAATAGGAGACTAGAAGCTGTGATAACTAGAGTTGAGCGACTTTTACTTTTTTAGGATCGAGTCGGGTTTCGTGAAACCCGACTTCCTCAAAAGTCGGATCGTGTGAAATCGGCCGATTATTGTGAAAAGTCGGGGGGGCCGACCTAAACAAGAAACCCAATGCAAGTCAATGGGGTTGTGGGTTTTTTTTTCTCTCTCTCTCTCTCTCTACATCGCTACATCCCAAACGGTAATATGGCTCTGTGACGCCGCAGAAAGCAAGCCAGAACCTATGTCATCACGCTGCCCACACTCCTTCATTGGCTGAAAAAAATGGTGGGTAAAGCGTCATACGAAACGTGACTTTGGTGCCAAGATCGCCGACCGCATGGCCGATCCCACGCTGGGATCGGATCGGGTTTCACGAAACCCGACTTTGCCAAAAGTCGGCGACTTATGAAATTGTTCGATCTGTTTCGCTCAACCCTAGTGATAACCCGATCGCGATTGACAGCGGCATTTAGCGGGTTAACAGCCGCAGGTGGATCGTGATTCCACCGCGGCTGTTGCAGGCACATGTCAGCTGTTCAAAACAGATGACATGCGCAGGGAAAGATGTGGGCTCAGCGCCAGAGCTGACATCAAAGAGAGGGACACAATCTTAGGTCTCGAGTTCCCGCCGCTGCACAGGGGGAATCTCGAACCACCTCCGCTGTGGTCTCCCATTCTTCTCAAAGCCGCAGTGGAGCCTGCTCAGCAGAGACGTCGGTCCCAGCATCTGGCTCAGGCAGATACTGTGTGCTTGGTTACTGCTGCCCTTCTAGGCTCAGCTATTGTAGCCAGTACTGGTCAGCGGCAAGCAGACGCTTCTGGGACTAAGTCCTGCTTTTCTCCTTCTAAACATGCCCAAGGGAAGACCTCTCATTGGAGGTCGGGGGTCACATGCTCAGGTCCTGTTGCAGCTCCTATTGGTCCACTAGGAATGTCCTGAAGAAGCTACAACTATAAAAGGTTTGCATGGCTGCACAGACATGCGCTAGTATCAATTGTGTTTGGCTGTTGCCAGTGGATACTCTACCACTCAGTCATATGTGGAGAGTCTGTTTAGCTCTGGGGCTGTACACTCAGGCAGGCAGCTAGCATCAGTGGGGGCAATTAGCCTTGGCGTAGCATCTGATTCCTTCATGTGTGCGGTTAGCACAGAAGAGTTCTAGAGCAAGCACAACCCTAGTTAGGGTAATAGTTTTCTGTGTATAGCATGACTCTGAAGCAACAGAGGTAGCTTACATTTCACACGGGGGAGGTTAACCCACGTGTGCGCTCAGTGTCCATCCGCCATTACTTAGCAGCAGGTATCTCTGCACGGTGGACCCCGGGCTGCGAACGCACCTTGTATCTATCTCTCATTACTCGGTGCATTCCGCTAGCCCTAACAGACAACATGCGCCATACTAGTACGGCGTATGTCGTGAAGGAGTCAGTTAAAATGACACATGATTGTCCAACTATAAAACATACATGGAGAGTTGAATTACCAGGGAGTAGCACAGGATTGCTTCTAAATTAGAGAGACACAATTCCATCTTTGAGTGGGCCTTGGTGCCAGGAAGGTGAGTATGCCGGCGTCCCTGCATGGAGGGGGAATGGGAGCCATTCGGGGTTTCTGGTAGAGATGTTACAGTACCCCCCTTAAATCCCCTCTTCTTCAAGCCCGCAAGGACTCTCTGCAGAGAAGTTGGAGGCTGACATCTCTTCACGAACTCCCACGACGTCTCCTATCCACTAATAGAGAGGTTACTTCTCTCACCATTTTCACGACTAGGATGCTTCTCTCCATCAAGTCATCTTTGGTATAGGTTGATGCTGGTGAAGTACCAGGAACTTGGTATTGGGAAGTCTTTCTGTTCATTGAGATCAGCTACCACCCCGGAGGATTCAAGGACCAAGTGGAGTTCCTCTGCCTGGTTGGTGGACCTCAGAGACTTGGAAGATGCCGCTGCCAGGACATTCTCTTCAACAGACCATCTAGAAACTGATGATACCTCCTCTAGGTTCATCTTTAGCATGGTCTCCAAAACAACATGTCCACGAGGTGGCGAGTTTCCTGGGGGCAGATTATTGGAACAATCATCGGAACTGTGTGGTGACATCGGCTTTGCTTCCCTTCCTTCGGAGACCCCAGCACACATTGAGTCAGCAACTAGCAGACCTGGTGGAAAAGATGGCGAATCTGATAACTGATCTGGCCATATGAGGACCAGACACCCGTTGTGAATCGACTGTCCCCAATGAAGCACCATACTGGGTCTAGAATGGGCACTTGAGCTCTCAGCTCTGGGGTACCTATGAGAAAACCAGACAGCACATAGAAGACAATCTTCTCCATATACAATGCTCCAATCTGAAGCTCTAGTTGCTTGGAAATGACTTGTCTGTCTTTTGGCAGGGCTAGTCCTTCATCTGACAACACCCTCACCCGATTCTGGAGCTGTCAAATGGGAGTCTGACACCAACTCTTCATTGCTTGCAGGAAGAACTTTCATGTGGAACTACTAGGTTCAGGATCCATGGGTAGAATGGTTACTGATACAGAGTCCCAGACAGAGCCGATTCGGAGACTGATTGGACAGTCTGGATACATAGAATACTCGGATAAACACACGTTCAGACACACAGGTGTCGGACACTGATTCAGGGACCGGGCGACAAGGTTCAGATACTGGCCGCACTATGGACTACTGGTTCAGGACTGGTCATGCAAGGACCAAGGACTATGGGTTCAGGACTGGCCATGCAATGACCAGGGACTACAGGTTCAGCACTGACCACACAAGGACCAGGGACTTGGGGTTCAGGACAGGCCACATAAGGATCAGGGATTTCAGGGTTCAGGATACTGGCCTCACCAGGAACAGGGGACCTTACAACTCACTATTAACTACCACACTACGTAATGATTCTATGTTGCTTTGGTACCTCACTATTGGCTGGGAGCCAGGTGCAACTGCGGAAATGTGTCATGTACAACACTAGGAAGCCGTAAAATTGCCGAGGACCATGCCACATGACCGGGGCAGTGAGTATGCTGGCGTTCCTGCAAGAAGGGGAAAGGGGAGCCATGCAGGGACACTGTCATCGGTGTTCCAATTTGCATACTTTCTGCCACATTCCAACTAGATCTGCCTGGTCTTGCTCAATTCCCTTTGTATTTTTTTTGGTCACGTGTAGTGATGAGCGAATATACTCGTTACTTGAGATTTCCCGAGCACGCTCAGGTGTCCTATGAGTATTTTTTAGTGCTCAGAGATTTCGTTTTCTTCGCCGCAGCTGGATGATTTACAGCTACTAGCTTGCTTGATTTCATGTGGGGATTCCCTAGCAACCAGGCAACCCCAACATGTACTTAGCCTGGCTAATTGCTGTAAATCATTCAGCTGAAGCGATGAAAACGAAATCTCCGAGCACTAAAAAATACTCGTAGGACACCCGAGCGTGCTTGGGAATTCTCAAGTAACGAGTATATTCGCTCATCACTAGTCACGTGACCTTCCGATCCTGGCGCTCGCATCAGAGAATCCTGACAGGGCACACACTGTGTGCTTTAAGGATTCACAAGTATGCAGTCACAAAGGGTGACTCCTGAGCTGAGTCCCAAGCCTGGGCAATCCCTTTAAATCCAATAATGAAGGTAGATATCTCACCAGTAATGTCATTAATTAGAAATGGTGTGGAAGAACAAATTGGTGAATGTCCAAACAGATAAAAGTCCTCCGATAACCATATGTATTGGGCTTGCCAACCATTTTTTGTTACCCATTTCATATATTTTTTTCAGTAGGTTTGCATATTTAAGAAGGAGTCTATGATGAAGCAATACTAGAAATATTCTTTACGGGAATGTACAAATTGTTTAAATCAGGTTGTTGTGTTTATACATATTTTAACCATATTGCAATCGTAATTAAAAAAAAATAAAAATGGAAATCTTGCAATTATCAAAGGTCACTGGGGTGTTTTTAGACCGTGACTTCCTGTTGTTTTAGAAAAACCACATGTTCATTAGTCATAATGTACAACCTCAGACTCAATCTTTTGTATTGAAGCATCTAATGAGCTTGTGCAAAGGTCATTGTGAAGCGAAGGGGAGCAGGTCAGCTGTCACATCACCTATTGTGATTGGTGGATACTGTGCTATCAGCTGTCTATAGAGGTGTTACCTGGCATCTTAATCCTACCTGTGATGACAATCAAAATATGAACTCGTCCTGAACTCTTCTTTTTTTAATAAAGATTGTGAACTTTTAAAAAATGTTTGTCAATTTTGCACACACATCAAAACCTGATTTAAAAATGAGGTCATTGCCTCAAGATGGTATCACTTTAAGTATAGCATTTGGCTAGATATATCAGTCTAATAGACAATTAAAAGGCTGGTGGTTTGCATGTGGGACTGTTGCTCTGTTTAAATGGGGGACTCCAGTGCCCTGTTCAGGACCTTTGCTGGTCCAAGTGGTCAAACCACCAGCAATCATCAACTTATCAACTGCTTGTGGTATTGTAACCGTTGTAGGGATTCACTCTCTGTTGGGCATTAAGCCTTAGGTAGCGTTCGCAAAGGCAATGCATTTTTGCTCCAAACGTGCAGTTTTTATTTCATTCCACAGGTTGCACCAAAACAAACTCATAGACATAACTCCCAGCCTTGTCCAGGCGCTATCTAAACAGACTAGGCCCTGGCTACTTATACACGGCTGAGCTAGCCCCAGCTCGGTCAAACAAAACAATTAATGTGCTCTTACACTTTCCACATATACCAACTTATGCTCCGGTCATTTCTTTGATTTTGCTTTTTTATGTACTTTGTAGAAACAGGAGTGTGCCCTCCTTTCTGACATACGTATTTCATCTATATAGCTTCCTATCGACAGGTGGCTGAACAGTCGGCCCCTGTCCTGCTCTGCCCTTGTTCACATGAAGGTTGGTTGATACATGGTAGGGTAATACTAGAGACAGGTCCCAACTGGCTACACCTTGTCGCGGTGGAATTGCTTTCACGCTGTTTTGATCAAATAATGTATACGGTAACTAAATACATGTATTATTACTATTTACTTATTATAGGTATACGATCAAACTGTTTTCTTCTTGGATTTAAAATGAGTTTCTTGTTCTGGTATTCTAAATATCACATAGTCCATGATTTTATTGAGAGCTGTGTAATATGTCATCTGCCCTTTGGTGGCGCTGCATAGGAATTGAACACTTGCTGCCACTTGACTGCGGGCATGTCAGCAACAAAATATTGCACAAGTCTATTGCTTGCATGACTGTAGAAATGAAAGAAATTTGTAAAAGGGTCCTTCATGTTATGTTCCACTTTATTAATATGAGTTCAGTTTTATGTTCCTCTGATCTATAACTTCAATATAATATCCATATTTACCTTCCAGTCATATCAACGACCACAGACAGATCTCTTCCAGATGGACAACTCATTTTCATGCCTTATTCTCACTGCTATTTCTCAATGACAACGCGTGTGTTTTAACAGGCAGAAAATTTAACAGGATTTACAGGTATATGATAGGTGCTTTTATGTTATCAGACTGTTTTGACTAGGATATGACCATCATCTAGGATTCCCAACAGACCATAAGTAACTAGAAATGTCATAAAAAGTAGCTATATGTTGAGGAATGCTTAGTGCGACTAATACTAACTCTACATCAGCCATAGCAACTCCTAAAAAGGTTGTCCAACCCCAAAATCCCCCCCAAACTTAAGATAATTGTGCTGTATTATAATATACAACACCCCTATAATCTCATAGATTGTAAGCCTGCAAACAGGACCTTCACTCCTCTTGGTATCTGTTAATTTATGTGATTATTGTTATTCTTTAATATTTATTGTCTGTACAATCCCCCTATAAAAAGGAAAGTGCTGCGGAATATGTTGGCGCTATAGAAGTAAAATAATTATTATTATAAATTTTGGTTTTTGTTTCTACCTCTTTGTTCCACCTGAATTTTACTTCATTTCCTGCATCCAGCTTCTTTACATGCTCCTCTTCCAGCTTAGACTGCTTCTTGTGCTTTTTTTTTTCTAAGGGTATGTGCACACTGTCAGTAATTGGTAGCGCTTTGGACGCAGCACATATCTGCTGCGTCCAAAGCGCTGCCGGCTTTTGAACGCATGTGATTCCGCATGTGTGTTAATTGAACTTTGCGGATTCACCACCTCCAGTACATTGTATGGGTGAGATTTATCTTGCCCAGACTCGTGTCTCTTGACATGCTGCAGTCTGGAAAGATGCGCCTCATGTCTGTCTTCGCGGGTGGTCCGCGGGCATCAGTGCACACATAGTGGACATAGGATTTCTTGAAATCCCATCCACTATGCTGTAACAACTGGACACTGCAGGTTGGACGCTGCGGATGTACGCAGCATCCAACCCACAGTGTTCACTGACCATGGGAACGTACCCATTGTCAGTACCCAAATTCTCAACCAGTGCTAATTTCACCCTGCCTACATTTCGAGCACTCCCCTCTAGCCTTCCACTACACACTCATTGGCTGTCTTAGAAATCTTGACCAACAATGACCTCTGTCATTCATTTGCGCGTTGGAATGAAAACATTTAAAGACATATTAATAAAACCTATACACCTAAAATATATCCTCATAATCGCACTAAGTGCTGATTTAACTAATCTGTCCAACCAGCATTTGTACAGTACCAGCACTGATATAAAGGCGTGGTGTGCCCTGCATACGAGCCAGCAGTGTAAATATAAGTAGAAACATCCCTCCTTACAGCTGACTGAACAGTGCAATCCAATCAGTGCTCACACAGTGCTGAGAGGAGGGTTTGCCAGAGAACGGGCATAATGTCAGTTATGACATTATGACTAGACTCTAGACTGGAAAAGACTAGTCTGTATATGACTGAATCCTCTAAAACCATAAATGAGGATGGCCACATGCCAAAGTTTGATATCTAATAAAAGGAAAGAAGACGTGCACTCTGGAATTAATGGAGTAGGTGCTGGTTGAACCCAGAGAGATCCAGACCATTCAAAAATTGAAGAAAACAACCGCACTCAGATTGTATATTTGCGTCATAAATGTGAAGAATTTTAATAGGAACACCACAGTGATATAATCAGTTGTTGAGGTTAACACTGTGGTGTTCCTATTAAAATTCTTCACATTTATGACGCAAATATACAATCTGAGTGCTGTTGTTTTCTTCGATTTTTGAAAAGTTTGATATCTAGGCAACAGTGCAGGAAGTTGATAGTGACTAGTGAGTATATTACAAACTGTCAGCATTTTGCAGCCTAGGTACAAATAAAACGTATAAGTAAAGTGCAGAAAACCCCTTTAAGTTATATTAATATACACTATATAAACTTGAGTGTGACCCTTCTATCTTAACCCCTTTCTGCCAGCTGACGGAATAGTACGCCCGCTTTGAGGTAGGCTCTGTCGGTGAGCCCACCTCAAAGACGCAACATGTCAGCTGTTTTGTACAGCTGACATGTGCTCGCAATGAGCGCGAGCAGAATCGCGATCCGCCCACGCCCATTAACTAGTTAAATGCCATTGTCAAACACTGACAGCGGCATTTAACTAGCGCTCCCGGCAGCGCGGCCGGAAGTGCTCGCACCAATGACCCCCGTCACATGATCGGGGGTCATCGGTGCATTGCCATAACATCCAGAGGTCTCCTTGAGACCTCTATGGTTGTTGATGGCCGATTGCTTTGAGCGCCACCCTGTGGTCGGCGTTCAAAGCAACCCTGCATTTCTGCTACATAGAGGTGATGTAGCAATATTGGGCGATCAAAAGAACATATCTGCACCAAAATGGTATCATTAAAAACGCCAGCTCGGCACGCAAAAAATAAGCCCTCACCCGACCCCAGATCACGAAAATTGAAGACGCTACGGAAAATGGCGCAATTTTTTTTTTAGCAAACTTTGGAATTTTTTTTACCATTTAGATAAAAGAGAACCTAGACATCTTTGGTGTCTATGAACTCGTAATGACCTGGAGAATCATAATGGTAGGTTAGTTTTAGCATTTGGTGAACCGAGCAAAAAAGCCAAACAAAAAACAAGTGTGAGATTGCACTTTTTTTGCAATTTCATCGCACTTGGAATTTTTTTCCCGTTTTCTGTTACACGGCATGGTAAAACCAATGGTATCCTTCAAAAGTACAGCTTGTCCTGCAAAAATAAGCCCTCACATGGCTATATTGATGGAAAAATTAAAAAAAATATGGCTCTGGGAAGGAGGGGAGCGAAAAACGAAAAGGAAAAAATGAAAAAAGCTCCAGGGGTGAAGGGGTTAAACTTGACTGCTACTTCAAAGATGGCTGCATAATAGACTTAGACACAGCAGGGCTGATGCCAATTAATTTTAATCAGGTTGAGGAAGGCAAGTGTAGTGTTACAATTTCTTAGTAAGGGCACAGCAAAACTAACAAACAAATCTTGTTGGTTACACTTCATATTTGAAGCACTGAGATTGGTGGTTGCATAACAAGAACAGTATATAAGCTTGGCAGCTAAACTACTAGGAAATGCAGACTCAGAGCATGGTGTTCACATTATTCGGAGGCACACCACTTGGTGCTTGAATTACTGGGAAACCCTGAGTTTTGTGGTCACATTACTAAAATGTGGTTACATTGCTAGAAGTCACCAGGAGAGACAGAACTTGATGCTCACAATGCTAGGCGGCACAGAGCTTAGTGGTCACCTTACTAGGAGGCACAGAGCATGGTGGTCACAATACTAGGAAGCTCAGAGCAGGGTGATCACATTAATAAGAGTCACAGAACCTGATGGTCACATTACTAGGAGGCATACAATTTGGTCAGATTACTAAGAGGCACACAGCTTGATGGTCATCTCACTAGGAGGCACAGAGCTTGATGGTCAATGTGTGAAGATGAACAGAGCTTGGAGGGGATATCATTGGGATGTACATAACTTGGCAATTGCATCTTAACCGAAGCAGTGTCTTAACTTTGTACCTATGTTTGGACATGATGGACTCCAGCCACATATTCACTCTCTGTGTCTGTCAGATCTCCTGATGCAGCCAACAGTCTTTTCAAAGTGTCTTATGTCACACTATGATCATAATTCAGGCCATAACTTCCTAATGGTTTCCGGATACATCTGAACTCATCACTGCCAGCCACAGCTTCTCTAACTATCTCATGCCATGGCTCCTCACTGTACACAGCACTACCTTGAGCACAGACCATTGTCTTGTTCCTTGTCTCCTCTACCAATCTCAAGCCATGGCTCCTCCTTGAGCACAAGCCATTGTCTTGTTCCTTGTCTCCTCTACCTATCTCAAACCATGGCTCCTCCTTGAGCACAGACTATTGTCTTGTTCCTTGTTGTAACAACTCTGCTGGCATCACGGCATGGCCTCTCATCTCTCACACTATCTTACCCACTGCTCCAGGTCATGATGTGGTTTCTGTTTCATGCCAGCTCCATGTTCTGTGTCTCTGCTCTCTGCATGCTTCATGGCTGTGTGTATAGGGGGGCGGCGCCTGAACTCTCTGGTTTTTATAGGAATCAGGTGCATCTGTCTAATCTGTTCCTGACCAATTGCCAGGAGGCTTCCAGTATTTAGTGCAGTTCCACCCAGTGGTCTGGGCCTGTGCAATGTGTTAGCTCAGTTTGTGTTTAGCTGCTGAGTTTTCCAGGCCTTGCTCTGAGTTACTCCCTCTCTGGAGGCTTTTCTCTGTGCTATTGCCTTGATCTTGTTGTCCGCCCTCCAGGAGGCAGAATATCCTGGTCCCTGTGTCTTTGTCCTTGTCTGAACTTAGTTTTATCTCAGTCTCCTTGTCTGTGGCTTCCTTCCCTGCTGTGTCTTTCCTCGTGTTCTCAGTCTGCTTACATTCCGCACTCTTGCGGCTCTGCCTGCTCTGTACCTTTGTGGCTGCAAGGCTGCGGTTCTGCTCCTTTCTACTCTAAACACCAAACAGATATCCCTAATTAGGCCGTGAAGGTACAACCATAATGACATACCAAACAAAACACCCTCACATAAAGGCCAAATGATAGAAAATATAAACTTTTATTGATCTAAAAAACAGCGTATATAGCATACAAAATAGTAAGGGGTAGTGACCACCAGTGCAGGAGCAATGGTGGGTCACACACAGGAATCAACCTCAATAAACACAAAAGTGAGGCAGCAGAGAGTACTTATTGATGGAACACATATGGCAACAAATATATAGCAGGTATAAAAAATCCATCCGCATAGAGCATAATAGGTACATACATATGGCATATAACGCGAAGTCCAAACATAGAGTCAGTCAGCTAAGGTAGCTTGGCAAAAGTACAAACATACTGCATGAGAATAACATAAATATAAATATAAATATAGTTACCAGGAGGAAGAACCCGGGGACCCACCACACCCGACGCGCGTTTCGCACCGAAATGCTTCGTCCGGGGTCACTGGTGGTCACTACCCCTTACTATTTTGTATGCTATATACGCTGTTTTTTAGATCAATAAAAGTTTATATTTTCTATCATTTGGCCTTTATGTGAGGGTGTTTTGTTTGGTATGTCCTTTCTACTCTGCCTATCTTCTGCTGCTGCAGTTATCCCTTGCTGCCAGGGTCAGACTGGGGTGTCTGGGGCCCACCAGAGGAATGGACTCTAGGGGCCCACCCTACAGCTATATGCAAATATCTGTCATTATAGCAGAGTATCAGCTGTAAAACACAGGTGGCTGCTGCGCATCTACCGTGTGCCCCAATAACTGGGATGTATAATTACAGTAGTTTACATTAATGGGGTTCTTGGTTAAAACAAGTTATCACTGATCCATGGGCTCCACAAGATAGGTGATTGCTTAGATCCGACCATTAGAAACTGCACCGATCGGAAGAATGGGGAAGTTTTATCCCTGACAGGACACTTTTATCACTATTTTAAAATGCAGCGGCAGGTGGGATTTCTGACCGCAGCTCCATTCATTCTCTTTGGGGCTTCCAGAAAAAAACAAGTGCAGCCACAGAGGGAATGAATGGATCAGTGATCTAGTCGGACATGCCACTCCAGTCTAATGGGGATAAAAAGTTCCACATTTTGCTGAATGGGTCCAAGCAGTCAGACCCCCACCAATCAATACGTTATCACTTATCCTGTGGAGAGGTGATTACTTTTTTCCACAGGAAAACCCCTGTAAGTGCATCTCCGCCGCTGTGTACAAAGCATTAAAACTCTAATGGAAATAAAGAATCTTCTCCTAATTAATATCAGAGAGAACAAATGACCGCCATACACAACACAATCCACTATACCAAGATCAATATTACCACCTACAGGAAGAAATACCACCACACCATGACCAGACCACATAGTGACCGAATAATACTACATACAAGGGACAAATACCACAACACCATTTCCAGACCACACATTACCACCACATAGTGACTGAATACTACAATACTGATCAGTAATTAAAAAAAACCACAATACTATCACCATAAGTGCCAGTATTCACAGGAGATCTGTACTTAGTATGCAGTGTCTGTGTAGAGGTAATACAGAGATCACTGGTGATATTATACACAGGAGCTCTGTATATAATGTATAGGTAATACAGTGATCACTGGTGACATTGTACACAGGACCTCTGTATATAGTATACAGTGTATAGTGTTGGTGTATAGGTAACACTGACTCACCAGTGACATCTCTAGGTGAAGTCCTTCATCTTTCATGCAGCACAGACCGCCATCATTTCTTCCAGCCAGGACTCATTCTGCAGGAAATAACACAGTTATCTCGAGCTCCGCCTGCAGAACACATTACTTAATTTTTCACAACTTCTACATTACACCACATGAAGAAAGGCGATATAGTGTCACTCTGCACAGTAACAGGACCGCCCCCCCCCATTTAAAACAGTATACTCAAAAAATAAAATAAATACATCACTGCAGTAATAATATCCCTTAATTAGCCCCTATGGTAATAATACTCCCCACCCTGGCCCCGTTTATCTCATTCCTGGCTCCAGCCATATGTTCTCGCATCCTGCCCTCATGAGTATCCATTCTACACCATATGATCTCCCCATCCTGCCCCATCTGTCTCCATCGTATCCATCCTGCCCCATCTGTCTCCATCGTATCCATCCTGCCCCATGATCCAATCCTGCCCCATGTCTTTCATTCTGTCCTGTGTCTCCAATCATGCCCCGTATCTACATTCTGCCCATGCCTCCAGTCCTGCCCCGTGTGTCCAGCAATCTGCCCCAGTGTGTCCAGCATATTACCCCAGTGTGTCCAGCATATTACCCCCAGTGTGTCCAGCAACCTGCCCCAGTATGTCCAGCATATTGCCCCAGTGTCCAGCAATCTGCCCCAGTGTGTCCAGCATTGCCCCCAGACAGTGTGTCCAGCAATCTGCCCCAGTATGTCAAGCATATTGCCCCAGTGTGTCCAGTATTGCCCCCAGACAGTGTGTTCAGCAATCTGCCCCAGTGTGTCCGGCAATCTGCCCCAGTGTGTCCAGCAATCTGCCCCAGTGTGTCCGGCAATCTGCCCCAGTGTGTCCAGCAATCTGCCCCAGTGTGTCCAGCATATTACCCCCAGTGTGTCCAGCATATTGCCCCAGTGTGTCCAGCATTTCCCCCAGACAGTGTGTCCAGCAATCTGCCCCAGTATGTCCAGCATATTGCCCAAGTGTGTCCAGATTTGCCCCCAGTGTGTCCAGCAATCTGCCCCAGTGTGTCCAGCAATCTTCCCCAGTATGTCAAACATATTACCCCCAGTGTGTCCAGCATTGCCCCCAGTGTGTCCAGCAATCTGCCCCAGTGTCCAGCACTGCCCCCCGTGTGTCCAGCAATCTGCCCCAGTGTCCAGCATTGCCCCAGTGTGTCCAGCATTCTGCCCCAGTATGTCCAGCACTGCCCCCAGTGTGTCCAGCAATCTGCTCCAGTGTCCAGCACTGCCCCCAGTGTGTCCAGCAATCTGCCCCAGTGTCCAGCATTGCCCCAGTGTGTCCAGCAATCTGCCCCAGTGTCCAGCATTGCCCCAGTGTGTCCAGCAATCTGCCCCAGTGTCCAGCATTGCCTCAGTGTGTCCGGCAATCTGCCCCAGTGTCCAGCATTGCCACAGGGTCTCCAGCACATAAGTCAGACATAGAGAAAAAAAAAGTAAAATCCTCACCTCTCCCGTTCCCAGCGCAGGTCCGATGTACTCAGCGTCTCTCCGTCTCTGCAACGCTCAGGACAGAGAGGCTGAGCACGCAGTGATGACGTCATCGCACCCTCGGCCCTGAGATGTCGCAGAGTCAGGGAGCGCTGAAGACACTGCAGCTGCCACAGGAACCAGGAGAGGTAAGTATTAAAGGGGGGCCCAATGCCAGCGCTGGCACCGGGGGGGTTAGCGGGGCCCCTGGTCGTGGCGGCGGTCGGCGCCGCCCGAAGATTTAAAGGGCCCGCGTCTCTTTTTTTTTTTCTTCCTCCTCCTCCTCTCTGGGTCGGGGCCCACCGGGCATTTTACCGGTATCCCGGTGGGCCAGTCCGACGCTGCTTGCTGTAGCTCCTCTCCACATTCCTTGTGGCTCCGCTCTGCTTTGCTGCAGAAACCTCTCGCTGCAGCTCCTCTCTGTATTCCTTGCGGTTCTGCTCTGCTTAGCTTTTGTTGCTACACTATCTCTTGCTGCTCTACCATTCCTATCCGCAGCCTTGCGGTTCTCTTCCTGTGTGAACAGGTCCCAACCTGTTCCTTCATTCTCCTTTCCTTCTAGCTTGTTTCCGTGCCTACATCTCCTGTGTGAACAGGTCCCTACCTGTTCCTTCATATTTCATATTCATTCCTGCACCTCCTGTGTGAACAGGTCCCTACCTGTTCCTCCACACTACATATCCATATGCAGCGCCCCAGAGACCTGGTCGTTGCAGTATTTTCGCTCTGCCACAAGGAGGAGTGATGGTATGTCTGATGGCACTAAAGGAGTTCACCTGACCAGGTATCACAGTCACACACTACACTTCACACTCCAGCCACCAGGGGGAGCAAAAGGTTCTATGTATTAGGCCACTCACACTCTGGTAAAACTGGGAGTCGGATAGGAAGTTAGAGAGAAGCTGACTGGGTTTTGCCCAGGTAACATCTAGTGAGAGAGAGAGTTGCTTGGGAAGACTCAAGGATGTCCCTGTCAGGGGTGGGATCCTGGCAGTGGCCTAGCACGAGACAGATCGTTACGGAGCCGTGCCTGCACCTCATTGCGGCGGCATCCTAAGAAAGGACACGAAGCGAAGTATATTGTGGAGAAGTGAGAAACGAGATCACAGCACAAAGGGGATAGAACCAGGAGGAGTCGTGCCCCAAGATCGGCAACATCCTTCTGAGGCACGTAGCCGGCGGCCGGAACGCTGAGGAAGTAATAGGCTCTACGCATTACTTTGAACTACGGCAGGGCAGTTAACTCTAGGTTGGCTGTCTCACCTTTACACCTAATGAAGACAACGGAGGCAATTGTGGGAGAGGGGCGTCTCTAGGGTCCCTATAAAATAACTCCAGGCCTACCCCGTCATATGGGTGCGTCCTATCCAAACCATCTGGGGGACGGAGAGAAAGAGCAGAAACATACACGACAGTTGTGAGGACTATCCCGTGGTGCTCAGCAGGGAGGTACTACAACACACAGGCGCTAGTAGGAAGGCTACTGATTTCCACCTGCAAAGGGAACTCTGGATGTGCCTTCGGACCGGCCGGTCTCAGCCAGCCCTGTTAGCAGTGCTCTGGATTGCGGATGCCGAAGCCTTCAGTAAAGAGGTAAAGAGACTGCAACCCTGTGCCCTCGTCATTTACTGCGACCTACACCATTACCATCTACTCATCAAGGGAAGCCCTGGGGACATACTTCACCTGTGGGAGGTTACAACATCTAGCTGCCATTCCATCACCCCAGCGGACCCATAGCAGCGTCGGTCACCCTGACCGAATACCACAGGTGGCGTCACAAACACTTAACAAACTCTCACCTACACCTTTATTTGGGCGCCCCTAAGCAGGGCCACGGACTGGGTCGGGCCACCGTGACACCCCTAGAACCGAGACCGAGGGACCCGGTACCAAGTACCCCACTGCCCTGCGTTTGGGGGCCGCTCCACATACCTGCACCTCCAGTGTGAACAGGTCCCTACCTGTTCCTTCATAAACCACATCAACCAGTCCTGTGTTCTCTGCCGTGCCTTCCAATCCCGTGTTCCTGCCAGTCCTGTGTTTCCTGCCGTCCTAGCCACTCCTGTGTTTTCTGCCGTCCCTGCCAGTCCTGTGTCTCTGCCAGCCCTGTGTTCTCTGCCGTGTCTCTGCCAGCCCTGTGTTCTCTGCCGTGTCTCTGCCAACCCTGTGTTCTCTGCCGTGTCTCTGCCAGCCCTGTGTCTCAGCTGTGCTAGCCTACTCGTCTGAGTTTCAGCCGTGCTCTTCTGCCAGTCCTGCCTGATGCCCGCACCAATCCTGGTGTTCCTGTCTCCCAAGTGGGATCAGCAGCCACAGCCAGACACCACCCTGGAGTAGCACCTGGCAGTTGCCTGCTGCACAAGCCTGACCTCACCATTAGGGGCTCCAGTGAAAACCCAGGCAGCTGTCATAGTCACGCCCCTTCCAGGGTAGTCTGGTTTGTGGCACAGTGGGGCCACAATCCCCCCGAGCTCACGCCCACCAGTCAGGGCGTGAGCTGTTGTGATTCGGTTCGTGGGCTCCCCCGGTGGTCTCTTGTGGTACTGGTGTCCTGCAAGCTTTGCCTTCTCAGTTCACCTGTTCCTATCAGGATGTGGGAGTATCCTATTTAACCTTGCTCCTCAGTCATTCTAATGCTGGCCATCAATGTATCCAGAGTGATTCTGTTGCATGTTCCTGCTCCCAGTTTTCTGCTCAGCTAAGTTGGACACTTTAGTCCTTAAGTCTATTTTTGTATGTTTTGTCCAGTTTGCACTTATGTGAATCTCTGCAGCTGGAAGCTCTTGTTGGGCTGAAATTACCACTCCAGTGGCATGAGTTGTCACATGAGTTAAGGTAATTTCAGGATGGTGTTTTGAAGGGTTTTGCAGCTGACCGCGAAGTCCTCTGTTGTATCTTTCTGCTATTTAGTTAGCGGGCCTCTCTGTGCTAAATCTGCTTTCATACTACGTGTGTCTTTTCATCTGCTCTCACCGTTATTATATGTGGGGGGCTGCTATCTCCTGTGGGGACATTCTCTGGAGGCAACCCAGGACTGTGTTTTCTTCTACCAGGGGTAGTTAGTTCTCCGGCTGGCGCGCGGCATCTAGAGACAACGCAGGAATGCCCCCTGGCTACTTCTAGTGTGGTGTGTAGGTTTAGCATCGCGGTCAGCTCTAGTTTCCATCACCCGAGAGCTTGTCCGTTTATTCTATGCTTCTGATGTTTCCTTGCCATTGGAAACCATAACAGTACCACAAGAGACCACCGGGGGAGCCCACGAACCGAATCACAACAGTACTACTGTTATGGTTTCCAATGGCAAGGAAACATCAGAAGCATAGAATAAACGGACAAGCTCTCGGGTGATGGAAACTAGAGCTGACCGCGATGCTAAACCTACACACCACACTAGAAGTAGCCAGGGGGCATTCCTGCGTTGTCTCTAGATGCCGCGCGCCAGCCGGAGAACTAACTACCCCTGGTAGAAGAAAACACAGTCCTGGGTTGCCTCCAGAGAATGTCCCCACAGGAGATAGCAGCCCCCCACATATAATAACGGTGAGAGCAGATGAAAAGACACACGTAGTATGAAAGCAGATTTAGCACAGAGAGGCCCGCTAACTAAATAGCAGAAAGATACAACAGAGGACTTCGCGGTCAGCTGCAAAACCCTTCAAAACACCATCCTGAAATTACCTTAACTCATGTGACAACTCATGCCACTGGAGTGGTAATTTCAGCCCAACAAGAGCTTCCAGCTGCAGAGATTCACATAAGTGCAAACTGGACAAAACATACAAAAATAGACTTAAGGACTAAAGTGTCCAACGTAGCTGAGCAGAAAACTGGGAGCAGGAACATGCAACAGAATCACTCTGGATACATTGATGGCCAGCATTAGAATGACTGAGGAGCAAGGTTAAATAGGATACTCCCACATCCTGATAGGAACAGGTGAACTGAGAAGGCAAAGCTTGCAGGACACCAGTACCACAAGAGACCACCGGGGGAGCCCACGAACCGAATCACAACAGTGAGCGTGACACTTGTCTCCTCTAACTATCTCAAGCCATGGCTCCTACTTGAGCACAGACCATTGTCTTGTTCCTTGTCTCCTCTACCTATCTCCATCCATGGCTCCTCCTTGAGCACAGACCATTGTCTTGTTCCTTGTCTCAGGTCACACTTTTTTGTCACAGATGACCAATAATGAAATACATTGAAGGGTCCAACAAAAGTGGAAACCAATTTTTCCTAGTGAGTCACTTTTTCTTTTATATTTTCTATGAATTTGGGTTTAAAGTATACACCTGTATACTACGTGTGCACAAATGTAGCAGATAGAAAATATGGCATGTTACTGAAGGGAGGTTGCTGATAATTATAGTATAGACCGGCTCGCAACTCCATCCTGCAGAACGTGAATACAATTTGTGCGGAATTGCTGTACACTTTAAGGCTACACTGTCTATCTCATTAACACCCACCTCTCTATGGACACGACTGAAGTGACAATGTGAGAGGAGACCTGGAGCTTTGTAAAGCAAAGATGAATGTGCTAACCCTTATGATGACAACATTCCCGCTATTGCATCTCTGGGGAGTGTTATACTAATTCTGTCTATTCGAAGACCATGCTGGATAGGTTAGAAAAATAAATATCTCTTTCTTTTCTTCATTATTCCGAGTAGCAGAATGCATGGCACAGACCCCGTTATTGCAAGCGGTTAAGTCCTTGTGTCATGCAGAATCTCTTAAAGAATGTTGCATGGACAACATACAGTACCTAGCAATGTGTTGATTGCCAATTGGGCCAGTTGTTGGAACCACAAACAGTAAATTGAGATCTTAGAGGAAGACTAAAATATAATCTCACATGATGATCATTGGATGATCACCATGTACCCAAGTACAATTCAATTCACTGGTCTGGCGTCCAGTCTGGTCCTTCCATCATAGACCGTCTTCACTTCTGCACCTGATAAACCACCTCCTATGGGAAACCAGACTGGATGCCGGACCAGCAGCAGAATGGAATTGCTCATCTCTAATCAATCCTGTTTTATTTACCCCAAAATGAATCCATATTTCTAACATACTGATTAATACAATAACATTACAGAATGGCTTGATCTGTATTAAACCAAAGTTTAGCAGCTAATAGAAGTATTCCGTTCCCTTAAAGATCTCCACTGAAATGTTAGCAAAGGTTGTACTGAATGTATATCTTAGTTTCTTTCTTGTAAATTCCATTTTCATACCCACATCACTAAACCGCTGGTTGCAGCCAAGTTAATTTCATATATTTGGTTTTAGGGAAGAGCACTTTACTATTTGGTCAACATGGCACAAAAAAAAAGAATGATATTTGCCCTGCTAATAAAATCTGCGAGATAAATATATTTACATATTCCAGATTCATCAGCTGAAAGAAATAGCTGGAGGTATCAATATCTAATTTATTCCTACCCACGGCATTAAGAGAGCAAATAATATCATTAGCCTGTTGCCAAAGCATGATTTTTACCGGCCTAAGAAAATATTGAATCTTATTAATTTTGTTTAATTAAACTTTATTAACCTTAAATTCGGGATAAAGCCTTGACAAAGCAGACAGAAGGAAATCTCCATATTCCAAAGGTCCGTTCTTTGTCTCCGACATTAAACAATGACTATGACCCCGGAGAAGCTTTTCTTTGTTTATAGAGAAAAACACCCGCAAGATTGAGAAAACTCATAAAGTACGTTGTAAGGAAATTAAACTCAAGCTTTAAGGACAAATAAAGCAAATAATACTATTGGTTTGATAAAAGAACCACTTATAAGATGCAGACTTTTTCAATATTGGAACTGCAAGATTCATCATTTGCTTTTTTTTATCACTTTTTTTCTTCTTTTGTCTTGTGGTATTCATTGACTTTTTTTGAGCCAAATTCTTCAAAATGGCACAAGTGGTTACATAGGTTGAAAAAAAGACCTCGGTCCATCAAGTTCAACCTTTCTCCATCAATTATACATTTTGTCACTAAATAAACTATAACTCCCAATGTTATGTGTACTGAGGAAATAATACAGCCTGTTTTTCAGGGTACTGCCCCTCATCATTGCAAAGTATGAGATCTGGTTTGGCTGTCTGAGAGGCGCCTGACTGGCATCCAAGGGGTAATATTTCTCCTTGGGGAGAGTGTCATGTCAAGCCTGCCATGCCAAGGTAAGGAGACTTTTAAGCCTTGCAATGCTCCTCTGGGTAGTCAGATCTCACACTTTGCACTAATGAGGGGCAGTAGCCCAAAACAGTGTCTACAAATTGAGATTATGGTTTGGCTTTTATCCTATGTCATGTGGCAGGGCATGTTAAATGGGTCAACATTGACTTTTAGGATTGCTACTTCTAATAGGTGGCACTAGAGTTCTAGCTCTCTTCCTCTTTGAAGAGACAATTTGCATATTTAATTTCCCAGAGGAGCATTGCATCGCTTAAGTCTCCTCACCTTGGCATGGCATTTTTAAGGTAAGTTCACACAGGGTGTTTTTGCTGCTTTTTTTATGCTAATTTTCAGCTGCTTTTTACAGTACCAGCAAAGCCTATGAGATTTCAGAAATGTCATGCACACACATTGAGTTTTTGTGTGATCAGTATTTTTTGCTTTGCAGTGTTTTTTTTACATAGGGCATGTCACTTCTTTCAGCGTTTTTCACCCATTGACTTGAGTGGGTGGTAAAAATATACTGCAAATATGCTAGGTTGACTTTTCTTGCAGCGTATTCGCTGCAGAAAAGTCAAGGAGAGCCGGATGTGACATCACACCAGGCTCTGCTACATCTAGATGACAGGCTGCATAATGCGTTCATGCAGCCTGTCATCCAGCAGAGCGGACCCGATCCCAATTCGCTTGAATGGGGCGTCCGACATTACAGTGTTTGACACACTGTTATATGCATGACAGCGTAGCAAACACCGCTTCTGATTGGCGGGGAAATGCTCCCCGCCGGTCAGAGAGTCGAGGCTCCCATGCTGTCAGAAGACAGCGGGAGCGATCAGCTGTGATCGGAGGTATAAACTTCACCTCTGATCACAGGTGTCAGCTGATGGGACTACTGCTCCCATCAGCTGACACCTACAGCCGCTAATTACAGTGAGAGCAGGAGCGGCGGATAGGAGTTTCATCTGCCGCTCCTGCGCTATAAGTAAATATTTTTTTTTTAAAACGGCGTGGGTTCCCCCCTAATTTTGATAACCAGCCAGACAAAGTTCACAGCTGGGGACTGAACCCCAGCTGTCAGCTTCAGCAATCCTAGTTATCAAGAATAGAGGGGTCCTCACACTTTTTAAAAAAAATTATTTAAATAAATAATTTTAAAAAACAGCGTGGGGTCCCCCCCATTTTTGACAACCAGCCTTGGTAAAGCTCACAGCTGGGGGATGGTATTCTCAGGCTGGTAAGGGGTCTTTGATATAGCCCCCCCCCCAGCCTAAAAATAGGAGCCCACAGCTGTTCAGAAAAGGCACATCTATTAGATATGGCCAATTCTGGTGCTTTGCCTTGCTCTTCGCACTTGCCCTGTTGCGGTGGCAAGTGGGGTAATAAGGGGTTAATGTCACCTTGTTATTGTAAGGTGACATTAAGCCAGCTTAGTAATGGAGAGGTGTCAATAAGACACCTATCCATTACTAATCCTATAACAGTTAAAGGGTTAAATAAACACACACACATGCAGAAAAAAGTCTTTTAATGAAATAAAACACCACACAGTTTTGACCATCTTTTTATTGTTCTGCCATTCCAAATCGAAGCCCTCGATCTTCTGTAATAAAAATAAAATAAAAAAGCAGAAGTATATTTCCTGATCCGTCGTAGTCCAATATAACGAGTGTCCCATGCAGTTTCTGGGGGAGATAAAGCTTACAACCGGGAGCGCTGCTAATGCGACCTCTCCCGGCTGTAAGTTACTGGGGAATGAATGAGACGGAGCTCAGTAACTAGCGGTGACGTCACCGAGCCTGCGCCCACTCACAGCCTGACCTGAGGTAACCTCTGGACCGTGGGAAAATGCCAGGGAAGAGGATACCTCAGGTAATATATGTATCTATCTATTCTATCTATCTATTCTATCTAATCTAATCTAATTCTATCTATTTAATCTAATTCCCAAAGGACTCTGTTTATCAACCACTGAGGACTCTCAATTCTAAATATTTTTCTATTCTATCTATTCATTCTATCTACCTACAGGAAGTTGTTTTTTTTTCTCTGTGTGCACTCAACTTTATTGGCATGCACAAAGAGAAAAAAAAGCATGAAAAATCGCACCAAAAACACCACAAAAAAGCACCAAAAATGCATCTAAACCTGTATTTTCTTTCAGCTTCTTTCCTGCCAAGATGATCAGGTTTTGCTGCAGAAAAAAACGCAGCAAAAATGCCCTGTGTGAACTTACCCTTAAAATGCCACTGTACGCAAGGAGAAATGTTGCATCTAGGATGAAGATCATATATTTAAACTCTTTAGTGAAATATAATTATGAAAACAATGTAGATCTTCTAGCATTCAACCTGGAAAGATGAATAACAGTAATGCAATGTCACTGTAGTTGGCAGGTGACCACACCAGGTAGACAAGCAGTAGATATCTGACAAACTGATTTTTTTTTTTTTAATAGCGGTCATATTAGGTGAAATGCTATCACCATTCTTGGTCATTATGAGGCCATACACTAGTTTCATCTACACTAATCACCTAAAACATGTACAGATATAAAGGAAAAATCTGTACATTTTGAGGTTCTTCTAATAATGGCTTCTCATTGCTTCAGGGAATAAATAATATTTGCTTCTATAGGTGACACTGTTGACTTTGCCTATAACCAGTGACATCAAGCTAATGAGACCCCAAAACCCACCTGGTATCACACAACATTTGTAAGGACTCCAACTCATAGTCAATAGCAAATGGGAGGCAGAGTGTATTCCTCAGAAGTGATGATCATGGGAGATCACTAATGTAATATGGAGTCAGGGTTGTCCAAGCTTTTTAAACCCTTTAATGAACAGGTGATTTTTTTATTTTGCATTTTTTTATTTTTTTCCTCCACTTTTTATAAGAGCCATCACTTTTTTTGTTTTTCCTGCCTGCATAGCTTTATAAGGGCTCGATTTAAAAAAAAATAAATAAATTTGTGGAACGAGTTGTATTTTTAAATGAAATTTACCAGACAATGTATTGCAAAACGGTAAAACAATTCCAAGTGAGGCAAAATTGCAATGCAAAAATTGCAATTCCAGTATTTTTTTTTTGGGTCAGCATGGTTAAGGTGATATCTAAATTGTCCCATTTTGGCTCTATTTTAGTGGGTAAAATAAGTTTTAGGTGCCATTTTCTAAGACCCAAATGTTTGTGCATTTTTACATCACTTTTATGTGTTTTTGTTTTGTTTGTTTTTTTTTAAGTTTGACAATGTCGGTGGGGTTTTGTCTTTCCAGATGTTTTCACCTGATTCATCATTTGCAACTTTTTGAAAAATTGCAAGGGTTTTGAACACATGTACTCCAGTACTCCCGAATAAAGTAATTTTTCTATACGCCAGAAATTTTTGCCTCATTTTGTGTAATGTGTGACTCTTTGGACTATACAGTAAAGTTAAATAAAAGTTAGACAAAAATAAAGAAAAGTTAAAGCCAAAGATACAGACTATTTTTGACTCTGTGTAAAATTCATGAGCCGCATGTGCCATTTTGAAGAATTTGGTGCAAAAATTTGCAATGAAGAACACCAGACAAAAAGAAAAAATACTTTAAAAAAACAAAACAAATGATAAATTGGAGGTCTCCATTTTTTTTCCGCAACGACGAGCACTCACCATAGTGGCATTCTGTGCTTCCTATATTTTCAGGTATTGGATAAAAATCCCTACCGCCTTTTACTGCTCATTGTCATATTTTGAGCACAGCCTATGTTCGCAGCAGACATCCTATTACTTTCATTACTTCACCCACAGCTTCAATGAAGCGTTTTCCGTTATTTAATTTTCCAGCACAAATCTCCCACTCCCACTGCCCCGACTCTGTACACTTATCAGGAATCTCCGTCCAGCTGGAACATACAAAACTCTACCTAGGAAAAGAGAAAAAAAATCATGCAGATCTTGCTGTTTTTTCTTAATAACTCATATTGACACCAATGAAAAACTATAACTGCAGCCAGTCGAATTTATATTTATAGACACTTTTGCTTGCCTTTAAATACTGTAACCCTTCACTGTCCATATTTTAATGATATCCAAATGCAAACATGAGTTTGAACCCCAAATATATGCATTTAGGTATTTACTTAAATGCATGTGTTTGGGGTTAAAAATCATTTTTACATTCAGATAAAAAACAGTTGCTACTTGACTCCCCCAGCTAAGTACCCAGCATGGCCTCACCAGCCCTCTTCCATAGTTATGTGCCTTCTTGGCCACTATTATAATTCAGTGGGTACATCACCTACTTCTGTGTTCTCATGCTGTCTGTTTCAGCATCCAGTGACTGACAGCAGTGGTCATGTGTACAGAGGGGAGCTGGAACGATAAGGAATTCATCAGGCGAATTATGTTTTGTTCTTTTCTGGCCTTTACTACCAATAATTATTCAACTCATGTGGTAGAGGCCATAAAGGAAATGTCAGAATTACTGTTTTTAGTCTCTGCAACTCCTCCCAAAAATGCAATAAGCAGCATTCAAAACATTGCATGCACCCCAAAATGCTACCAATAAAAACAGTTCTTGCACAAATAAAACATCACACAGCTCCATGGTGCATAACAAAGTTATTATTTTTTTTACCACCATAATAATCTAATTACATTTGGTGTCATCATAATCGTACTGACCTGAACAAGCATGTCGCCAGGTCATTTTTACCTTGCAATTAATGCTGTAAAAGTAAAAACACTAAAATGGAGGAAATACGAAAGGGGCCCAATTTCTCACCGCTTTTCAATTTTTCAGTATATTATGTGATAAAGTGATTGGTGTCCTTCGAAACTACAACTTCTTCTGCAGATGACAAGCCCCAAACCAAAAAAAAAAAAACGTTTTTGGAAGTCGAGGAGGAAGAAAAGGAAGAGCAAAAATAGAAATTGGTTGCAGCGGGAAGAGGTTAATAAATTATTTTGCTATACAGCAGTTTCCAGACAATATAAGCAGTCTGGCTGACATCCCATATTTATCATGTTGGCTCTTAGCCAAAGACCGCAAATGATCCCTTCCTTCTGTACCTCATTCATCACAGTTTTAAAAACTATACAAGTAATGAAAGCAACATTGTATAAATACCAGGATTCCTACTAATCATTGGGAATCACAAAGTCTAAGCAAATCGTTCACGATCATATTGGTGCTCTGCATGGACTCTCCCAATCCCTTCTACGTCAGTAATGGCGAACCTTGAAGTCCCTAGACAAAATCTGTAATAGTGTCTCACACTTCCCATTGGCCATTTATAATATTGTTGTTTTTTTTTTGGCACAGAGCATTTGGTTCCCCCTTGTTACCAGGGCTAAATGCTTTAATGGGTATTCTTAATGTTGGAAGTTATATCCTATCCAAAGGATAGGGAATAACTTCCCGATCACTGGGGATCCAACAGTTGTAACCCCAACTGATTCTGACAATTGGGGCTCTTCAAAGCCCCGTTTGAATATAGCGTTGTCGATCATGTGCACTGAACTGCTATATTTAATCTTAATGAGATCGCTGGAGATAGATTGGCGCTGCACTTTGCTAGTCTTCAGACCTCAAGTAAGGATGAATGAAGCGGCAGTGCACAGTATTGACCATCGCTTAATTCACACAGGGCTCCCCAGTTTTCAGGGTCGGTGGAGGTCCCATCACTTGGATCCACAGCAATTGGGAAGCTATCCCCTATCCTAAGGATAGGAGAGAACTTTCAATCTTGAGGATACCCCTTTTAATGACATGTTACCTATTCTACCAACACTACAAATGTATTTGCTATGACCTTTTCACTGTCCTCCTAAGTTTGGCAGGAGCATTCACAAAATGCTAACATGTACGAGTATCTTTATGCAGAACAGACCCATCTAAATAACAAACAATTTAAATGTTATAGTAAAATAAAATGACGGTTAGTGGAGCACTAGGAACTACAGGACACAGGTATTTTGGGTGAATCCACAACGCATTTCGACGGTGCCCCGTCTTCATCAGGATGCATTTATCCTCCATTGGAGGCACCGTGCTGGAGCTGTGGTGGACTATCCATCTATCTGAAATATCTGCCTCCTTTGCGATCCCCTGAGACTACCTGACTGTTAATTTAAAAGTTATGACTGTGCTAAACAGAGGTTATCTATTGTTCCACATTAAAGAAACCTGTCATAAACTTCTACACCCTGAAACAGTTTATATGTTTGTGTAGCCCTTTAAAAGAGAAGCTAGTTGATTCTTTCTTGTCCCCCAAAGCAATGATTCCATGGCGGGAAACCGCGTTTTGAAGGTTTCTTTTAAGGTGTCTGATTTAGGGGGTGATGATGCACTTACAGCTCCTCAGCCTCACTCTGTAATCCCTGAATATCGCTATTCTCCTTTTGTTGATTGGCAGGTCATTGGCTCCAATGCAGCTCCTCAGTTTCACGCTGCCGGGTATCTGAGCCAATGTCCTGTCAATCACCCAGTGGCACTAGGCTATGAATACAGCATGAGGCTGAGAAGCTGTAAGTGCATAGTCACACCTCCAATGCATTTTCAGACACATACAGCCAAAAGAGTTGGCAACTTTTGAAGTTGTTCCAGAAAATGAAGTATTTCTCCCAGAAAATTATTGCAATTACACAGGTTTTGTTATACACGTTTATTTTATTTGTGTGTATTGGAGAAACACGAAAAAAAAAGAGAGAAGAAACAGGCAAATTGGATATATACCGTATTTTCCGGCGTATAAGACAACTGGGCATATAAGACGACCCACCAACTTTTCCAGTTAAAATATAAAATCTTCTTAAAAGTCGGGGGTCTTCTTATACGCCGTATGTCGTCTTATAGGGCCGGTGACTAATGTGCCTTTTGGGTGGGAGTGGTCCCGATGACGAAGAGGGGGCATCTCACAGGAAAGTGTAAGTGGAGTATCCCCCATTACCTCATTGTAGCTGCAGTGTGGGGTGCTGGGGAGCGGCGGCGGCTGCTCCTCTTTGTGCCGCGTGGGTGCTGTGGGGCAGCGGCTCTTCTTCGTGCAGCGTCGGGGCTCTGTGCTGTGGGGCGGCATATCTTCGTGCAGAGTCAGTTGGGGCTCCTCCGGCATTTCCTCAAAGCCCGGAGGCCCCGGCAGCTCCATTGCTGCGATGCGCATGCTCAGATTCAGATCTCGTCTCCCGAGATCAATGGAGCTGCCGGGGCCTCCGGGCTTTGAGGAAATGCCAGAGGAGCCCCGACTGACTCTGCACGAAGATACGCCACCGTCGCCCCACAGCACAGAGCCCCGACGCTGCACAAAGAGGAGCCGCCACCCCACAGCACAGCACCCACGTGGCACAAAGAGGAGCAGCAGCCGCCGCCTCTCCCCAGCACAGAGACCCCACGCTGCAGCTACAATGAGGTAATGGGGGATACTCATTCCTCACTTTCCTGTGAGACGCCCCCTCTTCATCATCGGGACCACTCCCCCCCACCCACCATATACACATTGGTGTCTGCACTCGGCGTACAAGACGACACCCGGCGTATAAGACGACCCCCGACTTTTAAGAAGATTTTCAGGGGTTAAAAAGTCGTCTTATACGCCGAAAAATACGGTACTTTCACATAAAACCCCAAAAGGGGGCTATACAAAATTGTTGTCAGTCTCAGCTTAATATTTGGTTGCACACTCTTTGAAATAAATAAGAGCAATCAATTTCCTTTGTGTGTATTGGAACAACACAAAAAGACAGAGAAAAAAAAGCAAATTTGACATAATTTCACAGAAAACCACCAAAATGGGCCAGAAAAAAAATTGTTGGCACTTTTATTATTATTTATTATTATTATTTATTGTTATAGCGCCATTTATTCCATGGCGCTTTACAAGTGAGGAGGGGTATACATAATAAAAACAAGTACAATAATCTTGAACAATACAAGTCATAACTGGTACAGTAGGAGAGAGGACCCTGCCCGCGAAGGCTCACAATCTACAAGGGATGGGTGAGGATACAGTAGGTGAGGGTACAGGTAAACAACTTTGTTTCAAGCATGTATTGCTCATTCAAACTCACCTGTGGCAAGTAACAGGCGTTGGCAATATGAAAATCACACCTGAAACTAGATAAAAAGGCGAGAAGTTGACTCAATCTTTGCATTGTGTCTGTGTGCTAAACTAAGCATGGAAAACAGAAAGAGGAGAAGAGAATAATGATGAGCGAATATCGTTACTCGAGATTTCTCAAGCATGCTCGGGGGTCCTCCGAGTATTTTTTAGTGCTCGGAGTTTTAGTTTTTAGCGCCGCAGCTGAATGATTTACATTTCATAGCCAGCAAAAGTACATGTGGGGATGCCCTAGCAACCAGGCAACCCCCACATGTACTTATGCTGGCTAACAGCTGTAAATCATTCCGCTGCTGCGCAGAAAACTAAAACTCCGAGCACTAAAAAATACTTGGAGGAGTATCATCACTAGAAGAGAACTGTCTGAGAACTTGAGAACCAACGTTGTTGAAAGATATCAACAATCTTAAGGTTACAAGTCCATCTCCAGAGAAATTGATGTAGCTTTGTCGACATTGCGCAACATAATCAAGAAGAAATCTCGAGTAACGAGTATATTCGCTCATCACTAGAAGAGAACTGTCTGAGAACTTGAGAACCAACGTTGTTGAAAGATATCAACAATCTCAAGGTTACAAGTCCATCTCCAGAGAAATTGATGTTGCTTTGTCAACATTGCGCAACATAATCAAGAAGTTTCCAACTCATGACATTGCAGCTAATCTGCCTGTGTGTGGACAGTAGAGAAAAATTGATGAACGGTTGCAACGCAGGATAGTCCGGATGGTGGAAAAGCCACCACAATCAACTTTCAAAGAAATTCAAGCTGTTCTGCAGGCTCAGGGTGCATCAGTGTAAGAGCAAACTATCCAGCGACATTTGAATTAAGTGAAACACTGTGGCAGGAGACCCAAGAAGACCCCACTGCTGACACAGATACATGAAAAAGCTTGACTGCAGTTTGCCAAAATGTATGCGAGTCAGTCAAAATCCTTCCATGAAAGTGTTTTGTGGACGGATGAGATCAAGATGGGGCTTTTAGGTAAAGCAAAACATTCTACTGTTTACCAAAAATGGAATGAGGCATACAAAGAAAAGAACACAATACCTGCAGTCAAATATGATGGAGGTTCAAAGATGTTTTAGGGTTGTTTCTGCCTCTGGCACTGGATGCCTTGACTGTGTGCAAGGCATCATGAAATCTGAAGATTAACAATGGGTCACAATGTAGTACACAGTGTCAGAAAGCTGAGTTTGCATCCTAATTCATGGGTCTTCCAGCAGAACAAGGACCCCAAACATAATTCAAGAAGCACCCATAAATGGATGGAAACAAAGCACTGGAGAGTGATGAAGTGGTAAGCAATGAGTCCGTATCTAAATCCCATTGAACACCGGTGGAGAGATGTTAAAATTGCTGTTGGGAGAATTGCAAAAGGAGAGTCCATAATTTCAGTTGAGAGATGTAAGAAGCTTGTAGATGGTTATAGGAAGTAATTGATTGCTGTTATTTATTTCAAAGAGTGTGCAACCAAATATTAAGCTGAGGCTGACAACAATTTTGTCCAGCCCCCTTTTGGGCTTTTGTGTGAAAGTATATCCAATTTGCCTATTTCTTCTCAATTTTTTTTTGTATTGCTCCAATACACACAAATAAAATAAACATGTATAACAAAACATGTGTAATTGTAATAATTTTCTGGGAGAAATATCTTCATGGGTGCCAACACTTTCAGCCATGACTGTATATACTGAACTTCAAACCCCTCTTTCTCAATGCTAGATAATCGCTTTGGGATCATAAAGAGATCAACTGGCTCACATTTTAAAGGGCTACACAGTCACACAAATGGTTTGGGGGCATTGAAGGTTCCCTTTAAAGTACAAATGACCATAATGGAACCATGAAACATGATTGGTGGACAGAACCACAGGCTGAAGACCTGTCATTCTGTAAAAATACTCTATTGGTGCATACGTTTTATCTGTATCTATGTATAAATTTGAGCGTAAAGCATGCACAAAAAAATATATATTTTTTCCTCTTTTCGGATACATACTTCTGAAGAATAATGTACGGTGCGCTGCAGTATACCACTGCCGCCCGCTTCCTAAGCAAGGAGACAGATTCAGAGCTCTTGTACTCCTCCAACACTAGACAGGCAGAGCTACCCCCTCGCAAGCAGGAAGTCGGGAGGCTGGGGGAGTAGCGTGCTCCTGAAGACTGAAGATGAGAAAATCCTTTTAGAGAAATGCACTCTTTCCAGTTTTACATACAGAGTGGTGGAGCTGTCCAATACTTGGTGCTGAATCTTACTGTTTGCACCTGATATTGCACTTGATATTATTTGTTCCATATTGACTACTAATGATAATAATAACAGAGGGTGCCTGGTGGTGAACCCTTCAAACATGCTCAATTGAGGTTTTATTTTTAATGGGTTTTTTTACAAATTACAGGGATTTTAGTTTTTTTATATATATGTTTTTGAATTCTTCAAATATTCAAACACTTTCAGCCTGCAATAATTTTGTGTCAGTGAGTAATGGGTTAAGCACGCTATACTCATTGCTTTCGGTGTATATGGATATTGTATCCCTTGCTGACAGAATATCACAGTCCTTGTGCCTGATTTAGTAAATAATGACCCTTAGGCAATGGTTAATGCTCAGCCAGAATGTGAATTGCTCCTTAACTTCATGAAACAAGTCAGTGGAAGTGATTTCAGACCTCAATATTGCCCTATATTTAATCAATACGATCATTCATATGAACCAACAGAGGTCATTGTGGGCTAACATTAGTGAGCGCAACGCAACGGAAAATACAAAAATAATGGCTACAGCACATTTAAGAAGAATCACTAAATAAAACTAGGGACCCTCAAAGGGTTTTTCCATTTAAAGAATGAAGATGTCTTGGTTGATTATACCATAGGTCCTGCTCTTCCTTGAGAAGCTCCGTTTCTATTGGGGTCTTGTAATACCTGGTTACTTAGATTCGGAGATGCTCTGCAGCAGCTCTCAACACTGTCTCCTAAAGGTAGTAGTTTTGGTCAGCATTTCATCAGTATTTATAAGCCAAAACCAGGAGTGGCCCCAAAACATGGAAAAGAGGTGAATTTTTCAATTATGGTGTTTTTTTTCTGTAGGTTTAACTCCTGATTTTGGCTTTTAAATACTTTTTGCAGAACAGATTGATTGCACACTAGGATTGTAAAAGGATATGAGAGTTTGCAGTTCAGCCATAGAGAAAGGGAGAAAAAGACCACATTAGATACATACTCTATGTTATACTAATGTTCTGTTCAACTGTAGCAGTGAAGAACATGAATGTAGTAGTCTGAAAACAATACACAGATTCTGTTAATAAAAGAAGAGAGATCAGAGAGGTGCCAGTAGTGCTAGACTTGCTGTGATTGATCAAGAATATGTTGGGTCTGGCATCTGTTCTGCTACATTTAAATTACTATAACACATTTTTATTTTTTTATTCTTAATGCACTAGAATGCAGCAGCAAGCCGTCACAATAGATTTTACAGAAAAAAAATTAAGCTGTGTCAGGTAATGATAATATAGCTGCTTGTGATGAGCAAACACCCCCCCCCCCCCCCAAGTTTTTGCATTTCTTGGGCAAATCTGTTTGTAAAGGGCAAAAATAATTATTTAGAAAAAAAAAATACAACATAAAATCCCACAAAATCCAGACATATGATTATAACTGTGTACCTCCCAAAGTGTGTGTGTGTGTTGCAAACTATTTTTATTTCACATGTTTTACTAGTAAAATTTTATATCCAAACACTCCACACCAATATAATCCCCTCCAGGTGATGCCTTTGTGACCTGCAACTACCTTGCATTTTTTATTATGTTATTTTTAGGGAAAAAGAATAGAAGTCTGTTAAAAAAAATGTAAAAAATGTAGACATTTAATGCATGGAATACTTAACTCTGAAAGGTCAGCCACAAAATATTAAATAATAATCTAAAATTATTTTATATGTGAAATGTAGAAAATGCTGTTCAGAGAACTTACTTAAGTTCAAATTTTATTATTTTGCTGTAGGTTCGAAACTGGGACCAAAATTGAATCCTCCAGTTCTAAATTCTGTTTCCATCGCCTACCATGATTTGATAGATTGTGACCTTCATCATACTACGGTAGTTGTGAAATCCTTAGAGCTTTTCTTGAATTGTTTGTGATCCAAGTAGAAGATAGAAATAGTGCAGGTCAAGTTTAGAAAGAATTGTAATCTGTTTCTTCCTTATGTTCCTAGGACAAACCTGAGGCCATGTCCAATATTTCAGATGTAAGAATATAGAGCTACCAGAGTGGGTTCTTTCCATGATCTTCCGTTAAGATGCCATAAATTACAGTTTTGGCTCCAGAACCATCTATACAGGTAGGTACATGCTAAAATATCATAAAGGGACGTTATATAGACAACCTTTATTTCCTCCTTCTATCCTTACATCTTCCTACTACAAAACACTTGATCATGCATGAATGCTAGACACCCATCATACATTTGTCAGCTAGTAATGCCAAGTCAGGGGTCCCAAATTCCCCTTTGTTAATTAATAGAGCGGTAATGCATATGTTTGACCGCTGCTCCGTCAATCCCATAGAAGTGAATGGAATAATGGTCACACGTATTATTACTGCTCCTTTCAGAAGACTTTAGGACTCCTGCTCTTTGAATTACTGGGGTCACAATGGACAAATATTAATCACCTCTACTGTGGATAAATGTATTTAGCGGGCTAGCCTATTTAAAGGGATTATTCACCTTTTGAGGACTTTTTATTATTATTACTTAAAGCGAACCATCAGCAGGATTTTACTAAGTAAACTAGAGGCATTGTCAGGTTGGCACTGTTAAACTGATTAAAATGATACCTGGAATGAAGAAATCAGTCTTGTGGTTCTTGTGTAATTAGTCTTAGAAGTTTTCAGTTAATGATATGCCTGTGCTCTGGGGCAGGACTGTAGGCAGAGTCTGATCTTCCTGCCCTAAGCCAGACAAACCAAGAAGAGACCTGTCCACAGGCCGCCCCAAAGCACAAACATAATCTTCATCACAGAGACAGACTGTTTGTGCTTCAGGGCAGCCTGTGGGCAGGTCTCTTCTTGGTTTCTCTGGCTTAGAGCAGGAAGATGAGACTCTTCCTACAGTCCTGCCCCGATTTACGAGAATCTCATTAACTGAAAACTTCTAACACTGATTACACAAGAACCACAAGAAGGATTTCTTCACACTAGATATCATTTTAATCAGTTTAACGTTGCCAACCTGACACTGTCTGTAGTTTACTTAGCAAAATACTGCTGACGGATTAGCTTTACATGCATGTTTCATGCTAGAAAATCATTTTTGCAGTAGAGTTTCGTTGAAAATTTTGCACCATTTTGGCTTTTACAGACTGTTTTGTTTTCCTGCACATTTATCTTTGATGTGATCTGTGGTCATAAATGAGCTGAGAGGAGCTCATAAAAGACAGATAAAATGTTACAAACTCTCCTATCAGGCCATCAGATTCTCAGTTAACTCATTTGGCCGTGTGCAATAGGCAATGCAACATAATTGCTATATAAGGCAAATGGTGCAAATTTTTCACTGAAACCCAATTGCAGAAATTATTTTTAGCCTAAAGTACAAGTATTTAAGCAAAAAAATGTAATGCTAAGATTTATGATGATCTCATGCCATGGCTGCCAGGTAATATTTTGCTCCAGATACAATGTGGGCACACTTTACAGCAGATTGTAGCAAATGGCATACATAAGTCTACTTCATCTGTAGTTGTAGAACGAGAGGAAACCAAAAGCCCTGAAAATAACGTGCAGCATTGTTTCTAATAGCAAATACATCGCCAGCTGCCAGGTCCATAAAAAGTCTCTCCAGTCCTCTACAGACACGAACTAGGAAATAAATTGTGTAGTGCTCACTTTAATGTTATTATATAACATATCCCAAGTCACAAAGAAAAGGCTGCGGCAACGCAAACTGCAATTTTCTGCCTCTCATTAGTCCCCGAATTTCAACGTGGGGGACCCAGCCAACATACGTGTGTTTGGGCTCCTTTCCATTGCACTTTATCTACAAGAAAAGCAGCTTGATTAGAAAAAAAAATATCAGGAAATGTCACAGAAAGAACAAAGGAAAAACTGTGACAATACAAAGAGAACAGCTCCTGGAGAGCGCATTGTTGTAAATGTTAAAATCCTTATAAATATTCAACAGGGCAACGAATGAAAAGATTCAATTATTCATGGGCAGATCCCGCCCGGCCAGGAAGCTAAATGTTTTCTAGAGGATGGAGCTTGCGCTAATTTGGATCTCTCATTTTTTGGCACAGCCACAGACTGTACAGGGGAGGGGGAGATGTGATATAGGAGGGAGAGTGACTGAAAACAAGGGGGACCGGGAGACAATTACAGAATGGGAAAGAAATGGAGAGAAATGACAATAAGTAGGAAATAAGATGTAAAGAGAGAAGATGGATGGGTGGAAGGATGGATGGATATGAGATAGATATAGACAGACATGAGATAGAAAGATGAATAGATAGATATTAGATATATGATAGATAGATAGATAGATAGATAGATAGATAGATAGATAGATAGATAGATAGATAGATAGATAGATAGATAATAGATATGGGAATAAATAGTGAGATAGATAATAGATGGATAGATAATGGATGTATATATAATAGATAGTTAATAAATAGATGATAGATAGATAGATAGATAGATAGATAGATAGATAGATAGATAGATAGATAGATAGATGATATATAGACAGAGAATAGATAGATAATAGATATGGGGATAGATAGTGAGATAGATAATAGATGGATAGATAGATAATAGATAGATAATAGATAGATGCTAGATAATAGATAGATAGATAGATAGATAGATAGATAGATAGATAGATAATAGATAGATGCTAGATGATAGATAGATAATAGATAGATAGATAGATAGATAGATAATAGATAGATGCTAGATGACAGATAATAGATAAGACAGATAGATAATAGATAGATAATATAGATAGTGTGGTCTCCCATTCTTTGAGCTGGGCATGATATTTGTATAGCTTCCCATTGCTGGGTGTCCACAGTTGGGTCCCAGTCCTGCTTGGCCCTTATTCACATTCAGCTAACTTTTGATACATGAAAAGGTTTTATTACTCGAGGTTAGGACTGTCCTGATTGGGTGCACCTTGGCATTGGTGGGATGATGGCTTTTACGCTTTTTTTTAATCAAAAACAGTGTTTACTAAGTACCCTGCAATATTTATATGCACTATTGCTTTTTACTTGCTTACAGCAGGGTATATGCTCATTTTGTTTCTATCTTAGGTTTTAATATAGATAAATAATGGCTAGATGAACAGATGATAGATAATAGATGATAAATGAACAGATGATAGATAATAAATAGATATATAGATAGATAATAGATAATACATGGACAGATGATGTGATAAAGAAATATATGGGTAGATAGGTGGTTAGATATAAATGGATGGATAGATGAGTAGATAGATTAGTAGATGGATAGGATAATAGATAGAAAATTAGATAAATAAAGTTTATTTTTCCTGGCCAGTCACACTTTGGTCACGGATTGGTGACCAGTAGATAATGATCATGAATATATGTAAGTATATTTATACATTTAGATGTATATATTTAAATATTCATGATCATTATCCACTGATCAGTGACCACAGTGTAAAAATAGAGGTAACTAGATTGCTTTTTATATTGATTAGAGTCATCAAGGATGGCCAGTCACCTTGTGATCTATTGGTCCACGGTCAGGAATCAGCCTGTAGATTGTGATCAATCATTTGGAAATGTCTAATATTCAGATTGGGGTTTCTTTAAGATAGTTAGATATAAAATGGGTGAGCTTGATATGGGCTGATTGGAGATACATGGATGGATAGACCAACAGCCACATTCTGTAGAAGATCTGTTGGGGCAGAAGGTAGTGGAATCCAAGTCCAACAGATATACATCTTGATCGGGGTTTTGAAAAAAAAAGTCCTATGAGAGGACAGAAAAGTTGCACTAAATGGGGGTTAATAAAACAGACTTTATACTCTGTAGCAAGGCCAGGTAGGTGAGGGTTAAGTCCTAGCATTGCAGGTCTTGATTAGTGATGAGCGAATTTGTTTGGAAAACGATCGCCAAACATAAATTCGGCACGAATATGGCACATTTAGATACGTGATCGGAAACACAAGCAAAATGTTATAAAATCGGTAACATTCGGTAAAAAGTGCCAGAAAATATTTGCGCTGCCACAAAAGTATTTTCAGCACTTTTGCAACAATAATGGTGGTGTATCATGAGCGATTGGCACGTGTTTGATTAGGGGAGGGGGGTTTGCAGAGCTCAGAGGCGCGGCGTTCTTGTAAACAGTCATTTTTTTTTTTTCTAAATTTGTGTGCACATTGCGGCTAGCCAATCAGGGCACAGGAAACATCCACAATGTCCTGACACACCATGGCTTGTGTCATTGGCTGCTGAAATCACATGTCCATCTCTATATAAAGAGCGGACATCTTGTTGTAGCACCATTTTGACACTGTAACATTGCAGAGAGGCTGCTCCTGACGCTGCCACTGTTAGCAGCAAGATTTTAGCTAATTAGCTACGTGGTTGTATATCAGTAAGATAGCGTAGCTAGCTAGTGTCCAGTGTGGCTGTTAAATTTACCTTCCAGCATTTTTTTTTGGCCATTACTGAGGTCCACAGACCAAGCCAGCAGGGCACATGTCCTACAAGTGTGTTGTGCACTGCTTCTATTGTGCTCCATTCACAAGTATAGCGTTCTAAATCTTTCTTTACTAGCTAAATGTGAAACAGCCTGCTGTATCCCGCCTTGTCATTTAGTGCTGTGGTGATATGAAACAGTCTGCAGAACTAACGCACATTAAAAAAAAATTATAATTTTTCAGTTCAAAAAAGTTAGACAACCCATCGTATCACACTTTGTCATTTTGTTGGGTTGAAATTAAGCTGTCTGCAGATCTCACGCACATAACAAAAAATGTTTTTCTGTTGCTAAACATCACACAGTAGGGGACCTGACTTTCAAATAGTTTGTAGCATCTAGTGTGTTACAGAGGCCTGATCCAGAGGCCACCAAAAGACACTTCTGTTCCTAGTGTCATATAGGGGACATCTCACATTCAAATAGTTTGTTGCATCCAGTGTGTTATAGAGGCCTGATACAGAGGCCACCAAAAAATTGCTCTGTTCCTAACGTCATACAGTAGGGGACATCTGACATTCAAATGGTTTGTAGCATATCTTCTTTCCTCATCCACACTTAAACAATTCTTTCTTCTGTGACTAACACGATACAGCACTCCATATTTCACCTTGGAATTTACTGCCGCTGAAATTCAGCTGTTTGCAGAGATGGTGCAGAGTTTAAAATCTAATTTTTTGTTGCTAATACTGTGCTCCTACCACACTATCTGAGCAACATGCCTGTGAAAAAGCGAGGCCATGGTGGAAGGGGAATTAGGATTGGTGTTCAAGGTGTACGTGGGGTAGGTGGTAATGTTTGTACCAAGAACGTCACGTCCTATGCAAAAACATTTGACAACTTCTGTTACTGGATGGGCTACTCCACTACCTTTTTTTGGTAGACACACAGTGGTACGCCTTGTTGATGAGGCCCAGAAAAAGCATGTGCTTGAGTGGATGGCAAGCGCAGCTTCAAATGGCCTCTCCTCCTCTTCCTCTATCTCAACCTCAACATCACACCCAGTACAGTCCGCAGAGGTGGCACACAAATTCCTCTTGCTTCCCCATGTGTCCCAACTCTCCAACCGTACAACTGCCTGTACGGAGCCATAGATGGGTGTCCCAAATTTTTTTAGCTTGGATCCGGGGCAGGGAGAAGTAGGGTCTGAGCAGCATCCTGACCCTTGTCATCAGACATTACCCCCGGGTAGGTGATCATGATCATTAGGATTACGCTGACTGCACTATGCTGTCAGGGCAGGAAGAGGAGGAGGGCGACTTAACGAGCGAGAAATGTGATAACATAGAGGATGATGGTGATGAGGTGTTAGATCCAAGTTGGAGTGAACATATAGGCACATAGCTGAGTAGGTCATCTAAGGAGGAAGATGAGGAGGTTACATTGCGCCGTACATCACAGACACGAAGTGATACAGCCACGACGAACAATGCATCCTCAGCCACAACTGTGGCTATTACCAGCAGCGTCCGCAGGTCTGCAGCTTGCAGGGGGTGGCAAGGATTGCCTAGCCTGGGACTTTTTTGACACTGCAAAGGATGAGCCAACTTACGTATGTTGCCAATTTTGCAAAGAAAAATTGAGTCAAGGTAAAAAGTGCAATAATTTGACTACTACATGTATGAACCTTCACATGCGCAATCAATATGCGTTACTCTGGGAATCCCACTGCGCTAAAATGCTGACCAGCGGACCTCAACAACCATCAATTCCCATCAATTGCATCTGCTGCTTCTTCCTCCTCCTCTGTAACCAACTATTGAGACATAGGTCTTCGACCACAGAACCTCGTGTCCTTTACCTGCTCCAGTCACACTGACTGAGAGCCCACTGTCAGCTGTAACTGATGCAGACATGCCTGCTGTTTTAGACCCATCTCAGAGAACGAGCACACCACAACTTTTGCAATCCACTGTAACCTCTCTGCCTGCACCTCTCTCACGGTCCAGCAGTTTGTCCAGTTCACCGTACTCCGCCCTCTCTCAGCACTGCAGCCAGCCTGTAAAAGATTGTTTCCTCCTACGCATGACAAAGCTAAGTGGTTGACCCCCACCATCTCCAATCTGTTGGCCATGGAAATGCTGCCTTTCCGCCAGAAAGTTTCCGAAAGCTGATGGCCATCGCTGTCCCCCAGTACCAATTGCCCAGTCGCCATTACTTTTCGAAGATAGCTGTGCCTGCGCTACACCAGCATGTCACAGACCACATCACCTGTTCATTGACTAAATCTATGTCTGCCAGGGTGCAACTCACCACAGACACTTGGATGAGTAAGCATGGCCAAGGGCATTATATCTCACTGACTGGGCACTGGGTGACTCTGGTGGCTGTGGGGGCATGCGCTGCTTCACAAGTCTTGGAATTCCCAAGGCTTGCAGGACCAACCTCTTCATTTAACACTTCCTCTACTGCTTCTGCCTCCTCCTCTATCTCCTCTAGGGCCTCCACCTATGCCCTCAACCTCTGACTTAATGAGACATGCGTTCCAACAATGCAGAGTGAATCCTCACCACCTCAGTACTGCGTAGCCAGTGTTAGTGAGGCTGTAGCTCCGGTAGTGGTGAGGAGGCAGCGGGGTCATTGCAGGCTGTAAGCTTTCCTGAAGAGGTGGGTTTTCAGGTTCCATCTGAAGGATCCGAATGTGGTTGATATTCGGACGTGTTGGGGCACAGTATTCCACAGGATGGGGGATATTTGGGAGAAGTCTTGGAGGCGATTAGGTGAGGAGTGAATACGTGTGGAGTAGAGAAGGAGGTCTTGGGACGACCGGAGGTTACATGAGGGAAGATATTGGAAGATTAGTTCAGAGATATATGGAGGAGACAGGTTATGGATGGCTTTGTAGATCAGTATTAGTAATTTGAACTGTTTCCTCTGAGGGAATGGGAGCCAATGAAGAGATTTGCAGAATGGAGAAGCGAAGGAATAGTGAGGAGAGAGATTAGTCAGGCAGCAAATTTAAGGATGGATTGGAGAGATGCCAGAGTGTTAGCAAGGAGGCCACAGAAAAAGATGTTGCAGTAGTCGAGGCGGGAGATGATGAGGGCATGCACAAGCATTTTAGTAGATTGAGGGTTGAGGACGGATTTTGGAAACATTATTGAACTGGAGGTGATAGGAGGTGGAAAGAGCTTGGATGTGCTGTTTGAAGGACAAGGCAGAGTCAAGGGTTACTTCGAAGCAGCGGACTTCCGGTTCGCGGGAAAGCATGATGTAATTTATTGTGATAGGTAGATCAGGTAAGGAAGATCTGTGAGATGGAGGAAAGATGATGAGTTCAGATTTGTCCACACTGAGTTTGAGAAGGCGAGAGGAGAAGGATATGGCTGATAGACTCTCCAGGATTCTGGACAGCAGAGAGGTGTCTGGGCCAGAGAGGTAGATCTGAGTGTCATCAGCATAAAGGTGGTACTGAAATCCATGGGACTTTGAGTTGTCCCAGGCCAAGTGTATAGATTGAGAAGAGTAGGGGTCCTAGAACAGACCTTTGGTAGATTCTAACACAGAGAGAGGGTTTGATGAGGAGGTAGAGTGGGAGATGCTGAATGTGGGGTTGGAAAGGTATAAGGAGATCCAGGATAGGGCAAGGTCTTTGATGCCAAAGAAAGAGAGGATCTGCAGTAGGAGGCAGTGGTCAACTGTGTTGAAAGCAGAGGACAGGTCTAGAAGGAGGAGTATAGAGTATTGTCCATTAGCTTTGGCTGTAAGTAGGTCAATAGTAATTTTGGTTAGGGCAGTCTCAGTGAAATGATGGGGACATAAACCAGATTGTAGATTGTCAAAGAGCAAGTTAGAGGAGAGGTAGGAGAAAAGTTCAGCGTAGACGTGCTGCTCCAGAAGTTTGAAAGCGAATGGGAGTAGCGATATTGGGTGATAGCTGGACATAATGGTTGGATCAAGGGTTGGCGTTTTAAGGGTTGGCGTTTTAAGGATTGGCGTGATTGTGGCATGTTTGAAAGCAGAAGGGAAGCTACCAGAAGTTAGTGATAGGTTGAAGAAATGGGTTAGGGATGGGATAAGTGTGGTGGTGAGGTTGGGGAGGAGATGGGATGGGATTGGCTCTAGTGCACAAGTGGTGAGGTGTTATTTGGAGAGGAGACAAATAAGCTCCCCTTCAGTGATGTTGGAGAGGGAGGTTATGGGGGAAGGGCATTTGTCTGGTATACAAAGGGGTTGTAGTGGTGGTTCTACTCTCGTGACATTTATACCACTTCTGTGGTGTAAGGCCCTCATTTGTTTAAATGTGAACACTCCTGGTTGGGTGTTCATCTGCTGGATTGGGCGTAGTGGAAGACCTGTCGGTCCCTATTATACTATTTCTATTGTGTTGAAATTGATGCTACTTTGGTGGTGTCTGCCAATAACGTTTGGAAATGTGAACACTCCTGGTTGGGTCTCCTTCATGGGTGTTGCCTGTAGCAGTAGGCCTCTGAGACCATCAGACCTCCACTTCCTTGGACTCAACTACCAATGTTACTGTCCTTAAATTTTTCTGATTATCATAGTCTACAAAACTGGTATTTGTGCCACCAGAGTGTAGCTCAGCATGAAAGTAGGTTGAGGTGTTGCATGTGGTATCAGGGCTCCCAGCAAAGGAAGCCTACACCGATCCTTCACCCACCTCGTCTTACTGTGACGTTCAGTTGAAAGCTGTAAATGCTGTCCCAAACGCTGGTACCTAATGCCTGGCTGATTGCTGCAGTGCCATGCTACAATTTGTACTGTGAGTGAATTGAGACCACTTTCCTGGTGTCTGTTCCTCATTTGATGTGTTTTGATAGCATTTGGGGCCATTATAAAGGTGTTGTGCATGCGTTTGTTTTTGGTTATGGTCGGCAAATGTTCTATAAATTGGTGAATATTGCAAATTCGGTGATCATATTCCGAACCGAACATTGAAATATTCACTCATCTCTAGTCTTGATTAGAAGTGCACCTGCGGTTTGTTGCTGAGAACCAGGAAATGGGTTTGGCACATGCTGCTGATGAGCCATTGAGTCTGCTGGATAAAGCAAAGTGGAATGTGTTGTAGGTGGGGAGTGACAGGCCAAAATGTGAGCTTTAGCTGAAATAGAGACATTGTCAGGGTCTCTCTCTAAATAGAGACTGTAGGCATCAGCTTGGAAAGCTGAGAAGTCTTTGTGTTGAAGATGTAGAGAAAGGTGTGGAAGCTGCACTCTGTTTAGTGTGGACTGTGCCAGAAGTTGAGCACTTCTGTTTGGCACTGAGAGCTGCTGGAGCTGAGGCTGAAGGAGATGCAGAGACTGGTGGGATTGTGCCTCTTCTGTGTATAAAGTTTGGTGGGTGAGCCCGCACTGACATATATGTGCCTACTGAATAAACTGTTTACTTGCTGTGATACCTTTGTGCCCAAAAGAGGCTGGTTTTGGTTTTGAATCCCTTGGAGTTTTATAAAAGTAATAAAACTGCACCTATTTAGACCAAACCGCATTGCCTGTGTGAATGCGTCCTAATGCCTACCTGTGAGCGAAACCCTGCAACTGGAACAATAGTGCTGCAGTAACTCACAATTTAGATGGCTAGATATGTTAGGACATAGATGTAGACATACACATAGAGATGACACAAAACGACGTCTGTCATTTTCTTTGGCTTACATTTATCTGTCTCATATCCAACGATCTCATATCTCTCTGAGGTATATGGTGAGATATACAGGAATACACAGACAGACCAAAATAAAGAAATATTGGATGGATGGTTAGATAGAAATAATAGGTGTAAGAGAAATTCAGTGACATGAAAACATATGAGCTACCTAGAAAGATAATAGATAAATTAAAATAGATGAATAGCACAAGAGAAAAAGATAAAAACGAGACCGATAAATATTATATAAATATGAAACAGACAGATGTGTATCAGGAAATAGATATGAGATAGATATGTAAGAAATAGATGTGTGGTAGGCAGCTAGACCTACAGATGTTTAAAAAAAAACGAAGGCAGCACACCAATAGATGAATTACACGTCCAGTTTATTGGCCCATGTGCAACGTTTTGGTCCCAAGTGTGGACCTTTCTCAAGGTTTTACTATTGTAAAGGTTTGGTATATGCCTGGAAGGTTTTTGCACCCTATTGCAATTTTGCTCTGCTTTTTGTTTTTTATTTTTTTTAGACTTACAGATGGTTATGCAAGACATAATGGAGAGTCAGGTATATATGAGAGATACATATACTGTAGACAAAAACTGATAGAAAGAAAGACAAATATTGATTGTTTTGGATAGATAGACATCTGCAAGGCGTGTGTATGTTCTCCCTGTGTTTGCGTGGGTTTCCTCCAGGTTCTCCGGTTTCTGCCCACACTCCAAAGACATACTGATAGGAAATGTAGATTGTGCGCCCCAATGGGGACAGTGATGATGTATGTAAAGCGCTATGGAATTAATGGTACTTTATAAGCAAGTAAAATTAATAAAAAGTATCACATAGATTGCAGCAGTTTGTTACTCATGGACCAATCAAGAACATTCCAGAATGTGGTAGAAAGAGGAACATTGATGAGGAAACCCTACAAAAGTTGGTGCAGAATATAGCAAAGAAAGTAAATACAATGTGGAAAGAACTTCAGGCTTTAGCTGGAAATATTTGAAGTGATGCTTTCACCCTGCACCAAATGCTACATACTGAACACAACAGGGGTCTGTAAAGTGGTGGACCCCCTTACTGGCATAAGATGTAATAATACGTCTTATGTTGAGTTCCCATGTATGGAGCGGGCTCAAGGGCTGAGCCTGCACTATACCAAGCAGATACCAGCTGTAATGCATAGTCGCCATTCTACCTGTAACTAAAGTGGAAGACACACTCCGATCACCGTAGTTTAGCTACTTAAAAACGCTACTGTCAGTCTCCAGTAGTAACATTTACATTACATCAGTATCACTGATTTCACAGGCTACCCATCCCCACACACACATACATACACTCTCACTCCCATATGTGATTGTGGGGAACCAATTGGTTGTCAATAGTGATGAGCGAATATACTCATTACTCGAGATTTCCCGAGCACGCTCGGGGGTCCTCAGAATATTTTTTAGTGCTCGGAGATTTAGTTTTCTTCACCGCAGCTGGATGATTTACAGCTACTAGCTTGCTTGATTACATGTGGGGATTCCCTAGCAACCAGGCAACCCCCACATGTACTTAGCCTGGCTAATAGCTGTAAATCATTCAGCTGAGGAGATGAAAACTAAATCTTCGAGCACTAAAAAATACTTGGAGGACACCCGAGCATGCTCAGGAGATCTCAAGTAATGAGTATATTGACTCATCAATAGTTGTCAACCTCCATCTTGGTCCTCCTATGAAGACCAGCCTGTGTCTGGCATTCATAGGGGAACATCTTTTTCACTAAATACTGCCATACTATAGTATTTTAGTGTGTAGTATAAGTAAGCGAAAGATAGCAGGTTCAAGTCCCCTAAGGGGACTTAGAAACAAAATCAAATAAAAAAAAATACAAATAATCCACTCATTCACTTTTTTCTCCCATTACAAAATAAATAAAATAAATATACAGTACAGACCAAAAGTTTGAACACACCTTTCATTTAAAGATTTTTCTGTATTTTCATGACTATGAAAATTGTACATTCACACTGAAGGCATCAAAACTATGAATTAACACATGTGGAATTATATACTTAACAAAAAAGTGTGAAACAACTGAAATTATGTCTTATATTCTAGGTTCTTCAAAGTAGCCACATTTTGCTTTGATGACTGCTTTGCACACTCTTGGCATTCTCTTGATGAGCTTCAAGAGGTAGTCACCGGGAAAGGTCTTCCAACAATCTTGAAGGAGTTCCCAGAGATGCTTAACACTTGTTGGCCCTTTTGCCTTCACTCTGCGGTCCAGCTCACACCAAACCATCTCGATTGGGTTCAAGTCTGGTGACTGTGGAGGCCAGGTCATCTGGCGTAGCACCCCATCCCTCTCCTTCTTGGTCAAATAGCCATTACACAGCCTGTAGGTGTGTTTGGGGTCATTGTCCTGTTGAAAAATAAATGACGATCCAACTAAACGCATACCGGATGGAATAGCATGCCGCTGCCAGATGCTGTGGTAGCCATGCTTCTTCAGTATGCCTTCAATTTTGAATAAATCCCCAACAGTGTCACCAGCAAAGCACTCCCACACCACCCACACCATCACACCTCCTCCTCCATGCTTCATGGTGGGAACCAGGCATGTAGAGTCCATCCGTTCACCTTTTCTGTGTCGCACAAAGACACGGTGGTTGGAACAAAAGATCTCAAATTTGGACTCATCAGAACAAAGCACAGATTTCCACTGGTCTAATGTCCATTCCTTGTGTTCTTTAGCCTAAACAAGTCTCTTCTGCTTGTTGCCTGTCCTTTAGCAGTGGTTTCCTAGCAGCTATTTTACCATGAAGGCCTGCTGCACAAAGTCTCCTCTTAACAGTTGTTGTAGAGATGTGTCTGCTGCTAGAACTCTGTGTGGCATTGACCTGGTCTCTAATCTGAGCTGCTGTTAACCTGCGATTTCTGAGGCTGGTGATTTGGATAAACTTATCCTCAGAAGCAGAGGTGACTCTTGGTCTTCCTTTCCTGGGGCGGTCCTCATGTGAGCCAGTTTCTTTGTAGCATTTGATGGTTTTTGCCACTGCACTTGGGGACACTTTCAAAGTTTTCCCAATTTTTCTGACTGACTGACCTTCATTTCTTAAAGTAATGATGACCACTTGTTTTTCTTTACTTAGCTGCTATTTTCTTGCCATAAAACAAATTCTAACAGTCTATTCAGTAGGACTATCAGCTGTGTATCCACCAGACTTCTGCACAACACAACTGATGGTCCCAACCCCATTTATAAGGCAAGAAATCCCACTTATTAAACTTGACAGGGCACACCTGTGAAGTGAAAAACAATCCAGTTGACTACCTCTTGAAGCTCATCAAGAGAATGCCAAGAGTGTGAAAAGCAGTCATCAAAGCAAAAGGTGGCTACTTTGAAGAACCTAGAATATAAAACATAATTTCAGTTGTTTCACACTTTTTTGTTAAGTATATAATTCCACATGTGTTAATTCATAGTTTTGATGCCTTCAGTGTGAATGTACAATTTACATAAATGAGAAGGTGTGTCCAAAATTTAGGTCTTTACTATATGCTTGGTATCGCTGTATCCATAAAAGTTCAATTAAAATAAAAAAGTAATGAATCTGATCAGTAATTGCCTTGAAGCAAAAAAAAAAAACAGAATTGTGTGTGTGTGTGTGGGGGGGGGGGGAGTCACCGCAACTCTGCAAACAAAATGTAGGTGTGACAATGAGCTTATACATAATTTGGGTGATGAAAGTAAGCCTGTGAAGAAAAGTGCATCCTACCCACAGTAACACATGGTGGGAGATCCATGATGTTTTGGAAGCTTCTTTGCTGCCTCTTTGTCTGGGGGGAGCATTTTGGAGTGGAATGTGCTCTCGTCTGTAAAGGATACTAAGTTTGAGCAGAGCAAAATGGGTCCTACAACAGGATAATGACCCAAAGTCCACATCCAAGATAATACAAGAATGGATAAAGTGGTTGTCCACTACTTTTGCATTAATGACCTATACTTGGGATAGGTCATAATTGTAAGATCAATGGGATCCAACTCCTGATTAGCTATTATCACCTCCATGGAGGCTGAAAGAACACAGAATATGGAGCTGAACTCCACATCTCCCTACACCGTGTAGAGGTCGATGACAGGTACTATGGATCAGCTCCTATTGGAGAGAATAGCTCCATACACTACGAAAATCTGCAAATCAAAACCCTGTACTTGTGACTGCAACTTGCATGACCATACACAGGCATGTCTCAAGTTTTTCTTTATTTCCTACCCCCACCCGCTCCCTCCTGTTTCCAATATAACGTGGGCAACAGTTTTGAGGGATAACTAATTGTACAAGAAGGGAGACTGGGCAATGATATTCTGTAAGTGAGGCTCTGAGATCCCATCTGCTGCCCGGATTAGATTATATGATCAGGGCTTTAGTCCCAGGCGGCCCAACGATAAAGGTGACTTCCAAGTACAGGAAGCAGCAAAGGAACAAGTTGTTTAACGTGTAGCTTATAAATCTGCCAGAATGCTAGGAGCCCAACACTGCCAAAGTAACATTATATAACAGCCATTAAACTAGGTTATGGACACGCAGGGCCAGGGGGCTAGTAAAGTAATATATTGGGAAAATGGTGCAAGAGGGGAACTAGAAAAATGCTCAAAATAAGTGAGCTACAAAGTAACGTAAGAGATGTGTGTGTGTGTGTGTGTGTGTGTGTGTGTGTGTGTGTGTGTGTGTGTGTGTGTGTACTGTGCAAAAGTTTTAGGCATGTGTGGGGGGGAAAATGCTGAAAAGTAAGAATGTTTTCAAACAGATATGTGAATAGTTTATTTTTATCAATGAAAAGGAAAAATGAATCAACATATGAGAAAACTAAATCATATCAATATTTGGGGAGTCCCTTTTGACTTCAAAACATCGTCAATTCTCCTAGGTACATTTGCACAAATTCAGGTATTATAATTAGGTGTATGAAGAACTAATTATACCAAACAGGTGATAATGTTGTAAATAATGGCAACATGGAGGACCATAGACACAATGGTCTGCCAAGGAAACTTGGTGGAGAAGGTATAGCTTTTTGGCACAATTCTTCCATGAAGACCACTTTTTTGCCAGAATTCTCCAAGAGTAGGTAGGTGTAATTGGGTCCCACTGGTTGCTGCCAGTTCTCAGCTGATGGCACTGCTGGAGTTTTTTTGCTTTTGAAGGGAAGTAAGCATGATGTGTCTTTCATCTGCTTCACTAAGTTTCCTTCGCTGACCACTGTGTCAGCAGTTCTCAACTTTGTCCATTTCTTGGTGATTCTTTGAGAGAGCTTGAACAACACATCTTAAAACCGCAGTTTGCTTTCTATTTTGAAATCTTGCCTGGGAGAGACCTGGCTGATGCAGTATAACTACACTATGTCTTGATTCAATAAGCTCTGTTGAGCAGAAAAGCGTAATAGGGTCTTAACTGATAACAATATATATATGGGGAATGCTTGCTCACCATTAAAGTTGTGTAGCCCACAACCATTTCAGAGCTTAATTACATCAGCTGCTGCATATCCACGGGTCGCAAAACTAGAAGAATGCTGTGTAATGGAATATTAAATATTTTTTTCATGCTGCTGATAAAGTTCCACAGGAAGGATCCAGGATACATGACAAATGAAGCAATGCGGTTTTATTATCGACACGTTTCGAAGTGATCAAACTTCTTCCGCTTCCTGAGGAACAAATTTGATAACTTTGAAATGCGTCAATAATAAAACTGTATTGTTTCATCTCTTGTGTATCCTGGATCCTTCCTGTTTGTCATGGGTTTACTGTGACAGAGAGGAGCCAGGAGATCACAGCATCTGATTTCCCCTACTCCTGCACTGATTAGAAGCACTTCACCTTCATATTAAATGGTGTAAGTTTCATTTTGCAGTGCAGGGGTTAATCTGGTCAGTTGAGAGCTCTTGGAAACTTTCCTGCATTAAGACTCTCTCAGCTGCTCACTGTTAGCTACTCTCATCTCCTATATAATCTGGGTCCTGGCTAGCACTCATTGTCAGAGTAGCTTCTGCTACATGGATAGGAGATGGTTGTTTGTGGTTGTTGTTTGAGAAGGCGTTTGGTGGATTTATCTGAGCAGATTAACCCCTGCACTGCTAAAAGAAACCTGCACCATATGATATGAAAGTCTGGGGAGCTGTGCGCTTCCCGTTTCATCATTTGCTGTACCATGTGCGTCTCTGCACAGGATGCTCGATGACATCTCTACATTGTGACTTCTGTGCCTGGTTACACAAAATACAGAATGAAGATCTACTCTGCTCATCCTGGGAGTAGGGCTGGGTGGCTATTGTTTTGCCAGTGTAATGTAGTGGAGGGGCACCATACGTGAGGGAAGAGGGCACTGCGGAGCACTATGTGGGGAGCACATACTATTTTAGAAGCAGAATCTCTGTAAAGAGTTGAGCATAGTGGGGCCACCAATAGGCAGAAGCAGGGTGTTACTTTATGGAGCAGAGGTGCAAAATATTATGTCCCAGGTAAAAGAAAGTCAGTCAGTGCCCCTTTCATCAAAACTATCTGGGAAAGCCTAGAACATACAGCACTTGGTACACTTTATTTCATTATAAAAGAAAGACTTAAAATTACGTGGGGCAAATATTCATTTTTTGCCTTAGTCCTGCATCACAGCCAAGACCCTGACCTTCTGGCGCCCCTCCCCGGCACCCATTACTTCTGGCACATCAGTCAGCTTCAGGCCTCACTCAGTCGTCCTTCTTCCACATATTCATGTCTGATTTTTTCTCCTTGCAGATTGTTTTTGACCAAGGGGGAAAAAAACCATGATTAAACATGTCAGTTTTTTATCCCATTTGTGGATCAAAATTGTCCATTCTAGTAAATGTATCTTCGAAAAAAAAGTATCGCGCTCAGATTCCAAGCGTGTGCCATCCAAGTGCTGTGTGTTTTTAACAATTGAGGAAGTCTGAGAAAACGTGGAATTTCTTTTTTGTTTCTGCATATATAAAAAACTGAAAACAGACCATATTTGGATGAAAATCAGTTCCAGCACACTGGTTAAAATTGGTCATCTGAATGGGGCTTTATCCCCAGCTACCACCCCATGTGGCGTTCTCCGACAGGAGCACACATATACACACATATACACACATGTATGCAGCGGCGGAGGTGCAGCATGGCTGAACGCCAAGCTACGCAGCCCGTCACCACGCTCTGAGCAAGGTCTGTAGTTCTCTGGGATTTCTCCAACATCAGATTAACAAATTGGTAATCATTAATAATTCTAAGCAGGCGGTGATAAATCGGAGCTCTCCCGTGATGGAGCCCGACACCAGCCCATAAATCACTCAGATTACCGGCGGATTTTTTAAAATGCAACGTCAAAATGTCACTGATACTAATAGCTCTGCTAGATGTGGATTACTTATCTCCACTACATCTGAGCAATGACACAGGGCAGGGAGGTGAGCGGCTGAACACTGGGAATACAATCTGCCTTGTACCTACTGACCGGAACAGTGACAGTCACAAGGTTCAGGCAGACAGACAGATAACTTTATATATGAACAGCGCTCCATTCATTCTCCGCTTACTAATACTGCGGTGCCAGAGCAGCGTGAAGAATGGGAGAGGAGACTGACACGTTGGAACACATGCTAATATTTATCCAGTCGCCCTCCCCTGCAACCTGCAGGAATCTGAAGGCCTCAGTTACTTTGGGCAGGTTCACACTCCGTATTGAGGGTATATTTTACCACCGCTATTATGGCCGCAATTCCCGGTTTTACCACGGGTCTCGTGATCCCAACCAAGCGGCATCCTATATGCCTAGAATACTGTTAGTTTGGGTCACAAGACTCAAGGTCATGTCGGGAAATACTGCCATAAAAACTGCGGGAAAATACGCCCTCAATATGGCCGTTCAAACCTTACCGAAAATGCGTAGGTCATAGGGAGGTCACAAGATTGGATGCAACAAATTGGGTATGTCACAAGATTGGATGCAACAAGTTAGAGATGTCACAAGATTGGATGCAGCAAATTGGGTATGTCGCAAGATTAGATGCGGTAAGAAAGAGATGTCACAAGATTGGATGCAATAAATTGGATATGTCGCAAGATTGGATGCAACAAGTTAGAGATGTCACAAGATTGGATGCAGCAAATTGGGTATGTCACAATACTGGATGCAACAAGTTAGAGATGTCACAAGATTGGATGCAACAAGTTAGAGATGTCACAAGATTGGATGCAGCAAATTGGGTATGTCGCAAGATTAGATGCGGTAAGATAGAGATGTCACAAGATTGGATGCAATAAATTGGGTATGTCACAAGATTGGATGCAACAAGTTAGAGATGTCACAAGATTGGATGCCACAAATTGGGTATGTCACAAGACTGGATGCAACAAGTTAGAGATGTCACAAGACTGGATGCAACAAGTTACAGATGTCGCAAGATTGGATGCAACAGGTTAGAGATGTCACAAGATTGGATGCCACAAATTGGGTATGTCACAAGATTGGATGCTGCAAGATTGGTCTGCAAATGAGACCAAAATGGTACACAACTCCGTTTTGTGTGCGGACTATCAATCCACCAAAAAATGAACGCCTGAAAAAAACAATTTACTTAAATATGTCTGTGTGCGGTCTTTTGATTGACAATACATGGACGAAATACACTAGAATGTGAAGGAGGCCTAATATGTTGGTGGCCCAAGGCCACCTAGACCTGCTGTTGCATGGCAGTGGCTCTCCGGATCACAGAGAGGGATTTCAAGCAGTGGAACACCTTCTAAGTAGTGATGAGCGAGTGTACCCGTTGCTCGGGTTTTCCCGAGCATGCTCGGGTGGTCTCCGAGTATTTATGACTGCTCGGAGATTTCGTTTTCCTCACAGCAGCTGGATGATTTGCGACTGTTAGACAGTTTGATTACAAGTGAGAATTCCCTAGCAACCAGGCAACCCCCACATGTGCTTAGGCTGGGTAGTAGCTGTAAATCATTCAGTTGAGGTGATGAAAACTAAATCTCCGAACACTAACAAATACTCGGAGGTCACTCGAGCGTGCTCGGGAAAACCCGAGCAACGAGCACACTCGCTCATCACTACTTCGAAGATGTCTGCATGACCTAACCGAGAGGATGGTCAAGAGTAGCCTTTGATTGCAATCCCTTTTAATGAGGACCTGATGCCTGGTCAAAAGAGGCTTGATTATGCCCTTGTTTTATTCCCACTGCTCCTCTGAGTTTGCTTTTTAAGGTTATTTTTGTGTTTTTTTTTTAAATCCCCCATACGGTTCCAGAGAGATGGGTCTTTTTACATAGATCTACATTTTCTGGTCTTTACCAAGGAGGTGTGGCTCACAGTCTAACAATGCAGAGCAGTCCAAGACATGCCCCCAGAGATCCTATGAGCCACTCCCTTTTGTAAAGATGCTAAGTCTGCAATGCAATATGTTTGCATTGTAATGGTCTATTGAGCTTTAAATGCAACACCAAAGAGTTAATTGACGGATTCAGCTCGGCTACACCTGCACACATCAGTTTGCGAGCAAAAAGCAATCATACTCGGCACTATTATAAACCATTGCCAATCTCATATGAGTAAAGGCTTCTGCTATTTTCTTCCCTCTGTCTCCAAACCCCAAATGCATCTTTTAGGACAGGCGACAAGGCAGAGAAGTGTGTTCTATTTAGGGGCCGCAAGAGGAAAAGCCATTTCCTTGCAGAAATTAGCATGCAGCAGCTAGAGAGGGGGGAGAGGGGCGTCCGCCGGAATCTAGGGGGGAAAGATCGTTAGAAATCTTTCATTATCTCTATATTGCCAAGGTCAGGCTGGCCATATTTCCTCTTTAGCACTGCAGTGGGAATAAGCCTTGGCTGCGGTATAATAGAGCAGAGAATGCCCACGCGGGGACTGATGGTAAATCAATATACCTCATCAATAGAAGGCCGACATTCCCTGAGAGCTGCAAACCGCTTCCAACTCATCAACTTCTTAACTGCTCTGTAACCCTTTGGTTCCCCCAGGAGCCTACGACACGTTGCTGACCACTGATTTGTTAATCCCGCTGGCTACTTAAAGGTTAAAGGCTTCCAAAATGGGAGAGTAGAGAATGTTGAACCACTTGACTGCCGCTGTCCTCTTCCTATGTGGCGCGTTATATCAGAATTTCTATTTTAAAGAAACAGTTTTTTGCTCCAACAATTTGGAAATATCAAATTATATACCTTTCTGTAGGGGTCTGCCAATCTATTCCATATAATCGCCGATATTTAACGCATGGACCCCACTATTCACTATTGACTCAGTGGAGCTGAAACCGCAACTTAATAGTATTTCACGATTTAGAGGGGTTGTCCAAATAGACTTTCTCCAGACTTTGGAGTAAAATTTCTGAACATAGAGCAACTCTATGCGTGTAGTTTTCGTCTATGAAAAAGCTCCATGTTAAAAAACAAAACAAAAAAAAACCTGGGATATCCACAGTCCCTGTGTTAAGAAACCAAATCAATATACATTACATTAACAAAATGGTAAATTAGTATCTCCCTACAGAGGAGCCATAAAAAAATATTTTCTGGAGACTGAATAATTAGTGGCTTGAAGAAAATCCATGAACCTTTTACACTTACAAACCCATCAAGGAGAACCCAAATTAGGAGGCAAAAACTACTCTTAAATGGCAAAGACCAATTTGTCCCTTTTCCCCCTGGCAAATCCCTGGAATATCATTCAGCAATAAAGTAGTTATCTGGATTTTTATTATTTATTTATTTTTTAATTATAAAAAGAAGCAATACTCTTCTCCACAGAGACCCCTTCATGGTCAGGTCTATAAATACAGGAAATGCCCGCTTGGCCAATGACTCATTAAATCTGGTCACTGCTGTGCCGGCGTTTCTTGTGTTAAGAAGGAGGGACCAGGTAAGCATCGGAATGTAGTGTTGAGGATAAGTGGAGGTGTGGATCGCCATTTTTTTATGACTACATATGCCTTGTTTTAAATTAAAAAATAAATTTAAAAATTGGCTGGACAAACTCTTTTACGAGTAATGCTGGTTTGACAAATCCATGTTTGGACTCTTACACACATTCAATTTTTGGGTACAAATGCTGTCCGTGATTTTCACGGATAGCACTCATACCTATGATATTCTATGGGGCTGTTCACATGTCTAATTTTTCTCTGAGACTGAGTGGTCTGTGGAAAATATTGGAGACCTGTCCAATGCAAGTCAATGTGTGAGTCCAGCCTAACCCTAGCTGATAGGTTTCTTGATTGACTTTAACTCTTTCCTAAATCTATCTACTCTTCCAGCTACTTCTAAATCCTGTCTCCTGGTAGTGTCACAAGTTGTAACAAAGTGAGTAATTGGAGTAAAAATTACTTTGAGTAATTGAAGAAATCTTGGTATACAGCTATATCAATCCTAAATTGGGGGAAATTAGTTCTTCCATGGTAATATGTCTACCTTAAAAAATTTCCTGAACAATAGGGTCATGGCCAGGGTTGGTATCTGTACCAGACAGATCCCTATGCCTACATGGCTATATGAGCTTGGCAAACATCTCAACTTTTGACAAATCTTAGACCCATTGTGACGCCAAACATCTGGAAGACTTGGTATTGATAATTGGTAAATATCCGGACCCTTATCTACTTGGATAGGTCTATAGATCCAGGGCCACGCATGCCAGGGTATTGGCCTATAAATCTGAAGTGTCATTACATATCAGGTAACATGTCAAAGAAAATGAAAAAATGAAGCCCCCCTACCAATTTTACATTGTGAAATATATCCAGACTGTGATCCAGGAAAAGTACAGAAAAAGTCTACTTTCTTCAATGAGACCATAAAGATTGTGCTAATATATGGGGGCAATAAAGTAATTTCTTCTCTTTCTGTTTTATGTCATGTAAGGGAAATGATCCAGAGTTTTATTGGCCTTAATCCTGTTCTGTATGAAGTTTTTATCTGATACTTATCCTTTGCAATGACCCCTAATTACCAATTGATCCTACCAGTATCTATATAAAGTGAGTTATCTACAAGAGGTTTAATGCTTCCTTACATCTATCGTTTTGTATCCATTTATTAGATGGTAAAAATGTTAATATGAACGTCAATATGATTAAGGATAATGGTCCATTGATTGGAATGGGTCTCCTCTCCCACCCCCTCCTCTTGGCGTTTCCTTTGTGATCACATATCTTCCTGTGGAGGAGACATTTTAAAGGATATGAGTAAGGTAGGATGGATGATTCTAAGTATCTGTCCTTTGACTTTTTCTTACCATTCTTAGTTGGTAACATTGGCCACAATTACCTACATTTGCTTTCCTTTTGATAAAATTAGCCAAACACGTAGACTGTGCACCGCTAAGGGAACCCATATATGTAACTACCATCGCAAACATTACAATTCAAATGACGTCAACCAGAATTTTTTAGGTGTTGGTAACAAAATGGCATTTTGACCAATAAAAGTGTGTATGGAGACTTTCTTTTATGCCTGCACAGAAATGTTTATGAATGAGTATGAAGCATTTGTTCATGGCACATGCAGCACATACCTGGTGTTTTCATTGTCTCTCAAACACGTTTTCACATTTCTGATCTTACATCTGAAAATGTGATAACTTTGCACTTTGTATATGACATTTGTGGAATTATTCCAACGTCATCTTTGCGCATATCAAATTAACACTTAAGTAGCAATTGTGTGAGTGTGAAACAATGACTAGAGAGCCTCACAGGCATCTCCACTATGATAATCAGGTGCAGACTGTTCCTGTCTAGTATGATATTCTGCCACTAATGGGGAAACAAAAAAAAATCACTGGGTATATTATTCCTGCACTGTAGCATCACTATCTTTATTGTTAATATGCGCCAACATCGCTGTGTGTATTATCCCTGTACTGTGACATCGCTGTGTATATTATCTCTGTACTGTGACATCACTGTGTTTATTATCCCTGTATTGTGATATCACTGTGTATATTATCCCTGTACTGTGACATCACTGTGTGTATTATCTCTGTACTGTGACATCGCTGTGTTTATCATTTCTGTAGTGTGACATCACTGTGTATTACTCCTGTACTGTGACATCACTGTGTATCTTATCTCTGTACTGTGACATCACTGTGTTTATTACTCCTGTACTGTGACATCACTGTGTGAATTATCTCTGTACTGTGACATCGCTGTGTATATTATCCCTGTACTGTGACATCACTGTGTGTATTATCCCTGTACTGTGACACCATTGTGTGCATTATCCCTGTACTGTGACATCACTGTGTATTACTCCTGTACTGTGACATCACTGTGTATCTTATCTCTGTACTGTGACATCACTGTGTTTATTACTCCTGTACTGTGACATCACTGTGTGAATTATCTCTGTACTGTGACATCACTGTGGGTATTATCCCTGTACTATGACATCACTGTGTATATTATCTCTGTACTGTGACATCACTGTTTATTATCCCTGTACTGTGACATTACTGTGTATATTGTCCCTGTACTGTGACATCACTGTGTTTATTACTCCTGTACTGTGACATCACTGTGTATATTATCTCTGTACTGTGACATCACTGTGGGTATTATCCCTGTACTGTGACATCACTGTGTATATTATCTCTGTACTGTGACATCACCGTTTATTATCTCTGTACTGTGACATCACTGTGTTTATCATTCATGTACTGTGACATCACTGTGTGCATTATCCCTGTACTGTGACATCACTGGGTGTATTATCCCTGTACTGTGACATCACTGTGTGTATTATCCCTGTACTGTGACATCACTGTTTATTATCCCTGTACTGTGACATCACTGTGTGTATTATCCCTGCATTGTGACATCACTGTGCATATTATCCCTGTACTGTGACATCACTGTGTGTATTATCCCTGTACTGTGACATCACAGTGTGCATTATCCCTGTACTGTGATATCACTGTGTGTTTTATCTCTGTATTGTGACATCACTGTGAATTATCCCTATAATGTAACATCACTGTGTATTATCACTGTACTGTGATATTACTGTGTATCTGTACTTCTGTACTGTGACATCACTGTGTGTAGTATCTATGTACTGTGACATCACTGTGTGTATTATCTCTGTACAGTGACATCACTGTATATTATCCCTATACTGTGACGTCACTGTGTGTAGTATCTATGTACTGTGACATCACTGTGTGTATTATCTCTGTACTGTAACATCACTGGATATTATCCCTGTACTGTGACATCACTGTGTGTATTATCACTGTAATGTGACATCACTGTGTGTATTATCCATGTACTGTGACATCACTGTGTATATTATCTCTGTACTGTGACATCACTGTGGGTATTATCCCTGTACTGTGAAATCACTGTGTATATTATCTCTGTACTGTGACATCACTGTTTATTATCTCTGTACTGTGACATCACTGTGTTTATCATTCATGTACTGTGACATCACTGTGTGCATTATATCTGTACTGTGACATCACTGGGTGTATTATCCCTGTACTGTGACATCACTGTGTGTATTATCCCTGTACTGTGACATCACTGTTTATTATCCCTGTACTGTGACATCACTGTGTGTATTATCCCTGTATTGTGACATCACTGTGCATATTATCCCTGTACTGTGACATCACTGTGTGTATTATCACTGTAATGTGACATCACTGTGTGTATTATCCATGTACTGTGACATCACTGTGTATATTATCCCTGTACTGTGACATCACTGTGTGTATTACCTCTGCACTGTGACATCACTGTGTGTATTATCTCTGTATTGTGACATCACTGGATATTATCCCTATACTGTGACATCACTGTGTGTATTATCTCTGCACTGTGACATCACTGTGTGTATTATCTCTGTACTGTGACCACTGGATATTATCCCTGTACTGTGACATCACTGTGTATATTATCCATGTACTGTGACATCACTGTGTGTATTATCCCTGTACTGTGACATCACTGTGTGTATTATTCCTGTACTGTGACATAATTGTGTGTTGTGAATTCCACTCTTGGGCTCCCTCCGGTGGTTATAAGTAGCATTTTTGTGAGTTCTGCTCTTGGGCTCCCTCCTGTGGTTTTGAGTGGTATGGCTGCTTCTTGGATTTAGCATCAGCAGCTGTTTTCACTGATCGTCTTTCTGGCTCTGCTATATTAGTCTGGCCTTTTCCCTAATTCAATGCCAGTTGTCAATTGTTGAGCTTGGAGTCATGGCTCTCTGAGGATTTCCCTGTCACTCTGACCATTTCAGCAAAGCTAAGTCCTTGCTTGTCTTTTTGCAGTTCACTTGTTGTGGACTTTGTTGTTTAGCACTTTCTATGTTTTGCTCATTTGTCCAGCTTATCAGTATGTATCTAGTCAGCTAAGCTGGAAGCTCTGGGCAGCAGAGTTTGCCCTCCACACCTTTAGTCAGGTGTGGAGATTTTTGCATTTCTCTGCGGTGGACTTTTTCTAGTTTTTATTACTGACCGCACAGTGTTCTGTCCTGTACTAATTCTTTCTAGCTAGTAGCGGCCTCCTTTGCTAAATCTTGTTTCATACTACGTATGTCATTTCCTTCTCCTCTCACAGTCATTATTTGTGGGGGGCTGTCCTATCCTTTGGGGATTTTCTCTGAGGCAAGATAGCTTTCCTGCTTCTACCTTTAGGGGTAGCTAGATCTCCGGCTGTGACGAGGTGTCCAGGGAGTGACAGGAACATCCCACGGCTACTGCTAGTGTCTGTGTTAAGATCAGGAACTGCGGTCGGTATAGTTACCACCTGCTCAGAGCTAGTCGCATGTCGCTCCTTAATCACCAGACCATAACAGTACAACTGGCCAAAAATGAGCTGAATGCATCTCAAAAGAAGGAAAAGAAAAAGAGTTCTGAGCCATTTTATTTTTCTTTAGTCTGTTTTGTCTTTTTCCTTCCTCTTAATCTCTGGGTGATTCAGGATTTGGATGCGGGCATGGATGTTCAGGGGCTGTTTTCTCGTGTGGATCAGCTTGCTGCAAGAGTACAGAGTATTCAAGATTATGTTGTTCAGACTCCGGCCTTAGAGCCTAGAATTCCTACTACAGATTTGTTTTACGGGGATAGATCTAAGTTTTTGAACTTTAAAAATAACTGCAAATTGTTTTTTGCTCTGAAACCCCGTTCCTCTGGTGACCCCATTCAGCAAGTAAAAATAGTTATTTCTCTGCTGCGTGGCGACCCTCAGGACTGGGCATTCTCCCTTGAGTCAGGGGATCCGGCATTGCTTAATGTAGATGCATTTTTTCAATCGCTTGGATTATTGTATGACGAACCTAACTCTGTAGAGCATGCTGAGAAAACACTGTTGGCCCTGTGTCAGGGTCAGGAAGCGGCAGAATTATACTGCCAGAAATTTAGAAAATGGTCTGTGCTCACTAAATGGAATGAGGACGCTCTGGCAGCAATTTTCAGAAAGGGTCTTTCTGAAGCCCTTAAAGATGTTATGGTGGGGTTCCCCACGCCTGTTGGTTTGAGTGAATCTATGTCTCTAGCCATTCAGATTGATCGGCGCCTGCGCGAACGCAAAGTGGTGCACCATATGGCAGCGTCCTCGGAGCAGAGTCCTGAGCCCATGCAATGTGATAGGATTTTGACTAGAGCGGAACAGAGGGGATACAGACGTCAGAATGGGCTGTGTTTTTACTGTGGGGATTCTGCTCATGCTATTTCTGATTGCCCTAAGCGTATTAAGAGGGTCACTAGATCTGTTACCATTAGTACTGTGCAGCCTAAGTTTCTCCTGTCTGTGACCCTGATTTGCTCATTGTCATATTTTTCTGTCATGGCATTTGTGGATTCGGGCGCTGCTCTGAACTTAATGGACTTAGAATTCGCTAGGCGCTGTGATTTTTCTTTGCAGCCTTTGCAGAGTCCCATACCCTTAAGGGGTATTGATGCTACACCGTTGGCCAAGAATAAACCTCAGTATTGGACTCAGCTGACCATGTACATGGCTCCAGCACATCAGGAAGATTGCCGTTTTCTGGTGTTTTGCCTTCTTAATAAGATCACGGTCAAATTCCAATACCCTTTACCTTTGCTCTCTGATTTGTTTGCTCGGATTAAGGGGGCTAGTTGGTTTACCAAGATTGACCTTCGAGGGGCATATAATCTTGGTTGTATTAAACAGGGTGACGAATGGAAAACTGCATTTAATACGCCCGAAGGCCATTTTGAATACCTGGTGATGCCTTTCAGGCTTTCTAATGCTCCTTCTGTATTTCAGTCCTTTATGCATGATATTTTCCGCAATTATCTTGACAAATTCTTGATTGTGTATTTGGATGATATTTTGATTTTTTCCAATGATTGGGAGTCTCATGTGAAGCAGGTCAGGATGGTATTCCAGATCCTTCGTGATAATGCTCTATTTGTGAAGGGGTCTAAGTGCCTATTTGGAGTTCAGAAGGTCTCTTTTTTGGGGTTTATTTTTTCTCCTTCGTCTATAGAAATGGATCCTGTTAAGGTCCAAGCCATTCATGACTGGATTCAACCCACATCGGTGAAGAGCCTTCAGAAATTTTTGGGCTTTGCTAATTTTTATCGCCGTTTCATTGCCAACTTCTCTAGTGTGGTTAAACCCCTGACCGATTTGACGAAGAAAGGTGCTGATGTGACTAATTGGTCCTCTGAGGCTGTTGAGGCCTTTCAGAAGCTTAAACGCCGATTTACTTCTGCCCATGTCTTGCGTCAGCCGGATGTTTCTCTTCCTTTTCAGGTTGAGGTTGACGCTTCTGAGATTGGGGCAGGGGCCCTTTTGTCACAGAGGAATTCTGATGGTTCCTTGATGAAGCCATGTGCCTTCTTTTCCCGAAAGTTTTCGCCTGCGGAACGCAATTATGATGTCGGCAATCGGGAGTTGTTGGCTATGAAGTGGGCATTTGAGGAGTGGCGACATTGGCTTGAGGGAGCCAAGCACCGCATTGTGGTCTTGACCGATCATAAGAATCTGATTTACCTCGAGTCGGCCAAGCGGCTGAACCCTAGACAGGCTCGGTGGTCCCTGTTTTTCTCCCGTTTTGATTTTGTGGTCTCATATCTTCCAGGATCTAAGAATGTTAAAGCGGATGCCCTCTCTAGGAGTTTTTTGCCTGATTCTCCTGGAGTCCTTGAGCCGGTTGGCATTCTTAGGGAAGGGGTGATTCTGTCTGCCATCTCCCCTGATTTGCGGCGGGCGTTTCAGGAATTTCAGGCTGATAAACCTGACCGCTGTCCTGTGGGGAAGCTGTTTGTTCCTGATAGATGGACAAGTAAGGTAATTTCTGAGGTCCATTGTTCTGTGTTGGCCGGTCATCCTGGGATTTTTGGTACCAGAGATTTGGTTGCTAGGTCCTTTGATGGCCTTCCTTGTCGCGGGATGTGCGTTCTTTTGTGCAGTCCTGTGGGACTTGTGCCCGGGCTAAGCCTTGCTGTTCCCGCGCTAGTGGGTTGCTTTTGCCTTTGCCTGTCCCGGAGAGGCCTTGGACGCATATTTCCATGGATTTTATTTCGGATCTACCTGTGTCCCAGAGGATGTCTGTTATCTGGGTGGTTTGTGACCAGTTCTCTAAAATGGTCCATTTGGTACCTTTGCCTAAATTGCCTTCCTCCTCTGATTTGGTTCCATTATTTTTTCAGCATGTGGTTCGTTTGCATGGCATTCCAGAGAATATTGTGTCTGACAGAGGTTCCCAGTTTGTTTCCAGGTTTTGGCGGGCCTTTTGTGCTAAGATGGGCATTAATTTGTCTTTTTCTTCGGCGTTCCATCCTCAGACAAATGGCCAAACTGAGCGAACTAACCAAACCTTGGAAACCTATTTGAGATGCTTTGTGTCTGCTGATCAGGATGATTGGGTGGCTTTCTTGCCGTTGGCCGAGTTTGCCCTTAATAATCGGGCCAGTTCGGCTACTTTGGTTTCGCCTTTCTTTTGTAATTTTGGTTTCCATCCTCGTTTTTCTTCAGGGCAGGTTGAGCCTTCTGATTGTCCTGGTGTGGATTCTGTGATGGACAGGTTGCAGCAGATTTGGACTCATGTGGTAGACAATTTGACGTTGTCTCAGGAAAAGGCTCAGCGTTTTGCTAACCGCCGTCGGTGTGTTGGTCCTCGGCTTCGTGTGGGGGATTTGGTCTGGTTATCCTCTCGTCATGTTCCTATGAAGGTTTCTTCCCCTAAGTTCAAGCCTCGGTTTATTGGTCCTTATAAGATTTCTGAGATTATCAATCCAGTGTCTTTTCGTTTGGCCCTTCCAGCCTCTTTTGCCATCCACAATGTTTTCCATAGATCTTTGTTGCGGAGATATGTGGTACCCGTTGTTCCATCTGTTGATCCTCCTGCCCCGGTGTTGGTTGAGGGGGAGTTGGAATATGTGGTTGAGAAAATTTTGGATTCTCGTTTTTCGAGGCGGAGGCTTCAGTATCTTTTCAAGTGGAAGGGTTATGGCCAGGAGGATAATTCTTGGGTGGTTGCCTCCGATGTCCATGCCGCCGATTTGGTTCGTGCTTTTCATTTGGCTCGTCCTGATCGGCCTGGGGGCTCTGGTGAGGGTTCGGTGACCCCTCCTCAAGGGGGGAGGGGGTACTGTTGTGAATTCCGCTCTTGGGCTCCCTCCGGTGGTTATAAGTAGCATTTTTGTGAGTTCTGCTCTTGGGCTCCCTCCTGTGGTTTTGAGTGGTATGGCTGCTTCTTGGATTTAGCATCGGCAGCTGTTTTCACTGATTGTCTTTCTGGCTCTGCTATATTAGTCTGGCCTTTTCCCTAATTCAATGCCAGTTGTCAATTGTTGAGCTTGGAGTCATGGCTCTCTGAGGATTTCCCTGTCACTCTGACCATTTCAGCAAAGCTAAGTCCTTGCTTGTCTTTTTGCAGTTCACTTGTTGTGGACTTTGTTGTTTAGCACTTTCTATGTTTTGCTCATTTGTCCAGCTTATCAGTATGTATCTAGTCAGCTAAGCTGGAAGCTCTGGGCAGCAGAGTTTGCCCTCCACACCTTTAGTCAGGTGTGGAGATTTTTGCATTTCTCTGCGGTGGACTTTTTCTAGTTTTTATTACTGACCGCACAGTGTTCTGTCCTGTACTAATTCTTTCTAGCTAGTAGCGGCCTCCTTTGCTAAATCTTGTTTCATACTACGTATGTCATTTCCTTCTCCTCTCACAGTCATTATTTGTGGGGGGCTGTCCTATCCTTTGGGGATTTTCTCTGAGGCAAGATAGCTTTCCTCCTTCTACCTTTAGGGGTAGCTAGATCTCCGGCTGTGACGAGGTGTCCAGGGAGTGACAGGAACATCCCACGGCTACTGCTAGTGTCTGTGTTAAGATCAGGAACTGCGGTCGGTATAGTTACCACCTGCTCAGAGCTAGTCGCATGTCGCTCCTTAATCACCAGACCATAACAATTGTGTATACATAGCTCCCAGCCGTCCCTCATACTGCGGGACTGTCCCGATTGTGAGGCTGTGCCCTGCAGTCCTGCACAGACTCTGCTTCTCCCACACAGCCAGCAGGAGAAGCCAACACGCCCCTTAATTAGGCCAGAGAGGGAGAGAGGACATTCTGAGGTGTGTGTGGTGTTAGAGCAATCCATTGCAGCCTGTTAGCCAGAGCAATCTAGTGCAGCCAGTTAGCCAGAGCAATCTAGTGCAGCCAGTTAGCCAGAGCAATCTAGTGCAGCCTGTTAGCCAGAGCAATCCACTGCAGCCTGTCAGCCAGAGCAATCCACTGCAGCCTGTTAGCCAGAGCAATCCACTGCAGCCTGTTAGCCAGAGCAATCCACTGCAGCCTGTTAGCCAGAGCATTCCCCTGCAGCCTGTTAGCCAGAGCAATCCCCTGCAGCCTGTTAGCCAGAGCAATCCACTGCAGCCTGTTAGCCAGAGCAATCCCCTGCAGCCTGATAGTCATAGGCACAGTATATATATATATATATATATATATATATATATATGTATATATATATATATATATATGTGTATTATATATATATCCTTCATATACTACAGCAGTTAAGAGGTGGAGCCAGTAGATAGTGGTGTTGTCTGAGTGCATACAGAGTTCGCAGAGCTGGGCTACATTGCAATGTGCAGGATCTGTGAGGCAGCTGTGTGGACAGCGACAGGTGGTGAAATCTTTCTCTGCATTGTAAGCAGAGCTGCTGGAACACATCTACAACCCTGGCTGTACACTGGCATCATCATGTGTGGCCATTATACAGTATGGAGCATCATGTGGGGCCATTATACAGTATTGAGCACTGTGTGGCCATTATACAGTATTAAGCATTATGTGTGGTCATTATACTGTATGGCGCATCACGTGGGGCCATTATACTGTAAGCAGCATCATGTGGGGCCATTATACAGTATGGAGCACTGTGTGGCCATTATACAGTATGGAGCACTGTGTGGCCATTATACAGTATTGAGCATCATGTGTGGCCATTATACAGTATGTGGAGCACTGTGTGGTCATTATACAGTATGGAGCATAATGTGTGCCCATTATACAGTATGGAGCATCACGTGGGGCCATTATATTATACGTATCATCATGTGGGGCCATTATACAGTATGGAGCATCATGTGTGGCCATTATACAGTATGGAGCATCATGTGTGGCCTTTATACAGTATGGAGCATCATGTGGGGCCATTATACAGTATGGAGCATCGTGTGTGGCCATTATACAGTATGGAGCATCATGTGTGGCCATTATGCAGTATGAAGCACTGTGTGGCCATTATACAGTATGGAGCATCATGTGTGGCCATTATACAGTATGGAGCACCGTGGGGCCATTATACAGTATGGAGCACTGTGTGGCCATATGTTTTTCTGTTTATAATTATTGTTTATGAAACAGTATGCATGTAGAAAAGCCGTGGAGACACCATCACATGTTTCTCAACGCAAGCAATGAATAGCCAGGTCTTTCACCGGGAAGGAACAACCACGGGAAGGGCAGCATCCAATAAAGGAAAACCACCTATGCCAAAACATGGTATCCATCAACAGACAGCTGTTTCGGGGTATTTGCCCCTCATCAGTGTGGAGTAGGAAACTGGCTATTAGGAGCAGTGCCTAGTGTTCTGGATCACTGCGTTGAGAAACACGTGATGGTGTCTCCGTGGTGTTGGATGTTTTGATCTCCCCGAGGTCATTCATCCCATTCCTTACGTTTATATGAAACAGTATGATCAGCAGTGCTAAATGGGTGTGGTTGGGGCATGGATATGGGAGTGACTAGTTGTGAAATGGGTGTGGTCAGGGGCATGGCCTAAAATGTGCCACGGTGCGCTGTGCGCGCCGCTACCTTTGTCCCTCTTTGCCTTCTTCAAAAGTTGGGAGGTATGTTTATATTATCCCTGTACTGTGACATCACTGTGTGTATTATCCCTGTACTGTGACATCACTGTGTGTATTATCTCTGTACTGTGTCATCACTGTGTGTATTATCCCTGTACTGTGACATCACTGTGTATATTATCCCTGTACTGTGACATCACTGTGTGTATTATCCCTGTACTGTGACATCACTGTGTATTATCTCTGTACTGTGACATCACTGTGTGTATTATCTCTGTACTGTGACATCACTGTGTATATTATCCCTGTATTGTGACATCACTGTGTGTATTAACCCTGTACTGTGACATCACTGTGTGTATTAACCCTGCACTGTGACATCACTGTGTGTATTAACCCTGTACTGTGACATCACTGTGTGTATTATCCCTGTACTGTGACATCGCTGTGTATATTATCCCTGTACTGTGACATCACTGTGTATATTTTCTCTGTACTGTGACATCACTGTGTTTTACTATCTTTTTTGAAGGATATAATTATGTGAAATAATTATTCCTGTGAAGTGACATCACTCTGTGCATATCCAGGGGTGTAAGAATGAATTGGTTCCTGAAATGTCTCTTTTACATTCAGGAATTCGGAGTTATGTTTCTACCTTGTGAGTGTGTAAAATTAGATTGTGAGCGACTGCATCAATGGTGTAAAAAAATGCCCCAGGTGATACAGCTCTGGCAAAAATTAAGAGACCACTGCAAAATTTTAAGTTTGTCTGATTTTTCTCTTTTTAGGTATATTTTTGAGTAAAATGTAAATTGTTCTTTTATTCTATAAACTTCTGACATGTCTCTGAACTTTCAAGCAATACATTTTGTATTTTGTTGTGACAAAGAAAAATAGTCACAAAAAAACAACACAGTGCATTCAGACCTCAAATAATGCAAAGAAAACAAGTTCATAATCATTTAGAAACAACAATACTAATGTTTTAACTCAGGAAGAGTTCAGAAATCAATAGTTTGTGGAATAACCATGATTTTTAATCACAGCTTTCATGCGTCTTGGCATGCTTTCCACCAGTCTTTCACACTGCTTCTGGTGCAAGAATGGAAGCAGTTCTTCTTTATGTGATGGCTTCTGACTATCCACCATCCTCTTGATTACATTCCAGAGGTTTTCAATGGGGTTCAGGTCTGGAGATTCTCTTTTAATCGGTCTGCCACAATGGCTAACTTAGTAGCACATTTTACACCAGCAATGTCTGTTTTTTGGAAAAGAAATGGAGCAGAGGAATATTGGGAGCTGTGTGTATTTCAGTGCGACTGATACTGCTGATAGTGGGTGGCTCCAGAGGCCTAATAAGCGTAGTATGGATGACGCGAGGGCTTTTCGAAGGCTGAGTACCTCTTTAAGGTTTGGATGCTGATCTCGCTCTCTATATATACGGTACATGTTTGGTCCGGAATAGCGTACAGTGATTTCTGTAAGGGCACCTTCACAGAGATATACTAGTTTGTCGGCTAAATAAAAAATTATTTTATGGGTGTAATAAAGCAGGGAGACATGCCTGCCCTCAGTAAAAAGTGTAATTTCAGACAGATAAATTGAGCAGTACATAAAATTAACTTTTTTTTATGGTGGAAAAAAAATCAATTTGTGAGTTTCTAATTAGAGATGAACATAATCGTGTTGTCCACTTGCATAATATTTTAAAGAAAACACGATGCCCTGGCGGGATGTATAACATGTCAATAAGTTCTGTCTTACTCTCAGGTCATAATTAACTATTAGAGTTGGTGAGGAACACAGGCAAGGTGGGATATGGTCTACAAACCTCACGTCCAAGCTCTTGCCACCTCCTGTCGCCTCCAACTCAAAAATATTGCCAGAATCCGTTCCTTCCTCAGCTCACAATCTACCAAAACTCTTGTGCATGCTCTCATCATCTCCCGCCTCGATTACTGCAACACCCTCCTCTGTGGCCTCCCAGATAACTCTCTTGCACCACTCCAGTCTGTCCTCAACTCTGCTGCCCAGCTAATCCACCTCTCTCCTCGCTACTCCCCTGCTTCTCCCCTCTGCAAATCCCTCCACTGGCTACCAATCCCCCAACGAATCCAGTTTAAACTACTAACACTGATCTACAAAGCCATCCACAACCTGTCCCCTCCCTATATCTCTGAACTAATCTCCCACTATCTTACCTCACGTAATTGGAGCGCCCCCAGTAGGGCAGTGGGGTACTCGGAGCCGGGTCCTTCGGTTCTCAGCGGGGATGTCATGGTGGCTGACCCGGTCCGTGGCCCTAGGGGCGTCCGTATTGAAAGGGAAAGGTCTTTAAAGGGATAGTGTTCGTGACGCCACCTGTGGTATTCGGTCAGAGTGACCGACGCTGCTTAGGGGTCCGCTGGGGTGGTGTTATGGCAGCTAGATGGTATACCTTCCCACAGGTGAAGTATGTCCCCAGGGCTTCCTAGTATGTAGATGGTGGATGGTGTGAGGCGCAGTGAAGAACGAGGACACAAGGTTGCAGTCTCTTTACCTTTTCCTGAAGACTTCAGCATCCACAGTCCAGGGTACAGACCACAGGGTAGGTAGAGTCCGGCCAGTCCGAAGGCAAATACAGAGTCCCCTTATCCAGGTGGAAATCAGTAGCCTTCCTACTAGCGCCTGTGTCTTGTAGTCCCTCCCTGCTGAGCAACTCAGTAAGGTCCTCACAACTCTTGTAGATGTTCTAGATGTTATTTCTTCCTCTCTGTCCCCCAGATGGTATGGATAGGACAAACCCGTATGACTGATGGCCTGAGGCTTGTTTATAGGGACCCTAGAGATGCCTCGACCCCCACAATTTGCCACTGTGTCTTCTTAGGTATTAAGGTCGGGCAGCCAACTTGGAATTGACTGTCCTGCCGGTCTCTGAAGTAAAGCGTAGAGTCAATTACTCCCTCGGTGTTCCGGCCACCGGCTACGCGCCTCAGAAGGAGACAGCCTATTTCAGGGCAGAACTCCTCCCGGTGTTTTCTCCTTGTGCTGTGACTTCGTTTCTCACCCTCTACAATACAATTCTCTTCGTGTCCTTTCTTAGGACGCTGCCGCACGTGGGGCAGGCGCAGCTCCGTAGCTTTCTGTCTCGCTAGGCCTCTGTCAGGATCCCACCTCTGACAGGGACCCTCTGTCTGCAGCTCAGATGTTCCTCGTTTCCCCCTGTCTGCCTGACAGGTGTTGCCTGGGCAAAGCCCAGCCAGCGTCTCCCTAACTTTCTATCCAGCCCACCAGTTTTACCCTTCTGTGAGGAGTGCCCTAGTAGATAGGAGCAAGGCTCCCCCTGGTGGACTGGAGTGTGAAGTGTGGTGTATGGTTTGTGATACCTGGTAGTAAGATCTCCTTTATTACCTTCAGACGTAACATCATTACCCCTGGTGGAAGAATGATATTACTGCAACGACTAGGACTCTGGGGCGCTGCACAATCTTCGTTCGTCCCAAGACCTCCTACTCTCCTCCACACTTATTCGTTCCTCACACAACCGCCTCCAAGAGTTCTCCTGAATATCCCCCATCCTCTGGAATTCCATGCCTCAACACGTCCGATTATCCACCACCCTCGGACCCTTCAGACGGAACCTGAAAACCCATCTCTTCAGGAAAGCCTACAGCCTACAATAACCATGCCGCCGCCTCACCGCCACCAGAGCAACCACCTCACCGCCGCCAGAGCCGCTGCCTCACCCCTACCTTCTGTCTCTTCCCCACTATCCCATAGAATCTAAGTCCGCAAGGACAGGGTCCTCTCCTCTCTGTACCAGTCTGTCAATGTAAACCTGTTTACTGTAAACGATATCTATAACCCTGTATGTAACCCCTTTCTCATGTACAGCACCATGGAATTAATGGTGCTATATAAATAAATAATAATAATAATAATAATAAAAAAAAAATACATAGTGGGGATCACTAAAGAATCCTAAAAGTACATAGAAATAAGGGAACTTGCCATCCAGATAAAGCAAGAGTCGGATTTGTCATTTAAAGGGGAGGTGCACTACTTAGATGTTGCTTACTTATATTTATGAGATTAGTTGCAGTAACTGGAAATGACCACTACACAATGTACAGAGCTGTGCTGTTCTGGCTCCGTTCACGGTTTACGACCAGATCATGGTCACAGCTGATCGGTGAGTGTGTAATACAGGTGATTGGATGCAACATGCAGAGGAACACAAGGCGGGAACAAATGAGCAGTTTATTTCCTGAAATATAGCAGGAAATTACAATGGTTATAACAACACTCGGCAAGATGCAATATGTTAATTACAAGTAAATGATTCAATACAGGGCATATCATGAGTCTTAAAGTTCACCTTAAACATTGGGGAATCTTCTTGAGGATTATGCTTATGTCCCTCTGACAGGGGTCTAAAACCTGTTCCTGTGGGAGCTAATGTGCAGACTGCTACCATAACAATGGCTCTAGTGTGGGGCCTCCGGTACTTCCCGCTAGGCTGCAAGTCTTACTGATAAAGTCTACCAAAGCACGTTGGGCCACCTTCGCTTCAATTGACCCTGTCAACTGTAACAGCCCAAGCTAATCCCTGTACCATACGTCTGTGCTAGAAGCAACTGCCTGGCTCATTCATGCAGGCATCCTCTTCCGGGCAGAGTCTCCTCACGGATCTTTAGTGCTTATTCAACATCTGGTGTCTCCCAGGGGTCTGGAGGCTGGGCTCCGGTTCTCGACTGGTGTCAACTGGGCTCTGGCTCTTGACTGGCGCAGGTCTGGGATTCAGACCTTGACTGGTGCAGTTGGGACTCTAGGTCTTGACTGGCGCAGGTCGGGTCCTTGGGTCTTGACCAGCATATTCTGGACTCTGGATCTCACCCGATGCCACTGGGGTCCTGTTTGTAACCAGACAGCAGCGTGTTGGCATTTGCTTCTTATTGAAGCCTATCACTCCAGCTCCAGTGTCTTCTCCTGTCCACGACCGCTATCCTCTAGCACCTAAACTGTTGTGAATTCCGCTCTTGGGCTCCCTCCGGTGGTTGTAAGTAGCACTTTTGTGAGTTCTGCTCTTGGGCTCCCTCTGGTGGTTTTGAGTGGTATGGCTGCTTCTTGGATTTAGCATCAGCAGCTGCTTCCACTGATCGTCTTTCTGGCTCGGCTATTTTAGTCTGGCCTTATCCCTCAATCAATGCCAGTTGTCAATTGTTCCTGCTTGGAGTCACAGCTCTTTTGGATTTCCCTGACACTCTGACCTGTTCAGCAAAGATAAGTCCTTGCTTGTCCTTTTGCATTCCTCTTGTTGTGGACTTTATTGTTCAGCACATTCTATGTTTTGCTCATTTGTCCAGCTTATCAGTATGGATCTATTCAGCTAAGCTGGAAGCTCTGGGCAGCAGATTTTGCCCTCCACACCTTTAGTCAGGTGTGGAGATTTTTGCATTTCTCTGCGGTGGACTTTTTCTAGTTTTATTACTGACCGCAGTGTTCTGTCCTGTACTGTCTATCTAGCTAGAAGTGACCTCCTTTGCTAAATCTTGTTTCATTCTACGTGTGTCATTTCCTTCTCCACTCACAGTCATTATTTGTGGGGGGATGTCTGTCCTTTGGGGATTTTCTCTGAGGCAAGATAGCTTTCCTGTTTCTACCTTTAGGGGTAGCTAGTTCTCCGGCTGTGACGAGGTGTCCAGGGAGTGACAGGAACATCCCACGGCTACTGCTAGTGTTGTGTTAAGATCAGGAACTGCGGTCAGTATAGTTACCACCTGCTCAGAGCTAGTCGCATGTCACTCCTAAATTACCAGTCCCTAACAGTACAACTGGCCAAAAATGAGTTGAATGCATCTCAAAAGAAGGAAAAGAAAAAGAGTTCTGAGCCATTTTTTTTTCTTTAGTCTGTTTTGTCTTTTTCCTTCCTCTTAATCTTTGGGTGGTTCAGGATTTGGGCGCGGGCATGGATGTTCAGGGTTTGTTTTCTCGTGTGGATCAGCTTGCTGCAAGAGTACAGAGTATCCAAGATATATGTTGTTCAGACTCCGGCTTTAGAGCCTAGAATTCCTACTCCAGATTTGTTTTATGGGGATAGATCCAAGTTTTTGAACTTTAAAAATAACTGCAAATTGTTTTTTGCTCTGAAACCCTGTTCCTCTGGTGATCCCATTCAGCAAGTTAAAATAGTTATTTCTTTGCTGCGTGGTGACCCTCAGGACTGGGCATTCTCCCTTAAGTCAGGGGATCCGGCATTGCTTAATGTAGATGCATTTTTTCAATCGCTCGGATTATTGTATGACGAACCTAACCTTGTTGGCCCTGTGTCAGGGTCAGGAAGTGGCAGAATTATACTGCCAGAAATTTAGAAAATGGTCTGTGCTCACTAAATGGAATGAGGACGCTCTGGCAGCAATTTTCAGAAAGGGTCTTTCTGAAGCCCTTAAAGATGTTATGGTGGGGTTCCCCACGCCTGTTGGTTTGAGCGAATCTATGTCTCTAGCCATTCAGATTGATCGGCGCCTGCGCGAACGCAAAGTGGTGCACCATATGGCAGCATCCTCTGAACAGAGTCCTGAGCCTATGCAATGTGATAGGATTTTGACTAGAGCGGAACAGAGGGGATACAGACGTCAGAATGGGCTGTTTTTACTGTGGTGATTCTGCTCATGCTATTTCTGATTGCCCTAAGCGTATTAAGAGGGTAGCTAGATCTGTTACCATCAGTACTGTACAGCCTAAATTTCTCCTGTCTGTGACCCTGATTTGCTCATTGTCATCCTTTTCTGTCATGGCATTTGTGGATTCAGGCGCTGCCCTGAACTTAATGGACTTAGAATTCGCCAGGCGCTGTGGTTTTTCTTTGCAGCCTTTGCAGAGCCCTATTCCTTTTAGGGGTATTGATGCTACACCGTTGGCCAAGAATAAACCTCAGTATTGGACTCAGCTGACTATGTGCATGGCTCCAGCACATCAGGAAGATTGCCGTTTTCTGGTGTTGCATAATTTACATGATGTTGTTGTACTGGGTTTTCCATGGTTACAAGTACACAATCCAGTGCTGGATTGGAAATCTATATCTGTGACTAGTTGGGGTTGTCAAGGGGTACATAGTGACGTTCCTTTGATGTCAATTTCCTCTTCCCCCTCTTTTGATGTTCCTGAATTTTTGTCAGATTTCCAGGATGTATTCGATGAGCCCAAGTCCAGTTCCCTTCCTCCACATAGGGACTGTGATTGTGCTATTGACTTGATTCCTGGCTGTAAGTTCCCTAAGGGCCGACTTTTCAATCTATCTGTGCCAGAGCATGCCGCCATGCGGAGCTATGTTAAGGAGTCTTTGGAGAAGGGGCATATTCGGCCGTCTTCGTCACCATTGGGAGCGGGATTCTTTTTTGTTGCCAAGAAGGATAGCTCCTTGAGACCCTGTATTGATTATCGCCTTCTTAATAAGATCACGGTCAAATTCCAATACCCTTTACCTTTGCTTTCAGATTTGTTTGCTCGGATTAAGGGGGCTAGTTGGTTTACCAAGATTGACCTTCGAGGGGCATATAATCTTGTTCGTATTAAACAGGGTGACGAATGGAAAACTGCATTTAATACGCCCGAAGGCCATTTTGAATATCTTGTGATGCCTTTCGGGCTTTCTAATGCTCCTTCTGTATTTCAGTCCTTCATGCATGATATTTTCCGCAATTATCTTGATAAATTCTTGATTGTGTATTTGGATGATATTTTGATTTTTTCCGATGATTGGGAGTCTCATGTGAAGCAGGTCAGGATGGTATTCCAGATCCTTCGTGATAATGCTCTATTTGTGAAGGGGTCTAAGTGCCTATTTGGAGTTCAGAAGGTCTCTTTTTTGGGGTTTATTTTTTCTCCTTCGTCTATAGAAATGGATCCTGTTAAGGTCCAAGCCATTCATGACTGGATTCAGCCCACATCTGTGAAGAGCCTTCAGAAATTTTTGGGCTTTGCTAATTTTTATCGCCGTTTCATTGCCAACTTCTCCAGTGTGGTTAAGCCGCTGACCGATTTGACGAAGAAAGGCGCTGATGTGACGAATTGGTCCTCTGCGGTTGTTGAGGCCTTTCAGGAGCTTAAACGCCGATTTACTTCTGCCCCTGTGTTGCATCAGCCGGATGTTTCTCTTCCTTTTCAGGTTGAGGTTGACGCTTCTGAGATTGGGGCAGGGGCCGTTTTGTCACAGAGGAATTCTGATGGTTCCTTGATGAAACCATGTGCCTTCTTTTCCCGAAAGTTTTCACCTGCGGAACGCAATTATGATGTCGGCAATCGGGAGTTGTTGGCTATGAAGTGGGCATTTGAGGAGTGGCGACATTGGCTTGAGGGAGCCAGGCACCGCGTTGTGGCCTTGACCGATCATAAGAATCTGATTTACCTCGAGTCGGCCAAGCGGCTGAACCCAAGACAGGCTCGATGGTCCCTGTTTTTCTCCCGTTTCGATTTTGTGGTCTCATAATTTCCGGGATCTAAGAATGTTAAAGCGGATGCCCTCTCTAGGAGTTTTTTGCCTGATTCTCCTGGAGTTCTTGAGCCGGTTGGCATTCTTAGGGAAGGGGTGGTTCTTTCTGCCATCTCCCCTGATTTACGGCGGGTGCTTCAGGAATTTCAGGCTGATAAACCTGACCGCTGTCCTATGGGGAAGCTGTTTGTTCCTGATAGATGGACAAGTAAGGTAATTTCTGAGGTCCATTGTTCGGTGTTGGCCGGTCATCCTGGGATTTTTGGTACCAGAGATTTGGTTGCTAGGTCCTTTTGGTGGCCTTCCTTGTCGCGGGATGTGCGTTCTTTTGTGCAGTCCTGTGGGACTTGTGCCCGGGCTAAGCCTTGCTGTTCCCGCGCTAGTGGGTTGCTTTTGCCTTTGCCTGTCCCTGAGAGGCCCTGGATGCATATTTCCATGGATTTTATTTTGGATCTTCCTGTGTCCCAGAGGATGTCTGTTATCTGGGTGGTTTGTGACCGGTTCTCTAAAATGGTCCATTTGGTACCTTTGCCTAAATTGCCTTCCTCCTCTGATTTGGTTCCATTGTTTTTTCAGCATGTGGTTCGTTTGCATGGCATTCCGGAAAATATTGTGTCTGACAGAGGTTCCCAGTTTGTTTCCAGGTTTTGGCGGGCCTTTTGTGCTAAGAAGGGCATTAATTTGTCTTTTTCTTCGGCGTTCCATCCTCAGACAAATGGCCAAACTGAGCGAACTAATCAAACCTTGGAAACCTATTTGAGATGCTTTGTGTCTGCTGATCAGGATGATTGGGTGACTTTCTTGCCGTTGGCTGAGTTTGCCCTTAATAATCGGGCCAGTTCAGCTATTTTAGTTTCGCCTTTTTTTTGTAATTTTGGTTTCCATCCTCGTTTTTCTTCAGGGCAGGTTGAGCCTTCTGATTGTCCTGGTGTAGATTCTGTGATGGACATGGAGCGCCCCCACACCGCCGCAGGGCCGAGGGGTACCCGGAGCCGGGCCTCTAGGTCTCAGTCCTGGGGTTGTCACGGTGGCTAGACCCGGTCCGTGGCCCTGTCTGTCAATGGGGGACGTCCGGTGCAATAAGTGGTGTGGTAACGGTGCAGGTCGCGGTAAATAACGAGGACACCAGTTTGCAGTCTCTTTACCTCTTTACTGAAGATGTTGGAGACCTCAGTCCAGAGCGCTGTTAACTGGGTTTTCAGAGACCGGCCGGTCCAACGACACATCAGGAGTTCTCCTCACAGGTGGGAATCAGTATCTACCTTCTAGCGCTGTGTGTTGTAGTTCTTCCCTGCTGAGCTCCCGGGATAGTCCTCACAACTGTTTCTTTCTGTCTCTACTGTTCGTTCTCCGTCCTCCAGGTGATATGGTAGGACGCACCCGTATGATGGGGTAGGCCTGGAGTTCTTCCGGGACTCTAGAGTCGCCCCTCTCCCACAGCTGCCTCCGTTGTCTGCTTAGGTGTTAAGTGAGACAGCCAACCTGTAATTAGCTGTCCTGCCGTGGTTTGCAATGTACTTAAAGTCTCTTACTTGCTCGGCGTTCCGGCCACCGATTGTTTGCGCCTCAGCAAGGTGCTGCCTCTTTCAACAAAACCCCTGCTGGTATTCTCCTTTTCTGTATTCCCGTTGTTTGCTGGTTAGTTCTGCTCTGAGGAGTCTGCCAGGATCCCCATCCCTGACAGGTCCTCTCACTAGCTCTTACCAGCTACTTCTCCCTGTCTTCCTGTCCAACCCCCAGTTTTACCAGAGTTGTGAGGAGTGGCCTACTAGATAGGACCACCCCCCCTGGTGGCCGGAGTGTGAAGTGTGGTGTGAGTGTACCTGATCAGAGAAACTCCTTAGTGCAATCAGACGTACCATAGCTCCCCATAGTGGCGGAGTCACAGTACTGCAACAACCAGGACTCTGGGGTGCTGCACTCCCCCCCGGTTAAATCCAGTACTCCGGGACTGGGAAAACAAGAACAATAATACATGTTAAACAGGAAACACACAAATTTTTGAAATAACATAACAATTGAACAAAACAATGCTTCCCTTTACGGGAGGTGAGGATTCTTGAACGTTGCGAAAATTAGGTCATGCACAGTTTATGACTCTCAGTTCAGTGGTTGAAACAGCGGGGACCCCGGGTAAACAAAGGGGCCCCCCCCCTTTTGAAAGTTTTTGAGCAATTCACCGTCCATTACTCTATTGTCCATTTAAAAACCTGTAACAAAACGATATATATACAACATTTTCAATTAAATAGCAGCCCTTATTAATACCTCCAAAGTTTGTAGCGGAGGGGAGTTTGATTTTGAGTGCTGCGTGTGGACCTTCGCAGCGCAGGGGTTGCTATTGGCCTAACAGGGCCCGCTATGCTTGCTACCGCTGGTGTAGTGCGCTGTCTTCTAACTACACTTCTAGTGAGTCTGGGTAGCACTGGCAGGTTAGGGCTCTCAGAGCTGCAATTATCAACAGTGGGTACAGCAGATTCACTGATAGTAGAGGGAGGATTTGCCGGTTCAATGGTTGGCATGGCATCTTCAGGCAAGGCTTGTTGAGGTAGTGGAGCCAGATGATCTGGTACCACCATTGTTTCTGGCGGGTCCGGCTGTTCAAACATTACAACAGGTACCGCAACGGCTTGGTTTATCAGTGTCCAGGACTGGGGAAAGTCACCAAGGACAGTATGGAACATTTTCTCCTTTTCCACCGGCGGGGAGATCTCTGGGGCCGTGCCCCTCTCTTTCAATTTATCGGGGCAGACCTTAAGGTGATCCCTGGATACCGCTGTCGAGGTCTCCCCTTTGTCCTTGCTGATGAGACAGACCTTAGTGTTGTCGAAGTCGGATGGCAAGATGGTATACGGTTCCGCTTCCCATTGGTCATCGAGCTTGTGTAACCTCCTCTTCCGTTTAAGCACTTGCTCACCAGGTGACAGGGGAATCGCAGGAGCGCGTTGGTTGTAGTCCCTTTCTTGCTTCTGCCTAGCCTGGGCGAGACTTCTCTCCACACACTCTTGCACTTCGCGGTACCTTCGCTGCCTTTCTTCATCCCAATCCGCATCCGACGAGGTATCTTCAGGTACTAGGACCCCCATATCCAGATCAACGGGTAACCGACTAGACCTTCCTCGCATCAGGTACGCTGGAGTACAGTTGGTGGAACTTACTGGGATGTGGTTGTACATATCCACCAAGTCAGGCAACTTTGTCGGCCACAGATTCCGTTCTTCCACAGGCAAGGTCTTCAATAAATCGATTACTACCTGGTTCATCTTCTCGCACATCCCGTTGGTTTGAGGGTGGTACGGTGTAGTTCTGATCTTCTTACACCCGTACAACTGGCAGAATTCTTGGAATACTTCTGCTTCAAAGGCAGGCCCCTGGTCGGTCAGTACCTTCTCTGGGTAGCCATGGGGTCTACAAAAGTGCTGCTGGAAGGCCCTGGCGGCAGTCCTGGCCGTTAGATCTTTAACAGGTACAACCACCAGAAACCTGGAGTAGTGGTCCACGATGGTAAGGGCGTAGATATAGCCCGACCGGCTAGGTGTCAGCTTCACATGATCCAGCGCGACCAGTTCAAGCGGCCGTTTGGTGATGATAGGCCGCAGGGGGGCCCGTTGGCTGTCACGGTCCTTTCTGCGCAGACTACATGGACCACACTCCCGACACCACTTCTCAATGGTTCTCTTCATGCCAATCCAATAGAACCTCCCTCGGAGTAGCTTCTCTAGCTTCTTCCATCCGAAGTGTCCGGCTCCATCATGGTAGGCTCCCAGAACCATGGGCGCATCTCGCCTTGGCACCACTATCTGCCACACCAATTCATGAGTACGTGGGTCGATGCTCCTCCTGCACAGCTTGCCATCATGGATAAACAGCTTGCTTCTCCCCTTCCACAGCTGTTGGGTTTCTTGTGGATCATCTGGGCCAGGGTGCAACCCAGCCTGCGTCAAGAGCTCTTTCACCTGACGGACCGCGGGGTCACTATCCTGGGTTTCTGCCCATCCGTGGTGGGGCAGGGGATTCAGCGTGGCATCCGGTTGGTTCTTGTGCCTGTTCTTCACATGGTGAGAGCTCTGAGTGGCTTTGGGGCGATGGAAGGCAGGCAGCTCTACCTCTTCAAGTGCCTCCGGGTCTTCTCCCACTTCTGGTAAATTGGGCATTCGGGACAGAGCATCGGCATTGGCATTCTGGTGCCCTGCCCGATATTTGATGGTGAAATCATAGTTGGACAGCCGGGCCATCCACCGCTGTTCCAAGGCCCCGAGTTTGGCAGTATCCAGATGCGTTAGCGGATTGTTGTCCGTGAAGACGGTGAATTTCGCGGAGGCCAGGTAGTGCTTAAACCTCTCCGTCACTGCCCAGACAAGGGCAAGGAATTCCAGTTTGAAGGAACTGTAGTTGTCAGGGTTCCTTTCCGTGGGACGGAGTTTCCTGCTGGCGTAAGCGATCACTCTTTCCTTGCCGTTCTGGACTTGAGACAGCACGGCTCCTAGTCCCACATTACTGGCATCTGTGTACAGCACAAACGGTTGGTCGTATTCGGGGTAAGCCAGTACCTCTTCTCCCGTCAGCGCCGACTTCAAGCAGGTGAAGGATACCTCCAGCTCTTCGTTCCAATCGAAGGGGGTTTTCCTCCCCTTGGTCTTCTTTGGTTGGCCCACCAGCAGATTTTGCAAGGGTGCGGCCTTCTTAGTGAAATCCTTAATGAATCTCCGGTAGTAACCTACCAACCCGAGGAACTGCCGGACTTCGTGGAGGTCACTAGGCTTTGGCCAGTCCTGGATCACTGTGACCTTGTCGGGGTCTGGGGCCACTCCTTCAGCGCTCACCACATGGCCCAGGTACTGCACTTTAGGTTTCAGCAGATGACACTTGGACGGTTTCACTTTTAGGCCGAATTTGGACAAGGCTTCAAACACCTCGGCCAGGTGCTTCAGATGGTCTTCGTAGGTTTTAGAGAAGACTATGACGTCATCCAGATATAGCAGCACGGTTTCAAAGTTCAGGTGTCCCAGGCAGCTCTCCATCATCCTCTGGAACGTTCCGGGAGCATTGCACAATCCGAAGGGCATGTAGTTGAACTCACAGAGGCCCATTGGCGTCGTGAAGGCCGTCTTCTCTTTGTCCGCCTCCGCCACAGGAACCTGCCAGTACCCACTGGTGAGATCTAAGGTAGAGAAATAGTTAGCAGATTTTAAAGCAGCCAGAGACTCCTCTATCCTGGGCAGTGGGTATGCGTCCTTATGTGTAATGCGATTCAACTGTCTGTAATCAACACACATCCTCATTGTACCATCTTTCTTTTTAACAAGGACTAACGGAGCCGCCCAGGGGCTACAGCTGTCTCTCACCACCCCAGCCTCCTTCATTTCCCGCAACATGTCCTTGGCACACTGGTAATGAGCTGGGGGTACAGGGCGATATCTCTCTTTTATGGGTCGATGATCTCCCGTGGGGATGTGATGTTGGATCCCTTTCACCTGCCCAAAATCTGAGGGGTGTTTGCTGAATACCTGTTCGTACTCGTGTACCACCCTGTAAGCCCCCTGTATTTGATGAGATGGGGTAGAGTCAGTGCCCACATGCAATTCCCGACACCAATCTTTCGAGTGCTCTGCAGAACCTTTGTTCTCCGCCACGTTTGACGGGCCCAAGGGTTCAGGTGTCTGTATTACACTATTATTGACAGTGAACAGTTTGGCGAGCGTAGTATACTTGGTTAGGTGGACCTCTTCCTCCCCACAATTGAGGACACGTACAGGCACTCTCCCCTGTCGGACGTCTACCACCCCCCGGGCTGTCAGAACAGTAGGCCTATTGTCTGAATATACAGGTTCTACCAAGGCCTGGTAGTCCTTACCCCTGAGGCCTATGGCTGCTCGACACCATATTAACATTTCACTCTTGGGAGGTATCGCGATGGGGTTTGAATCACTTACAGTGACACGACCAATCTCACCACCAGTCAGCTCTACCTGCTGTCTCTGCATCAGAGCTCTGATTTCCTTCTGCAGGGCACGTTGCTCACTGTGGCCAGCGTTTTCTGCCACCTGTTGCAACAAAACAATCACTTCTGCAAGACAATTTTCTATAACATTAGTACCAAGAGTCATCATGGGATTACATTCTCGACGATCAATATCTACAATCACAATCCCTTGGGCTTTCAATTCCACCCGCCCCACTTTGATGGTGACCTCCTTATACCCCACTTGTGGCAATGGCTGACCATTACTGGCGATTATGGTGAAATCATCATCAGGGCCACGAGTAATATCAGCGTCCTCCCAATACCGTTTGTAGAGCACGTAAGGTATAGTCGTCACCTGAGACCCGGTGTCCAGCAAAGCATTCAAGGGGATTCCATCAATCACTACAGGGAGAACTGGTCGTCCTCCAATATACTTGGTTCTCCAATGCTGCGGGCCTGACCGTCCTACTCCTGGGGGTTGGCCCTTTGCCCCAGGGGTTGCTCGTTTAAAGGACAGTACCTTGCAAGATGGCCCACCTGGTGACAGCGGCGGCAGATGGGTCGTCCATCCTGGTGGAAGCGATCGTCGGGCCGGCTCCTGGTCGGCGGAGTCCTCCTCTGTCGCATCCAAGGGACATCCTCCGGGCTGGAAGCCAACTGGATCTTCTCTTTGGGGGCCTCCTGTAGGGACTGCACCGTCCGGGCCAGGGCAGCAACGCTCTTGGTTAGCTCTTGCATCTGGAGACGAAGTCCTGCAGGGGAGTCGTCCTCGAAGCTCTGGGCGTCGGCCTCCGCGGCAACTGGGGTATCCGATGCCACCTCCTGGTGGTAGATGAGAGCGGGGCGCCTGGGTGGTACTGCGCGGCTGGGCTGTCGCTCCTGCAATGCCTGGATAGCTTTATCTTTAAACTGCGCAAAAGTCAAGTCTGGATTTTGCATGGCCAGGAAGTGCAATTGGCCCCGCTGGTGACTGCACAGGAGCCCCTCAATGAACCGCTCCTTCAGGATTTTATCTTCATCCTGCATGCTGCCGGGGTCACTCTGCTTAATGGCCCGCATCGCTTCCTGGAGATTAAGGGCATAGTCCCGCAAGCTATCCTGTGACTTTTGTTTGCATCCATAGAAAGTCAGTTTAATCTCTGTAGCAGTGCGAGTATCAAAGGTGGCTTTAAGCTTGGCAAAAATCTGTTGTGCAGTTCCTTTATCCTCAGCGGGCCAGGATTTCAATTCTCTCAGAGCCGCCCCAAAGAGTTGGCCGGTTATCATATGGACCTTCTGGGGCTCGGTTAGGGGATAGAACTCGAGCAGGCTGCAGAGCCCTTCTTTAAAGTCAGTGAACGTATGTGCCTCCCCAGAGTATCGTGGGAGCCAGGCCGCTCCGGGCAGGTAGGGCATGGAGAAGGGCATTATGGCTTTTGCATTAGCGGCAGTGTCCGACTGGCTGATGGGGGCAACGGGTTCTGCGGCAGCCAGTGGTGGTATTAGGGCCGCGGCTTCGCCCGCTGCGGGGACCGGAGCTGCCCCTTCGTCCGCGGCTGCGACCGCCACCTCCTCTCCTCCCGACTCGGACATGGCCGTCCCTTCCTCCCACTAACCTGCTGGAGGTCGGAGTTCCTCTTCCGGGATTGGCGCCTCACCGCGCTTTACGTTCCGCGCTTCTTTTGGCTGATCCCGCCCACGTAGCTGAGGCTCCTCCCTCCGCGCGCGGCAATGGCGAATTTTTGGCGGCAAATGGCACAGCACAGTCTTTTCAATAAAGTACAGTCCAAGCACAATAATCACAGTTCCAAGGCACACATGACCTGATTCTTCAGGCTCAAGTAGATCCTGTTCGTGACGCCAAGTTTGGAGCGCCCCCACACCGCCGCAGGGCCGAGGGGTACCCGGAGCCGGGCCTCTAGGTCTCAGTCCTGGGGTTGTCACGGTGGCTAGACCCGGTCCGTGGCCCTGTCTGTCAATGGGGGACGTCCGGTGCAATAAGTGGTGTGGTAACGGTGCAGGTCGCGGTAAATAACGAGGACACCAGTTTGCAGTCTCTTTACCTCTTTACTGAAGATGTTGGAGACCTCAGTCCAGAGCGCTGTTAACTGGGTTTTCAGAGACCGGCCGGTCCAACGACACATCAGGAGTTCTCCTCACAGGTGGGAATCAGTATCTACCTTCTAGCGCTGTGTGTTGTAGTTCTTCCCTGCTGAGCTCCCGGGATAGTCCTCACAACTGTTTCTTTCTGTCTCTACTGTTCGTTCTCCGTCCTCCAGGTGATATGGTAGGACGCACCCGTATGACGGGGTAGGCCTGGAGTTCTTCCGGGACTCTAGAGTCGCCCCTCTCCCACAGCTGCCTCCGTTGTCTGCTTAGGTGTTAAGTGAGACAGTCAACCTGTAATTAGCTGTCCTGCCGTGGTTTGCAATGTACTTAAAGTCTCTTACTTGCTCGGCGTTCCGGCCACCGATTGTTTGCGCCTCAGCAAGGTGCTGCCTCTTTCAACAAAACCCCTGCTGGTATTCTCCTTTTCTGTATTCCCGTTGTTTGCTGGTTAGTTCTGCTCTGAGGAGTCTGCCAGGATCCCCATCCCTGACAGGTCCTCTCACTAGCTCTTCCCAGCTACTTCTCCCTGTCTTCCTGTCCAACCCCCAGTTTTACCAGAGTTGTGAGGAGTGGCCTACTAGATAGGACCACCCCCCCTGGTGGCCGGAGTGTGAAGTGTGGTGTGAGTGTACCTGATCAGAGAAACTCCTTAGTGCAATCAGACGTACCATAGCTCCCCATAGTGGCGGAGTCACAGTACTGCAACAACCAGGACTCTGGGGTGCTGCAGACAGGTTACAGCATATTTGGACTCATGTGGTAGACAATTTGACATCTCAGGAAAAGGCTCAGCGTTTTGCTAACCGCCGTCGGTGTGTTGGTCCTCGGCTTCGGGTGGGGGATTTAGTCTGGTTATCTTCTCGTCATGTTCCTATGAAGGTTTCTTCCCCTAAGTTTAAGCCTCGGTTTATTGGTCCTTATAAGATTTCTGAGATTATCAATCCAGTGTCTTTTCGTTTGGCCCTTCCAGCCTCTTTTGCCATCCAGAATGTTTTCCATAGATCTTTGTTGCGGAGATATGTGGTACCCGTTGTTCCTTCTGTTAATCCTCCTGCCCCGGTGTTGGTTGAGGGGGAGTTGGAATATGTGGTTGAGAAAATATTGGATTCTCGTTTTTCGAGGCGGAGGCTTCAGTATCTTGTCAAGTGGAAGGGTTATGGCCAGGAGGATAATTCTTGGGTGGTTGCCTCCGATGTTCATGCCGCCGATTTGGTTCGTGCTTTTCACTTGGCTCGTCCTGATCGGCCTGGGGGCTCTGGTGAGGGTTCGGTGACCCCTCCTCAAGGGGGGGGTACTGTTGTGAGTTCTGCTCTTGGGCTCCCTCTGGTGGTTTTGAGTGGTATGGCTGCTTCTTGGATTTAGCATCAGCAGCTGCTTCCACTGGTCATCTTTCTGGCTCGGCTATTTTAGTCTGGCCTTATCCCTCAATCAATGCCAGTTGTCAATTGTTCCTGCTTGGAGTCACAGCTCTTTTGGATTTCCCTGACACTCTGACCTGTTCAGCAAAGATAAGTCCTTGCTTGTCCTTTTGCTGTCCTCTTGTTGTGGACTTTATTGTTCAGCACATTCTATGTTTTGCTCATTTGTCCAGCTTATCAGTATGGATCTATTCAGCTAAGCTGGAAGCTCTGGGCAGCAGATTTTGCCCTCCACACCTTTAGTCAGGTGTGGAGATTTTTGCATTTCTCTGCGGTGGACTTTTTCTAGTTTTATTACTGACCGCACAGTGTTCTGTCCTGTACTGTCTATCTAGCTAGAAGTGACCTCCTTTGCTAAATCTTGTTTCATTCTACGTGTGTCATTTCCTTCTCCACTCACAGTCATTATTTGTGGGGGGCTGTCTGTCCTTTGGGGATTTTCTCTGAGGCAAGATAGCTTTCCTGTTTCTACCTTTAGGGGTAGCTAGTTCTCCGGCTGTGACGAGGTGTCCAGGGAGTGACAGGAACATCCCACGGCTACTGCTAGTGTTGTGTTAAGATCAGGAACTGCGGTCAGTATAGTTACCACCTGCTCAGAGCTAGTCGCATGTCACTCCTAAATTACCAGTCCCTAACACTAAACCCTCTCCGATTTGGTGCGTAGACCTTTTATAGTGAGGAACTACCTCATCAAAGGCACCTGACTAGGCACTGCATCCAAACTTGTCCCCCCTGAAACTGTTTCTCTTCTGGTTGCTTCCGTATGGTCTCATTTGGATGGTAGGTGGCAGTCCTCACACAAGTAATGCACAGCACTGGGGGTTTTCCCAATTACTGTCACATTTTCTTAAGTATGAGAGGTGATGGATCTCACCGATCTGATAATAGGGGTAGGTCATAAATATTAACTCTTTGAATGCAGCCACTTAAAGGGTGTGGTAAAGGGATTTCTCGGCTGGACACAGAGGTATAACTGGAACACTGTCTCTTAAAGAAAATGCTTGGTTTATTGTACCAGCATAAACCAAGCTGGGAAAGTAAACACAGCCCTCTGGACACAACAAAGAAACAAAAAAAACATAGTCCTTTCCCTAGCGGGGATCAGCCAGTTCACCGGCAGCAATGTCCACGGTTCAGATTGAGCAAACAACTTCCTGGAGTGTTCTCTCTCCAGGCTCCCACTGAACTCAGGAAGTTCTGGCAGTCAGCCATTTAAGCCCAGACCATGTGACTCCTCCATCATGTGATTGATCACGTGATCTCGACATCACACAGGCCCTGTCAGGACACTGCAGGTGGAGATACGGTTGACCCCCTCCCACCCGCTCTATGGAGGTCCACTAAAATGAGCCCATAACATAATTCTTTTTAAAACCTCTCAACATGTAGTGTGCTGGAGGAAACTACTTTGGTTTCACATCACTGACGCCATCATGCGCAGTGACACGTATCTCCCCTCCATCACTTCACCAGTGACTCTGTCACAAGGGATATTCACTTTCCCTATCATATGTCATACATTTTTAATTTGTGGGGTACAACATGTAGCTTGTGATAACTAATAAGTTCACCGCATACAAATGGTGTTTATCATCAAAAAGTTAATTTATTTCATTTCTTCAATACAAAAAGTGAAGCTCATATATTATATAGAGTCATTACAAACAGAGTGATCTATTTCAAGTGTTTACTTCTGTTAATGTTGATGATTATGGCTTACAGCCAATGAAAACCCAAAAGTCATTATCTCAGTTAATTAGAATACTTTGTAACACCAGCTTGGAAAATGATTTTAAAATCCGAAATGTTGTCCTACTGAAATATACCGTATATACTCGAGTATAAGCCGACCCGAGTATAAGCCGACCCCCCTAATTTTGCCACAAAAATGAAACCAATGAAAGCCAATGAAAACCCAAAAGTCATTATCTCAGTAAATTAGAATGATTAACAAAAAACGCCTGTAAAGGCTTCCTAAGCATTTGAAAAGGTCCCTTAGTCTGTTTCAGTAGCTCCACAATCATGGGGTAAACTGCTGACTTGAAAAGGTGTCCAGAAGGCAGTCATTGACACACCCCACAAGGAGGGTAAGCCACAAAAGGTCATTGCGAAAGAAGCTGGCTGTTCACAGAGTGCTGTATCCAAGAATATTAATGGAAAGTGGAGTGGAAGGAAAAAGTGTGGTAGAAAAAGGAGCACAAGCCACCGGAATAACTGCAGCCTTGAAAGGATTGTTAAGAAAAGGCCATTCAAAAATTGGGGGGAGATTCACAAGGAGTGGACTGCTGCTGGAGTCATTGCTTCAAGAGCCACCACACACAGACGTATCCAGGACATGGGCTACAAGTGTCGCATTCCTTGTGTCAGGTCACTCATGACCAATAGAAGCCAGAAGCTTCTTACATGGGCCAAGGAGAAAAAGAACTGGATTGTTGTCAGTGGTCCAAGGTGCTATTTTCAGATGAAAGTTTTTGATGAAATTTTGCATTTCTTTTGGAAATCAAGGTCCCAGAGTCTGGAGGAAGAGGTGAGAGGCCACACTCCAATCTGCTTGAGGTCTAGTGTGAAGTTTCCACAACCAGTGATGGTTTGGCTCCCCAAAAGCCATGTCATCTGCTGGTGTAGGTCCACTGTGTCTTATTAAAACCAAAGTCAGCGCTGCCATCTACCAGGAAATTTTAGAGCACTTCATGCTTCCCTCTGCCGACAAGCTTTTTGGAGATGGAAATTTAATTCTCCAGCAGGACTTGGCACCTGTCCACACTGCCAAAAGTACCAATACCTGATTTACAAACAACAGTATCACTGTGCTTGATTGGCAGCAAACTCGCCTGACCTTAACCCCATAGAGAATCTATAGGATATTTTAAAGAGGAAGATGAGAGACACTAGACCCAACAATGCAGACGAGCTGAAGGCTGCTATCAAAGCAGCCTGGGCTTCCATAACACCTCAGCAGTGCCACAGGCTGATTACCTGCATGTCATGCCGCATTGATGCAAAAGAAGCCCCGACCAAGTATTGAGTTCTTTTATTGAACATACCGTATATACTCGAGTATAAGCCGAGATTTTCAGCCCACTTTTTTGGGCTGAAAGTGACCCTCTCGGCTTATACTCAAGTCATTGTCAGCAGGGGGGGGTCGGCGTTGGAGGAGGAGCGGCGCGGTGACATACTGACCTGCTCCTGGCGCTGTCCCTGCATGTCCCATGGCCTCCGGGCAGCTCTTCCTGTGTTCAGCGGTCACGTGGTACCGCTCATTACAGTAATGAATATGCGTGCATATAATGAGCGGTACGTGACCGCTGAACACAGGAAGATGCCGCCGGCTCCTGGAGACCATCTGACAGTGAGACACTGCCAGGGACCATCCCGGGAGCAGGTGAGTATATCGGGGGAGGTGAACATTGCGCGATAGTCACCTTCCTCGTTCCACCGTTGCGCGCTGCTCTGTCTTCCGTCCCCTGGCTGTGACTGTTCAGGTCAGAGGGCGCGATGACATGATTAGTGTGTGCGCCGCCCTCTGCCTGAACAGTCAGTGCAGAGGATGGAAGACAGAGCGGCGCGTGGAACGAGGAAGGTGACTATCGCAAGTGCCAGGGGCCTGAGCGAAGAGAGGTGAGTATGTGATTTTTTTTATTTTAATCATAGCAACAGCATATGGGGCAAATGTGTGGAGCATCTTATGGGGCCACAATGTATGGAGCATCGTATGGGGCCACAATGTATGGAGCATCGTATGGGGCCACAATGTATGGAGCATCTTATGGGGCCACAATGTATGGAGCATCTCATGGGGCCACAATTAATAGAGCAACGTATGGGGCCACAATGTATGGAGCATCGTATGGGGCCACAATGTATGGAGCATCTTTTGGGGCCACAATGTATGGAGCATCGTATGGGGCCACAATATATGGAGCATCGTATGGGGCCACAATGTGTGGAGCATCGTATGGGGCCACAATGTGTGGAGCATCGTATGGGGCCACAATGTATGGAGCATTGTTTGGGGCCACAATGTATGGAGCATCTTATGGGGCCACAATGTATGGAGCATCTTTTGGGGCCACAATGTATGGAGCATCATATGGGGCCACAATGTATGGAGCATCGTATGGGGCCACAATGTATGGAGCATCTTATGGGGCCACAATGTATGGAGCATCTCATGGGGCCACAATTAATAGAGCAACGTATGGGGCCACAATGTATGGAGCATCGTATGGGGCCACAATGTATGGAGCATCTCATGGGGCCACAATGTATGGAGCATCGTATGGGGCCACAATGTATGGAGCATCGTATGGGGCCACAATGTGTGGAGCATCGTATGGGGCCACAATGTATGGAGCATCGTATGGGGCCACAATGTATGGAGCATCGTATGGGGCCACAATGTATGGAGCATCTTATGGGGCCACAATGTATGGAGCATCTCATGAGGCCACAATTAATAGAGCATCGTATGGGGCCACAATGTATAGAGCATCGTATGGGGCCACAATGTATGGAGCATCTTATGGGGCCACAATGTATGGAGCATCTTATGGGGCCACAATGTATGGAGCATCGTATGGGGCCACATTGTATGGAGCATCGTATGGGGCCACAATGTGTGGAGCATCTTATGGGGCCATAACGTGTGGAGCATCTTATGGGGCCACAACATATGGAGCATCGTATGGGGCCACAATGTATGGAGCATCTCATGGGGCCACAATGTATGGAGCATCGTATGGGGCCACAATGTATGGAGCATCGTATGGGGCCACAATGTATGGAGCATCGCATGGGGCCACAATGTGTGGAGCATCGTATGGGGCCACAATGTATGGAGCATCGTATGGGGCCACAATGAATGGAGCATCTCATGGGGCCACAATGTATGGAGCATCTCATGGGGCCACAATGTATGGAGCATCTCATGGGGCCACAATGTATGGAGCATCGTATGAGGCCACAATGTATGGAGCATCGTATGGGGCCACAATGTGTGGAGCATCGTATGGGGCCACAATGTGTGGAGCATCTCATGGGGCCACAATATATGGAGCATCTCATGGGGCCATAATGTGTGGAGCATCGTATGGGGCCATAATGGCTGGAGCATCTTATGGGGCCACAATGTATGGATCATCTCATGGGGCCACAATGTATGGAGCATCTTATGGGGCCACAATGTATGGAGCATCGTATGGGGCCACAATGTATGGAGCATCGTATGGAGCCACAATGTATGGAGCATCATATGGGGCCACAATGTATGGAGCATCTTATGGGGCCACAATGTATGGAGCATCTCATGGGGCCACAATTAATAGAGCATCGTATGGGGCCACAATGTATGGAGCATCGTATGGGGCCACAATGTATGGAGCATCGTATGGGGCCACAATGTATGGAGCATCGTATGGGGCCACAATGTATGGAGCATCGTATGGGGCCACAATGTGTGGAGCATCGTATGGGGCCACAATGTGTGGAGCATCGTATGGGGCCACAATGTGTGGAGCACTGTATGGGGCCACAATGTGTGGAGCATCGTATGGGGCCACAACGTGTGGAGCATCTTATGGGGCATAATGTGCGGAGCATCTTATTGGGCCATAATGTGTGGAGCATTTTATGGGACCATCAACCTTTATGCAGCATTGTATGGGGCAAATGTTTCTATGGAGCATCTTATGGGGCCATTATTAACCTTTGTGCAGCATTATATGGGGCATATTTTAATATGGAGCATTATATGGGGCGTATTTTGTATGGAGCATCTTATGGGGCCCATCATGAACTGTATGGAGCATTATATGGGGCTCCTGATTCAATATGGATATTCAAAAACACTTAACCTACTGATGTCTCAATTAATTTTACTTTTATTGGTATCTATTTTTATTTTTGACATTTACCGGTAGCTGCTGCATTTTCCACCCTAGGCTTATACTCGTGTCATTACGTTTTCCCAGTTTTTTGTGGCAAAATTAGGGGGGTTGGCTTATACTCGGGACAGCTTATACTCGAGTTTATACGGTATATTTCAGTAGGACAACATTTCGGATTTTTAAATCATTTTCCAAGCTGGTGTTATAAAGTATTCTAATTAACTGAGATAATGACTTTTAGGTTTTCATTGGCTGTAAGCCATAATCATCAACATTAACAGAAGTAAACACTGGAAGTAGATCACTCTGTTTGTAATGACTCTATATAATGTATGAGTTTCACTTTTTTTATTGAAGAACTCAAATAAATTAACTTGTGGATGATATTCTAATTTTGTGAGGAGCACCAGTGTGTATGTGTGTGTGTGTGTGTGTGTGTGTGTGTATGTATGTATGTATGTATGTATGTATGTATGTATGTATGTATATATATATATATATATATATATATATATATATATATATATGCTGTATATGTGTGTATATATAATATATATATACACACTGCTCCAAAAAATAAAGGGAACACTTAAACAACAGAATATAACTCCAAGTAAGTCAAACTTCTGTGAAATCAAACTGTCCACTTAGGAAGCAACACTGTCTGACAATTAATTTCACATGCTGTTGTGCAAATGGAATAGACAACAGATGGAAATTATTGGCAATTATCAAGACACACTCAATAAAGGAGTGGTTCTGCAGGTGGGGACCACAAACCACATCTCAGTACCAATGCTTTCTGGCTGAGGTTTTGGTCACTTTTGAATGCTTGGTGTGGTAGCATGAGATGGACTCTACAACCCACACAAGAGGCTCAGGTAGTGCAGCTCATCCAGGATTGGCACATCAATGCGAGCTGTGGCAAGAAGGTGACAGGCCAGTACACCAGGAGACGTGGAGGGGGCCGTAGGAGGGGAACAACCCAGCAGCAGGACCGCTACCTCAGCCTTTGTGCAAGGAGCAACAGGAGGAACACTGCCAGAGCCCTGCAAAATGACCTCCAGCAGGCCACAAATGTGCATGTTTCTGCACAAACTGTTAGAAACCGACTCCATGAGGATGGTCTGAGTGCCCGCTCCACAGATGGGGATTGTGCTCACAGCCCAACACCATGCAGGATGCTTGGCATTTGCCACAGAACACCAGGATTGGCAAATTCGCCACTGGCACCCTGTGCTCTTCACAGACGAAAGCAGATTCACACTGAGCACGTGACAGAGTCTGGAGACGCCGTGGAGAGCGATTTGTTGCCTGTAACATCCTTCAGAATGACCGGTTTGGCAGTGGGTCAGTAATGGTGTGGGGTGGCATTTCTTTGGAGGGCCGCACAACCCTCCATGTGCTCGCCAGAGGTAGCCTGACTGCCATTAGGTACTGAGATGAGATCCTCAGACCCCTTGTGAGACCATATGCTGGTGCAGTTGGCCCTGGGTTCCTCCTAACGCAGAACAATACCAGACCTCATGTGGCTGGAGTGTGTCAACAGTTCCTGCAAGATGAAGGCATTGAAGCTATGGACTGGCCTGCTCATTCCCCAGACCTGAATCCGATTGAAAACATCTGGGATATCATGTCTCACACCATCCATCAACGTCATGTTGCACCACAGACTGTCCAGGAGTTGGCGGATGCTTTAGTCCAGGTCTGGGAGGAGATCCCTCAGGAGACCATCCGCCGCCTCATCAGGAGCATGCCCAGCTATTGTAGGGAGATCATACAGGCACGTGAAGGCCACACACACTACTGAGCATCATTTCCTTGTTTTGAGGCATTTCCACTGATGTTGAATCAACCTGTAGCTTCATTTTCCACTTTTATTTTGAGCATCATTCCAACTCCAGACCTCCGTGGGATATTAGTTGTGATTTACATTGAGCATTTTTAGGTTTTATTGTTCTCAACACATTCCACTATGTAATGAATAAAAATTTACAACTGGAATATTTCATTCTGTGATATCTAGGATGTGGGATTTTAGTGTTCCCTTTATTTTTTTGAGCAGTGTATATAGACACACACAGCCAAGAGATTGCTTGAGGCTGTTACCATGCTAAAATGACTGACTGCTGACTGCAGTGCCGGATATCCTATTTTGTTATTTTGAATATACCTTTAAAGTAATCTACAAGCAATCTAGCCTAAGTAAAGAACCCCTATGCACGTTAAACGAATGTCGGACGAACCTGTCAATATTAGTGGATTTAGCTGACAGTCTGATGTATATGAGATCCCAGACAATTGATTGTTGGAATAGTTAAGCTGGCCATACACATTAGACTTAGGCTTGAGTCACACTGCCATATTTCTCGTGAGATAATCGCATCGCACTGCACGGACTGGCCAGCACCTCTCCTGACCCGAGCATGACAGCATGATGGATTAATATGCAGCTGTCAAGCTCAGGTCAGGAGAGCTGTCAGCCAGTACAAGTTTTACTATGCTATTCTCCGCAGGAGAAATACGGCAGTGTGACTCCAGCCCTATGTTGATGTCAATGGGGGTGCCGGCCAAATGATGGTCAGGAGAGATGTCGATAGCGCATGTGCGATTTCGATTTGCCAATCACATTGTCCTCCGGTCACCGGCCGATGTGTCAGTCAGTGACTTTCCCATAGAGAACACAGGACTGCTCAGCCTAATAAGCGCTCCTGTGTATGGGAGAGATGGCTGAGATAGCGGTCAGCTGAAAAATCTTTTGGCAAACAAACATCTAATGTGTATGGAAAGCCTTAACCCTTCACGACTACTGATGTATTGCTTCGTCATCGGTGCTGAGCCCGTATCTTTCCCCACAGTTGATATGGTTGATTTAATCATCCGTCAAGTGCCTCTAACATACGTGGTTGTATCTGAAATCCACCCACAGCTGTTAACCAGGTAAATGCCGTTGTCAATCACTGACAGTGACATTTAACACGTGTTGCCTGGAAGCGCGTCACAAGTCCCACTCATCGGCTCCCCGTCACGTGATCATGGGGCGCCGATGGGTTTTCATGACAGCCGGGGGTCTGTAGAAGACCCCTATACCTGTCCTCATGATCCTCCTCTAACTGACAGCTCTTGGTTGACGTTCATAGGGGATCGTGATTTTTTTGCTATGCATAAGAGTGCTGAAGCCCCGCTACGTGTAGCACAGGCGATCAGTTGATCGCAGCTTCAAGTGTTGTGAACTATACTTCTTGGCTCCCTCTTGTGGTCACTAGTGGTTTGGCACTTGGATTGTCCTTTCCCAGGTTGGTACTCACCTGCTTCGTTAGGCCTGGGGTGTTGCTATTTAAACTTCCTGGATTCTCAGTCCAGTGCCTGGCATCGTTGTAATCAGTTCACTTCTGTTTGCTCCTGTCTGCAGGTCCTGGTTCTTTGCAAGATAAGCTAAGTCCTGCTTTCGTACTTTTGATCATTTGCATTGTTCATATTTTTTGTCCAGCTTGTACAAAATGTGATTCCTGTTATCGCTGGAAGCTCTAGGGGGCTGATATTCTCCCCCCACGCCGTCAGTCGGTTTGGGGGTTCTTGGATATTCAGCGCGTGGATATTTTGCAGGGTTTTTTGCTGACCATATAAGTCTTCTTACTATATTCTGCTATTAGTCAGTGGGCCTCTCTTTGCTAAATCTAGTTCATTCTTACGTTTGTCTTTTCTTCTTACCTCACCGTTATTATTTGTTGGGGGCTTGTATTACTTTGGGGTCTTTTCTCTGGAGGCAAGAGAGGTCTTATTTTCCCTGATAGGGTTAGTTAGTTCTCCGGCTAGCGCGAGACGTCTAGGATCAACGTAGGCACGTTCCCCGGCTGCTGTTAGTGTTTTGTGCTAGGATCAGGTATATGGTCAGCCTAGTTACCACTTCCCTATGAGCTGGTATTATGTTTTGCAGACTTTGCTGTAATCTCTGAGGTCCCCTGCCATTGGGATCATAACAGTATGCCAGGCCCTTAAATAGTTAATGCATTGCTGAAGTGGGATTAAAAGAAAAGAAGTTCTGAGTTTTTTGTTTTTGTTTTTTTTTTTGGAATTTTTTTTTCTTCCTCCCCTTTATCTCTGAGTGGCTTGAAGCTTTGCTGCAGACATGAATGTTCAGACCTTGATTATTAGTGTGGATCAGCTTGCTGCACGTGTGCAGGGCATTCAGGATTTTGTTGTTAGCAGTCCTATGTCAGAGCCTAAGATACCTATTCCTGAGCTGTTCTCTGGAGATCGATTTAAATTTAGGAATTTTAGGAATAATTGTAAATTGTTTCTATCTTTGAAACCTCGTTCGTCTGGAGATTCAGCTCAGCAAGTTAAAATTGTTATCTCCTTCTTGCGTGGCGACCCTCAGGATTGGGCTTTCTCGTTAGCGCCAGGAGATCCTGCATTGGCGGATGTTGATGCGTTTTTTCTGGCGCTCGGATTGCTTTATGAGGAGCCTAATCTTGAAATTCAGGCAGAAAAAGCTCTACTGGCCATCTCTCAGGGCCAGGATGAAGCTGAGGTGTACTGCCAAAAATTTCGGAAATGGTCCGTGCTTACTCGATGGAATGAATGTGCTCTGGCCGCAAATTTCAGAAATGGCCTTTCTGAAGCCATTAAGAATGTGATGGTGGGTTTTACAATTCCTACAAGTCTGAATGATTCTATGGCGCTGGCTATTCAGATTGATCGGCGTTTGCGGGAGCGCAAATCCGCTAAACCTCTGGCGGTGTTGTCTGAACAGACACCTGTCTCAATGCAATGTGATAGAATCCTGACTAGAACCGAGCGACAAAGTCATAGACGTCAGAATGGGCTGTGTTTTTACTGTGGTGATTCTACACATGTTATATCAGCATGCTCTAGACGCCTAACCAAGGTTGTCAGTCCTGTCACCATTGGTAATTTGCAGCCTAAATTTATTTTGTCTGTGACTTTGATTTGTTCATTGTCTTCCTACCCTGTTATGGCATTTGTGGATTCAGGTGCTGCCCTGAGTCTTATGGACTTGTCGTTTGCCAAGCGCTGCGGTTTTGTCCTGGAGCCTTTAAAGGTTCCGATTCCTCTCAGAGGAATTGATGCTACGCCACTGGCGGAAAATAAACCGCAGTATTGGACACAAGTGACCATGTGCATGACTCCTGAACATCGGGAGGTGATTCGTTTTCTTGTTCTGCATAAAATGAATGATTTGGTCGTTTTAGGTCTGCCATGGTTACAGACCCATAATCCTGTTTTGGATTGGAAGGCTATGTCTGTCTCAAGTTGGGGTTGTCAGGGAATTCATTGTGATTCTCCGCTGGTGTCTATTGCTACTTCTACTCCTTCAGAGGTTCCTGAGTATTTGTGTGACTATCAGGATGTATTCAGTGAGTCCAGGTCCAGTGCTCTTCCTCCTCATAGGGACTGTGACTGCGCTATAGATTTGATTCCTGGCAGTAAATTTCCTAAGGGACGATTATTTAATTTGTCTGTACCCGAGCATGCCGCGATGCGTTCTTATGTCAAGGAGTCTTTGGAGAAGGGGCATATTCGTCCATCCTCTTCCCCTCTCGGTGCGGGATTCTTTTTTGTGGCCAAGAAGGACGGGTCTTTGAGACCTTGTATAGACTATCGGCTTCTGAATAAAATCACTGTTAAGTTTCAGTATCCTTTGCCACTATTGTCAGACTTGTTTGCTCGGATTAAGGGTGCCAAGTGGTTCACCAAGATAGATCTTCGTGGTGCGTACAACCTTGTGCGCATTAGGCAGGGAGATGAATGGAAAACTGCATTCAATACGCCCGAAGGTCATTTTGAATACTTGGTGATGCCCTTTGGGCTCTCTAATGCCCCTTCAGTGTTTCAGTCCTTTATGCATGATATCTTCCGGAAGTATCTGGATAAATTTTTGATTGTGTATCTGGATGATATTCTAGTTTTCTCGGATGATTGGGATTCTCATGTAAAGCAGGTCAGGATGGTGTTTCAGGTTTTGCGTGATAACGCTTTGTTTGTGAAGGGCTCAAAGTGTCTCTTTGGAGTGCAGAAGGTTTCCTTTTTGGGTTTTATTTTCTCCCCTTCTGCTGTGGAGATGGACCCAGTCAAGGTCCGAGCTATTCATGATTGGACTCAGCCCACGTCTGTTAAGAGTCTTCAGAAGTTCTTGGGGTTTGCTAATTTCTACCGTCGCTTTATCGCTAATTTTTCTAGCGTTGTTAAACCTTTGACGGATATGACCAAGAAAGGTTCTGATGTGGCTAATTGGGCTCCTGCAGCCGTGGAGGCCTTCCAGGAGCTGAAGCGCCGGTTTACTTCGGCGCCTGTTTTGTGCCAGCCTGATGTCTCACTTCCCTTTCAGGTTGAAGTGGATGCTTCTGAGATCGTTGCTGGGGCTGTTTTGTCGCAGAGAGGCTCTGGTTGTTCTGTGATGAGACCATGTGCCTTTTTCTCTAGGAAGTTTTCGCCTGCTGAGCGGAACTATGATGTTGGTAATCGGGAGTTGCTGGCCATGAAGTGGGCATTTGAGGAGTGGCGTCATTGGCTCGAGGGTGCTAAGCATCGTGTGGTGGTCTTGACTGATCACAAAAATCTGATGTATCTCGAGTCTGCTAAGCGCCTGAATCCTAGACAGGCTCGTTGGTCATTGTTTTTCTCTCGTTTTGACTTTGTGGTCTCATACCTGCCTGGTTCGAAGAATGTTAAGGCTGATGCTCTCTCTAGGAGCTTTGTGCCTGACTCTCCTGGAGTCTCGGAGCCAGCTGGTATTCTTAAAGAGGGAGTAATCGTGTCGGCCATATCTCCGGATTTGCGACGTGTGTTGCAGAGATTTCAGGCTGGTAGACCTGACTCGTGTCCACCCGACAGACTGTTTGTTCCTGATAAATGGACCAGCAGAGTCATTTCCGAGGTTCATTCCTCGGTGTTGGCAGGGCATCCGGGAATTTTTGGTACCCGAGATTTGGTGGCTAGGTCCTTTTGGTGGCCTTCCTTGTCACGGGATGTGCGGTCATTTGTGCAGTCCTGTGGGACTTGTGCTCGGGCTAAGCCTTGTTGTTCTCGTGCTAGCGGGTTGCTTTTGCCCTTGCCCGTCCCGAAGAGGCCTTGGACACACATTTCCATGGATTTCATTTCTGATCTTCCGGTGTCTCAAGGAATGTCTGTCATCTGGGTGGTGTGTGATCGTTTTTCCAAGATTGTCCATTTGGTACCCTTGCCTAAGTTGCCTTCCTCTTCCGATCTGGTTCCTTTGTTTTTTCAGAATGTGGTTCGTTTGCACGGCATTCCGGAGAATATCGTGTCTGACAGAGGATCCCAGTTTGTGTCCAGATTCTGGCGTTCTTTTTGTGCTAAAATGGGCATTGATTTGTCGTTTTCATCTGCCTTCCATCCTCAGACTAATGGTCAAACGGAGCGAACTAATCAGACACTGGAGGCTTATTTGAGATGTTTTGTTTCTGCGGACCAGGATGATTGGGTGACCTTCTTGCCGTTGGCTGAGTTTGCCCTTAATAATTGGGCTAGTTCCGCTACCTTGGTTTCGCCATTCTTCTGCAACTCTGGTTTTCATCCTCGTTTCTCCTCGGGTCATGTTGAGTCTTCTGACTGTCCTGGGGTGGATTCTGTGGTTGATAGGTTGCAGCGGATTTGGAATCATGTGGTGGACAACTTGAAGTTGTCACAGGAGAAGGCTCAGCGTTTTGCCAACCGCCGCCGCGGTGTGGGCCCCCGACTTCGTGTTGGGGAATTGGTTTGGTTGTCTTCTCGGTATGTCCCTCTGAAGGTTTTCTCTCCTAAATTTAAGCCTCGCTTTATTGGTCCTTATAAAATTTTGGAAGTTCTTAACCCTGTTTCTTTTCGTTTGGATCTTCCTGTGTCGTTTGCCATTCACAACGTGTTCCATAGGTCTTTGTTGCGGCGGTACGTTGTGCCTGTGGTTCCTGCTGTTGAGCCTCCTGCTCCGGTGTTGGTTGAGGGCGAGTTGGAGTACGTGGTGGAGAAGATCTTGGATTCTCGTCTCTCTAGACGGAGGCTTCAGTATTTGGTCAAATGGAAGGGCTATGGTCAGGAGGATAATTCCTGGGTGGTCGCTTCGGATGTTCATGCGGCCGATTTGGTTCGTGCCTTCCACGCTGCTCATCCTGATCGCCCTGGTGGTCTTGGTGAGGGTTCGGTGACCCCTCCTTAAAGGGGGGGTACTGTTGTGAACTATACTTCTTGGCTCCCTCTTGTGGTCACTAGTGGTTTGGCACTTGGATTGTCCTTTCCCAGGTTGGTACTCACCTGCTTCGTTAGGCCTGGGGTGTTGCTATTTAAACTTCCTGGATTCTCAGTCCAGTGCCTGGCATCGTTGTAATCAGTTCACTTCTGTTTGCTCCTGTCTGCAGGTCCTGGTTCTTTGCAAGATAAGCTAAGTCCTGCTTTCGTACTTTTGATCATTTGCATTGTTCATATTTTTTGTCCAGCTTGTACAAAATGTGATTCCTGTTATCGCTGGAAGCTCTAGGGGGCTGATATTCTCCCCCCACGCCGTCAGTCGGTTTGGGGGTTCTTGGATATTCAGCGTGGATATTTTGCAGGGTTTTTTGCTGACCATATAAGTCTTCTTACTATATTCTGCTATTAGTCAGTGGGCCTCTCTTTGCTAAATCTAGTTCATTCTTACGTTTGTCTTTTCTTCTTACCTCACCGTTATTATTTGTTGGGGGCTTGTATTACTTTGGGGTCTTTTCTCTGGAGGCAAGAGAGGTCTTATTTTCCCTGATAGGGTTAGTTAGTTCTCCGGCTGGCGCGAGACATCTAGGATCAACGTAGGCACGTTCCCCGGCTGCTGTTAGTGTTTTGTGCTAGGATCAGGTATATGGTCAGCCTAGTTACCACTTCCCTATGAGCTGGTATTATGTTTTGCAGACTTTGCTGAAATCTCTGAGGTCCCCTGCCATTGGGATCATAACATTCAAGTCCCTAAGGGGACTATTAAACACAGTAAAAAAATGTAAAGTTACCCCCCTTTTTCCCCATTGAAAATAAAACCATTTAAAAACAAACAAACAAACAAACACATATTTGGTATTGCTGCATTCAGAAATTTCCGATCTATCAAAATAAATAACCTGATAGGTAAAGCGAAGCCTCAGAATTACTGTTTTTTGGTTGCCGTAACATTGAAATAAAATGCAATAAAAAGCGATCAAAACATTATATCTACCCCAAAATGGTACTGATAAGAACATCAGCTAAGGGTACAAAAAAAAGCAATCACACAGCCCCATATCCTGAAAATTGTAAACGCTAGGGGTCTCAGAAAATGGCGACAAACGCAAAAACTTTTTATGTCTCAGAAGTGCTAGTCTGGGCAATTTATAAGGAGTTTTGAATGTATAAAACTATCCAATACCTTCATACACCAAAGACTTTACTATTATCATGTCCACTATTTAGGCAGTGCATGTAGGTATTATTTGGGTGCTCTAAGGCAATTTTGTCTGGGCACTGTAAGGTACCATTGTGCAGAAATGTACGGCAGCATTATGTGGGCCCTATATGTGCTTAGCTCCCTTCTAGCTCAATCCTATGGTTTGCCATGTTATATGGCAAGTAAAGATGAATATAAGACCTATGTCTATCAACTTCATAATAGTTAATGAATGGCTAAAAAGTTGCAGAAAGAGTCAACTTTGCAACATGTCCAGGAGAAGTAAATATCTGGGCGTTCCTCACCTCCTTTAAGTAACTAGCATAGCGTTGATTGTAGGACCTCTCTGCCACCTTCATTTGTGTCATATGAGGAAACGTGGCTTCCGATCCCCATTATACCAATATTCCTGTCAATGTGCAGCCGTAAGTTTTATTCTTTATCCGATTGGCTAACACCAAAATAGCTGTCCTGCTACAATGAGCCTGATGCATGGCTTGTTATTACACACAATGCAGCATTGTTCCTCATATCTACGTCTTGTCTCTGGCCCTAATAAATAGGTTTGTTTTCCTTAGACTGTTAGATAAGAGACCTGATTGTTTTGACCCATTCGGTCCTGTAGACGACCATATCCTACAATGTAACGTGTCCTATGGATATGCGTTCTGTTTTTAAAAGGGTTAATAGGAAGGAATTTAGCGAACTCTGTCTTATCAAATTCCTGCTGCACAAAGCTGATAATTTATCTTTCTATTTTAGCCTCCTGTATTTCTCAGGGATCAGAATACTTTGGCAGGAAACGTGAATTCTATATAAAAAAAAAAATACCTTTCTCAAAATACTAAACAAAAATAATTTTTTTTTGTTACACTGTGTTCTATTACTTCTATATCTAAATATATGCAACATTTGTGGCAGTCTGTACTCTGCAGTGTAGCACTGACGCTGCTCATCACCTACACCATAAAACATAGTAATAGTGATGAGCGAACGTGCTGGGATAAGGTGTTATCCGCCATGCTCGGGTGCTAACCGGGTGTCTTTGTCGTGCTCGGAAAATATGTTTGAGTCCCCATGGCTGCATGTCTCGCTGCTATTCAAGAGCCGCAACACATGCAAGGATTGCTTAACAAACAGACAATCCCTGCATTTACATGGCAAAGGGTTAAATACCGGCAACCAGCAACATAATTGCTGGTCAGCAGTCATTTAATAGCTGACCGCGAGGGAAAATCTGTAGTAGAGTGCACATAAGCTACTGCAGCACTCCAGAGTCCTGGTCGTTGCAGTATTGTCGCTCTTCCACCAGGGGGAGTGATGGTACGTCTGATGGTACTAAAGGAGTTCACCTGACCAGGTATCACAGTCACACACTACACTTCACACTCCGGCCACCAGGGGGAGCAAAAGGTTCTATCTATTAGGCCACTCCTCACACTCGGGTAAAACTGAGGGTTGGATAGGAAGTTAGGGAGAAAGCTGCCTGGGTGAGACCCAGAGAAGAACTGTCAGGCAGACAGGGAGAGAAAAGGAGGAACATCTGAGCTGCAGACAGAGGTCCCTGTCAGGGGTGGGATCCTGACAGAGACATAGTAAGAGATAGAACGTTACGGAGCTGCGCCTGCACCTCATTGCGGCAGCATCCTAAGAAAGGACAAGAAGCGAAGTATATTGTGGAGAAGTGAGAAACGAGATCACAGCACAAGGAGATAATACCGGGAGGAGTCTTGCCTTAAGACCGGCAACATCCTTCTGAGGCGCGTAGCCGGTGGCCAGAACACCGAGGGAGTAATTGGCTCTACGCATTACTTCGAAACACAGCAGGACAGTTAATTCCAAGTTGGCTGCCCGACCTTTAACCTAATGAAGACAACGGAGGCAAATTGTGGGAGAGGGGCGTCTCTAGGGTCCCTATAAAATAGCTCCAGGCCTACCCCATCATACGGGTCATCTGGGGGACGGAGAGAGAACATCAGAAATATACACGAGAGTTGTGAGGACTATCCCGTGGTGCTCAGCAGGGAGGTACTACAACACACAGGCGCTAGTAGGAAGGCTACTGATTTCCACCTGCAAAGGGAACTCTGGATGTGCCTTCGGACCAGCCGGACTTAGCCTGCCCTGTGAACGGTACTCTGGACTGTGGACGCTGAAGTCTTCAGTAAAAGGTAAAGAGACTGCAACCTTTGTGTCCTCGTTATTCATCGCGCCTTACAACATCCACCATTACCACCTACTCTTCAAGGGAAGCCCTGGGGACATACTTCACCTATGGGAAGGTATAACATCTAGCTGCCATTCCATCACCCCAGCGGACCCCTAGCAGCATCGGTCACCCTGACCAAACACCACAGGTGGTGTCACGAACACTTGACAAACTACACCTTTAATTGGGCGCCCCTTAGCAGGGCCACGGACCGGGTGGGGCCACCGTGACATCCCCAGAACCGAGACAGAGGGACCCGGTACCGAGTACCCCACTGCCCTGCACCTGGGGCGATCCAACTTTGGCGTCACGAACAGGATCTACTTAAGCCCGAGAATCGGGTCATGTGTGCCTCAGAACTGTACCAGAATTGTGCTTGAACTGTGATTTGCTTAAAGACTGTGTATTGCCATTTGCCGCCAAAATTCCCGCCAAAACCTCCGCCATTACAGCGCCACGAGGAACGCAGGAGAAGAAGAAGGGTGTGGAGTTGTGGGTGTGAACGAACTGAGAAGCGCAAAGAACAATGGCCGCCCAGTCTAAATATTTCTGTATTCTGAGGACGTGTCCGTCAGCAGCCGAGGTCCGCCTCCTAATTCTTTATGGCGGGCGGAGACCGAAGAAACGAAACTATGACTCAGAAGGAATGGGTCTGGAGACCTCTGAAAAAGAATGGCCCTGCACCGACCCTCGTCACCGGAGGACTACTCCAACATGCCACCGATGGAAGGCCTGGACCCCTGGGAGTTGCCTGCAGAGATTCCGCTGCCCGCATCGCGACTGACCCTGGCGCCTTCCTCAGAGGAGTGGAGTGGCACTGAAGGAGCCGTTTCAAGCGCGGGTACCAGGTACCGCGGTTACCAGGAGGACTGTTATGATCCATAGTGGTTGAGGATCACGAATTACTCCAGCTAAGTAACAAACATAGGACAAGCTCTAGGGAGGTGGCAAACTGGACTAACCGCAAATCTGAACCTATCCAAACACACTAGAAGTAGCCGGTGAACGTGCCTAAAAAATCCTAGACGTCTCGAGCCAGCCTGAGGAACTAACTACCCCTAGAGAGAAAGAAAGACCTCTCTTGCCTCCAGAGAAATAATCCCCAAAGATATAGAAGCCCCTAACAAATAATAACGGTGAGGTAAGAGGAAGGCACATACACAGGGGTGAAAACAGATTCAGCAAATGAGGCCCACTAATACTAGATAGCAGAAAATAGTAAGGGGTCTGTGCGGTCAGTAAAAAAACCTAACAAAATATCCACACTGAGATTTCAAGAACCCCCGCACCAACTAACGGTGTGGGGGGAGAAACTCAGTCCCCTAGAGCAACCAGCAAGCGAGGAGATCACATCTTAGCAAGCTGGACAAGAAACATGATGAATGCTGATAATCAAAAAATGAACGGACAAAAACTTAGCTTGTCTTGGAGAGGCTGGGAGCAAGGTAATCACAAGGAATCTGAAGAGCACTGAATACATTGATAGCAGGCAAGGAACTGAGTATCCAGGTGAGTTAAATAGGAAACGAACCAAGGATAACGAACCAGCTGATGCAGCCAACCTGCAGAAGACAACACTACACAGTACCGCTTGTGACCACTAGAGGGAGCCTAAAAATAGAGTTCACAACAGTACCCCCCCCTTGAGGAGGGGTCACCGAACCCTCATCAAGACCCCCAGGGCGATCAGGATGAGCCACGTGGAAGGCACGAACCAAATCGGCCGCATGAACATCAGAGGCGACAACCCAGGAATTATCCTCCTGACCATAGCCCTTCCACTTCACCAAATACTGAAGCCTCCGTCTAGAGATATGAGAATCCAAAATCTTCTCCACCACGTACTCCAATTCACCCTCGACCAGCACCGGAGCAGGAGGGTCAACAGAAGGAACCACAGGTACCACATACCTCCGCAACAAAGACCTATGGAACACATTATGAATGGCAAACGATGCTGGGAGATCCAAACGAAAAGACACCGGGTTAAGGATTTCCAAGATCTTATAAGGACCGATGAAGCGAGGCTTGAATTTAGGAGAGGAGACCTTCATAGGAACATACCGAGAAGACAGCCACACCAAATCCCCAACACGAAGTCGGGGACCCACACCGCGGCGGCGGTTGGCAAAGCGCTGAGCCTTCTCCTGTGACAACCTCAAATTGTCCACCACATGGTTCCAAATCTGCTGCAACCTATCCACCACAGAATCCACCCCAGGACAGTCAGAAGACTCAACCTGACCCGAGGAAAAACGAGGATGGAAACCAGAATTGCAGAAAAAAGGCGAAACCAAAGTAGCAGAACTAGCCCGATTATTAAGGGCAAACTCGGCCAATGGCAAAAAAGTCACCCAATCATCCTGATCAGCAGAAACAAAACATCTCAAATAAGTTTCCAACGTCTGATTAGTTCGCTCGGTTTGGCCATTAGTCTGAGGATGGAAGGCCGACGAAAAAGATAAATCAATGCCCATCTTAGCACAAAAAATCTGCCAAAACTTGGACACAAACTGGGATCCTCTATCAGACACAATATTTTCAGGAATGCCGTGCAAGCGAACCACATTCTGAAAAAATAGAGGAACCAAATCGGAGGAGGAAGGCAACTTAGGCAAGGGCACCAAATGAACCATCTTGGAAAAACGATCACACATCACCCAGATGACAGACATTTTCTGAGATACTGGAAGATCCGAAATAAAATCCATGGAAATGTGCGTCCAAGGCCTCTTCGGGACAGGCAAAGGTAAAAGTAAACCGCTGGCACGAGAACAGCAAGGCTTAGCCCGAGCACAAATCCCACAAGACTGCACAAAGGAACGCACATCCCGTGACAAGGAAGGCCACCAGAAGGACCTAGCCACCAAATCTCTGGTACCAAAAATCCCAGGATGACCCGCCAACACCGAAGAATGAACCTCGAAAATAACTCTGCTGGTCCATCTATCCGGAACAAACAGTCTCTCTGGTGGACAACGGTCAGGTCTATTCGCCTGAAATTTCTGCAGCACTCGTCGCAAATCTGGGGAAATGGCAGACAAAATCACTCCCTCTCTGAGAATACCAGCCGGCTCAGAAACTCCCGGAGAGTCAGGCACAAAACTCCTAGAAAGTGCATCAGCCTTCACGTTCTTTGAACCAGGCAGGTATGAGACCACAAAGTTGAAACGGGAGAAAAACAGCGACCAACGAGCCTGTCTAGGATTCAGGCGCTTGGCAGATTCGAGGTAAATCAGGTTTTTGTGATCAGTCAAGACCACCACACGATGTTTAGCTCCTTCGAGCCAATGTCGCCACTCCTCAAATGCCCACTTCATAGCCAACAACTCCCGATTACCAACATCATAATTCCGCTCGGCAGGCAAAAACTTTCTTGAAAAGAAAGCACATGGCTTCATCACAGAGCCATCAGAGCTTCTCTGCGACAAAACAGCCCCTGCTCCAATCTCAGAAGCATCAACCTCGACCTGGAAGGGGAGAGAGACATCTGGTTGACATAAGACTGGAGCTGAAGAAAACCGGTGCTTCAGTTCCCGAAAGGCCTCCACGGCCGCAGGAGACCAATTAGTCACATCAGAACCCTTCTTGGTCAAATCCGTCAAAGGTTTAACCACGCTAGAAAAATTAGCGATGAAACGACGGTAAAAATTAGCAAAACCAAAGAACTTCTGAAGACTCTTAACAGACGTAGGCTGAGTCCAGTCATGAATAGCCTGGACCTTGACTGGGTCCATCTCCACAGTAGAAGGAGAAAAAATAAAACCCAAAAAGGAGACCTTCTGTACTCCGAAGAGGCATTTTGAGCACTTCACAAATAAAGCATTAGCACGCAGGACCTGAAACACCATACTGACCTGCTTCAATTGGGACTCCCAATCATCAGAAAAGACCAAAATGTCATCCAGATAAACAATCATAAATTTATCCAGATATTCTCGGAAGATGTCATGCATGAAGGACTGAAACACAGAAGGAGCATTAGAGAGTCCAAAAGGCATCACTAAGTACTCAAAATGGCCTTCGGGCGTATTAAATGCTGTTTTCCATTCATCTCCCTGCTTAATGCGCACAAGGTTATACGCACCACGGAGATCTATCTTAGTGAACCAACTGGCCCCCTTAATCCGAGCAAACAAATCAGACAATAGTGGCAAAGGATACTGAAATTTGACTGTGATTTTATTCAGAAGACGATAATCTATACAAGGTCTCAAAGAACCGTCCTTCTTGGCCACAAAAAAAAATCCTGCACCAAGAGGGGAAGAGGATGGGCGAATATGTCCCTTCTCCAAAGACTCCTTTATATAACTCCGCATCGCGGCATGCTCTGGTATAGACAAATTAAAAAGTCGTCCCTTAGGGAATTTACTACCAGGAATTAAATTTATAGCACAGTCACAATCGCTATGAGGGGGCAGGGCACTGGACCTGGGCTCATTAAATACATCCTGGTAGTCAGACAAAAACTCAGGGACCTCAGAAGGAGTGAAAGAAGCAATAGACACCAACGGAGTATCGCCATGAATTCCCTGACAACCCCAACTTGACACAGACATAGCTTTCCAATCTAAAACTGGATTATGAGCCTGCAGCCATGGCAGACCCAAAACGACAACATCATGCAAATTATGCAGAACGAGAAAACGAATCACCTCCTGATGTACGGGAGTCATGCACATGGTCATTTGCATCCAATACTGAGGCTTATTCTCAGCCAATGGCGTAGCATCAATTCCCCTCAGAGGAATAGGAAATTCCAAAGGCTCCAGGACAAAACCACAGCGCCTGGCAAACGACAAATCCATCAGATTCAGGGCAGCACCCGAATCCACAAAAGCCATAACCGGGTAGGACGACAAAGAACAAATCAAAGTAACAGACAAAATAAATTTAGGCTGTATCGTACCAATGGTGACAGGTTTAGCGATTTTTTTTAAACGTTTAGAGCATGCTGAGATAACATGAGTAGAATCACCACAGTAAAAGCACAACCCATTTTGACATCTATGACTTTGTCGCTCAATTCTGGTCAGAGTTCGGTCACATTGCATAGACTCAGGTCTCTGTTCAGAAAATACCGCCAAAGGATGAACAGATTTGCGCTCCCGCAAACGCCGATCAACCTGAATGGCTAAAGCCATGGAATCACTCAGACTTGTAGGGGTGGGAAACCCCACCATAACATTCTTAACGGCCTCAGAAAGACCTTCTCTGAAATTTGCAGCCAGGGCACACTCATTCCATTGAGTAAGCACCGACCATTTCCGAAATTTTTGACAATACACCTCTGCTTCATCCAGACCTTGAGAGATAGCCAGCAACGCTTTTTCTGCCTGATTCTCAAGATTAGGCTCCTCATAAAGCAGTCCAAGAGCCAGAAAAAATGCATCTACATTAAGCAATGCAGGATCTCCTGGCGCCAGAGAGAAGGCCCAATCTTGAGGGTCGCCGCGCAACAAGGAGATAACAATTTTAACTTGCTGAGCGGAATCACCAGAGGAACGAGGTCTCAGAGACAGAAATAACTTACAATTATTTTTAAAATTCTGAAACCTAGATCTATCTCCAGAAAACAACTCAGGAATGGGTATCTTTGGTTCTGACATAGGGCTATGAATAACAAAATCCTGAATACTTTGCACCCGTGCAGTAAGATGATCCACACTAGAAGTCAGAGTCTGAATATTCATGTCTGCAGCTGAGCTCAAAACCACCCAGAGTTCAAGGGGATGAAAGAAACTAAACAGACTGCAGCAAAGGAAAAGCGGGAAAAAAAAAAAATGTACTCAGGTCTTCTTTTTATCCCACTTCTGCGATGCATTAAACACTTTTTTGGCCTGCTATACTGTTATGATCCTTAGTGGTTGAGGATCACGAATTACTCCAGCTAAGTAACAAACATAGGACAAGCTCTAGGGAGGTGGCAAACTGGACTAACCGCAAATCTGAACCTATCCAAACACACTAGAAGTAGCCGGTGAACGTGCCTAAAAAACCTAGACGTCTCGAGCCAGCCTGAGGAACTAACTACCCCTAGAGAGAAAGAAAGACCTCTCTTGCCTCCAGAGAAATAATCCCCAAAGATATAGAAGCCCCAACAAATAATAACGGTGAGGTAAGAGGAAGGCACATACACAGGGGTGAAAACAGATTCAGCAAATGAGGCCCACTAATACTAGATAGCAGAAAATAGTAAGGGGTCTGTGCGGTCAGTAAAAAAACCTAACAAAATATCCACACTGAACTTTCAAGAACCCCCGCACCAACTAACGGTCTGGGGGGAGAAACTCAGTCCCCTAGAGCAACCAGCAAGCGAGGAGATCACATCTTAGCAAGCTGGACAAGAAACATGATGAATGCTGATAATCAAAAAATGAACGGACAAAAACTTAGCTTGTCTTGGAGAGGCTGGGAGCAAGGTAATCACAAGGAATCTGAAGAGCACTGAATACATTGATAGCAGGCAAGGAACTGAGTATCCAGGTGAGTTAAATAGGAAACGAACCAAGGATAACGAACCAGCTGATGCAGCCAACCTGCAGAAGACAACACTACACAGTACCGCTTGTGACCACTAGAGGGAGCCTAAAAATAGAGTTCACAACAGAGGACCGTCTTCCCTCCGAACCTGATCCATTCGTCGCCGCGACTGCTGGAGCCCCGGCGTTCCCATCACCTGACCCCAGACCACCGGGGAGGCCTAACCTTGGGCCCTTCCCATGGGGGGAATACCGGAGGCACCTGATTGCTGAGTACATGAGAGAAGTGGAGCGGGAAGTTCGAGGCGAGTTGCTGGATGGCTCTTTGCCAAAGTGGGGTGTCGTGATCGTATACCAACCCCAGAGAGGAAAAGGGTTCGTGCAGGAGATCGGGTCATCGGTGAGGGTCCACATCACCCGGGAGGAAGTGGAGTCCTGCCTGAGCGGAGGCGGTGCAGATCCCATCCTGAAACCCGGAGACGCCGTCACCTACCGCCGGTACCAAAAGGGGAACGGTTGGTGGGCCCGGGATATACAGTGGTACACAGCCCTCTTGGCGGTATCCAGGACCCTGGAGGAGGAACTTGCCACTGAAGCCGCAGCAGCAACCCCTACCGTCCCTGGCATCATTCACCGGACCACCCAGACCTTTATTGTCGCGCACGACCTGGTCGTGCAGAAAGAACAGACGCATGGAGTGCACCTGGCGCCAGGAGTAGACTTGGATGCGAGTCTTCCTAAGCAGCAGAGGGCTACTTGTCCGGTAAGGCCCTGGTGGAGGCCGCCTCCTGAATTATGAGAATAAACCTCGGAAATCTGAAACTGTAAATAGTTAACTGTTTGTTTTCCTGTTTTTGCTGCTTTAAACCCGTTCAGGGTTATGTCTCTTAAAGGGATCCCTTTGTTGACCCGGGATCCCTACTGTTTCCAGTTTGCCAAAGTTTATTTTAAAAGAACTGCAGAATCATGAACTGCACATGATCACAAACTGTTGCTGTACATAGTTTGCACCTTCTTAAAGGTGCTCTCTACTGGTTTTACAAAGAAGAACTTTTTGAAGAGACTGTTCCTGATTACAGCGCGGAAGTTCTTGCTTTAAACGGACTTGCAAATTGATAGTTTGCACTACCTCGGAAGAGACTTGGTCTCCTCTTAAAGGGGATGTTCATTTGTTGCACGTAGTCGAAACATGATAATGTTGCCTTAAATAGTTAGATAGTGATAATGTTTTACATAGTGATAGTATGTAGTTAGAAGTAGAAATGTTAATGATGTTCTTTGAATAAAAATTGAAGTTAAAGTAATATTAGAATTGCTGAGAGAAAAGCTAAAAGAAAGATGCAGTAGGCCCGTAGGGGTAGACAGACAGTCCTGCATACGTGAAAGTGAGAGAAAAAAAGGAAATGTTAATTTGCACTTTTGAGTTTTATAGCATGCCTTTAGTGGGTACACGCCCTTAAAGGAAAAGTACTGTTTTGTATTTGCACTTAGTAGATAGCAAACCCATATGGGTAATAACAGTTATTTATAGTTAGTTAATTAACAGGTGTTATTTAAAAATTATAAGCACAATGTAAATATGTTTTTGTTTGCAACATTTAAGTGTTCTCACCTCCCATAAAGGGAAGCATTGTTATATTTACTTCTTTACAGCATTTCAAAAATGTTGTATGTCTTTTGCTAACATGTATTGTTGTTCTTCTTTTCCCAGTCCGGGAGTACTGGATTTAACGGGGGGAGTGCAGCGCCCCAGAGTCCTGGTCGTTGCAGTATTGTCGCTCTTCCACCAGGGGGAGTGATGGTACGTCTGATGATACTAAAGGAGTTCACCTGACCAGGTATCACAGTCACACACTACACTTCACACTCCGGCCACCAGGGGGAGCAAAAGGTTCTATCTATTAGGCCACTCCTCACACTCGGGTAAAACTGGGGGTTGGATAGGACATTAGGGAGAAAGCTGCCTGGGTGAGACCCAGAGAAGACCTGTAAGGCAGACAGGGAGAGAAAAGGAGGAACATCTGAGCTGCAGACAGAGGTCCCTGTCAGGGGTGGGATCCTGACAGAGACATAGCAAGAGATAGAACATTACGGAGCTGCGCCTGCACCTCATTGCGGCAGCATCCTAAGAAAGGACAAGAAGTGAAGTATAGTGTGGGGAAGTGAGAAACGAGATCACAGCACAAGGAGATAATACCGGGAGGAGTCTTGCCTTAAGACCGGCAACATCCTTCTGAGGCGCGTAGCCGGTGGCCGGAACACCGAGGGAGTAATTGGCTCTACGCATTACTTCGAAACACGGCAGGACAGTTAATTCCAAGTTGGCTGCCCGACCTTTAACCTAATGAAGACAACGGAGGCAAATTGTGGGAGAGGGGCGTCTCTAGGGTCCCTATAAAATAGCTCCAGGCCTACCCCGTCATACGGGTCGTCCTAGCCATACCATCCGGGGGACGGAGAGAGAACATCAGAAATATACACGAGAGTTGTGAGGACTATCCCGTGGTGCTCAGCAGGGAGGTACTACAACACACAGGCGCTAGTAGGAAGGCTACTGATTTCCACCTGCAAAGGGAACTCTGGATGTGCCTTCGGACCGGCCGGACTTAGCCTGCCCTGTGAACGGTACTCTGGACTGTGGACGCTGAAGTCTTCAGTAAAAGGTAAAGAGACTGCAACCTTTGTGTCCTCGTTATTCATCGCGCCTTACAACATCCACCATTACCATCTACTCATCAAGGGAAGCCCTGGGGACATACTTCACCTTTGGGAAGGTATAACATCTAGCTGCCATTCCATCACCCCAGCGGACCCCTAGCAGCGTCGGTCACCCTGACCAAACACCACAGGTGGTGTCACAAACACTTGACAAACTACACCTTTAATTGGGCGCCCCTTAGCAGGGCCACGGGCCACCGTGACATCCCCAGAACCGAGACAGAGGGACCCGGTACCGAGTACCCCACTGCCCTGCACCTGGGGGCGATCCAACTTTGGCGTCACAAACAGGATCTACTTAAGCCTGAGAATTGGGTCATGTGTGCCTTAGAACTGTGCCAGAATTGTGCTTGAACTGTGATTTGCTTAAAGACTGTGTATTGCCATTTGCCGCCAAAATTCCCGCCAAAACCGCAGCCATTACAGCACCACGAGGAGCGCAGGAGAAGAAGAAGGGTGTGGAGTTGTGGGCGTGAACGAACTGAGAAGCGCGAAGAACAATGGCCGGCCAGTCTAAATATTTCTGTATTCTGAGGACGTGTCCGGCAGCAGCCGAGGTCTGCCTCCTAATTCTTTATGGTGGGCGGAGACCGAAGAAACGAAACTATGACTCAGAAGGAATGGGTCTGGAGACCAGCGGAGACCTCTGAAAAAGAATGGCCCCGCACCGACCCTCGTCACCGGAGGACTACTCCAACATGCCACCGCTGGAAGGCCTGGACCCCTGGGAGTTGCCTGCGGAGATTCCGCTGCCCCCATCGCGACTGACCCTGGCGCCTTCCTCAGAGGAGTGGAGTGGCACTGAAGGAGCCGTTTCAAGCGCGGGTACCAGGTACCGCGGTTACCAGGAGGACCGTCTTCCCTCCGCACCTGATCCGTTCGTCGCTGTGACTGCTGGAGCCCCGGTGTTCCCGTCAAATGACCCCAGACCACCGGGGAGGCCTAACCTTGGGCCCTTCCCATGGGGGGAATACCGGAGGCACCTGATTGCTGAGTACGTGAGAGAAGTGGAGCGGGAAGTTCGAGGCGAGTTGCTGGATGGCTCTTTGCCAAAGTGGGGTGTCGTGATCGTATACCAACCCCAGAGAGGAAAAGGGTTCATGCAGGAGATCGGGTCATCAGTGAGGGTCCACATCACCCGGGAGGAAGTGGAGTCCTGCCTGAGCGGAGGCGGTGCGGATCCCATCCTGAAACCCGGAGATGCCGTCACCTACCGCCGGTACCAAAAGGGGAACGGTTGGTGGGCCCGGGATATACAGTGTTACACAACCCTCTTGGCGGTATCCAGGACCCTGGAGGAGGAACTTGCCGCTGAAGCCGCAGCAGCAACCCCTACCGTCCCTGGCATCATTCACCGGACCACCCAGACCTTTATTGTCGCGCACGACCTGGTCGTGCAGAAAGAACAGACGCATGGAGTGCACCTGGCGCCAGGAGTAGACTTGGATGCGAGTCTTCCTAAGCAGCAGAGGGCTACTTGTCCGGTAAGGCCCTGGTGGAGGCCGCCTCCTGAATTATGAGAATAAACCTCGGAAATCTGAAACTGTAAATAGTTAACTGTTTGTTTTCCTGTTTTTGCTGCTTTAAACCCGTTCAGGGTTATGTCTCTTAAAGGGATCCCTTTGTTGACCCGGGATCCCTACTGTTTCCAGTTTGCCAAAGTTTATTTTAAAAGAACTGCAGAATCATGAACTGCGCATGATCACAAACTGTTGCTGTCCATAGTTTGCACCTTCTTAAAGGTGCTCTCTACTGGTTTTACAAAGAAGAACCTTTTGAAGAGACTGTTCCAGCACAAGGAGATAATACCGGGAGGAGTCTTGCCTTAAGACCGGCAACATCCTTCTGAGGTGCGTAGCCGGTGGCCGGAACACCGAGGGAGTAATTGGCTCTACGCATTACTTCGAAACACGGCAGGACAGTTAATTCCAAGTTGGCTGCCCGACCTTTAACCTAATGAAGACAACGGAGGCAAATTGTGGGAGAGGGGCGTCTCTAGGGTCCCTATAAAATAGCTCCAGGCCTACCCCGTCATACGGGTCGTCCTAGCCATACCATCTGGGGGACGGAGAGAGAACATCAGAAATATACACGAGAGTTGTGAGGACTATCCCGTGGTGCTCAGCAGGGAGGTACTACAACACACAGGCGCTAGTAGGAAGGCTACTGATTTCCACCTGCAAAGGGAACTCTGGATGTGCCTTCGGACCGGCCAGACTTAGCCTGCCCTGTGAACGGTACTCTGGACTGTGGACACTAAAGTCTTCAGTAAAAGGTAAAGAGACTGCAACCTTTGTGTCCTCGTTATTCATCGCGCCTTGCAACATCCACCATTACCACCTACTCTTCAAGGGAAGCCCTGGGGACATACTTCACCTGTGGGAAGGTATAACATCTAGCTGCCATTCCATCACCCCAGCGGACCCCTAGCAGCATCGGTCACCCTGACCGAACACCACAGGTGGCGTCACAAACACTTGACAAACTACACCTTTAATTGGGCGCCCCTTAGCAGGGCCACGGACTGGGTCGGGCCACCGTGACATCCCCAGAACCGAGACAGAGGGACCCGGTACCGAGTACCCCACTGCCCTGTGCCTGGGGGCGATCCACTACCATTGTTCTCGGCAGCACATACTGTGTACAGAGGGCGATGTGCTGCCGATAATGATGATCTTGCGGTCAAACCAAAATGTAATTTCACCCTCCGAGGAATGAGCGTTTTGTACATTCTTCAGGCAGTCGGTAGCCTGCTGACACTACAAGATTACCGTAAAATAAGCGTTCCTAGGAGCACCCGCACACGATAATCATGCAGAGTAAATGCAGCTTAAGTCCTTGATTCAGGTGTAAGAATGTGGAGCTCCAACTCTGGTGTGTTCGCAAAGTTTTTTTAAATGGTTCAATAATACCATTCTGGAGATCCCGCTCCGTCCAAGGCATCAGCTGAAGTCTGTGCTGGACATGACTACATAACAATTGTGCAATGGACAAGACCCATGTTTTCTGGAAACGTGTGCATGGTCTTAGTACGCTGGCACTGCGGGACTGCATGCAGCGCATCCCGCCCCAGGGCATTATTTACTTTTCTGCCTCCGATACAGAGTAGTCAAAATGTACAAAAAATAAAATATACAGCGTACTCGTATCTATATAAGTTATTTAGGTGAACCACATGATTAGATACTGTGGATTTTAAAAGTCAGGAGTTTACGCACTACAAAGCCATTGGAGTTTTTTATGTGCCGCTCTATGAGGCAGAGAGGTTCATTATACAACATCTGTAAAAAAAACACAAAAAAAAACAACAAATCTCTGTGTGCCTCCAGATGAAGTCAGAGGTATAAGAGCAGAGACAGATAACTTATGACATCATCGTGGTGACATCATCATCTAATTAAAGGTTACATTTTTTTTGCGGCCCATTTTAATTTATTCTTTTAGTTAAAGCCTCTGAAGCTTTTCCATCCTGCACTGAGACTCGTACGACTTAAATCCACATTATTAATCAATAACGGATAAATGGAAAGGTTAATTGTTTATAAGGCATTATTAAATCTCAGCTCCATTTTGTTTCTTCTTAAGGAATCTCATTAAATTCATTCACCACCCGAACCTTTGCCATGGCTTTCTGCCATACTTCTGCTTCCACGTCACATTATATATAAGCTTTACTCCAGGAAGCTTCCCTCTCATGAGATTTTAGAACTATTCTGGTTTATCTCATTTTTACTACCGAAGCCTCCCCATCATAGACTGTACAGATCTTCCTATCCCTCGGTAATGTCAGGTCCACGGATCCTCAATTCATTATATCAGTCAATTAATAGGGCAGCAGAAATCTGCAGGTGCGAAGCTTCAGAATGAGGACAAACACAATCCGCCCATACGTCAGATCTAAGACGTGCACTAGAACTGGGTTTTTCTTATTCTAGAATAGGAGAATGTGTATAGACCAATAACTCCTCCAGTTCCTCAAATACAGGTGCTAAATTACCAGACTATTTTTTTAACATTTTTAAATGCTTTGTTACAGTGATTTTAGTGTACTATATATCTATAGATGTGGGATGAGCCTATGGAAATGTATGTGTGTCTCTTCTATGGGTGAACATTTATTCTTTTTTCAAACTCCCAATGCTGGGTCCAAGTATAACCAGTAAGAATTGAAAGGTAGAGTTGCAGTTGGGAGGTAGAGTGGGAGTTGGGAGGTAGAGTGGGAGTTGGGAGGTAGTGTGGGAGTTGGGAGGTAGAGTGGCAGTTGGGAGGTAGAGTGAGAGTTGGGAGGTAGAGTGGGAGTTGGGAGGTAGAGTGAGAGTTGGGAGGTAGAGTGAGAGTTGGGAGGTAGAGTGAGAGTTAGAGTAGAAGTAGGGTTACAATGTGCATCCATTTTGCCTATAGGCACTGCTATATTCCCTTTGGAGAAATACATGGGTAGATATCCTGTTTTTAAATGGAATTGTGTTGGATTACAAAAACAAGGCTGTTTTCTTAAAAGGAAAACAGTGGCACAGATGTCTACAGGTTATGGTATTGCATCTTTGCTGTAATGAAGGGAATGTTGCTGAGCTACAAAACCATGCACTAACTGTAGTCAGATGTGTTGCTGTTATTGGAATCCTGGATGACTCTCTTCATTTTGATGGTTGATGCATCAATTAAGTTATTTTGATTTTTTTTTTTACATTTTCCACCATAAAGAGTGCCACCTTTTTTTATAGTCTGTGTCTAGTATCTTACATAAAGAGATGGAGCTGTGCTGCAGTGCTAGACAAAGTCCATAGCCTAGAAAAAAAAGTACATAGTCTGACTTTCAGATAAAGCGGTAAACCTTAAAAACAAATCTAGTGACGCTATCTAGGCCGGGTGGGGACTTAATATGTTCTGTCACATTCTGGAGGTGCATTTATAGAGCTTTTTTTCCTTACTGTTTTCTATAAATCTAGAACAAATCCAAAGAGAGGGGAGGGGGGTGAAATCTTACGTTTTCCCTTATGATTAAAAAAAAATAAAGGGGGAACAATGCCCTCTGACTTGGGACAACACGAAGTGACCTAAATTTCATTAAGGGGTATATCTATGGGGCCAGTGTGACAATAGTCATCACATCATGGAACTTACCGTATGCTATGCTGTGGTTCTATCGCCATAATGCAACACTCCATAAATGCACAATATTGCAGAGCCCAAAATAATAATGCCTCCCTAGAATATAAGGTAAACAAACTTCTTACTGTATGCTTCCATAAAGACCCTGCCAAGTAAATGAGGTGATGCTAAACAGTAATTCAATTCTAATTATCCCTCTATTTCCTCTACAGATCCTAGACAAGGCATCATGTTAAAGGGAAGGTACCACCAGTTTTCTTGTAGTTTGTTTTATTGTGAAATTAAGCTTAAAATAGTAATTAAATGTATTAATGCAATGTTTGCACTGTTTGCAAACATTTCTATATGAAAAATATTTATTTTCTTACAAACATATATATTTACCACTAGGGGGAGCATTTTCCGGTTTAGACCTCAAGCAGCTATAGTAAGACAGCTTTACTGTTAGCAGCAAAATTGGTGCAGTAACTGCTGACATCACCATTTCCCTCCCCTTTTGGGTGGTCTAGTATCCCTGGGGCAGAATGAAGAGTAGCATCACAGGACAGCGCCATTTTGTGTGTGACTGCCCTGTGATCTGCTATCACCAGCAGTTACTGTCTCTCTCTCTCCCTTCAGTCTCTCTCACCCAGATTACATGATTCTCTCACCCCCCTCCACAATGTCTGGCCATTCACTGCAGAACCCAGCTCCTTATCTTATTAAGAGATGAATCACAACTCCTGCTGATAAGCTGACAGCTCCTGCTCCCATAATGGTACACTGTTCCTCCTTGATGTCTCTGCTATTCTGCCCATACTTTACTCCTGCATTTTACTCCTGTCAGCCATCAATCTAGGATCTGTTCCGCTGGAAGCAGTACTGCTTATGTTAGCAGATCTGAGGGCTCCATGAATATGGCAGCAGAACACTCCCACTACTGTGAATTGTGCAGCCCACAGAGGTGTGCCCAGTTCACAGCAGTGACAGTTCTATTACAATAGATAAGGTCGGCGTCCGTCTGTTATCTCCTATGACCATGGGGTATTATGACACTGAAAGTGTCGTGCTGCTACTGTGAAAGCAAGATGTCAGCCCCCAGTGCCTTCTTTAACACACAAAATATGTTTCAAATGCAATCAAAACTTGGTTATAAATGCATGTTATGCTACATTACATTGATTTATTAATGATCTACAAGCGCGGTACCTTCCCTTTAAGGCCACGTTCACATATTCAGTATTTGGTCAGTATTTTACATCAGTATTTGTAGCCAAAACCAGGAGTGGGTGATAAATGCAGAAGTGGTGATGTGTTTCTATTATACTTTTCCTCTGATTGTTCCACTCCTGATTTTGGCTTACAAATACTGATGTAAAATACTGATCAAATACTGATAGTGTGACCGTAGCCTAAGGTCTCATTCCTGCTAGTGTTTAATAAATTGTTTCAATTCTCTTACCGTAAAGTGGGACTAGTATCATGCGAATGTCACTCCGTATGACGTGTATGCAATCCATGTGCAATGCGTTTTTAACAAAATCTTTTACATACAGTAATTCTCTATGTAACTTAAAGCTAATTTACAAAAGTAATAAAGCAATCTTATATGAAGATATAGATGGATGATATGAATATATTAGATATATAATAGATTATAGATAGTTATATAGAATAAATAAATCGAACAGATATCCTGCAGATGTATAATTTCAATAGCTCCCCTACATATAATTAACTTGCACCCTTTAGTGGCTTTCATGTGGCACTAAACGGTGTTTAGTTTTGTTTAACCTAATAAATAATTTTAAAAAAAACGACATGGAGTCCCCCCCTATTTTATGAAACCAGCAAAGGTAAATCAAGCACTGGGGTTTGTAATGGAGAGTTGTCTAATTTCCACCCCCATTACTAACCCAGTAATCAAAAGTAAAAACATACACACAAAAATAGTTTATTAGAAAAAATTACTCTCCCACACTTTCCCTAGCTCACCAATTCATTGAAAAAAAGCCGTACAAATCCGCCGTAATCCTAGGAATCTGTTGTAGTTCATCAAATCCGACATAGTACAGAAATAGATACCTGAAAAACAGAGAGAAAAAAATAAATAAAAACATTGTCTCTAGTTCACCAATTTACTCCAAAAAATGTTCCCACGCATCTTTGACGTAGTCCAGCATTCCCACAATGTTCATATACTGTATAGTAAGTAAAAGATATTAAATACAAATAATACATCAAATAAAACTAAACAACATATAAATACAATTAAATATTTTTAAATGAAAAGTAAAATACATCAAAGTAAATTAAAGAAAAATTAAAGAAAATACATAAATCAAAAGTAAAATAAATATAAACAATATATAAGAGAAAAGAAAACTAAATAACAAATAGTACATAAAATAATTAAATTAAAAGTAAAATAAAGCATGCATACATAAAATATATAAAATAAAAGTAAATAAAAAGAAAAACAATACATCAAATAAAATGCATAATTAAAATTATAATAAAATATAGAAATAAAGGTAAATAATAAAAAGAAAAACAATACATAAAATACATAAATAAAAGGTAAACTAAAAACATCAAAAATAAATAAAAAGGAAAAACAGTACATAAAATACAATACATGCATTTTAGGCCGGTTTCACACGTCAGTGGCTCCGGTACGTGAGGTGACAGTTTCCTCACGTACCGGAGACACTGACTCACGTAGACCCATAAAAATCAATGCATCTGTGCAGATGTCATTGATTTTTTGCGGACCGTGTCTCCGTGTGCCAAACACGGAGACATGTCAGTGTTCGTGGGAGCGCACGGATTACACGGACCCAATAGAGTCAATGGGTCCGTGTAAAACACGGACCTCACACGGACATTCTCCGTCTGGGGTCCGTGTGCGTGCAGGAGACAGCGCTACAGTAAGCGCTGTCCCCCCCACATGGTGCTGAATCCGCCATTCATATGTTCCCTGTAGCAGCGTTTGCTGCAGAGAAAATATGAATAATAGTGTTTAAAATAAAGATCTACCTGTCCGCCGCCCCCCCCACCCCCTGTGCGCCCCCCACTGTCCTGAAAATACTCACCCGCTCCCACGTTGGCTGTCACTCCTTCCTCTCTGCCCCGCGCCTCCTACTGTATGCGGTCACGTGGGGCCGCTCATTTACAATCATGAATAGTCGGCTCCGCCCCTATGGGAGGTGGAGCCACATATTCATGACTGTAAATGATCGGCCCCACGTGACCGCATACACTAGAAGCCGCGGCCAGACCAGGAAGCAGCGAGGGAGGCGGGTAAGTATTTTCTGAACAGCGGGGGGGGGGCGCACAGGGGGTGGGGGGCCTGCGGACAGATAGATCTTTATTTTAAACACTATTCTTCATATTTTCTCTGCAGCAAACGCTGCTGCAGGGAAGATATGGATCGCGGCTTCAGCGCGATGCAGGGTACCACACGCGTGGGTACCACACGCTCCGTGTGGTACCCACTCGCCATACGGGCGGCACACGTGTGCCGCACGTATGGCCTACGTGAGTTCCCAGGCACACGGACACGGATAACTCCGGTACCGTTTTATTCCGGTACCGGAATTATCTGGACGTGTGGGACAGCCCTTAAGTAAAGCAAAAATGTAAATGCATAACATTATAGAAGTAATACAAAGAAAAATATACTACATAAAATTGCAATACATATGGTAAGTTGAAAGTAAAATAAAGCAATAAAAATAGATAAAACAAAATATATAAAATAAAAGTAAATGATATCTAAAAATAAATGCATAAAATAAAAAGCATAAAACAAAAGCACTTGCACTCAGTAGTCAGTATCAGTGACCCCAAGTGCTGCATTGCTCTTGGTCATGCAAAAAAATCCAGTTAACCCTGTAAAGACATAAGTGTTCTAAGGTCATTTTACTCTGCAGTACAGCTGGCCCTTTAATTTATGAAACCCCTCAGCTTCCCCGAGTCTCTGCGGGCCTATACATGGGTGAGTTTTCATCCTGGTGCTAATGACTGTGTATTATGTGTATATTGCTTGTGATCTCTCTCTCTCTTCTAGATGCAAAGCTTGGTCTGCTCTGCTAACTCGCGGATCCAAACCTATTACTGCATCATTTCTTTTTGTTTAAAATATATTCAGCTTTATTCTGGATGTCAACATCTATCACCTTTCTCTCTCTACAGCAAGGAGCCGCTCTCCCTGCAAATTGACCACAAATAAGGCAACTGCAAAACAGGAAACTCTGCTCAGAGAGCTGCTTAACCCATTAATGGCCACAAATGGAGTCTGAGAATCAAATTATAGCTGCGAAAATAACGTAAAGGGTTGTGAAATCCATATAGATGGAAGAAGAGAGCGTAATGGGGGGAGTTGAGACCGCTAAGATGCGGATTAGTTGCATTTATCATTAATCTTGATGGATGGTGCCACCATTTATTAGGGGCACAGTATGGAACAATTGCTGTTGCCGCCAAGCACCTGGGCGGCGAGACACGACGCTGAATGTATTTCCTGCAATCTGAAAGTGGTCGAGTACTGTCTATGACGGGTTTGCCCTGCATCATTGCTGGTTGGATCCGCTGTGCACCGCAAACTGTCTGACCAACCGCATCTACTCTATGCTGGAAGCCTAAAGAGCGGCCCCTTATAACCGAGCTGTAGGCACGCTGTGCTGCATTGCTGCTGCACCATATTTTCGGGGAGAATACCGCTGTAATTTTTTTAAATTGTTACTCCGGAATACCAAAATTGGGATGTCTGCTGTGGAATGTCATCAGAAAATGACCTACTGTTCAAATCAGATTTTTATGTTGATTTTTTTTTATATTGATAGTTTATTTACTGTACATTTTTCATAAGACAATTGAATTAAAAAAAAGAAAAACTTAGATCTTGCCATTTTCACACAACCTACTTGGTTTTATATTATTTATTTTACTCGCTTATATGGCATCCTTAATTCTACTGGACTTTACAGACATTATCATCGCTGTCCCCCCCTTGGGGCTCAAAATTTAATTTCCCTGTCAATATGTCTTTGGAATCTGGAAGAAAACTGGAGAACCCGAAGGACACCCACAAAAACATGGAAACAGATGCACATGTTGCCCTTGCTGGGATTTGAACCCAGGACCCCAGTGCTGCAAGGCTACAGTGCTAACCACTGAGCCACCGTGCTGCCCTTGAATTTATACTTCCTGTTCTTTTCAGCAGCCAAATAGACATGAGCAACAATAGACTGGCTCTGAATTTCAGTATAGGAGTAGGGAAAGGAGATGAGCTGTGACATCACCTGTTGTGAATGGTTGACTCCATGTTATCTACTGTATATAGATAGAGATGTAATCAGTCATTGTACTGGAGGAGGCGGTGAGCTGTGACATCACCTATTGTGAATGGTGGATCTGGTGTTATCTACTGTATAAAGAGGTGTTATCAGTCATTGTACAGGAGGAGGAGGTGAGCTGTGACATCACCTATTGTGGATGCTGGATCCTGTGTTATCTACTGTATATAGAGGTGTTATCAGTCATTGTACTGGAGGAGGCGGTGAGCTGTGACATCACCTATTGTGAATGGTGGATCCTGTGTTATCTACTGTATATAGAGGTGTTATCAGTCATTGTACAGGAGGAGGAGGTGAGCTGTGATATCACCTATTGTGGATGCTGGATCCTGTGTTATCTACTGTATATAGAGGTGTTATCAGTCATTGTACAGGAGGAGGAGGTGAGCTGTGACATCACCTATTGTGAATGGTGGATCCTGTGTTATCTACTGTATACAGAGGTGTTATCAGTCATTGTACAGGAGGAGGAGGTGAGCTGTGATATAGTTACATAGTTACATAGTTATTGAGGTTGAAGGAAGACTTTAAGTCCATCTAGTTCAACCCATAGCCTAACCTAACATGCCCTAACATGTTGATCCAGAGGAAGGCAAAAAAAACCCATGTGGCAAGGAGTAACTCCACCATGGGGAAAAAAATTCCTTCCCGACTCCACATACGGCAATCAGACTAGTTCCCTGGATCAACGCCTTATCAAGGAATCTAGTGTATATACCCTGTAATATTATACTTTTCCAGAAAGGTATCCAGTCCCCTCTTAAATTTAATTAATGAATCACTCATTACAACATCATACGGCAGAGAGTTCCATAGTCTCACTGCTCTTACAGTAAAGAATCCGCGTCTGTTATTATGCTTAAACCTTCTTTCCTCCAGACGTAGAGGATGCCCCCTTGTCCCTGTCTCAGGTCTATGATTAAAAAGATCATCAGAAAGGTCTTTGTACTGTCCCCTCATATATTTATACATTAAAATAAGATCACCCCATAGTCTTCGTTTTTCCAAACTAAATAGCCCCAAGTGTAATAACCTATCTTGGTATTGCAGACCCCCCAGTCCTCTAATAACCTTGGTCGCTCTTCTCTGCACCCGCTCTAGTTCAGCTATGTCTTTCTTATACACCGGAGACCAGAACTGTGCACAGTATTCTAAGTGTGGTCGAACTAGTGACTTGTATAGAGGTAAAATTATGTTCTCCTCATGAGCATCTATGCCTCTTTTAATACATCCCATTATTTTATTTGCCTTTGTAGCAGCTGCCTGACACTGGCCACTGAATATGAGTCTGTCATCCACCCATACACCCAGGTCTTTTTCATTGATGGTTTTGCCCAGAGTTTTAGAATTAAGCACATAGTTATACATCTTATTACTTCTACCCAAGTGCATGACCTTACATTTATCCCCATTAAAACTCATTTGCCATTTATCAGCCCAAGCTTCTAGTTTACATAAATCATCCTGTAATATAAAATTGTCCTCCCCTGTATTGATTACCCTACAGAGTTTAGTGTCATCTGCAAATATTGAAATTCTACTCTGAATGCCCCCTACAAGGTCATTAATAAATATGTTAAAAAGAAGAGGGCCCAATACTGACCCCTGTGGTACCCCACTGCTAACCGCGACCCAGTCCGAGTGTGCTCCATTAATAACCACCCTTTGTTTCCTATCCCTGAGCCAGCTCTCAACCCACTTACACATATTTTCCCCTATCCCCATTACTCTCATTTTATGTATCAACCTTTTGTGTGGCACCGTATCAAAAGCTTTGGAAAAGTCCATATACACTACGTCCACTGGGTTCCCTTGGTCCAGTCCGGAACTTACCTCTTCATAGAAGCTGATCAAATTAGTCTGACATGAGCGGTCCCTAGTAAACCCGTGCTGATACTGGGTCATGAGGTTATTCCTCTTCAGATACTCCAGTATAGCATCCCTTAGAATGCCCTCCAGGATTTTACCCACAGTAGAGGTTAAACTTACTGGCCTATAATTACCGAGTTCAGTTTTTGCCCCTTTTTTGAATATTGGCACCACATTTGCTATACGCCACTCCTGTGGTACAGATCCTGTTATTGACTCTTTAAAGATTAAAAATAATGGTCTATCAATGACTGTACTTAGTTCCTGCAGTACTCGGGGGTGTATCCCATCCGGGCCCGGAGATTTGTCAATTTTAGTGATTTTTAGACGCCGCTGTACTTCCTGCTGGGTTAAGCAGTTGACATTTAATGGGGAATTTTTATCACTAGTCATATTGGCTGCCATGGGATTTTCTTTTGTAAATACTGATGAAAAAAAGTCATTTAGCAGATTGGCTTTTTCCTCATCCTCATCCACCATTTCACCCAGACTATTTTTAAGGGGGCCAACACTGTCATTTTTTAGTTTCTTACTATTTATATAGTTAAAGAATATTTTGGGATTATTTTTACTCTCTCTGGCAATGAGTCTCTCTGTCTCAATCTTTGCTGCCTTGATTTGCTTTTTACAGAATTTATTTAATTTTCTGTATTTATTTAATGCCTCATCACTACCTACTTCCTTTAATTCTCTAAATGCTTTCTTTTTGTTCCTTATTGCGCCCCTAACAGCTCTATTTAGCCATATTGGTTTCCTCCTATTTCTAGTATGTTTATTCCCATACGGTATATACTGTGCACAGGTCCTATCCAGGATGCTAATAAACGTCTCCCATTTTCTTTGTGTATTTTTGTGTCTCAGGATATCGTCCCAGTTAATTGCACCAAGATCCTCTCTCATCCGTTGGAAATTTGCCCTCCTGAAGTTTAGTGTCCTTGTCACCCCCCTACTACCCATCTTATTAAAGGTTACATGAAAACTTATTATTTTATGATCACTATTCCCCAAGTGACCCCCAACCCTTATATTTGATATGCGGTCTGGCCTGTTGGTTAATATTAGGTCTAGCAGTGCCCCCCTCCTTGTTGGGTCCTGAACCAGCTGTGAAAGGTAATTGTCTCTCATAGTTGTCAAAAACCGATTACCTTTGCTGGAACTGCAGGTTTCTGTTCCCCAATCTATTTCAGGGTAGTTGAAGTCCCCCATAATAATGACTTCTCCTTGTGTCGCAGCTTCATCTATTTGCTTTACGAGGATATTCTCCATTGCTTCCATTATTTTTGGAGATTTATAACAAACCCCTATCAGTAATTTATTATTTTTTCCCCCTCCCCTTATCTCCACCCACAGGGACTCGACATTTTCATTAAATTCACCTATATTATCACGCAGGATGGGTTTTAAGGAAGATTTTACATATAGACACACCCCTCCCCCTCGCTTATCTGTACGGTCATTTCTGAACAGGCTATAGCCCTGCAAGTTAACAGCCCAGTCATGGCTCTCATCCAGCCACGTCTCAGATATCCCCACCATGTCATAATTATGCTCCAACAACATTAGTTCTAATTCGTCCATTTTGTTGGCGAGGCTTCTGGCATTAGTATACATGCACTTGATGTTACTCTCTGTACCTCTATTCTTTCTTAAATTATTAACTGTTCTAACCCCACCCCCCATGCCACCGCCACCCCCAACTTCCTTATTTGTGCCCAGCTCTCTATCTGCACTATCTTCCCCTCCTATAAAATGAATACCCTCCCCCCCAATCCCTAGTTTAAACACTCCTCCAACCTTCTAACCATTTTCTCCCCCAGCACAGCTGCCCCTTCCCCATTGAGGTGCAGCCCGTCCCTAGCGTAGAGCCTGTAGCCCACTGAGAAGTCGGCCCAGTTCTGCAGGAACCCAAACCCCTCCTTCCTACACCAATTCTTGAGCCACTTATTAACCTCCCTAATCTCCCGTTGCCTCTCTGGCGTGGCACGTGGTACAGGCAGTAAATATCACCTATTGTGGATGCTGGATCCTGTGTTATCTACTGTATATAGAGATGTTATCAGTCATTGTACAGGAGGAGGAGGTGAGCTGTGACATCACCTATTGTGAATGGTGGATCCTGTGTTATCTACTGTATATAGAGATCAGTCAGTGTACAGGAGGAGGAGGTGAGCTGTGACATCACCTATTGTGGATGGTGGATCCTGTGTTATCTACTGTATATAGAGGTGTTATCAGTCATTGTACAGGAGGAGGAGGTGATCTTTGACTTCACCTATTGTGGATGGTGGATCCTGTGTTATCTACTGTATATAGAGATCAGTCATTGTACAGGAGGAGGAGGTGAGCTGTGACATTATTATTATTATTATTATTATTATTTATTTATATAGCACCATTAATTCCATGGTACTGTACATGAGAAAGGGGTTACATACAGGGTTATAGATATCGTTTACAGTAAACAGGTTTACAGTGACTGACTGGTACAGAGGGGAGAGGACCCTCCCCTTGCGGACTTACATTCTATGGGATAGTGGGGAAGAGACAGAAGGTAGGGGTGAGGCGGCGGCTCTGGCGGTGGTGAGGCGGTGGCTCTGGCGGTGGTGAGGCGGCAGCTCTGACATCACCTATTGTGAATGGTGGATCCTGTGTTATCTCCTGTATATAGAGGTGTTATCAGTCATTGAACAGGAGGAGGTGAGCTGTGACATCACCTATTGTAAATGGTGGATCCTGTGTTATCTACTGTATATAGATAGAGATGTAATCAGTCATTGTACAGGAGGAGGAGGTGAGCTGTGACATTATTATTATTATTATTATTTATTTATATAGCACCATTAATTCCATGGTACTGTACATGAGAAAGGGGTTACATACAGGGTTATAGATATCGTTTACAGTAAACAGGTTTACAGTGACTGACTGGTACAGAGGGGAGAGGACCCTCCCCTTGCGGACTTACATTCTATGGGATAGTGGGGAAGAGACAGAAGGTAGGGGTGAGGCGGCGGCTCTGGCGGTGGTGAGGCGGTGGCTCTGGCGGTGGTGAGGCGGCAGCTCTGACATCACCTATTGTGAATGGTGGATCCTGTGTTATCTCCTGTATATAGAGGTGTTATCAGTCATTGAACAGGAGGAGGTGAGCTGTGACATCACCTATTGTAAATGGTGGATCCTGTGTTATCTACTGTATATAGATAGAGATGTAATCAGTCATTGTACAGAAGGAGGAGGTGAGCTGTGCCATCACCTATTGTGAATGGTGGATCCTGTGTTATCTACTGTATATAGAGGTGCTATCAGTCATTATACAGGAGGAGGAGGAGGTGACCTGTGACATCACCTATTGTAAATGATGGATCCTGTGTTTTCTACTGTATATGGAGGTGTTGCTTGCCACAGTACAGGAGGAGGAGGTGAGCTGTGACATCACCTATTGTAAATTATGGATCCTCTGTTATTTACTGTATATAGAGGTGCTATCAGTCATTATACAGGAGGAGGTGAGCTGTGACATCACCTATTGTAAATGATGGATCCTGTATTTTCTACTGTATATGGAGGTGTTGCTTACCACAGTACAGGAGGAGGAGGTGAGCTGTGACATCACCTATTTTAAATGATGGTTCCTCTGTTTTCTACTGTATATGGAGGCGTTTCTTACCACAGTACAGGAGGAGGAGGTGAGCTGTGACATCACCTGTTGTAAATGATGGATTCTGTGTTTTCTACTGTATATTGAGGTGTTGCTTACCACAGTACAGGAAGAGGAGGTGAGCTGTGACATCACCTATTGTAAATGATGGATCCTCTGTTTTCTACTGTATATTGAGGTGTTGCTTACCACAGTACAGGAGGAGGAGGTGAGCTGTGACATCACCTATTGTAAATTATTGATCCTGTGTTTTCTACTGTATTTTGAGGTGTTGCTTATCACAGTACAGGAGGAGGAGGTGAGCTGTGACATCACCTATTGTAAATGATGGATCCTCTGTTTTCTACTGTATATGGAGGTGTTTCTTACCACAGTACAGGAGGAGGAGGTGAGCTGTGACCATCACCTATTGTAAATTGAATGGTAGATTCCGTGTCAGAGGTGTATCTAGGCTTTCCAGCACAGTTTGGCACCTACCCCTTCCCCCTCAAGTGGTCTTAGTAGTCGTCATGTGACCAATCATTCATATGCGATGTGCAAACGAGCTGCTCTTCCTAATTCTCTCAATGTTGAGTGAAAAACAGAGAAATAAGAAGATAAGCTAGTTGTCACTTGACCGTAAGTATGAAAATCGCATGTGAGTGAAGTGGCCATCCTGACAGTGAGTATATTACACGCTGTTAGGATTAGCATGTTACAGGGCTTCATTTTTATAATAAAATGGCTTGTCCATGTTTGAGATGAAAATCTGCAGTCACTCTATGTGACTGCAGGCCTCTGAATCCTCACAGCGCATGCACTGCACACTTATAGGACTCTCCTTTGCCGGTGACAAGAGTGGACCGTCATGTTAGCACAAGTTTACGGTTTGTCATTCTAACTAGATGTGTTCCACCTTGCTCAATTAATTTTCATTAAGCGAGGCCAGGCATGTTTATTCGGCACATCACCGCATGTATGCAGATTACATACTTATACAATGCGCGCTGTGATAATTCAGAAGTCTGCAATCACATAGAATGACTGCAGACTCATCACAAACTTGGACACCCCTATAATGCTCATAACATAAATAAAAATAAATATAGTAACCCTTAACTTGTCAGACAGCACAACATTTTATTAACATAGCCATGTATCGCATACTCATACAAATTATGGATTGTTACATGTGTACAGGATGAGTTGCCCTGCCAGGACCGTGGGGTACTCGGTACCGGGTCCTGAGTTCACAGGGGGATGTCACGGTGGCGACCCAGTCCGTGGCCCTGGGCGCCCATGTAAAAGGGAAAGGTCTTTAAAAGGAATAAAGTTTATGTTCGTGACGTCACCTGTGGTATTCGGTCAGCGGGGACCGACGCTGCTTTAAGGGGTCCTCTGGAGTGATGTTATGGCAGCTAGATGGTATAACTTCCCACAGGTGAAGTGTATCCCTAGGGCTCCCGGTGTGTAGATGGAAGATGGTGGATGGCACAGTAAAGAACGAGGACACAGGTTTGCAGTCTCTTTACCTTGTTTACTGAAGACTTCAGACAGCCACAGTCCAGGGCACCAGATCACAGGGCAGGCAGGGTCCGGCCGGCTTGGAGGCAAGATGGGAGTACCCTTATCCAGGTGAAGATTAAAGCCTTCCTCTAGCACCGTGGTGTTGTAGTCCCTTACTGCCTATGAGTTTGGAGCGGCCCCCAAGCGCAGGGCAGCGGGGTACTCGGTACCGGGTCTCTCTCGGTTCTGGGGATGTCACGGTGGCCTGACCTGGTCCGTGGCCCTGGGCGCCCATGTAAAAGGGAAAGGTCTTTAAAAGGAATAAAGTTTATGTTCGTGACGTCACCTGTGGTATTCGGTCAGCGGGGACCGACGCTGCTTTAAGGGGTCCTCTGGAGTGATGTTATGGCAGCTAGATGGTATAACTTCCCACAGGTGAAGTGTATCCCTAGGGCTCCCGGTGTGTAGATGGAAGATGGTGAATGGCGCAGTAAAGAATGAGGACACAGGTTTGCAGTCTCTTTACCTTGTTTACTGAAGACTTCAGACAGCCACAGTCCAGGGCACCAGATCACAGGGCAGGCAGGGTCCGGCCGGCTTGGAGGCAAGATGGGAGTACCCTTATCCAGGTGAAGATTAAAGCCTTCCTCTAGCACCGTGGTGTTGTAGTCCCTTACTGCCTATGAGTTTGGAGCGGCCCCAAAGCGCAGGGCAGCGGGGTACTCGGTACCGGGTCTCTCTCGGTTCTGGGGATGTCACGGTGGCCTGACCCGGTCCGTGGCCCTGCTAAGGGGCGCCCAATTAAAGATGTAGATGACGGTGTAGGTTGCAGTAAATAACGAGGACACAGGGTTGCAGTCTCTTTACCTTTTTACTGAAGGCTTCGGCATCCACAATCCAGAGCACTGCTAACAGGGCTGGCTGAGACCAGCCGGTCCGAAGGCACATCCAGAGTTCCCTTTGCAGGTGGAAATCAGTAGCCTACCTACTAGCGTCTGGATGTTGTAGTACTTCCCTGCTGAGCACCACGGGATAGTCCTCGCAACTGTCGTGTATGTTTCTGTTCTTTCTCTCCGTCCCCCAGATGATATGGATAGGACGCACCCGTATGACGGGGTAGGCCTGGAGTTATTTTATAGGGACCCTAGAGACGCCCCTCTCCCACAATTGCCTCCGTTGTCTTCATTAGGTGAAAAAGGTGAGACAGCCAACCTAGAGTTAACTGCCCTGCCTTTGGTTCAAAGTAATGCGTAGAGTCTATTACTTCCTCGGCGTTCAGGCCGCCGGCTACGCGCCTCAGTAGGATGTTGCCGATCTCTGGGCACAACTCCTACTGGTTCTATCGCCTTTGTGCTGTGATCTCGTTTCTCACTTCTCCACAATATCCTTCGCTTCTTGTCCTTTCTTAAGATGCCGCCGCAATGAGGTGCAGGCACGGCTCCGTAACGATCTGTCCGTTGCTAGGCCTCTGTCAGGATCCCACCCCTGACAGGGACCTCCCTGAATCTTCTCAAGTAATGCTCTCCTCTCACTAGATGTTACCTGGGCAAAACCCAGTCAGCTTCTCTCTAACTTCCTATCCAACCTCCAGTTTTACCAGAGTGTGAGGAGTGGCCTAATACATAGAACCTTTTGCTCCCCCTGGTGGCCAGAGTGTGAAGTGTAATGTGTGACTGTGATACCTGGTCAGGTGAACTCTTTTAGTGCAATCAGACGCACCATCACTCCCCTTAGCGGCAGAGCGACGTTACTGCAATGACCAGGTCTCTGGGGCGCTGCAGCTTCATATAAGATCCTCACAGATGTTCTCTCTCTGTCCCCCGTATAGGATAGGACATAACCCGTATGACTGGTGACTTGAGCCTTTTTACAGGGACTCTAGCACGCCCGGGCTCTATAGGTGTCACCGTGCCTCCTGGGTATTAAGGCGGACAGGTAACTTGTAATTCAGCTGTCCTGCCGATCTCTGATGTAAGTCGTAGAGGCCCTTACAACCTTGGTGTTCCGGCTACTGGTCCCTGCGCCTGCTCGTGGCTGGTCTCCCACTGGTATCCTCTCCTGTGCTTCTCTCTCCTACACGCTCACTGCAATATATTCGGCTTTTGTATAATCTCTTTCCAGGAGCCGCAGCACTGCGGCTACACAGCTCCGTACATCTTCTTCTGCCTCAGACTGCTCCAGTCTGCTTCCTGGCAAGAACTGTTTCCTCTTTCTGCCGGGAGCTGCAGACCCCCACGTCTGCTCAGCTGTTCTCCTATCGTACCAGCTTCGCCTCAGCTGATGTTCCACGACAAGCTCCCTTCTGGCAATCTCTCTCTCTAGCACATCTTTCTGCTTCCTTCCCCTCTGTCTCTCTGACAGGAACCCACTAACTTTCCCTCCAAAACTACCATATATCTGGGGAGTCACCTAGTACATAGGATCAAAAGCTCCCCCTGGTGGTCTGGAGTGTTAACATGTTGCATGCTTGTGTTTACCTGGTGACTAGTGTTGAGCGATACCTTCCGATATGCAAAGGTATCGGTATCGGATTGGATCGGCCGATACCTGCAAAATATCGGATCTCGCCGATACCGATACCCGATACCAATTCATATCAATGGGACACAAAATATCGGAATGGTTTCCAGGGTCTGAAGGAGAGGAAACTCTCCTTCAGGCCCTGGGATCCATATTCATGTATAAAATAAAGAATAAAAATAAAAAATATTGATATACTCACCCCTCCGGCGGCCCCTGCTCTTAGCGGTGCCTCCGTTCTTAAGAATGCAGAGTTAAGGACCTTCGATGACGTCGCGGCTTGTGATTGGTCGCGTGACCGCTCATGTGACCGTTCACGCGACCAATCACAAGCCGCGACGTCATTGCAGGTCCTAAACTCACTGCATTCTTAGGAACGGAGGCTGCCGGTTACATCGCAAAGGTCCAGGGTCCGTCGGACGGGTGAGTATATCCATATTTTTTATTTTAATTCTTTATTTTTTACATGAATATGGATCCCAGGGCCTGAAGGAGAGTCTCCTCTCCTCCAGACCCTGGGAACCATACACTGGGAACTTCCGATTCCGATTTCCAATATCACAAAAATATCGGAACTCGGTATCGGAATTCCGATACAGCAAATATCGGCCGATACCCGATACTTACGGTATCGGAATGCTCAACACTACTGGTGACAGTTATCCTTCCTTGCCTCCAAATGTAACATCACTCTCCCCATGAGGAAAGCAATGCTACTGTGACAACGAGGACCCTGGGGCGCCACAGATCCACACCCATAACAGCACAAGAATCCATCAAGAACCACCAGAAGTACAGAAATACATCACTAGAACCACCAGAGTACAGAAATTCAGCATCAGAACCAACGTCGGTACAGAAATACATCCATATAACCTCCATCAGTACAGCATCCCAGCCCTCATCAGTGCAAGAACACATCACCAGGGCTACCATCAGTACAGGAATACATCACCAAAACCACCATCAGTGCATGAATATATCACCAGGACCACCATCAGTACCTGAATTCAACATCAATACATCTATTGTAATACATGACCCACACACTGTTCTTATGGTACATGCCCTCCACACTGTTCTCTTCTTTCTAAACTGGTCCCTATTAGTGATGAGTGAATATACTCGGGGGTCCTCCGAGTATTTTTTTAGTGCTCGGAGATTTAGTTTTTCTTGCTGCAGCTGAATGATTTACATCTGTTAGCCAGCATAAGTACATGTGGGGGTTGCCTGGTTGCTAGGGAATCCCCACATGTACTTATGCTGGCTAACAGATGTAAATCATTCAGCTGTGGCAAGAAAAACTAAATCTCCAAGCACTAGAAAATACTCGGAGGACCCCCGAGCATGCTCGAGAAATCTCGAGTAACGAGTATATTCGTTCATCACTAGTCCCTATATTCACACTGTGTCCCCTAAACTGCCCGCTCTCAATACTGTGCTTCGACATCACATTGCCCCCCTTGGCATATTGTCCCCTCCTTGCTGTGGCCTCATACTGTCCCCCCATGCTGCCCCCTCTCTATACCGCCCCCTCACACTATGAAATGTCTGTCCTGTGCCCCTCACATTTTTCTCATCCCATACTGTCTCCTCACACTATTTCCTCCAATAGATCCCTGACACATCCCCCACTCCCTATACTGTTTTTGAACTCATCCCCCTCGCTTCCCATACTGTGTTCTCAAATTTCCCACTCTCGCTCTCCATATTGTCCACACCCATCCCCCCACCTCCCATACTGTGCCCTCAAATTTCTTCTCCCGTTTTCTCCTCATACTGTGTCCACATACACCCCCCTTGCTCGCCATACTGTGTCTGCACCCATCCCCCTTCGCTTCCTATACTGTGCCCTCAAATTTATTCTTCTTTATACTCTTCATGCTATGTCCACATACACCCTCCTCGCTCCCTATACTGTGTCTGCATCCATCCCACCTCGCTCCCCAGACTGTGTCCGCATACATTCCCCCACCCCCTCTTACCATACTGTGTACTCAAATTTCTTCCCCCCACTTACAATAATTGCATTCAATCTTCAGCATCTTTAGCTCTCGTGCAGTGCTGAAGAGTGACGTCCCCAGTGTGATAACATGACCTGATCACGCAGCTGACATAACTGTAACCTAGAATTGCCATTGGTCAGGGTTTCAATTGTGCTCACACTTGGAAGATGCCAAAACGCTGCATCTTCTCAGAGCTGGCTGGGAAACACCTCGGACTGCCGCATTAGGAAGCCTGAAGGCGCCCAGGGCAAATGCCCCACTCACATCCCCAGATACGCCCCTGCCTATATTATTCACATTGGGTAGGTTTTAACTAGAGAGTATAGTTACTGTCCCAATTGGGTACACCTTGCTGCGGTGGGATAGCTTTATGCTTTTTTGGATCAAAAACAGTGTTTACTAAGTACCTTATGTTAATTATTTAATGCACTTGCCTTTTTACTTATTTATTTTCATTAGGGTATATGCACATATTGTTTTTCTTTGGTTTGGTCTATATTATCTGCTGTATATAGAGAAATTATCAGTCATTGTACAGGAGGAGAAGGAGGTGAGCTGTGACATCACCTTTTATGAATGGTGGATCCGGTGTTATCTACTGTATATAGAGGTGTTATCAGTCAGTGTACAGGAGGAGGAGGTGAGCTGTGACATCACCTATTGTGAATGGTGTATCCAGTGTTATCTACTGTATATAGAAGTGTTATCACTAGTGATGAGTGAGTGTACTCGTTGCTCGGGTTTTCCCGAGCACGCTGGGGTGGTCTTCGAGTATTTATAAGTGCTCGGAGATTTAGTTTTCATCCCAGTAGCTGAATGATGGTTGCTAGGGAATCCCCACATGTAATCAAGCAGGCTAGTAGCTGTAAATCATTCAGCTACTGGGATGAAATCTCCGAGCAGTCATAAATACTCGGAGCGTGCTCGGGAAAACCCGAGCAACGAGTACACTCGCTCATCACTAGTTATCACTCATTACACAGGAGGAGGAGGTGAGCTGTGACAACACTCATTGCAAATGCTAGATCATGTGTATCTACTGTATATAGTGGTGTTATCTGTCATTGTACAGGAGGAGGTGAGCTGTGATATCACCTATTGTGCTTGGTGGATTCTGTGTTATCCGCTGTATATGGAGGTATTATCTGTCATTGGAATCCTGTCTGTGATGATAATGAGACTGCTGTACAGAACAGGAAGTATGAGTTTAATATTAGACCTTGTGGCCAGTGTGAAAACTGCAAGATTACTATTTTTTTTATATAGGGATATGGAAAATAAAAAATACTGTAGGTTTGGACCTTTAAGCAGTTTGTATACCACTTGCCAGGGACGGCATCACCACCTGGGCAAGTGCCGAGGCCCTGATCAGAGGGGGGTCCACACGTCGTAGGGGACACTGATGCACTGTGGGGCCCAGTGCCAGCGCCCGCGAGTGCCTCCCCCGCTTGCTCAGGGCCCCGGTACTTGCAATACCTACCTCTCCTTGCTACCGCCACAGCTGCAGCATCTTCCGCGTCTTCTGACTCTGTGACGTTTCAAGTCAGAGGGAGCGATGTCTTCGTCACTACAGTGCGCTCCCTGCTCTGAACAATCACAGCGCAGAGAGCTGGAAGACGGCGACGATAAGGAGTCCAGAGCAGAGCAGCAGTGAGGAAGGAGAGGTGAGTATTTATTTATTTTATTGTTTGGAGCAATATATGGGGTCCATCATATAATGGAGCATTATAAGGGGCCCATCATATAGTGAAGCACTATATTGGGCCCACTATGTGTTGAGAATCATGTGGGCCATCATATGTTGTATTGAGCATTTTATGGCTCATTATGTATGCAGCATTATGTGAGGCTCATGTATGGGGCATTATATAGGGCCCATTATGTATGGAACTTTATATTGGGCCCATCATATACTGTATGGAGCATCATACAGGTCCCATTATGTATGGAGCAATATATGGGGCTCATATTATGTATTGAGCAATATATGGAGCTCATTATGTATTGAGCAATATATGGGGTCCATTATTCTGTATGGAGCAATATATGGAGTCCATTACTCTATGTGGAGCATTATATGGGTCCATTATACTGTATGGAGCAATATATGGGGCTCATTATACTGCTTGGAGCATTATATGGGGCTCATTATACTGTATGGAGCAATATATGGGGCTCATTATTCTGTATGGAGCAATATATGGGGTTCATTATACTGTGTGGAGCTTTATATGGGGTCCATTATTCAGTATGGATTAATATATGGGGTCCATTATACTGAATGGAGCAATATATTGAGCAAGGAGAGGTGAGCATTTCAATTTTTTTAATGTTTGGCACAATATATGGGGCCTGTCATAAACTGGAACATTATATGGGGCCCATTATGTATGGAGCATTATATGGGGCCACCATATACTGTATGGAACAATATATGGGGCCCATTATCTATTGAGCAATATATGGGGTTTATTATGTATGCAGCATTATGTGAGGCCTATTATGTATGGAGCAATATATGGAGATGGAGTCCGTTATTCTGTATGGAGCATTATATGGGGTCCATTATACTGTATGGAGTAATATATGGGGCTCATTATACTATTTGGAGCATTATATGCGGCTCATTATACTGTATGGAGCAATATATGGGGCTCATTATTCTGTATGGAGCAATATATGGGGTTCATTATACTGTATGGAGCAATATATGGAGCAAGGAGAGGTGAGCATTTCAATTTTTTTAATTTTTGGAACAATATATGGGGCCTGTCATATGCTGGGGCCTGTCATATGCTGGAGCATTATATGGTGCCCATTATGTATGGAGCATTATATGGGCTCCTTAAATATGGAGCATTATATGGGGCCCATTATATACTGTATGGAGCATTATATGGGGTCCGATATTCTGTACGGAGCCTGATATGGAGCTCATGTTTAGAGTAATATATGGGGTCCATTATTTTGTATGGTGCATTATATGGAGTCAATTATTCTGTATGGAGCATTATATGGGGCTATTATACTGTATGGAGCAATATATGGGGCTCATTCTGAATGCAGCAATATATGGGGCTCATTATTCTGTATGGAGTAATATATGGGGTTCATTATACTGTTTGGTGCATTATATGGGGCCCATTATGTATGGAGCAATATATGGGGCTTATTATGTGTGGGCTCATTATTCTGCATGGGGCAATATATGGGGCTCATTATTCTGTATAGAGCAATGTATGGGGCTCATAATTCTGTATGGAGCAATTTATGTTGGCTCATTCACAATTTTATTTCTAATCTACTATTGATTTTGCCTAAATATGTAAAATTCCTGTGAGTTGGACTGAAGTGTGGTATGGAGTTGGACCATCATCAGTCTCTCTCTGATGGCTTATGCACTTAGCTGTAGCCTATGGATCTGTAAAATCACTGCCATAGTGTATGATAAGGCTCCAATTTTCCCCTAGAAATCGGACTGAAAGGAAATTCGGCATGTTCAACAGTGTTGCTTCTAGGGCTGAATATCTCTGTACCCGCAGAGTTCAGTGGAGCTGTATGGCAGCATGCAGAAGCCATCGCTTTCCACGCTCTGCTGTATACATGAGCCCTTTAGGTACAATTCTTGGGGTGCAAGTCTCGGGTCCTTGGTATACATAGTGACGCCTTTCCATCTGATTTGCATTGCGTTTTTGGATCAATTCAAAATGTCAGAAACATTTCCCATTTCTTGGTTTTATTTAAAGGTATAGCAAAACATGAGGGGGGAGAAAACTCAATAATAATAAAAAATACTTTTGCCCGCGGCTTCAAGATGAAAAATGAGAGGTTATGATATCTCCTTACACTTCACAAATGCGTTCATTAATTCATGTTTTTAAATGTGAAGTTTTTATGCAGCAAGAGGCGGGCACCGCAATAAACTGGGTTTAAAATATTAATGAATAAACAATATTTCTCTATTGAAATATAACATGCTCCTTTGAACAATGCGTCTAACGGCGATAAATCAAAGACAGCAGAAAATTGCATTTCACATGTAATACCAACTGAACTCATGGCTCTCTGCAAATGACATCTTTTCATGTTTAATTGGCGCCAGTTTACATGGAGTCAATTAGGGCCTAAATTCTAGATTTGCATATTTAATTAGGCATGTTTTTTATTTTTTTATGCTGAATTTTGAAGAGACAAATTGAGGTGAAAAGGAGAAAAGTGCACTTCTATGTATTGCAATTTATGATATTTGATTTATTTTTATTTTGCTTTGTCAATGATCAGAAAATAAATGTTACAGATTAATTGCTGGTCGTTTTAGGACTGAAATTCCTCGTCATTGTCCATGTTTTATGATCTTAATGCATGGCTAATACAGCAGGCGCTAATACATTTACTCTGTTTACTGGCCAGAGAGAGATTTTTACAGAAATGTGCAGAAAATATGATGCCGATTTTCCACCACGGATTTGCAAAGTGGATGACATTTAGGGCTCATTAACACATCCGATTTTCTCTGACGACTGCTATCCATGGTTTTCACGGATAACACTCTTACCTATGATATTCTATAGGACTATTCACAAGTCCGTTATTTTTTGCGGACCGAGTGGAGACATGTCCGAAAACCGGCAATGTAAGTGTAAGGGTCTAATTTTCATGGAGTGACACCTAGAAGAAAGAGGAGATTTTTCTTTTTCTTTCTTTCTCCTTATACGAAAAAAACTGATATAACTCAGACCAAACTCTGATCAAAGTCTAATTAAAATAATTGGTCTGTTTTGTTTTCTTTTGTACATAAGAAAAACAGACATCTGAATGAAGCCTAAAACTCATTCAAATGTATATATACGGTCGTGCTCAAAAGTTTACATACCCCGGCAGAATTTTTGCTTTCTTGTCCTTTTTTCAGAGAATATGAATAACACCAAAACTTTTTCTCCATTCATGGTTAGTGGTTCGGTGAAGCCATTTATTGTCAAACTACAGTGTTTTCTCTATTTAAATCATAATGACAACCCAAAACATCCAAATGACCCTGATCAAAAGTTAACATACTGCATTTCTTAATACCGTGTATTGCCCCATCTAACATCAATGACAGCTTGAAGTCTTTCGTGGTAGTTATGGATGAGGTTCTTTAATTTTTCAGATGGTAAAGCTGCCCACTCTTCTTGGCCAAAAGCCTCCAGTTCCTGTAAATTCCTGGGCTGTCTAGCATGAACTGCGCGCTTGAGATCTCCCCAGAGTGGCTCATTGATATTGAGGTCAGGAGACTGAGATGGCCACTCCAGAACTTTCACTTTGTTCTGCTGTAGCCAATGATAGGTCGACTTGGCCTTGTATTTTGGATCATTGTCATGTTGGAACGTCCAAGTACGTCCCATGCGCAGCTTCTGGGCTGATGAGTGCAAATTTGCCTCCAGTATTTGCCGATAATGTGCTGCATTCATCTTTCCTTCAACTTTGACCAAGTTTCCTGTGCCTTCTGTAGCTCAAACATCCCTAAAACATCAGCGATCCACCTCCGTGCCACCGCTATAGGGCAAGTGGAAAGAGCGAGGCTAAGTGCCAGAATTAGCTCGTCTTAGAGATGCAACTTTTCTGGGGTGGCTAAGAGCTGATGTTTTTAGCCTGGGGGAGGGGCAGTATCCATCGCCCCTTCCTAGGCTATTAATATTAGCCTGCAGCTGTCTGCATAGCCTTTGCTGGTTATTAATTATAGGGGGACTACACATAATTTTTTGGGGGTCCCCCATTTTAATAGCCAGTAAAGGCTAATTATACAGCTGTGAGCTGATATTACTAGCCTGGTAAGCTCCATGCTTATTACCCCTTTCCCAGGCTATAAACATCTGCCCCCAGCTGTCGGCTTTCCCACGCCATTATAATCTTTTATTAATTAAATACATGTACAGTAAGATGCACACACATTCTACTAATTGTATTTGTCACAGACATCTTTATATCTATCTATTCTATTTGTATTTACTGTATGTAATCCATCTCTTCTATCCGGTCGGCTCCTGCAGGGATTTTACAGTACACGGAACTTGAATTGCCAGCTTTTCTTCTATCTATCTATGTAATATACCGTATATATACAATGCCTACAAGTAGTATTCAACCCCCTGCAGATTTAGCAGGTTTAATAAGATGCAAATAAGTTAGAGCCTTCAAACTTCAAACAAGAGCAAGATTTATTAACAGATGCATAAATCTTACAAACCAAAAAGTTTTGTTGCTCAATTAAATTTTTATAAATTTTAAACATAAAAGTGTGGGTCAATAATTATTCAACCCCTAGGTTTAATATTTTGTGGAATAACCTTTGTTTGCAATTACAGCTAATAATCGTCTTTTATAAGACCTGATCAGGCCGGCACAGGTCTCTGGAGTTATCTTGGCCCACTCCTCCATGCAGATCTTCTCCAAGTTATCTAGGTTCTTTGGGTGTCTCATGTGGACTTTAATCTTGAGCTCCTTCCACAAGTTTTCAATTGGGTTAAGGTCAGGAGACTGACTAGGCCACTGCAACACCTTGATTTTTTGCCTCTTGAACCAGGCCTTAGTTTTCTTGGCTGTGTGCTTTGGGTCGTTGTCTTGTTGGAAGATGAAATGATGACACATCTTAAGATCCTTGATGGAGGAGCGGAGGTTCTTGGCCAAAATCTCCAGGTAGGCCGTGCTATCCATCTTCCCATGGATGCGGACCAGATGGCCAGGCCCCTTGGCTGAGAAACAGCCCCACAGCATGATGCTGCCACCACCATGCTTGACTGTAGGGATTTTATTCTTAGGGTCGTATGCAGTGCCATCCAGTCTCCAAACGTCACGTGTGTGGTTGGCACCAAAGATCTCGATCTCGGTCTCATCAGACCAGAGAACCTTGAACCAGTCAGTCTCAGAGTACTCCAAGTGATCATGAGCAAACTGTAGACGAGCCTTGACATGACGCTTTGAAAGTAAAGCTCGTCTGGAACGGAGACCATTGCGGTGGAGTACGTTACTTATGGTATTGACTGAAACCAATGTCCCCACTGCCATGAGATCTTCCCGGAGCTCCTTCCTTGTTGTCCTTGGGTTAGCCTTGACTCTTCGGACAAGCCTGGCCTCGGCACGGGAGGAAACTTTCAAAGGCTGTCCAGGCCGTGGAAGGCTAACAGTAGTTCCATAAGCCTTCCACTTCCGGATGATGCTCCCAACAGTGGAGGCAGGTAGGCCCAACTCCTTGGAAAGGGTTTTGTACCCCTTGCCAGCCTTGTGACCCTCCACGATCTTGTCTCTGATGGCCTTGGAATGCTCCTTTGTCTTTCCCATGTTGACCATGTATGAGTGCTGTTCACAAGTTTGGGGAGGGTCTTAAATAGTCAGAAAAGGCTGGAAAAAGAGATAATTAATCCAAACATGTGAAGCTCATTGTTCTTTGTGCCTGAACTACTTCTTAATACTTTAGGGGAACCAAACAGAATTCTGGTGGGTTGAGGGGTTGAATAATAAATGACCCTCTGAAAAGACTTTTCACAATTAAAAAAAAAAATAAACAAAGAAATAACATTCTTTTTTGCTGCAGTGCATTTCACACTTCCAGGCTGATCTACAGTCCAAATGTCACAATGCCAAGTTAATTCCAAATGTGTAAACCTGCTAAATCTGCAGGGGGTTGAATACTACTTGTAGGCACTGTATATAGATATAATAAACAAAAAAACTGAACAGCACAATATCTACTGTCAGGTGCAAAGGCCTTCACAGCAATTAATCCAGTATGCCAAAAACGCAATAAAGATAGAAAAATAAGGCAGCACTCCACTATTAAGGTGAAAAAAAGTGGTTTAATTCAGACCCACATGGCAGGCGACGTTTCGGCTCGTACTGAGCCTTTCTTAGGAGAATTAAACCACATATTTTTTCACCTTAATAGTGGAGTGCTGCCTTCTTTTCCTATCTTTAACCCCTTCATGACCTTGGGATTTTCCATTTTTCCGTGTTCGTTTTTCGCTCCCCTCCTTCCCAGAGCCATAACTTTTTTATTTTTCCGTCAATTTGGCCATGTGAGGGCTTATTTTTTTGCGGGACGAGATGTACTTTTGAAAACCATCATTTGGTTTTACCATGTCATGTACTAGAAAACGGGAAGAAAATTCCAAGTGAGGCGAAATTGCAACAAAAGTGCAATCTCACACTGGTTTTTGTTTGGCTTTTTTGCTAGGTTCACTAAATGCCAAAACTGACCTGCCATTTTGATTCTCCAGGTCAGTATGAGTTCATAGACACCTAACATGACTAGGTTATTTTTTATCTAAGTGGTGAAAAAAATTTCCAAACTTTGCTAAAAAAAAAAAAGAAAAAAAAAGGGGGTTGTGCACACAGCCCAACACCGTGCAGGATGCTTGGCATTTGCCACAGAACACCAAGATTGGCAAATCCACCACTGGCGCCCTGTGCTCTTCAAAGATGAAAGCAGGTTCACACTGAGCACATGTGACAGACGTGACAGAGTCTGGAGATGCCTTGGAGAGCGATCTGCTGCCTGCAACATCCTTCAGCATGACTGGTTTGGCAGTGGGTCAGTAATGGTGTGGGGTGGCATTTCTTTGGAGGGCCGCACAGCCCTCCATGTGCTCGCCAGAGGTAGCTTGACTGCCATTAGGTACCGAGATGAGATCCTCAGATCCCTTGTGAGACCATATGCTGGTGCGGTTGGCCCTGGGTTCCTCCAACTCCAGACCTCCATGGGATATTGGTTGTGATTTACGTTGATCATTTTTAGGTTTTATTGTTCTCAACACATTCCACTATGTAATGAATAAAGATTTACAACTGGAATATTTCATTCAGTGATATCTAGGATGTGGGATTTTAGTGTTCCCTTTGTTTTTTTTGAGCAGTGTGTGTGTGTGTGTAGATATATATATATATATATATATATATATATTTATATATATATTTATATCTATATATATAATTGTCTAAGGGTTTAATTGTTTGTCTGTCCTGGAAATCCCGCGTCTCTGATTGGTCGAGGCCAGACGGCCTCGACCAATCAGCGACGGGCATTGTTCTCCACTGCTGTCAAGTGCCGCCATTGTGTTGTCTAAGGGTCTAATTGTCTGTCTGTCTCGGAAATCCCGCCTTGCTGATTGGTCGAGGCCAGCCGGCCTTGACCAATCAGCGACGGGCACAGTCTGCCGCAAATTCTGGAATCATCATTGTCCTCCGCTGCTGTCAAGTGCCGCCATTGTATAGGGTGTGTGCCTGCGTCTCCCTGTATGGGCGGCATCTCCCTGTGTTTCTATCTTAGAATGGGTCGTAAACGAAAATACGCCAATGAGGATGACACAAAAGCAGCAGCAGCAAGAAAACGACAACATCGGGAACAGGAGACACCACAACAAACTGCCGCCAGACAAGCCCAGGATGTGGAATCTCACAGACAACGTCGCCAACAGGAGACACCACAACAAACTGCTGCTAGACAAGCCCAGGATGCGGAATCTCACAGACACCGTCGCCAACCGGAGACACCACAACAAACTGTTGTACGACAGGAACAACATGATCGCCAAATTCATAAAAAACGAATGCTCTACGAACTAAGGCACGACCAGGACAATATTCAACAACTTGCACATTACGTAACAGACAATGAAAGTACAATTCATGAACACTACTGTGGGAATATGAAGGCAGTTTTCTCTAAATGCGACTCTCTGAATTTCCTTGATGAAAAACCATCTGACAATCAGTTTACTCAATGCTGCCAAAAATGAAAAGTTATGCTACCGAGACCTCACTACTCAGATCTGTTTGAGCAGTTAATGAAAGGAATGCATTAACACAGTAGAAATTTCATGGAAAATATCAGAAGCATCAACATGCGTTTGCTTCATTCGGTGCCAACATTGCACCGCCCCCTGGATTCGGATCGTATTGTTTTAAAATTCACAGCCAGATCTACCACCGCACTGGAACACTTCACCCAGAAATAGGACAACCACCAAAATTTGCACAATTATACATCATTGATATAAATGAGGCTACAGAACAAAGGATGAACCTAAAAGAAAACGAAAAGTGTGATGCTGAACTGATGAACCAAATTGCTGTACATTTACAAAAAATAAGCCCATTTGCTGCCGCGTATCGCATGCTAAAAGACGTTCAAGCTGAGGAGGAACAGAGGGCTATACAAAATGGTACTGAAATGCCTTCTATTGTCATGGCCATTAACCCCTTCCCGACCTTTGACGCATACGCTGCGTCATGAAAGTCTGTGCCTTCCCGACCTATGACGCAGCGTATGCGTCATGGAATGATCGCGTCCCTGCAGATCGGGTGAAGGGGTTAATTCCTATTTTACCCGATCTGCAGGGAGAGGGGGAGTGGTGCTTCAGCCCAGGGGGGGTGGCTTCACCCCCCCGTGGCTACGATCGCTCTGATTGGCTGTTGAAAGTGAAACTGCCAATCAGAGCGATTTGTAATATTTCACCTAAAAAACTGGTGAAATATTACAATCCAGCCATGGCCGATGCTGCAATATCATCGGCCATGGCTGGAAATATTCACGTGACCCCCCCCACACCCACCGATCGCCCCCCCAGGCCTCTGTTATGGGGTCCGGTCCCCTCCGTCCGCCTGCCGGCTCCCCCGTCCTCCTGTCCGCTCCCTCCTTGTTAGTATTCACCCCCCCTGTGCTCCGATTACCCCCCCTGTGCTCCGATCACCCCCCCCACCACCCCTTCATACTTACCGATCCTCCCGGTGTCCGGCCGTCTCCTCGCTGGGCGCCGCCATCTTGGAAAATGGCCGGCGCATGCTCAGTGCGCCCGCCGAATCTGCCAGTCGGCAGATTCCTTACAGGTACATTTTGATCGCTGTGGTAGGTTCTATCACAGCGATCAAAATAAAAAAAATAATAAATACCCCCCCCCCCCCTTTATCACCCCCATAGGGACAATAATAAAATAAAGAAATTTTTTTTTTTCTTTTTCCACTAGGGTTAGGGTTAGAACTAGGGTTAGAACTAGGGGTAGGGTTAGGGGTAGGGTTAGGGTTACGGGTAGGGTTAGGGGTAGGGTTATGGCATGTGCACACAGAGCGGATCGGCCGCGGATCGGCAGCGGATCCGCAGCGGATCGGCAGCGGATCGGCAGCGGATACGCAGCGGATTGGCAGTGGATACGCAGCGGATCCGCAGCGGATCGGCAGCGGATATGCAGCGGATCCGCAGCGGATCGGCCGCGGATACGCAGCAGATCGGCAGCAGATACGCAGCGGATTGGCCGCGGATTCGCAGCGGATTGGCCGCGGATCCGCAGCGGATTGGCCGCTGCGAATTCGAAGCAGTTTTCCATCAGGTTTACAGTACCATGTACACCTAAGGAAAACCAAATCCGCTGTGCCCATGGTGCGGAAAATTCCATGCAGAATCGCTGCGTTGTATTTTCCGCAGCATGTCAATTCTTTGTGCGGATTCCGCAGCGTTTTACACCTGTTCCTCAATAGGAATCCGCAGGTGAAATCCGCACAAAAAAACACTGGAAATCCGCTGTAAATCCGTAGGTAAAACGCAGTGCCTTTTACCTGCGGATTTTTCAAAAATCGTGCGGAAAAATCTCACACGAATCCGCAAAGTGGGCACATAGCCTTAGGGTTAGGGTTGGAATTAGAGTTAGGGTACCGTCTCACAGTGGCACTTTGGTTGCTACGACGGTACGATCCGTGACGTTCCAGCGATATCCATACGATATCGCTGTGTCTGACACGCAGCAGCGATCAGGGACCCTGCTGAGAATCGTACGTCGTAGCAGATCGTTTGGAACTTTCTTTCGTCGCTGGATCTCCCGCTGTCATCGCTGGATCGTTGTGTGTGACAGCGATCCAGCGATGCATTCACTTGAAACCAGGGTAAACATCGGGTTACTAAGCGCAGGGCCGCGCTTAGTAACCCGATGTTTACCGTGGTTACCAGCGTAAAAGTAAAAAAAAAAAAAAAACGTACATACTCACATTTCGGTGTCCTTCAGGTCCCTTGCCGTCTGCTTCCCGCTATGACTGTCTGCCGGCCGGAAAGTGAGAGCACAGCACAGCAGTGACGTCACCGCTGCGCTCTGCTCTCACTGTATGGCGGCACTCAGTCAGAGCGGGAAGCAGACGGCAAGGGACCTGAAGGACACCGAAATGTGAGTATGTACGTTTTTTTTTTTTTACTTTTACGCTGGTAACCACGGTAAACATCGGGTTACTAAGCGCGGCCCTGCGCTTAGTAACCCGATGTTTACCCTGGTTACCTGGGACCTTGGCATCGTTGGTCGCTGGAGAGCGGTCTGTGTGACAGCTCCCCAGCGACCACACAATGACTTTCCAACGATCACGGCCAGGTCGTATCGCTGGTCGTGATCGTTGGTAAATCGTTATGTGAGACGGTACCCTTAGGGTTGGAATTAGGGCTAGGGTTGGAAATAGGGTTAAGATTAGGCTTGTGGTTAGGGTTAAGGATAGGGTTAGGGTTGTGTTGGGGTTACAGTTGTGGGTAGGGTTGGGATTAGGGTTAGGATTAGGGTTGGATTTAGGGTTACGGGTGTGTTGGGGTTAGGGTTGTGGTTAGGGGTGTGTTGGGGTTAGGGTTGTGATTATGGTTATGGCTACAGTTGGGATTAGGGTTAGGGGTGTGTTGGGGTTAGTGTTGAAGTTAGAATTGAGGGGTTTCCACTGTTTAGGCACATCAGGGGTCTCCAAATGCAACATGGCGCCACCATTGATTCCAGCCAATCTTGCGTTCAAAAAGTCAAATGGTGCGCCCTCCCTTCCAAGCCCCGACGTGCGCCCAAACAGTGGTTTACCCCCACATATGGGATACCAGCGTACTCAGGACAAACTGGGCAACAACTATTGGGGTCCAATTTCTCCTGTTACCTTTGCAAAAAAAAAAAATTACTTGCTAAAACATAATTTTGAGGAAAGAACAATTATTTTTTATTTTCACGGCTCTACGTTATAAACTTATGTGAAACACTTGGGGGTTGAAAGTGCTCACCACACATCTAGATAAGATCCTTTTGGGGTCTTGTTTCCAAAATGGGGTCACTTGTGGGGTGTTTCTACTGTTTAGGCACATCAGGGGCTCTGCAAATGCAACATGACGCCCGCAGACCATTCCATCAAAGTCTGCATTTCAAATGTCACTACTTCCCTTCTGATCCCTGACGTGCGCCCAAACAGTGGTTTACCCCCACATATGAGGTATCAGCGTACTCACAACAAACTGGGCAACAAATATTGGGGTCCAATTTCTCCTGTTACCATTGTGAAAATAAACAATTGCTTGCTAAAACATCTTTTTTGAGGAAAGAAAAATTATTTTTTATTTTCACGGCTCTGCGTTGTAAACTTCTGTGAAGCACTTGGGGGTTGAACGTGCTCACCACACATCTAGATAAGTTCCGTGGGGGGTCTAGTTTCCAAAATGGGGTCACTTGTGGGGGGTTTCTACTGTTTAGGCACATCAGGGGCTCTGCAAACGTAACATGATTCCCGCAGATCATTCCATCAAAGTCTGCATTCCAAATCGTCACTACTTCCCTTCCGAGCCCCGCCATGTGCCCAAACAGTGGTTTACCCCCACATATGGGGTATCAGCGTACTCAGGAGAAACTGGACAACAACTTTTGGGGTCAAATTTTTCCTGTTACCCTTGGGAAAATTAAAAAATTCTGGGCTAAAAAAATATTTTTGAGGAAAGAAAACACATTTTTTATTTTCACGGCTCTGCGTTATAAACTTCTGTGAAGCACTTGGGGGTTCAAAGTGCTCACCACACATCTAGATAAGTTCCCTTGTGGGTCTAGTTTCCAAAGTGGGGTCAATTGTGGGGAGTTCCTACTGTTTAGGCACATCAGGGGCTCTGCAAATGCAACGTGACGCCCGCAGAGCATTCCATTAAAGTCTGCATTTCAAAACGTCACTACTTCCCTTCCGCTCCCCGACGTGTGCCAAAACAGTGGTTTACCCCCACATATGGGGTATCAGCGTACTCAGGAGAAACTGCACAACAACTTTTGGGGTCCAATTTCTCCTGTTACCCTTGGGAAAATAAAACATTGTGGGTTAAAAAATCATTTTTGAGGAAAGAAAAATAATTTTTTATTTTCATGGCTCTGCGTTATAAACTTCTGTGAAGCACTTGAGGGTTCAAAGTGCTCACCACACATCTAGATTAGTTCCTTGGGAGGTCTAGTTTCCAAAATGGGGTCACTTGTGCGGGAGCTCCAATGTTTAGGCACACAGGAGCTCTCCAAACGCGACATGGTGTCCGCTAATGATTGAAGCTAATTTTCCATTCAAAAAGCCAAATGGCGTGCCTTCCCTTCCGAGCCCTGCCGTGCGCCCAAACAGTGGTTTACCCCCACATATGGGGTATCATCGTACTCAGGACAAACTGGACAACAACATTTGGGGTCCAATTTCTCCTATTATCCTTGGGAAAATAAAAAACTCCGGGCTAAAAATCATTTTTGAGGAAAGAAAAATATTTTTTTATTTTCATGGCTCTGCGTTATAAACTTCTGTGAAGCACCTGGGGGTTTTAAGTGCTCACTATACATCTAGATTAGTTCCTTGGGGGGTCTAGTTTCCAAAATGGGGTCACTTGTAGGGGAGCTCCAATGTTTAGGCACACAGGGGCTCTCCAAACGCGACATGGTGTCCGCTAATGATTGAAGCTAATTTTCCATTCAAAAAGCCAAATGGCGTGCCTTCCCTTCCGAGCCCTGCCGTGCGCCCAAACAGTGGTTTACCCCCACATATGGGGTATCATCGTACTCAGGACAAACTGGACAACAACATTTGGGGTCCAATTTCTCCTATTATCCTTGGGAAAATAAAAAACTCCGGGCTAAAAATCATTTTTGAGGAAAGAAAAATATTTTTTTATTTTCATGGCTCTGCGTTATAAACTTCTGTGAAGCACCTGGGGGTTTTAAGTGCTCACTATACATCTAGATTAGTTCCTTGGGGGGTCTAGTTTCCAAAATGGGGTCACTTGTAGGGGAGCTCCAATGTTTAGGCACACAGGGGCTCTCCGAACGCAACATGGTGTCCACTAACGATTGGAGCTAATTTTCCATTGAAAAAGTCAAATGGCGCGCCTTCCCTTCCAAGCCTTGCCGTGCACCCAAACAGTGGTTTACCCCCACATATGAGGTATCTGCGTACTCAGGAGAAATTGCCCAACAAATTTTAGGATCCATTTTATCCTGTTGCCCATGTGAAAATGAAAAAATTGAGGCTAAAAAAAATTTTGTGTGAAAAAAAAGTACTTTTTCATTTTTACGGATCAATTTGTGAAGCACCTGAGGGTTTAAAGTGCTCACTATGCATCTAGATAAGTTCCTTGGGGGGTCTAGTTTCCAAAATGGGGTCACTTGTGGGGGAGCTCCAATGTTTAGGCACACAGGGGCTCTCCAAACCTGACATGGTGTCCGCTAACGATGGAGATAATTTTTCATTCAAAAAGTCAAATGGCGCTCCTTCCCTTCCGAGCCTTACCATGTGCCCAAACAGTAGTTTACCCCCACATATGAGGTATTGGCGTACTCAGGAGAAATTGCCCAACAAATTTTAGGATCCATTTTATTCTGTTGCCCATGTGAAAATGAAAAAATTGAGGCTAAAAGAAAATTTGTGTGAAAAAAAAAGTACTTTTTCATTTTTACGGATTAATTTGTGAAGCACCTGGGGGTTTAAAGTGCTCACTATGCTTCTAGATACGTTCCTTGGGGGGTCTAGTTTCCAAAATGGGGTCACTTGTGGGGGAGCTCCAATGTTTAGGCACACGGGGGTTCTCCAAACGCGACATGGTGTCCGCTAAAGATTGGAGCCAATTTTTCATTCAAAAAGTCAAATGGCGCTCCTTCCCTTCCGAGCCCTGCCGTGCGCCCAAACAGTGGTTTACCCCCACATATGAGGCATCAGCGTACTCAGGACAAATTGGACAACAACATCCGTGGTCCAGTTTCTCCTTTTACCCTTGGGAAAATAAAAAAATTGTTGCGAAAAGATCATTTTTGTGACTAAAAAGTTAAATGTTAATTTTTCTCCTATTTGTTGCTTCTGCTGCTGTGAAACACCTGAAGGGTTAATAAACTTCTTGAATGTGGTTTTGAGCACCTTGAGGGGTGCAGTTTTTAGAATGGTGTCACTTTTGGGTATTTTCAGCCATATAGAACCCTCAAACTGACTTCAAATGTGAGGTGGTCCCTAAAAAAAATGGTTTTGTAAATTTTGTTGTAAAAATGAGAAATCACTGGTCAAATTTTAACCCTTATAACTTCCTAGCAAAAAAAAATTTTCTTTCCAAAATTGTGCTGATGTAAAGTAGACATGTGGGAAATGTTATTTATTAACTATTTTGTGTCACATAACTCTCTGGTTTAACAGAATAAAAATTCAAAATGTGAAAATTGCTAAATTTTCAAAATTTTCGCCAAATTTCCGTTTTTTTTCACAAATAAACTCAGAAATTATCGACCTAAATTTACCTCTAACATGAAGCCCAATATGTCACGAAAAAACAATCTCAGAACCGCAAGGATCCGTTGAAGCGTTCCTGAGTTATTACCTCATAAAGGGACACTGGTCAGAATTGCAAAAAATGGCAAGGTCATTAAGGCCAAAATAGGCTGGGTCATGAAGGGGTTAAACAAGAACGTAAACAGAATCCTCGACTTTACAACAAACCACGTGTAAGTGAGGTCGCAGTTGTTTTTCAAAACGATGATGGAGAACCTCCTTTTCAAAGGGATATATTAGTCCATCTTAAGCCAGACCAAAACAACCCTTTGGTTCCTAAAGGTACCGTCACATTAAGCGACGCTGCAGCGATAGCGACAGCGATGCCGATCGCTGCAGCGTCGCTGTTTGGTCGCTGGAGAGCTGTCACACAGACCGCTCTCCAGCGACCAACGATGCCGAGGTCCCCGGGTAACCAGGGTAAGCATCGGGTTGCTAAGCGCAGGGCCGCGCTTAGTAACCCGATGTTTACCCTGGTTACCAGCGTAAAAGTTAAAAAAACAAACAGCACATACTCACCAGCGCGTCCCCCAGCCTCTGCTTCCTGACACTGACTGAGCTCCGGCCCTAACAGCACAGCGGTGACGTCACCGCTGTGCTTTCACTTTCAGTTTAGGGCCGGCGCTCAGTCAGTGTCAGGAAGCAGAGGCTGTGGGACGCGCTGGTGAGTATGTGCTGTTTGTTTTTTTAACTTTTACGCTGGTAACCAGGGTAAACATCGGGTTACTAAGCGCGGCCCTGCGCTTAGTAACCCGATGTTTACCCTGGTTACCAGTGTAAAATATCGCTGGTATGGTTGCTTTTGCTGTCAAACACGGCGATACACGGCGACCTAGCGACCAAATAATGTGCAGACCTTCTAGCAGCGACCAGCAATTTCACAGCGGGATTCTGATCGCTGCTGCGTGTCAAATACAGCGATATCGCTCCCTAGGACGCTGCAACGTCACAGATCGCTGGCGACGTTGCTTAGTGTGACGGTACCTTAAGACACAACGAATTAGCATTTTGCACAGCAACCTTGATGCTCTTCTGTATCCGCTATTCTTTCCAAGAGGTGAACAAGGGTGGCATGAAAACCTAAACCAACAAGGAACTTCAAGAAGAATTACACAGCTGCAATACTACAGTTTTCGTCTGTCTGTCCGAAATTACTTCAATCCTATTTTAAACGGTGGGAAACTGACACAACAGTACTTAGTTGACGCATATGTTAAAATTGAAGCCTATCGTCTAAATTTCATAAGAATGAACCAAAAACAACTTAAAGTTGAAGACTACTGCGTTCTTCAAGAACATTTGCAAAAACAATCAATTGAAAAGGGAATTCCAATTGGAAAAACAATCCTCCCGTTGTCGTTTGAAGGTAGCCCCCGCAACATGCAACAGCATTATCAAGATGCAATGGCTAAATAGTAACAAAGTTTGGAAGACCTGACATTTTTGTGACAATGACCTGTAATCCTAAATGGCCAGAAATTACCGAAAATCTAGAACCCTGGCAAAAAGTTGAACACAGGCCGGACTTATAAAATACTTTGGCTTGATATTGTTAATAAATATATTATAGTGTCAATGTCCTTCTTTTGTCCGATGATTTATTTAAATACAGTTACAGTTCATGTAATGTGGTTTATATATTTTGATGATCTGTTTCATAATTTCATTCAATTGTATTAAGTTCTATGTGCTGTGTGATATACTGCGGGGGCTGTGCTATATACTACATGGGCAGTGTTATATACTTAGCATATAGGAGGCATGTAGTATATAGCAGACAAATAGTATGTGGCCTGTGTTATATACTATGTGGCTGCTGTATACATCCTACTATATAATTGTCTAAGGGGTACTTCTGTCTGTCTGTCCCGGATATTCATTGGTCGCGGCCTCTGTCTGTCATGGAATCCAAGTCGCTGATTGGTCGCCGCAAAACAGCTACGACCAATCAGCGACGGCCCAGTCCTTTGATCCGTCACGTAGCCGTCGTAGCTATGCCATTTGCGCTGATCGTCGTCGTGAATAGAGCACTTACGTTTGCAGCTATGTATGCGGGCAGCGCCGCTGCACAACTTTCGTGACGCCGGTTCTCCTTGGCGGGCCGTGTGTCGGACGGGTTGGTAAGCGGCCACCGGTGGCACACCCTCGGCGTGAGGATGATGGCTTCTCCTCACTGAGGAGCTCCCCTGCTGTTTACATGTGCGCCGGGAAAGTGGCCACCGGTGGCGCACCCTCGGCGTGAGGATGATGGCTTCTCCTCACCGAGGAGCTCCCCTGCTGCTTACATGTGCGCCGGGAAAGCGGCCACCGGTGGCGCACCCTCGGCGTGAGGATGATGGCTTCTCCTCACCGAGGAGCTCCCCTGCTGCTTACATGTGCACCGGGAAAGCGGCCACCGGTGGCGCACCCTCGGCGTGAGGATGATGGCTTCTCCTCACCGAGGAGCTCCCCTGCTGCTTACATGTGCGCCAGACACTTAATAGGTACCGAGCACGGAGAGAAATACCAGGGACCTGGAGAGCAGCCCCGAACCAGCGCCATTTTCTATATATGTATATATATATACATAGTGTGTGTATATAATATATACCTGGTGTAATGTGCGGACACTGCAGGGAGGAGGCGGTGTATACCGGCCATTATCTGTACTGTATAGAGGAGGGGTGTATATATGTATACATAGTGTGTGTATATAATATATACTCGGTGTAATGTATAGCAGCCACATGGTATATACCACAGGCCACATAGTACTCCTATATACTACGTGGCCTGTGGTACAGTGGGGCAATAAAGTATTTAGTCAGTCAGCAATAGTGCAAGTTCCACCACTTAAAAAGATGAGAGGCGTCTGTAATTTACATCATAGGTAGACCTCAACTATGGGAGACAAACTGAGAAAAAAAAATCCAGAAAATCACATTGTCTGTTTTTTTATCATTTTATTTGCATATTATGGTGGAAAATAAGTATTTGGTCAGAAAGAAAATTTCATCTCAATACTTTGTAATATATATCCTTTGTTGGCAATGACAGAGGTCAAACGTTTTCTGTAAGTCTTCACAAGGTTGCCACACAATGTTGTTGGTATGTTGGCCCATTCCTCCATGCAGATCTCCTCTAGAGCAGTGATGTTTTTGGCTTTTCGCTTGGCAACACGGACTTTCAACTCCCTCCAAAGGTTTTCTATAGGGTTGAGATCTGGAGACTGGCTAGGCCACTCCAGGACCTTGAAATGCTTCTTACGAAGCCACTCCTTTGTTGCCCTGGCGGTGTGCTTTGGATCATTGTCATGTTGAAAGACCCAGCCACGTTTCATCTTCAATGCCCTTGCTGATGGAAGGAGGTTTGCACTCAAAATCTCACGATACATGGCCCCATTCATTCTTTCATGTACCCGGATCAGTCGTCCTGGCCCCTTTGCAGAGAAACAGCACCAAAGCATGATGTTTCCACCACCATGCTTTACAGTAGGTATGGTGTTGGATGGATGCAACTCAGTATTCTTTTTCCTCCAAACACGACAAGTTGTGTTTCTACCAAACAGTTCCAGTTTGGTTTCATCAGACCATAGGACATTCTCCCAAAACTCCTCTGGATCATCCAAATGCTCTCTAGCAAACTTCAGACGGGCCCGGACATGTACTGGCTTAAGCAGTGGGACACGTCTGGCACTGCAGGATCTGAGTCCATGGTGGCGTAGTGTGTTACTTATGGTAGGCCTTGTTACATTGGTCCCAGCTCTCTGCAGTTCATTCACTAGGTCCCCCCACGTGGTTCTGGGATTTTTGCTCACCGTTCTTGTGATCATTCTGACCCCACGGGGTGGGATTTTGCGTGGAGCCCCAGATCGAGGGAGATTATCAGTGGTCTTGAATGTCTTCCATTTTCTAATTATTGCTCCCACTGTTGATTTCTTCACTCCAAGCTGGTTGGCTATTGCAGATTCAGTCTTCCCAGCCTGGTGCAGGGCTACAATTTTGTTTCTGTTGTCCTTTGACAGCTCTTTGGTCTTCACCATAGTGGAGTTTGGAGTCAGACTGTTTGAGGGTGTGCACAGGTGTCTTTTTATACTGATAACAAGTTTAAACAGGAGTCATTACTACAGGTAATGAGTGGAGGACAGAGGAGACTCTTAAAGAAGAAGTTACAGGTCTGTGAGAGCCAGAAATCTTGATTGTTTGTTTCTGACCAAATACTTATTTTCCACCATAATATGCAAATAAAATGATAAAAAAACAGACAATGTGATTTTCTGGATTTTTTTTTCTCAGTTTGTCTCCCATAGTTGAGGTCTACCTATGATGTAAATTACAGACGCCTCTCATCTTTTTAAGTGGTGGAACTTGCACTATTGCTGACTGACTAAATACTTTTTTGCCCCACTGTATATACTATGTGGCTGCTATATACATACATAAATATTCTAGAATACCCGATGCATTAGAATCGGGCCACCATCTAGTACAGTATATAACAGTGGCCACGCAGTATATAACACAGCCCAAACAGTATATAAGACAGCCCAAACAGTATATAAGACAGCCCACGCAGTATATAGCAGCCACGCAGTATATAACACAGGCGACGTAGTATATAACACAGGGCACGTAGTATATAGCACAGCCCATGCAGTATATAACACAGCCCACGCAGTATATCACACTGCCCATGTAGTATATAGCACAGCCCCCGCAGTATATCTCACAGCCCACGTAGCGACCGCTAAGTCTTCTGGGTAATTTCGCAATGCATCTCTGGGAATGGAAGATGGCGGCAGGAGCGAGCGCATCGTTGGACGACGGAGGGTGAGAATAGCAGGTTTTGTGTTTTTTTATTATTTTTAACATTACATCTTTTTACTATTGATGCTGCATAGGCAGCATCAATAGTAAAAAGTTGGGGACACACAAGGTTAATAGCAGTGATAACGGATTGCGTTACCCGCGGCATAACGCGGTCCGTTACCGCTGGCATTAACCCTGTGTTAGCGGTGACCGGAGGGGAGTATGCGGGCACCGTGCACTGACTGCAGGGGAGTAGGGAGGGACTAATCGGACTGTGCCCGTCGTTGATTGGTCGCGGCAGCCATGACAGGCAGCTGGCGAGACCAATCAGCGACGCGGGATTTCCGTTACGGAAGTTGAGGACAGAAAGACAGAAGTACCCCTTAGACAATTGCATATATAGATATATATATACACCATATATATATATATATATAAATATATATATATATATATATATATATATATATATATATATACTCATACATACACCATGTTCCAAATTATTATGCAAACGACATTTTTCTCGGGTTTTCCTAAATCGTCGGTGCAAATGACAATCAGCCTAATAAAAGTCATCACCTGTTAGAGTATACATCGAATTTTATTGAAGAAACCTCCCAATGATAACAGTATAATGTCCAAAATGAATAAAAACTCATACTGCACTGTTCCAAATTATTAGGCACAGTAGAATTTCTAAACATTTGATATGTTTTAAAGAACTGAAAATGCTCATTTGTGGAATTTGGAGCATTAGGAGGTCACATTCACTGAACAAAAAAGCTATTTAACTCCAAAACATCCTAACAGGCCAAGTTACATGTTAATGTAGCGCCCCCACTGCCGCAGGGCCGAGGGGTACCCGGTACCGGGCCTCTGAGTCTCTGTTCTGGGGTTGTCACGGTGGCTAGACCCGGTCCGTGACCCTGCTGAGGGGCGCCCCATGAAAGGTGTGGATGGTGATGATGTTATGGTGCGGTGCAGGTCGCAGTAAATAACAAGGACACCAGGTTGCAGTCTCTTTACCTCTTTACTGAAGGCTTCAGGATCCTCAATCCGGAATACGGTTAACCGGGCAGCGTAAGTCCGGCCGGTCCGATGGCACCTCCAGGGTTCCCTTTGCAGGTGGAAATCTGTGCCTACTTTCTAGCGCTTGAGTGTTGTGGTCCTCCCCTGCTGTGCTTACGGGATAGTCCCCACAACTGCTGTGTCTGTTTCTGAAGTTCCCTCACAACTCGATTATGATGTTCTGCTTCGTCCCCCAGATGATATGGCTAGGACGCACCCGTATGATGGGTAGGCTCGGAGGTCTTCCGGGACCCTAGAGTCGCCTCTCTCCAAATGTTGCCCCCTATGTCTTCTTAGGTGATTTGAGTGAGACAGCCCGCCTATAACTGACTGTCCTGCCGTAGGTTTGAAGTAAGGCCTGGAGCTCAATACTTCCTCGGCTGTTATGAACTGGTGGTTTAGGAGCAACATGGGACGTGCTCTGGAGGAGGTGGTACCTGTACTGACCGCAGTTTCTGAGCTTAACACAACACTAGAAGTAGCCTTGGGATGTTCCTGTCACTCCCTAGACACCTCGTCATAGCCGGAGGACTAACTACCCCTAGAGATAGAAACAGGAAAGCTATTTTGCCTCAGAGAAAATTCCCAAAGGATAGGCAGCCCCCCACAAATATTGACCGTGAGTGGAGAGGGAAATGACATACGCAGAATGAAACCAGGATGTAGCAAAGGAGGCCAGTCTAGCTAGATAGATAGAACAGGACGGAATACTGTGCGGTCAGTATTAAAATACTAGAAAAATCCACCACAGAGTTTACAAAAATCTCCACACCTGACTAAAGGTGTGGAGGGTAAATCTGCTTCCCAGAGCTTCCAGCTTAACTGAATAAATCCATACTGACAAGCTGGACAAGAAAAAACATAGAAAGTGCAGAATGATTAAGTCCACAACAAGTGAACTGCAAAAGAACAAAGCAAGGAATAATCTTTGCTGAACAGGTCAGAATATCAGGGAAATCCAAGCAGAGATGTGAATCCAAGCAGGAACCATTGACAACTGGCACAGGCTGAAGGATAGAACCAGGTTAAATAGCCGAGCCAGAAAGACAATCAGTGGAAGCAGCTGCTGACTGCTAAATCCAAGGAGCAGCAGTACCACTTAAAACCACCGGAGGGAGCCCAAGAGCAGAATTCACAAAAGTGCCACTTACAACCACCGGAGGGAGCCCAAGAGCGGAATTCACAACACTCGGCGTTCCGGCCACCGGCTGCGTGCCTCAGTAGGATGTTGCCTCGACTTACAGCACGACTCCTACTGGTGATTCTCCTTATTGCGTTGATCTCGTTTCTCACTCAGCACAATAAACCTCGCTTCTTGTCCTTTCTTGGGGTACCGCCGCAACGGAGTGCAGGCGCGGTCCCGTAACGTTCTTTCTGTTCTCTAGGCCTCTGTCAGGATCCCACCCCTGACAGGGACCCCCCTGAATCTTCCCCTGCAACACCCTCTGCCACAGGATGTTGCCTGGTTCCAACCCAGTCAGCTTCTCACTAACTTCCTATCTAACCCCCAGTTTTACCAGATTGTGAGGAGTGGCCTAATACATAGCACCCTTAGCTCCCCCTGGAGGCCAGACTGTGAAGTGTATTGGTGTCTGTGATACCTGGTCAGGTGAACTCCTTCAGTGCCATCAGACGTACCATAGCCCCCCTTAGCGGCGGAGCATTAGTACTGCAACGACCAGGACTCTGGGGCGCTGCACTAACATAGGAACCCTTCTTTGATATCGCCTTCACAATTCTTGCATCCATTGAACTTGTGAATTTTTGGAGAGTTTCTGCTTGTATTTCTTTGCATGAAGTCAGAATAGCCTCCCAGAGCTGCTGTCTTGATGTGAACTGCCTCCCACCCTCATAGATCTTTTGCTTGCTGATTCTCCAAATGTTCTCTATAGGGTTGAGGTCAGGGGAAGATGGTGGCCACACTCTTTTTATGCTCATAGCAGCCAATGACTCAGAGGTATTCTTTGCAGCATGAGATGGTGCATTGTCATGCATGAAGATGATTTTGCTCCTGAAGGCACGTTTCTGCTTTTTATACCATGGAAGAAAGTTGTCAGTCAGAAACTCTATATACTTTGCAGAGGTCATTTTCACACCTTCAGGAACCTTAAAAGGCCCTACCAGCTGTTTCCCCATGATTCCTGCCCAAAACATGACTCCTCCACCTCGCTGATGTCGCAGCCTTGTTGGGACATGTTGGCCATCCACCAACCATCCACTACTCCATCCATCTGGACCATCCAGGTTTGCTCGACACTCATCAGTAAACAAGACTGGAAATTAGCCTTCATGTATGGCTGAGCCCACTGCAACCGTTTCTACTTGTGAACACTGTTTAGGGGTGGCCTAATAGTAGGTTTATGCACCACAGCAAGCCTTTGAAGGATCCTACACCTTGAGGTTCGAGGGACTTCAGAGGGAACAGCAGCTACAAATAACTGTTTGCTGCTTTGTAATGGTACTTAGGCAGCTGTTCTCTTAATCCAATGAATTTGTCTGGTAGAAACCTTCCTCATTATGCCTTTATCTGCATGAACCCTGTCTGTGCCCTGTTTCAGTCACAAATCTCTTCACAGTCTGATGATCATCACTCTTCAGTTTTCGTGAAATATCTAATGTTTTCATACCTTGACCAAGGCATTACACTATTTAACGCTTTTCGGCAGCAGACAGATCCTTTTTCTTTCCCATGTTACTTGAAAACTGTGGCCTGCTTAATAATGTGGAACATCATATTTAAGTAGTTTTCCTTTAATTAGAATCACCTGGACAACTAATTATCACATGTGTTTAAGATTGATTTCAGTCATCCATTGAGCCCTGAGACACAATACCATCCACGAGTTTATTTGAAAAACAAAATAATTAAATCTTTATCACACTTAAATCCAATTTGCATAATAATTTGGAACACGGTGTATATACATGTATGTGTGTGTTACTGACGTGTGTGTGTGTATATATATGTATATATATATATATACACTCACCGGCCACTTTATTAGGTACACCTGTCCAACTTCTTGTTAACACTTAATTTCTAATCAGCCAATCACATGGCGGCAACTCAGTGCATTTAGGCATGTAGACATGGTCAAGACAATCTCCTGCAGTTCAAACCGAGCATCAGTATGGGGAAGAAAGGTGATTTGAGTGCCTTTGAACGTGGCATGGTTGTTGGTGCCAGAAGGGCTGGTCTGAGTATTTCAGAAACTGCTGATCTACTGGGATTTTCACGCACAACCATCTCTAGGGCTTACAGAGAATGGTCCGAAAAAGAAAAAAAATCCAGTGAGCGGCAGTTCTGTGGGCGGAAATGCCTTGTTGATGCCAGAGGTCAGAGGAGAATGGGCAGACTGGTTCGAGCTGATAGAAAGGCAACAGTGACTCAAATCGCCACCCGTTACAACCAAGGTAGGCCTAAGAGCATCTCTGAACGCACAGTGCGTCGAACTTTGAGGCAGATGGGCTACAGCAGCAGAAGACCACACCGGGTACCACTCCTTTCAGCTAAGATCAGGAAACTGAGGCTACAATTTGTACAAGCTCATCGAAATTGGACAGTAGAAGATTGGAAAAACGTTGCTTGGTCTGATGAGTCTCGATTTCTGCTGCGACATTCGGATGGTAGGGTCAGAATTTGGCGTAAACAACATGAAAGCATGGATCCATCCTGCCTTGTATGGAGCATCTTTGGGATGTGCAGCCGACAAATCTGCGGCAACTGTGTGATGCCATCATGTCAATATGGACCAAAATCTCTGAGGAATGCTTCCAGCACCTTGTTGAATCTATGCCACGAAGAATTGAGGCAGTTCTGAAGGCAAAAGGGGGTCCAACCCGTTACTAGCATGGTGTACCTAATAAAGTGGCCGGTGAGTGTATATATATATATATATATACATATATATGTATTCTATATCTATATATCTATTCTATTCTAAACTGTCACCTTGTAATTCTACTGTACACGGCACATGAATTGCCGACTTTTATTCTATCTGATATATGTGTGTGTGTGTGTCTGTCTGTCTCTGTGTGTGCGTGTTTTGAATAATATTTCCTTTGAAAACGATGTGTAAATGACAAAGAGAATTGCTGTATGTAAAAGCTCAAGTTAAAATCGCATTGCATTCAGATGTAAATCGGATGCTATGTGTGAGAAATCGGATTGTACTCGCATGACACTCGTGCGTCTCACGGGAGGGACACTCAGGCCGATTTTTCATACGTTTAGTGTGACTCCAGCCTTATTAGGTTGTATTCCTTGCTAGTATTCTGCCATAAGGGACATTAGAAAATAAGGCCCTCAAATTGAACCCATTAACATAAAGTATATGGAACTGTAAAACTAAAATTTTACTACTATAATCTATTGATTGATGTATTAGGGAATTGTCAGTGTATCTTGTGTACATGTATTTGCTATTAATTTGCTATTTTGGTGACATTGTCTTTTATTTGCTGTGGATAGATTTGGAAAACACATCTAAGCCGCAGTCCCAGCTTTCGCCACAAGGTGGTATTGCAGAAACTGAGCAGTTGTGATTATAATGCAATTTGTACATACAGTAATATTGTATAGGGATCATATATATCGTGGCATAGATATGTATTAATGAGGAGTATCATTTTATATAAGAGAATCAGTTATTTAAGACCTATATTTGCCTTTAATATTATTCTCATTTTTTTCTTTTGCCTCCGCCCCAGATCGAGCTATATCCATTTTCCACCCTAAACTCAGGTTGAGAACTCACATAGCTCATAATTCCAAAAAGCATTATCCTTAAAGTGACTGCTCTCTTGCTGTTTGTGTTGAGGCTCCCTGACCCCTGGGCCAAGCTGCTGCTAAGGTGGTCTTCTGCAATGCTGATCCACTGAGCTTGCAATCTACTTTTGCATTGAGAAATGACTATTGATATCTACATTCTTTGCATGCAGCCTGTAATTACTTATAATTAGTCCCACGCACGCAGAACTTCAACCCTGGGACACAGGAGAGATTTGGCAGTCCGGAAAAATAAATTAATCCTTTTTATTACTGCAGTGACAGGGTATGATCAAATGGCTCTTTGATGGCGGAGTCTGGATATTTATCACCTTAGAGCACTCCGAATGTGTTTGAACCTTCCATTTTTTTGCCCTCGGGCAGTTGTCCCGGTAGAACCTGCTAAGAAGCAGCCCAATGTATGTGGGGAATACAAGAAGTACAAGAGTAAAGCTATGTAGGAAATGGTAATTAAATCACCTTTGTGAAATATCCTGGGATCCTTATTAACCTTCTTTTTTTCCTTTTCTGATTTGTAAGGTAAAATGCAATGACAGGGTAACAAGTCTAGAACTTTCCCTTAAAACTTTTATCACTTTCCAAGATGGAAGCTGCTTTTTTTTTTGCACCTACCGATCACTTGGTGAATAGTTACAGTCAAATATAACATATTTAAAGGGTAGTCCGCTTGTAGGATATTGGTCGTCAATATGAGATTGTTGAGGACCCCCACCAATCATCTGTTATTAGTCCTGGCACCATGGAAATCTAAACATTGAAAGAAGCTGAATAATACATATCCATTCAATGCGTAGCAGCCGCTGCCGAGAGCCGCAGATCAGCTCCTATCCCTTGAAAAGGAGCCGATGCACAGTACTTTACAGAGGCCATTACAATTCCCCTCACAGGGGTATCCCACAGCTTAGAAAATAACTGTAACTCCTTTTTTAAGGTCACATTGTCCAGAAGATCCAGAAATAGGGACTCTGGCTATGATGTAAGTTCAGAGCGGGGCCTGATTGGCTCTATGGGGTCACCAGAACTTACGGATGAGTTCACTTAGTATGTCCCTCTCATATATAATATATAGACTTTCCCTGATTAAAAATCAGATACAAAATAATAAGGGCATATTCCATTTATCAGAGATAGCATTAGATAAAATTGAACTAGAGCAAGAACTGAAATGTAAGCTATAACCGTACACTTACCATCTCATATTAATCGTATGCCGATTTTAATAGTGAACGAATTGGAAATTATTGATCTAATAGATGTAATTGGAGTATTTTTATGTTAACTTAAATGCCACTTTAAGGAGTGTGATTTGTAGAAGGGCTATTTAAAGTGTTACACAGAACACTCTACACAAGCCCCAGAAGAAGCTGTGAAAGCGAAACCCAAGATCAGGCAGATGTTTTCCGTGCTGCAACGAAGGTATGCATTTTTATACAATGCAAGTTAGTAAAGTTGTTGAGTGTGTATATGAATATATATCCTCTTTAGTATTCAAGCTGGAGGCCTGCTGGGCTATGCTGTTCTGCTTGATATATCTGAGAGAGTTACAGGACTGGGATCGGAAATGACTTTATACTGATTAACCTGGAGGGTGATAGGTGCCAGCAGTGGATTACTGCAGCCAAGTTGAATTTTCTCGGAAACCTTTTTATCCCTATGTGACAACGGGGGTGGTGAGCGCAAGCCACTGTGACCCTTTGAGTGGTGTGAGCCGCAGGAGTGTGAACATGGACATACCATAAATTTGAGAAGTTGCGGAGTTTCCTTTATCTCTCCTGATGATTTGCCATCACCTTTGAAAGTAATGGTTGCTAATATTGTGCTATACGATAGAACTGTTGTGTTTTTCGAAAACCAGTCGTATGAGTGTTAACAATTTTTAATGTCACATAGGTTTTGAGAATTTTGTGTGTAACCCAATGGAGACAAAAAGTGAACCAAACTTTTGTATTTTTTACAGAAAATCGTTGTACAAGCAAAGATAAAGGAAAAAAGAGCCCCTCCCCCCATACACACACATTAGACTAATGTTGGCAGAACCTGTCAATATCTGCTGACAGTCTACTGTGACAAGAAATTTTGTTAGCACTTAGGGAATAAAAATTCTATCCATACTATCCCATACGTAAATATATGTGTCAGAGCAATTTTAAAACAGTAAACCTTAGTGCAAACAAAAAGTGTTGAGTGGGAACCACTCACATAGCTAACAAGTACCAACCACCAGAGTTTTGGACCAATTACCAAGGAAATAGTGACACGGATATATCTTTTAAAATTACTTTATTTGAGCTGGTAATAACATATCTCATGTGCACATGTTGGAAAACATAAAAACAATACAATAGGTGACATATATAAAAAAAATAATCACCAATATATAAAAACCTAAATAGGCATAAGGTGCACCACATAAGGAAGGGTTAATCTCAGGGCTCTCATATGGGACTATAAATAATAGTGTATCACAAGTGATGGGAAACTGTAAAAAATGTAAAAATATATGCAAAAAATATATAAATATACTCCCCACAAGACAATACGTGGGTTATAACCAAGTGCACCAGTGCTATGTGCAAATGTGCAAAAAAGCAAAATAAGGTAAAGTGCTGAGTGCAAAAGATAGTCCAAAGATATATGAGAGTACCTGTACCTTTTATATGGCGTCACCAAACTCCAAACAATGCGCACCCCTGGGGTTTGGTGACGCCATATAAAAGGTACAGGTACTCTCATATATCTTTGGACTATCTTTTGCACTCAGCACTTTACCTTATTTTGCTTTTTTGCACATTTGCACATAGCACTGGTGCACTTGGTTATAACCCACGTATTGTCTTGTGGGGAATATATTTATATATTTTTTGCATATATTTTTACATTTTTTACAGTTTCCCATCACTTGTGATACACTATTATTTATAGTCCCATATGAGAGCCCTGAGATTAACCCTTCCTTATGTGGTGCACCTTATGCCTATTTTGGTTTTTATATATTGGTGATTAATTTTTTATATATGTCACCTATTGTATTGTTTTTATGTTTTCCAACATGTGCACATGAGATATGTTATTACCAGCTCAAATAAAGTAATTTTAAAAGATATATCCGTGTCACTATTTCCTTGGTAATTGGTCCAAAACTCTGGTGGTTGGTACTTGTTGACAGTCTACTGTGTATAGGGGCCCTTGACATGATTGACGGGTGAATTAAGGGCCCAGCAAGTCCAATTTCAGACTGCCAATCCTTTTTTTTCTTTAAAGAGACAAGCTGTCAATCCAGATGTTTTGGAGTTAATATCTCATAGAGAACACAGAAGTGCTCAGCTGAGCTGTTTATTGGAGAGTTGCGCAAGCTAGCTACTGGCCAAATAATCAGCTGAACCATCCTCCCCCTTAGTGGTGGCTGCTCTTGACCATACCTCCCCCTTAGTGGTGGCTGCCCCTGACCATTCTTTCCCCTTAGTTGTAGCTGCCCCTGACCATACCTCCCCCTTAGTGGTGGCTGTCCCTGACCATACCTCCCCCTTAGTGGTGGTTGCCCCTGACCATTCTTCCCCCTTAGTTGTAGCTGCCCCTGACCATACCTCCCCCTTAGTGGTGGCTGCCCCTGACCATACCTCCCCATTAGTGGTGGCTGCCCTTGACCATACCTCCCCCTTAGTGGTGGCTGCCCCTGACCATACCTCCCCTTTAGTGGTGGCTGCCCCGACCATACCTCCCCCTTAGTGGTGGCTGCCCCTGACCATACTTCCCCCTCAGTGGTGGCTGCCTTTGACCATACTACCCCCTTACTGGTGGCTACCCCTGACCATACCTCCCCCTTAGTGGTGGCTGCCCCTGACCATACCTCCCCCTTAGTGGTGGCTGCCCCGACCATACCCCCCCTTTAGTAGTGGCCGCTCTTGACCATACTTCCCCCTTAGTGGTGGCTACCCTTGACCATACCTTTTCCTTAGTGATGGCTGCCATTGTTACATTTCTGTAATAGTTGACTTATTGGAGATGAATCATGGATGGTTATTAGTACCTTCAGGTCTCAGATGCAACTTTCTCACTTAAGAGCGTAGAAGTGATTATTTGACAATTGTATATAGTGGCCCTATCTCTAACAAAAGTGAGTCCCACGAGTGGTGGCCCTCTTCCACCCTCACTTATCCATGTAATTTGTAGTTTCCTATGATTTCCATCGAGTGAAACCCACATCCAGTGTTAATGCGCTTCTGTTATTATGTGATATATCTGTGGTGTACATATGTCTGGGGGTATTATATGTCTGTATATATCTGCCTCTTCTTGACTCAGAAAGGAGAAGGTTCTGCAGGCCAGGAGCAATAAATTTGTCAGAGTGACGCAGTTGAAATCAGACAGAGCAGGGACAGACAGGGAATGATATCACGAGGCAGGAATGTGGGGGTCACTTGTAGCAGACTAGACGTAGTAAGACATAAGAGCCTCCGCCAAAGATCTGACTGCTGCGTGATTTAATTCTCCGAAACAAGCTTCAGTATGCAAAATACGAGACGCAACAACAGGCATAATTCAGTTTCTTTCACAAGAAAACACAAATGATAAGGAGATTGAGAGCCGGTCCTATAAATTATAGTAAATTTGTATCATGTACACACAATCTCGATTAGATAGATACCAGGTCCGCTCAAGGAGAAGACAAGAAGTACACAGAATGATATTTTTCATTGTATGGTTATGTCAGTTACCGCTACTAGAGATGGTGCAAATTGATTCCCATGTCCCAGTCCATCGGCCATGATAGGTGTCTGTGATTGCCGGAGGGAATTGGGAGAACCACCTTTTATCACAGTGGCTCTTCTTTTGATTAGCTGGCCTGGCGCGACATCGCTCGGAAAAAAAAATGCTCGAGTTGCTGTGGATACATGTCTCAAATAGGCAATCCCTGCATTTGTTGGGGCTTTCGAAAAGCCACGAGACGTGGAGCCACGGTGACTTGAGCATTTCTTCGAGCATGCTGAAAATACTCGATTAGAGCTTGCTTGGATAACACCTTTTCCAAGCATGCTCACTCATCACTAGACAGATCCTTTAAGAGTAAGAGCCACCTAATTTAAGAAGACTTTGATAAGTACTGGGAAATCTCAGGATATGGCTTTCTACGCAGCCAGAAAACCTAAAATTTTAATGGGATTTTTCCATGGTACCATACAGTGCATTACCCTCATACATGGAATCTCAAAATAACCATGTAACCTATACATGTGAATCAATAATTGCAATACTTACCTTATATTCTTTCCTTTGCTGGTTCCATGTGGACCGTCCTGATATTCTGGACATAGTAATGTAAGTAAATTCTTCTGTACAGTAAATCTAATGAACTGAAAAATGAAAAAAAAGAATGCAAAAAACGAGATTCTCAAACTCTCAAAAGTTGCATAGGCTCACATCATATTGCTGAGTAAGGTTAGTCCAAATGGGCTCATGGTTAATGGGGTGCAGATATTGGAATAATATGCAAAAAATGACAATGAGAAAGGAGAGAACAGGAAGGTGTCTGCATGTTTCAGAATGCAGGTGGGTGACCAAACAGATGTGTTATGATGAAGGATTGCGGATGGGATACATATACCGTAAGCTATTCACAATTGGTTTGCTGTTCTACTTTTTACAGATGGATTTACAATGTCGAATTATCATTTTTTGCAGAAAGTTGTACCTGTCATGTCTTTTCCTGACTCTGTTTTTGGGTGACCCAATGACCAGAAATTTTAGCCTCATGAATCCAAAATGTAATGTCCTGTTCTAAGCTGACGGGGCATTCCCTACTTGTAAAAAGATGGCTTAACGCTATCACTTTGTGAACAGTGGGGTCTGACCTCTTGAGAATGAGAACTGTGTCCTCCTTTGAGAATTCGCTGTCCAGCGGGAGCAGGAGAAAATAGTAAAGGAGACACAGAGCTTGATTAAAGCTGGGCCATCTTTATCCTCAGTATCGATGGAAGTCTTAGCAGTTGGAGCTCCACCAATTATAAAGCATATGCCATTACCTAAAAAGATGGGAGTACCCCTTTAAAGTAGGAACTACAGCTCTGGAGTATAAACTGCAGCCTTATGTCGTAAAATGCTATGAAGGTCAAGGGAACTGGAAAATCTATGAGCACATAAAACTTGTTATATAAGTGTTTTAACAATTGTTTCTCATTATAAAACAAGAATTCACACACGATCTGGAGCTGCTTAGGAAAGTTTTATTTTTACCAAGTTCTGTTATCAAACTGTGCAAGGAAATGAGGGTATTGTTTACAGCTCCCAAAGCTTTACCTGCGCTCCAGTCTTTGTTCTGGTCATTTGAGGGGTCACTACATTTACTAGACCTTCTAGATCTCTGGACACAGAACTAGTGAAAACCAATATAATTATTAGAAACCCATAACCGGCTCCCTCTGGAGTCCTGGCGGCCATTCAGTCCAAGGATCTTTTTACAGGAGCAGATGAACTACCGGTAATGAGCGCCAGTATAGGGAGTAGATGTAATATTTCTGCGAGGGAAGGGGGTTGTAAGAAAGATCGTTCACAAAAAAATATTTTACACTGTTGTCGGAGGCATATCCCGCTAAATGAGTGAAACTTACAAACGTCAATAATCTAGCTGATCACTGATCGATCAATTTACGTGCGTCTCTTCCTCCCTTCCTCCTCTGCTGTTCCCACTACAGATTCTGGCAGATGCCTATGTACACAAGTGGATGTGCTGCCGAGAAACAGTCACATATTTATACTCCACACTGAGAATGCTTGTTCGATGTAACAATCATTTGGTCGCTTCATGTAATAGGCCCTGTAAGGAAAGCTATGATCAGAAAACTGATCTATTGTTTAACGCTTTTACCCCCAAGCCTGTTTTTGTTTTTATGCCCTTAAATCAGAGAGCTATGTCACACAAAATAGTTGATAAATAACATTTTCCACATTTCTACTTTACATCAGCACAATTTTTTAAACATATTTTTTTTGTTAGGACGTTATACAGGTTAAAACTTGACCAGTGATTTCTCATTTTTCCAGCAAAATTTACAAAACCATATTTTTAGGGACCACCTCACATTTGAAGTGACTTTGAGGGGCCTATATGACAGAAAATATCGAAAAGTGACACCATTCTAAAAACTGCATCCATCAAAGTCCTCAAATCCACATTCAAGAAGTTTATTAACCCTTTAGGTGCTTCACAGGAACTAAAGCAACGTGTAAGGAAAAAAATTACATTTTCCTTTTTTTTTCACAAAATTTTGCTTTAGCCCCAATTTTTATTTTCACAAGTGTAACAGGAGAAAATGGACTCCAAAATTTGCTGTGCAATTTTTCCTGAGTACGCCGATAACCCATATGTGGGGGAAAATTACTGTTTGGGCACACAGCAGGGCTCGGAAGGGAAGGTGTGATGTTTGACTTTTTGAATGCAAAAATGGCTGGAATCGAGAGCAGACGCTATGTCTTTGGAAAGCCCCTGATGTGCCTAAACAGTGGAAAATCAACCACAAATGACCCAATTTTGGAAACTAGACCCCTCAAGGAACTTATCTAGATATGTAGTGAGCACCTTGAATCCCCTAGGTGCTTCACAGAAGTTTATAACATAGAGCTGTGATCAAATTTTTCCCATAAAAATGTACTTTTAGCTCCAATTTTTTTTATTTTCACAAAGGTAACAGGAGAAAATGGACCCTAATCATTGTTGTACAATTTCTCCTGAGTACGCCAATACCCCATATGTGGTGAAAAGCTACTGTTTGGGTGCACGGCAGGGATCGGAAAGGAAAGAGTGACGTTTTGGAAAGCAGACTGTGATAAAATGGTCTGCGGGTATCATGTCGCATTTGGAGAGCCCCTGACATGCGGAAACAGCAGAAGCCCCACTGATGTGACCCCATTTTGAAAACTAGACCCCCTCAAGGAATTCATCTAGGGGTGTACTGAGAATTTTAAATCCATACGTGATTCACCAAACCTTATAACATTCTGGATGTGCAAACAAAAAAAATAAATTTTTTCCACTAAAATACTGTTTTAGCACCAACGTTACAATTTACACTAGGGTTAATGGGAGAAATTGGACCCCACAATTTGATATGCAATTTCTGTTGAATGTGGCAGTACCCCATATGTTGTACACTACTGTTTGAGCACACGACAGGGATCGGATGGGAAGGAGCGCTACTTGGCTTTTAGAATTCAGATTTTGTTTGAATAGATTGTGGGCTTCATTAGCAGCACCCCTGAATAGCAGAACCCCCTTCAAGGTGACCCCCATATTGGAAACTTCACTGCCTAATGAATTCATCTAGGGGTGTAGTGAGTATTTTGAACCCACAGGTGTCTCACAGAATTTTATAGCATTGAGACATGGAAATGTGACATTTTACTGGTAAAAATGTAATTTTTGTATTTATTGCAAATTCTTAAGTTACACAAGGGTTAATAGATGAAACTGGAGCCCATAATTTATTGCGCAACTTCTCCCGAAGGCGGTGATGCCCCATATGTTGTCAGAAATTACTGTTTGGTCAGATATCAGGGCTGAAAGGGAAGGAGCGCTATTTGGATTTTGGAGCACAGATTTTGCTAGAATAGTTTGCGGGCGACATTTGCGAAGCCCCTGAGGTGCCAAAAAAGTAGTCAAACCCCCAAAGTGACCCCATTTTAGAAATTGCACCTCTCAATTCATTTATGGCTGCAATGACAATTTTGTAACATCCACTTCATGCTTTTTTTTTTCTGTGCTCCCATGAAGTGTAGCACCCCCCATATATAGTAGCACCTCTATAACGTTGTGTCCAGCATGTGCTTCTGGTGAATAGGCAAACTGTTAAAGGGAACCTGACATGTCATTTATAGCATCTAACGTGTCCCCAGTGCATTGTGAGTGATGCAATGTGCATTACTAACACATTTTTTCATTAAAATCGTTGCCGTAATCATTGTAAAAAAGCACTTTATATACTGTAGTTATATCTTACCTGGTCATTTAGCCATAGGGGTGCGCTTCATTGCATTCAGTCAGGGTTGTCCCCCCCACGCAATTTGAGTTACTTTCTCTGGTTTTCGCCGATGTCACTGGAAATCCCGAGCTTGCGCAGTGTTTATTGTGTTGCCAAGCTTGTGCAGTGTGTATTGGGGGAGCAGAGCTTGCACAAGGTGTAATTGTCTATCAGCAAGCCGCGCATGCGCCATGATGAGCAACTCCAGACGCGTGCACACTGAAGCTGTTTGTAGTTTCCAGCTTCACTGATTGTGTGCGCATGTGCCAGAACCGCTGCGCATCAAAGTCTATAAAAGGTTGTGATCAGCAAGCACAGCTCCCCAGTTACACATTGCGCATGCGCGGCAACACAATAAACACTGTGGAAGCACAGGATTTCCTGTGGCGTCAGCGAAAACAAGGGAACATAATTCAAATTGCATGGGCGGGGACAACCCTGACTGAACACAATATAGGTGAAAGACTAAGACCCCTTAACCGCCGTTTTAATGTATATCAGCACTTGCTAAGGGCTTAAATCAAGTTTTTGTGCTAAATGTAGTTATAAAATTTTGGGGGCAACTTTTATTCATTTTTTTTCTTTTTACATATCACAATCTGAATTAAAAATAGAAATCTTGCAGTTCTCACATGGGCCACGGGGGCTTTTTTAGTCTTTAACTTCCTGTTTCAGGAAACAACACATGTACGTAGTAGCCACAATGTTCAGACCCTGACCCTATTTTTGTATTGAAGCATCTGATGAGCGTGTGCAAAGGTCACTGTGCAGTCAGCTGTAAATTCGCCTACTGTGATTGGTGGATTCAGTGTTATAAGCAGCGTATAGAGTTGTTACCTGACCTGTAATCCTGACTTTGACAAGGAGCCTGCTGAAAACTCTTCATAAAAGCCCCAGTGGCCAGTGTGAAAATTGTAATTTTACAAATTTTGACTTTAATAAAGATCATGATATGAAAAAAAATGGACAGTTTAAAAAAATACTTGTAAGGCAAATACCTCATTTAAAAAATAGGTACATTTCTGATGATCACTTCCCTTTGAGTCCGTCTTTCCACAATTGATATTCGCAACCCAAATACAGTCTGGAAATGGGTCTCCTGTCCCAAACTCAGTAGACTTGTATCAATGACGTTGTTGAGTTTAGGCCAGGAGAACTGCAACCGGTCTGGACATAGCGGTTCACATACGGACCGTGAAACCAGCCTAAAGCGTAGGAAATCCTAATAGGGCTACATAGGTGCCCGAAAGACCACATCTCACCTTCAGAGCCCAAACTAGAAGAAAGAATAACACTACGTTTTCTAACGTGCGGTATTACAGCAACAGATTACTTATCCATAAGATAATAATAGAAAATGATCTGAAGCCATGGTATATCAAATACTAAGGAATTATACATCATTAGTAATATCCTAATATAATGAGATAATTGGATATGTTGCCTGCAGGGTGTATTCAGACACCACAGTGCTGGTAGGATTTTCTGAAATCCTATTCATACTGTGTGAATGAACATTAATGTAGATTTCCCACCAAGAATATCCACAGCATATAGCGGCCCGTGTACACCTACCCCGAGCGTCGGCCTTTTCAGAGGAACCTTAGGCATTACTGCCGAACTCGACTACAGCCTCCATTTGTCACGTGATACACATAGACTATAATGGGGTATGTTTTCTATGGGGCTGTTCTGTCGTCATGGATGAAAATCACCCGTACAAGTCTACAAGTTGATGACAATCATATGTACCATCCAGCTGCTGCCCGCTGTGAATATAGTAAAGAGTAGGAGAAACTTTGCAAAATGGATTTTTGGGCATATGAAGAAATCACTGATCGTATAAACGGACACACTATCCAATCACTGACGGAAATCTTTTTTTTTTTTCAGGCAAGTGGCAAAAAAAACCCCCTGAGGTTACAATGAGGGCATATAATTTTGGGAAGATTGGTTCTGTAAAATCTGGTGGGGAAGGATGGTTTGTCCTGGTCTTACTGCCATATTAGGGATGCAAAAATGCATTAAGGGGATGCCAAACTGAGCTCTGCAACTTTGGCATTAGTTAAAGTGTCAATGGTCGCCACCTCATGGCAAAGAGAATACGAAAACAAGTCATTTTTAATATTTTCCTAAATGTAACTTATTCGTATGTCTGGATAGCAGCATAGATCGCTAAATAATAGCTACAAGGCAAAGCGGGTGACACAATGGAATTACTGTAGAACTTTTCTTAAATGACTGCGCCTCGGCAGAGGTAGAATGGAATATTTCTTCCAATTTTGATCTAAAAGGGTTAAAACCCAAGTGACTGGGACGCGTAACATTAGCACTAGCCAATCGGTTTTCAAGAATGGCGGAGGGAGCTTTCTATTGCCTCTAGATGGGGTGCGATAATGATGCCCCCTGGGCGCCGGGCATGAGTGAAAATGTGGGCAGGCGGGGGAGGCCTGGTTGATGGTCCCAGCTATGAACCTCATCAGTGTATGACAGCTTGTAGCCTGTGGGCCGGTGGAGATGTGATGCGAGATGGGCTGTGTGTTCATTACGCTGGCGTGGTCCCTGCTGACACGCTTCCCATTCAATATAGTGGAGGAGGGGGCAGGCAGAGCACTAACAATGGGGGGAGGCATGCCGCAGCCCTGTGCGCAAACTTCAGCAAAACGTATGCGAGCTCACTAAAGCGTCTGCAGCACTGCTCATTATTCCTAATAGCTAGCGTCCGCTTCTTCAGGTCAGTGACCTGGCCTCACCCAAGATGTCAGCCCACTCCCAGCAATCGGGGAGATGACTGCCCAGCTCAGAGCTGGCATTTACTGCCGCCTGAACACAGCCATTGCTCTACAATAAAATGGCATTTAATTGTGGCAAATATATTTATTTTCTGCTGGGACTCTCAGTGATGAACAAACATCCTCGGATAAAGTGTTATCTGAGCATGCTCAGGTGTTAACAGTGTGTCTTCGGGGTGCTCAAATAATATGTTCCAGTCTCATGGCTGTTCGACTGCCGCAACACATGCAGGGATTGATTAACAAACAGGCAATCCCTGCATGAGTTGCGACTTTCGAACATCCATGAAACATGCAGCCGCGGGGACTCGAATATATTTTTCAAGCTTGGTTAGCACCGGAGCATGCTCAGATAACACCTTATCCCAGCACGTTCGCTCATCACTAGTCTCTATGTAAGATTATGACTTAAAGGGGTAGTATGCAATTAAAAAAGAGTAAAGGTAGAGAATGTGATAAAAATAAAAAAAAGGCCCTTTTACTTACCCAGCTAATAGAGTGCAGCTCCAACATCACTGATCCGTATGTCTTGACGGTCTTGTTGGCTTGTCGTGCAGTGATGAAGGACAATCATGTACATGTGACCGCTGCAGCCAATCACCATACACATGCGATAGCAGCTGGTTGAACGTTGGCTCGGCAGACTGCTACCTTTCTAAAAATGAGTGCTCAGCTAAGCGTTCCTGCTTTCAACAGGGAGAGAGGCGGAAGCTGCGATCAGACACCTCTGGCAGCGGTTTATCTCCCATTAAAAAAAAACAAAAGGATTGAGGGTTGAAATTCCAACTACCTCATCGTTTATCTGATAGTTAGGAGGTCCCCAGACAAATCAATTGGTTGGCTGGTGCTGCTGAAATTGGTGCGATCGGCCAACTTTCATCTCATGCATGGGGGCCTCTATGCACCGGAAACCTTACTCCGGTCAGGGACTGGAGTATGACTACTGGTGTAAGGATTGCCACAGCTTGTCATGAATTTTATGGGCAGTAGCGTCCCACCCTATCTTGGCAAAACTGGCATGAAAACGCCAAAAGTTGAGTAAAAATAGTGCGACTTTTTCTTTCTACAATATTTATCTGTTGTAAAAGCTTTGATCAATCTGGGCATTTTCATGCCAGTTTCAAGCAGCTCCGCCAACCTGTCAAATTCATGGAAAGTTGCGGCGTCTCTTACTGTAGAAATATTACTGCGGTCACTGACTGGCGAGGTGCACATACCAATGGCTAGTCTTAATGAATTGGGGCCAGAGTGCATCATTTTGATGAGTTTGGGTTAAAATCTATCAGGAAAAAATAGATAAAAAAATCTGTATAAGGGCTGTCCCACACGTCCAGATAATTCCGGTACCGGAATAAATCGGTACTGGAGTTATCCGTGTCCGTGTGCCTGGGAACTCACGGAGGCCATACGTGCGGCACACGTGTGCCGCCCGTATGGCGAGTGGGTACCACACGGAGCGTGTGGTACCCACTCTGCATGGTGCTGAAGCTGCGATTCATATCTTCCCTGCAGCAACGTTTGCTGTAGAGAAAATATGAAGAATAGTGTTTAAAATAAAGATCCATGTGTCCGCCGCCCCCCCACCCCCTGTGCGCCCCCCCGCTGGTCAGAAAATACTTACCCGCTCCCTCGCTGCTTCCTGGTCTGGCCGCGGCTTCTCCTGTATGCGGTCACGTGGGGCCGATCATTTACAGTCATGAATATGTGGCTCCACCTCCCATAGGGGCGGAGCCGACTATTCATGATTGTAAATGATCGGCCCCACGTGACCGCATACAGTAGGAGGCGCGGCCAGACCAGGAAGGAGCGAGGGAGCGGGTAAGTATTTTCTGACCAGCGGGGGGGCGCACAGGGGGTTGGGGGGCGGCGGACACATGGATCTTTATTTTAAACACTATTCTTCATATTTTCTCTATAGCAAACGCTGCTACAGGGAAGATATGAATACCGGCTTCAGCACCATGTGGGGGGGACAGCGCTTACTGTAGCGCTGTCTCCTGCACGCACACGGACCCCAGACGGAGAATGTCCGTGTGAGGTCCGTGTTTTACGCGGACCCATTGACTCTATTGGGTCCGTGTAAAAATGTGCGCTCCCACGAACACTGACATGTCTCCGTGTTTGGCACACGGAGACACGGTCCGCAAAAAATCAATGACATCTGCACAGATGCATTGATTTTTATGGGTCTACGTGTGTCAGTGTCTCCGGTACGTGAGGAAACGGTCACCTCACGTACCGGAATCACTGACGTGTGAAACCGGCCTAAGACAGGAAAAAAAAAAAAAAAACAACCAACCAAACCAGAAATGATGAGTGACTCGGGGCATTTGTTTTTTGCCCAGCTAGAAGACTCATCTCCTTACACCCACATGTATGATGGCACCCGTATATTACCTGGAATATAAATGCCTGGAAACAAAAAAAAAGGAACTCACAAGGCAAATCAAAAACATTTTATTTGTATTTTTTAAACTACATAGAACTACCACAAGGAAGACTTTTTTTTTTTTCATTTTTGTTAATTTCTTTTTCAATCCAGGGGTATAATCCAGTTAAAAAGTAAACACCAAACAGATTGGATTTTAATACATTAGAATCACTGCCACAAATTGTCATTACCATCAGTATCCCGTGAATCAACCCCAGCCAGATCTTCATACAATACAAAAGTGAACTCAAAGCAAAGAAAAAAAAAAAAAAGATATTCCCATAATGCCTCCCGCCTTCCCACCCTCCCATCACATACCCCACCCTATACTGAAATCTGTATGCATTACAATGTTTTTTTTTTTTATTTTTTATTTTTTGTGTTGAATTAACGAGATGAAAAAACATTTAAAATGTCTCTTAGTATATACAACAGTTTTACTGTCTCGCCTTACTTTAATGTGTTGAACAGAAGACCTCATGTTTACTCATAAGCTTCAAAGTTGCAAAAGCAGCTTTATAAAGTGTATATTTTTTTTAATTATTTTAAAAGATACATTTTCATTTTATCTCCAAAAAGATTACAATGTACATTACTTATCAGAATGGAAAAAAAAAAAACAACAAAAGAAAAAACGTGAAGAGCAGCAGAATGTAATTAAAAAAATATAAGGATTTATACCGCCGATAACTAAATGCAGAATTGTATAGTAGTGTTGAAAATCCTAATATTTTCCTTGTTTTTCAGTTTTATTTGATTTTGTTGACTTATTTGTTTCCCTTTTGATGCTTTTTTTTTTTTTTTTTTTTTTTTTAAATAGAGGCACACATGATGACACAGACAACATTTTGCAGCCTGACCCTATCTATAAAATAAAAAATATATACGGTAATTACAAGAAATAATACATACCAGTACATACACATTATAATTGCACGTGTTTTTAAAAACAGCACTTTGATAACAAAATTAAACTCAATTATTTGAAGAAATGTAAAAATAAAGCCTTGTATCGCTTATGTAAAAAATACTTGTAAACAAAAAGGATATTTACAGAGTATTAGGGAGAAGATATAGCAAGATGACATCAAATTCTGTCAGCCAGCTTGTGCTATGCAATCCGACAGCAGCGTAATGTAGGGGCAGAGACCCTGACTCCGGCGATGTGTCACTTACTGGGCTGCTTACAGCAGGTCTGATAGAATCACAGTTTTCTCTGCGGCAGATCTAGCAGAACTCTGAATGCGGAGTTGTGTTTAACCCCTCCCTCAATCAATCATTGGCTGCCTTCTGTGTACACTGTATATTGAGAGAATGCTACCAATCAGTGGTGAGGGTCTGGTTGGACTAGGAAGCACAACGCAGCTTGTCCTCTAGTGATAATCTCCTGCTGATAAAACAATGATTTTATTGAAACAGTAACATGCAGCCTATAAGGTGACAGATCACTGGAATCAGGGTCTTTGCCCCTAAATCATGTTTACATAGCAAAAATCCGCTGACAAATTCCCTTTAGATAAAATTTCAGAAGATTGACTGACCAGTTCCTATGAATTTGATGTCATCTTGTTAGTAAATACTAATTTTTCTGAAAGAATAAACATATAGGTTAGATTAAAGAATCTACTTGGAAAATTTAGCTTTCAAGAGCATGTGTCATCAGAAAATTACCTATTGCTTAAATCCCATTCTTATGGTATTTGTTTTTCATATCCCTACCTTTATTGGAAAAATAAAAACTTGCAAATTTTCACACCTATTCCAAATATTAGACTCCTACTTTCTGCTCTTCACACAGGCATTAGCAACAACATAATGTTTCTGACCCCATTTGCTTGTACACAAATATAACCCCAGTAAAAGGTCATTGTGAAGGGAGGTGGAGGAGGTGAGCTGTGACATCTAATGTGAAGGGTGGATCCTTTACTATCTACAGTATATGAAGGTATTATATATAATGGTACATGAAAAGAAGGAGGTGAGCTGTGACATCACCTATTGTGAATGGTGGATCCCGTGTTATCTACTGTATATAGAGGTGTTATCAGTCATTGTACAGGAGGAGGAGGTGAGCTGTGACATCACCTATTGTGAATGGTGGATCCTGTGTTATCTACTGCATATAGAGGGGTTATCAGTCATTGTACGGGAGGAGGAGGTGAGCTGTGACATCACCTATTGTGAGTGGTGGATCCTGTGTTATCTACTGTATATAAAGGTGTTATCAGTCATTGTACAGGAGGAGGAGGTGAGCTGTGACATCACCTATTGTGAATGGTGGATCCTGTGTTATCTACTGCATATAGAGGGGTTATCAGTCATTGTACGGGAGGAGGAGGTGAGCTCTGACATCCCCTATTGTGAGTGGTGGATCCTGTGTTATCTACTGTATATAAAGGTGTTATCAGTCATTGTACAGGAGGAGGAGGTGAGCTGTGACATCACCTATTGTGAATGGTGGATCCTGTGTTATCTACTGTTTATAGAGGTGTTATCAGTCATTGTACAGGAGGAGGAGGTGAGCTGTAACATCACCTATTGTGATTGGTGGATCCTGTGTTATCTACTGTATATACAGGTGTTATCAGTCATTGTACAGGAGGAGGAGGTGAGCTGTGACACCACCTATTGTGAATGGTGGATCCTGTGTTATCTACTGCATATAGAGGTTTTATCAGTCATTGTACAGGAGGAGGAGGTGAGCTGTGAGAACACCAGATCCACCATTCACAATAGGTGATGTCACAGCTCACCTCCTCCTTTTCCTGTACAATTATATATGACACCTTCATATACTGTAGATAGTAAACAATCCACCATTCACATTAGATGTCACAGCTCACCACCTCCTCCTGTACAATGACTGATAACACCTCTATATACAGTAGATATCACCTATTGTGAATGGTAGATCCGGTGTTATCTACTGTATATACAGGTGTTATCAGTCATTGTACAGGAGGAGGTGAGCTGTGACATCACCTATGTAGAGATGTTATCAGTCCTTGTAATCCTGTCTGTGATGATAATGAGCCTGCTGAAAAGATATCTGTACAGAATAGAAAGAATGATTCTAGCTGGTCAGTGTGAAGATACGGAAAATTTAAAAATACATTCAAACAATAGGTAATTTTCTGATGGAACATTTCCTTTAGCACCAAGAAGTTATTAAATGAGTAATCAAATAAAAAAAATGTAAAGCTGAAAACTTGTTGCACTGTGCACTTAACATTTTATTGTTTCACATCAATTGTCTTTTTAAATTTTAGAACCCAAAAAAACATTTTATGGAGTATTAAATAAATAAACAAAAAACGGTAATGGCACCTCCAAGACATATACTGTACCGTTTACCCAGACATCTAGTACTGAGTATGTGTTTAGAGGGGCACATGGAATGTATTGTTTTAGATCAATTATTTAAAGGGGTTCTCCAGAACTACAAAATTAAATAGCCGATCCTAGCAGCCTTGTGGATCAGCCGATTGGGGTAGACACGCTGCTGGCTGCACATCTCCATATTTTTAACACTGACTTCAGCAGGTATGTAAAAAGAGCTGCAAAACCAAGCACAGCCACTACTTAAAGTACAGAGCTGTGCCTGGTAAACGATGGAGGAGCCCCTTTAATCTGCTTCTTATTTGACCTCCAACAATCTGATATTAATGGTCTTCTCTAAGGACAGGCTATTAATTAACTCTGTAAGCACAAAATGACTGTTCAAACCAAGCGCAGGCACCCTTGTCATGGCCGATGCACATCCCTACTTACTTGTTTTGAATCTCCACCCTCCTCTTCGTTGATTGATAGTTCTGGCTGGCTGGCTGGCCGGCCTTCCGGCAGAGAAGGAGGGGAAAAATGGAAAACAAGTAGGTGGGAAGGTGCACTGAACTGCTTGACCACGCCAAGAGCACACAGAGCGCCTGTGCTTGGTTTTAACAGTCATTTTGTGCTGACAGGCCATCTTTAATTGTCCAGGCCTGGAGAAACCCCTCTATATAAAATTTCAGAGAGAACAGAGGAGAAATAATGCGTTTCTTAATGCAGTAAGGTGTACAATGGCTTGGAGTTGAGGAATTTTTTGATCAGAACTTGGGGTCATCATATTAAGTTGCAGTTTGCATTTAAATTGTAAAATTATTTTTTTTTTAATTATTTACAACTAGAGATAAGCAAATCAATTCACGGACAATGGTCTAGCGGCCAGGTCAGCTGCTGGCCATGAGCCTTGTGAGCCGCCTCCTGACGGCATTCATCTCTCCTTGTTCCATTAGCTTGCCTGGCACAATGTCAAGGCTGGCTAATCGAAAGAGGAGCTGTGGATGCAGTACAGGTAGGAGGTGGTCCTCAGGGCCGCTGGACCAGGGACCTGAGGATTTATTCGCCCATCTCTATTTACGACACGGTGGCACTACTATACATTCCAGCATGGCCCTATCCGCTGTAATGACACGATTATAGAAAGTTAGACGTACTACGCGTGTTATTTAGAGGTAGTAGGTGGGCAGACTAATCTACGTGTGACGTGTCTGTTGGTTCCTATGAGCTTTAATGAGGTAAATAAAGCCGTTTTGCTCGGTGACAATGTATAAATTCTCTTTTGCTACAATATTTACATTTTTTTTGTATTTTTTTTTTTTTTTTTTAACTTGCCACAAGAAATGGCAGATTTTTGACAATTTTATATACAGCCTTTAACCCATTGCTGTAAAACACCACATAGGGAAGTCGGTCCCTTTCCTATCATCATGACCCTCCTCGATATTTACAAAGCTAATATAAAAGAAAATCTTACTGCATTATTGGAGGAAAATTCTGCTGAAGATGCATTCGCTTAATAATACGTTGATGATCACTAAGCAAAATAAAAAAAAAATAAAATCAATAGATACAACTGGTAATTAAAGGGTATCCCAGAAATTAAAATAAAACATTGAACATATTAAATGACCCATGGAAACAAGACATAAATCCCATATTGATAACGTTTCTTTGGTTTGTTGTTGTGGGACCTGATGTCCCTTTTCTTGTCCTATCTGATCTATGAACCATAATGGGTGTGTAACTGAGATATTGGAAAAGTGAAATGACATCATTATTCCTATTCCTTATGTAGACCACAGATTTTTATTTATATGCTATTGTTGGAAATGGTATATACCTAATTTTCCCTCATTCTGTAACTTTGTAGACAATGTCCTACAAAAAAAAAAAAAAAAAAAAAAGATTTTTTGAAAAAAAAATTTAAATAAAATAAATACCAGTAAATAAAAAAAAAAATACATAAATTTGGCCGATACATGACAACATGAAAGGGCTTCGTTAACAAGTCCGTTCCGGTGAAATGACACGTTAACAGCATTCGATGTGTGCGTTTCTTCTTCCCTGTAGAAGTGGATGCATCTTCACAGATCTTTTGATGTGTCATATAAGGAAAACGAGCAAGATTTAAAAAAAAAAAAAAAAAAGTAATTAATCATCATCATCATCATCAACTACGGGAGGTTTGGAAAGTGTAAAATGTATTTTTCGCCGTAACCCCAGATATTCTAGGCAAACATGCAAACGTTTCTCCTTTTAAAGCTGCTGCTGCTACTTCATTCCTTCAGTTTTAGCCGTTTATTAAAAAGTGCCGGTGGGACATGGAGATCATTTCACAGATTCTAACTCAGATCTTGGCCCAATTAGATAAAGTGCTTTCAAAGTGGTGATTAAGCAAAAAAACAAACAAAAAAAAAGGTACTAAAATGCAGCAGCTTGTCTCAGCTGGGGTGGACGTTGCGGCTGTGTGTGCGGGTCCTTATTTGTAACAGGCAAAGCAGCGCCGCCGAGCCGGAGAAAGGAAGATTTATCGGAAAAGGGAAGGTCTTCTTCCTTCAGAGCTGGGAATCTGCTTAACGAAGTATTGAATAAAGACCCAACGTGATGCCTTGTCCCTCCAGAGAGCTGGATGCACAGCTTTATGATGGGCCACTCAGTTAGAGGTATCAGAGTTCACACTGCCGGGCCCTTCGGTTGGGGAGGTGACAGAAGAAGGGGTTGCCGCCTCATGCCACCCTCCATTAGCCTGAAAAGAAAACAATTCACATTTATTAAGCACTTTCTAAAGAATTCTGACATATGATACAGCAAATTTGACATAAGGGTAGCTTAGGAGCCATCACTTCCCATGATTATTAGTTTTTTTTTTTATCTGGCTGGTGTAAATGCCGCTGTTCTCCTGAATCCGGCGATGTTTTTCTTTTTTTCCTGCTCCTCTCCATTCCTTAGTTATGACCACTTCCTCCCTGTGTAGTCTTTTATAGCCAACGGGGTGTAGGCTTTATGAATACGCCCACAGAGATGAGGACCACACCCATTTGGCTAAAAAATGGTTACATTTACATACAGAGAAAAGGGAGCCATATCTCCGGAACGGAGAGGGACAGGAGAATAAGAAAATCATTGCCCGATTCAGGAGAATAGCAGCAATTACACCAGGTAGAAAAACAAATATGACACCTTTATGGCAAGTGACAGGTCCTATTTAAAAGGCACAGTTAAGATGCATCACCTTCGACCAAAGAAAAACAAACAACCAAAAGTGTCCTGAATTAATCATCCAGCATGTGCCATGGTGATAGATTTAGGACGCTTCGAATTGTGCCAAATCTATCATCTGCTAAATCTTTTTTTCTGTACAAGTCCACACACATGAAGTGAACACACAAGATAATACATGACCATGCTTAAAAGGGTCCTCTAAAGTGAGCTGACTACAAGGAATTCTGCAGCTGAGACCCCCAGCAATTAGCCATAATCAAAAAGGGCAACCCTGTAGCAAATTTGTAATTCCTTTGTGATGCCCCCAGAGGGAGAATCAGGCATTACACCGTGCCTAGTAAAATCAATATTTGTGTAATGCAGATACGTGGGGTTCACCATAGACACGGTGAACCACTCTACGCTGGCTAATAAGTGTGGGTCCTGAATAAGGAATTCTCCACATTATCTCAGAATTCAGTCATAAATTATTGGAAAATGGCTTTTCTAATCAATAGAACTCCTAAAAAGACCCGATCTAGAATGAAGCCTCATGGAGGTCTTTGTCTTCTTGCTGTAGTGGATGGACAGGTTTCTTTTTCAGCTGTGTCTATCTCACAACATTAGTGCTATATCTGAATTAGGATGGATCTCACAAAATAAAAGGACTGACAGGTCGGCAAACGTGAGTGGCCAAAGATCTAACAGTATTGAGTCATGACCCTCTGTCCACCATGGCGATGACCGGTCCCAGGGAAGGAATCACTCCTGAAATGGTCAGTGGAGTGGATGGCTTGTCCACCATGACATATTAATAGCCCGACACCAGGGCCTATGGCCAGTCTATGTGTGCCTATATTCTATCCACGTATGTAACACTTTTACATAATTTGTAACTTGTAAAACTCCTATTCCACAACTACTCAAATTTAAATGGATAATTTTTGGTTAAAAAAAAAATGTTGTGCAAAAAGATTCAAGCTCCGCTGGTCTTGAATCCAAGTCTGGTCCTCTGCAGCAGCCAGAGCAAGGCAGTCTCCACGTCTGTGCTCCATGACGTCACCAAATAAAAGCCAGAAGTGAAGGCTATCCTGCCCAACTGCTGCCGAGGACACAACTGGATGCCAATCTATTTGCTCTGCTCTAACTATGAGATTAATGATGAATGCTGCTCTGGAGGTTTCCATTGACTCTGTAGTAAGTGTTCGCAACAGGATTTCTTGCAAAAAAATTTTTAGAAATGGTGTTACGGGATTTTCACATCTTACATGTTGTGTCTATTAGATAATATGCCGGGCAGAGATCTCTGGGGGCTACAAGGACTGACTGTTAAGAAATATTAGGGGGTCCTTAAGAGCTCAGCCCTGGGGGAAGACAACGACACAGTATAAAGTCCAAGTAGTGTAAAAAGTACAAAACTCCTTTTGAAAAACCAAATGACTATCGGGAATTCAGTATCTGCTTCCATTTAATTTATACAAGGTTGCTCGGTTTAGGACGTTCTCCCTATAATGTCAATTATCCAGAGTCTTTATGACTAATGTTCAGAGACGTAATGTATTGTTCTTGTGCTTGGCGACTAATGGCATTTTATATGAGAAAGAGGAGGCAAACACGGATGCGTTTTGTCATATTAGCAGTTATCCATTAGTTTTCCTGTCCTGAAATGCCCTCACGCATGCTAAGGGTTAAGCCCGATGCCTCCGATGTGGAGATGTGTTACAGCTCTGATCTATAGCGATGTGTTCGCTTCCCGACAGCCAGGCCCCAACTATGTAATATCTATCACTCATAATACCTATCACTCTTTCCCCTATGTCCTTTATGGCTTTTCATTCTAATTTATAAACAACAAATGTGTAATATTTTTTACCGTTCGCGGCGGCTGGATGAGACCACGTCCGTCAGGGGTCTTTTTTTTTTTTTTTTTTTTTGGGCCGCCTCCTCTCCCAGCAGATTTTTTTTTTTGCAAATAAATTAATCTTTCCTCTGGTGGTTTGAGATTACGCGGTGTATTATAAGAGAGCGCCTTATCAAACCTCATCAGAAAAGATGGAATTCATGTCTGCTATAATGCTGCAGGCAATAACAGCTTCATATTTTATCATGTTGATAAGGATTTTTGCAAACTCTCTGAAGCATTTCGGGATGTTTTTTAAATGAAAAAAAAAAAAAGAAAAAAGAACATGGTAACTAAAAGACTCTTTCAGACATTTTCTTCTGGGTTATTATGAGTTATTTATAACCCCCCCCACCCTGCACACCAAAGAGCCCATTTGATATATCAAATGCAAACGATTTGCGTATTTAATGATCACCCAGGCCGCCCGCTCCCCCCAATCCTCCGAGCTCCAACACAACATTTTCAATCATTTGGGGAATCATTAATATTGACTGACACTTGGAGGGAGGGAATACAACTCTTTGCATAGAGCGAGATATTGTGCGCTTGATTTTTTTACGCGGCTGCCTGTACTCAGCCGGAGTCGGTACGATTTAGCCAAGAGGACGTATTTATTAGGCCCCGGCACAATGAATACGGAGCGTTATACCGTAATATACAGTAGTTGTCTTATGGTATGGCTGTGTGCATGATGTTTAACGCCCATTTAATATGTCCGTGTATCTCGTCTAGTCTGATGCATTTTGCCACTGGACTGCAGTACAGGAGATGGATGTAAAGACATGCAAATAGGCAAAGAGTGATCTGCACACCGACAATGCACATTGCTGGATTCATACAGGCAGACCAATACAGGTGAGACATAAGGGAGTCCATCCTGTAAGAGTCACGTTTAACAATGATCTGCTGCAGCCTGGGGGGCTTTGGACCACTCCCGATCACGCAATAATCATTTTAAAAAGACATCCTCTTCCACATCTCCCGTTGCATGCCGAGACACTGCACCATCGGCAGGTATTGTGCACCTGTTTACATCTGCTAGGGCGTGTGCACGATCAGCACTTATCATGCACCTGCCCTATTCTAGTATTTGGGATACCTGATCGTACGTGCGTCCCGATAGGCATCTGTAGACATGACATCACCGGCAGCCCTCCTCCCAATGCGCAAGTAAGCAGCGCCGGAATATCCATTCATTTACATAGTAGATCAATTGAATGGAGCTTGGCACCATTCCTTCTATCAATCTCCGATCACATATCTTATACATTTATTTTAAGGTCCTGGGCTACACCTTTAAATTACACACTTTAAAGGGGTATTCTCAAGTCTGAAAGTTAGCCCCTATCTATGGGATAGAGAATACTGACTTACTGACCTCTGAGGATATCCACCGACATAGAAAACTCTTCAGAGCCCGGTATAAATAGAGCAGTGATCGATGATGTGCACTGCCAGTCCATCGATTCTTACGGGAGTGCAGAAGATGGTCAGATGGCCGGTCTTCAGCACACCCATAAGAATGAATGGAGTGACAGTACTATTAATCGAACACCGCTCCATTCACACTGAAGAGCTGCAGTCTTCTGGATTTCTGGGGCACTTAACGGTGGGATCTCTGGCAATCAGGTCAAATAGATAGGGGATAACTTTCAAACTTGAGAATATCTTTTTAAGTATTTTTAGTTAACAACTTAATTATTTTCTAGAGTTTCTCTGCACTTGTTACTAGCAATGGGAAGATTTCTTAATTAAACCTAGTGAGGTAACAGACCACTGACTTCTATGGTGGGACCCCCATACGCCTAGGCTAGTCACCAGTACCAATTAAGCTAAAAAACTAAACCGCAAACTGTTAGCAGTGTGGCACACGTGCCATCGTCATAATGGTGTGCGGCTGGCAGAAATCGCTGAGCAGGGAGGAAATCACCGTATATTACAACTGATGTTGTGTGCATGATGTGATCACAATTTTTGGATGGGCTTTCTTAAAATTTCCTCCACTTTGCTGCTATGGATTATTTTATTGTGCATTAACTGTCCTGATTTTAACAACATTTCTGTCACCTGTATGTGTCCTCTAAATCGTGCTCAATTTGGTAAAACGTCACTCCTAGTGGTGGAGGTGTTACAGCACACAAAGAGGACTAAATGCTATTTTTTTTCTTAGATATGATATTTTAGTGTCCTTTTAAATATTATAGTCTACCAAGACCAACCGGTATGTAAAAAAAAAACAAGCCTTGAAACGATCAGCTTGTTGGAGACCTTAGCGGTGCAGTGCGGTAATATCTAATGCTGCCACTTCCTAAGCAGATGACATTTACAAGTTCCTATTATATTATACTTTATTCCTTGTCTCCTGCGAGAAAAGGAGAACAACTACTGTAACGTTCCCGAGGAGGACAGCCTTAGTGCTAAATAGCGAGTGATCTTACAAAATGTCTGCTCTTCAATGCTCTTTAAAGTTTACCAGGGAGAAGTTGACTTTGTCATGTGGCTGACTCCAGTGATGTGACATGGTATTTATCGGTGAAGGCGGCAGCACACTAATAGAGAAGAATCGAAATAAGAAGAGGCTGTAGTGTATTTTTAGGAAAACGGTTAATAACACTAAGGATTCCCTTCCTAAATGTCCAGATCAAGCTGGAGGCCTCTTTACATGTAGGTGAATGAGCATTAGCAAGAACGTTTGTTCCCAACTACTGACCCAGGTAAACATGTCACCAACCAGCTGGCGCTCATTCGTTGGCTGACTAGATCTACTATGAAGTCTAAAAATTATCCCGCAACAGGAGATGTGCTGCAAACAGTATGGAGATCTCATTTGTACCATTAGCGTTTGCACTGGTCTTTGTAAAGGGGAGTTCAATGAGTGCCAATCGTTTTGTTAGATCATCGATGTGTCAACCATTATTAGCAGGAATCTACCCATTTAAATGGACTGCGTCTCTCAAGATGATGTTGTTTCCCTGACCTTCGACAGGTGAGTACTGGTACCAGAAGTGTGAGAATATCTGCGAGTTCAGAAAGAACCAGAGGTATTTATGTTTGTATGTGTCATTTTGGGGCTGTATACTGGGCCCATTAGTAGTTGCATAATTATACAGGGACCATCTAAGATCTTTGGTTATTCCATGTATTAACACTTTAATGATCGGCATAGAGGCAAAATCCTTCAAAAACCCTCCCATTACATCTGAGGTTTGGAGAGCACTTAATGTAAATTTGTTTTGCTCATTTATCAGTTGTAATTACTTAGAAATACTGTCTTGACAGAGATCTACCTAGTTTGAAAGCGCTTCTACAAATTAGGTCAAAGTTGTCTAAACGTGTTGATTTTATTGGGATGGGCCGACATAGTAATGTGTATGGGGACTTTTCCGAGACAGATGACTTTGGGGCAGAGAAGGATCCGGTCTGTTGCATTTCAAGGGCTGATCCTTTTGTTCTCCGAGAGTTAGGCTGCTGCCAGAGGATTCGGGACAGATTGCTTATGGTCCGAATGACCGATCTAATGTGTACAGGGACCTCACCTCCTATGCAGACTTATGTGTCTCCATGGTTACAGACAACCAAAACTCCCGTGTAGTCTGATCCTGCAATTCTATGTGACACTATACTTGCCATCAAAATGATGGGGAAAAAAGGCAACATGACCCTGATGAAACCCATTATAAAGTCAAGAACATCCATTGGTCACAGTTTGTCCCTGTCAACTGACGTATTCCTCACTATATCATGTCGTCCTTTCAGTGAAACCAGTGTAATAAACTGACGCCTGCACAGAATGACAGTCTAACACTGGTATACAACAGAGAAGCAAGCTCCCCTCTGCTACGCCGTCCATGCAGTACTCCTTTATGGTTGCTTGGGTGACTGTATTACACAAGCCTAACTTTAATATTGCATCCCTAATAAGTTATTATTGGACTGTTGACCATTTTTCTCTTTCTGTAAACTGGCACAATGTAGCATATTAATACCTGATGACTGAGGCTCTGCATTAATCGTACTTACAGTTAGGTGATGTGGACTGTACAATGAATTCCCTCCCAAGGCATCACTGTATCCGCCCGTCTGATTGATAACATGACGAAGCGTATCCACCTATAGGGTACAGGAAAACATGGGGTTTATAACTTTTTTTCCTCTGACCGCTTCTTGGCATAATTGATTACATGTCTGAGCACTGTATTCTGTATGATAGATGCATGTCTGCAAGTACAGAAAACTCAACGATGTCCCTAATGCTCATCAGCGATGCACCCCGAGCCGTGAGTGTTCTCCTCTACTTCCAAAATGGAGACCCCCTATTCTGCAAATAGGTGCAATCCCCAACTATCAGACATGTTTGAAGTATGAAAACCCCTTTAAATGAATATATTTGAAATAAACTCACAGAGATTAAGGAGACTAAGATCTATGTTTGTAAGTTCCTATCGCTGAAGAGACACTTTTGCTTTGCCTGAGCCTACAGAACTGACATATGAGAGAAGACGTCACTTCTGCTGACATGTCTATTTTAGTAAATGATTAAATTCATTAAATAATTCTACAGAACTTTTGTCTCACAACTCTGGGTTGAGCTGTTCCTCCTTATTCCTCCTAGAAATGTATGAATTAACTGGCAACTGGGTGTTACCAGTTGGGGGGGTGTTGCTGTATAGTGTAAAAATGTCCAATCAGGGCCGACCGTGTCACACACCTCAATCGGTAACGCCCAGCTGTCAATTTATTCATAAATATTCAGGAGGAACAGTACAACTCAGTAATAATGCTTCACATTTATTTAATAGGAAATATTTTAAAAAAAATATTTTTTTATTGACTGGTTTTTGTTAAAGTAAACTTTTTTTTAAATGTATCTATCCTTCAGGCAAAGCAAAGTTATATATTTTTTGCAATGTTCATCATTGCTTTATTTTGCTTCATTTTCTTCCAAACCATATACTGCAGTGCTGTTTCACAAGGCCAGTTTCTGCTTCTTTAGAAGCTGCTTTCAACTGCTGCTAAGCAAGATCCTTACACTATATGCAAACAATATCCCATGTCGGAGTACCGGGGTGCGGTGCACAGGCACAGATTCAACATACTTTCATTCTAAATAGTCTACAGATCTTCACTGAGCAGCAGTTGAAAGCAGCTTCTGAAGGAGCATGAACTGGGCAGTGAAGTAACACTGCAGCATGTTGTTTGGTAAGGAAGGAAGCACAATAAGGAAATGAAGTACATTACAAAAACTCACAACTTTGCAATGCCTGAAGGATAACTAAATTAAAAAAAGTTTAGTTACTCTTAGGGGGAAGGTGCTGTTTATCAGTGATAGAATCACTACAGGGTTGAATCAGATGTAGAGGGGATGTTTAGTTTCAATAAAAATTGGTGTCAAGCATTTATGCTTTAAAATAAAATAAGCTATACTTACCAACTACCGCTCCAACTCAACAGCATCTCTCTCTTGTGGTCTTTCTTTGCAGGGTTGATGTGACATCATGTCTATAGCACGTTACCACTGCAGACAATCACTGCTTAACATTAAAAACCAAGATTGCCGGAGAGTAGTGGAGAGGCAGTGTTGAAGCAGTAAGGGCGTAATAAGGTAAGTAGTGCTTATTGTGTCATATTAACGCATAAGCAATCTTGGCCTTGTTCTCTCTCTTTTTTTTTTTAAGGAAACAAGACATTCCCCTTATATTTAGTGTTAATGTTAGTTGAGCAAAATCAGTGAGCAGCTTGTCCTTTCCATGGCAGTTCTATGGCATAAGCAGAAAAATGCTGCTTTCCTTACTGAAAGACCCTGCCCAGATCTTAGTTTTCTTAAACCCTGTATTAAGCTTTGGGCGTTGCAAAAAACTGTTATCAGCCAACAAAATACAGCCATTTATTCCTACAGAAAGACTATAGTTTCATACAAGATTACTCAAAGTAGTGTTAGGATTATATAAACTTCCAAATCTGAAATTGCAGTTGCAATTTTCCTGCCCACTCAACGGATAATCTCCAGATATGCACCAAAAATGCTACAATAAAACTAGGAAACAGCCGTTTGCATAGCATTACCTTGCCGCACTCATTACTCAGAACCTTTCTCCTAACCGTTATATGCTTTTATTAACAGGTTCTGGAGCTCAAACAAGACTTCTCTCCCCGAGCACTCAAGTCAGAGCCGACGGCATTCACAAGAGTATCAAATGACCCGGAAGACCAGGGTGGCCGAGTTGGTGCCAATTGTGTGCACACCCTGGGCTGCTGCATGTACTTTGATGGTAGCTGTGGGAGGTGCGCTGAGGAATGACTCAGGGGCGTCTCTCCTACCTGTGATTGCACATTGGCTCCAACTTGGGCCCCTTGGTAAGAATCCCCATTCAGACTCTGTATATTCATGAACATGTCGCCTGAATTTGGGAGATTAAAAGAACCAGAAGAACCTAGGAAAGGAAAGAGCGAAGGATCTCAGAGGATGCTCAAAAGAAAGTGTGAAGAGATTACAAAAGGTTTGAAAGGTTAGTAAACCTTAATCAACAACCTGGACGTGTGAACTACAAAATAGAAAGGTATGCTTGACTAGACAACCTTGCTACAAATGGAGCCTGTAGCTCTACCAGATGCTATTTTGACAGTCTATCCCTTCTTTAGACCATTGCTGGAACCTGCCCCTTCTACTGCCCTTTGTGACAGCCTGCCACTTCTACTGCCAATTGTAATATGAGCCAGCCCCTTCTACTGCTCGTTGTAAGAGCCTGCCCATTTTACTGTTTTAAGACCCTGCCACTTGTACTGACCATTGGAAGAACCTGTCCCTTCTAGTGCCCGTTATAAGAGCCTGCTACTTCTACTGCCCGATGTAAGAGTCTGCCACTTCTACTGCCTGACCTAAGAGCCTGCTGCTTGTACTGATCGCTGGAAGAACATGTCCCTTCTAGTGCCTGTTATAAGAGCCTGCCCCTTCTCCTGCCTGATCTAGGAGCCTGCCACTTGTATTGACCGTTGGAAGAACCTGTCCCTTCTACTGCTCGTTGTAAGAGCTTGCCCCTTTTACTGTTGTAAGAGCCTGCCCATTTTACTGTAGTAAGAGCATGTCACTTCTATTGCCCGTTGTAAGAGCCTGCCCCTTTTACTATTGGAAGAGCCTGCCCATTTTACTGTAGTAAGAGCCTGTCACTTCTAATGCCCGATCTAAGAGCCTGCCACTTCTCCTGCCCATTGTAACAGCCTGCCCCTTTTACTGTTGCAAGAGCTTGCCACTTCTACTGCCCGTTGTTAGAGCCTGCCCCTTTTTCTGACCGATGTAACAGCCTGCCACTTCTACTGCCTGACCTAAGAGCCTGCTGCTTGCACTGACCGTTGGAAGAACCTGTCCCTTCTACTGCCCGTTGTAAGTGCCTGCCCTGCCCTTTTACTGTTGTAAGAGCCTGCCCATTTTACTGTAGTAAGAGCCTGCCACGTCTACTGACCGTTGGAGGAACATATCCCTTCTGCCTGTTATAAGAGCCTGCCACTTACACTGCTCGATCTAGGAGCCTGCCACTTGTACTGACCAGTTGGAAGAACCTGTCCCTTCTACTGCCCTTTGTAAAAGCCTGTCACTTCTCCTGTCCGTTGTAAAAGCCTGTCACTTCTCCTGCCCGTTGTAAAAGCCTGCCACTTCTCCTGCCCGTTGTAAAAGCATGCCTCTTCCACTGCCCAATGTAAGAACCTGCCACGTCTACTGACCGTTGGAAGAACCTATCCCTTTTACTGCCCATGGTAAGAGCCTGCCACTTTTACTGCCGATGTAAGGGTACTTTCACACTTCCGTCTTATGGCCTACATCGCAATGCGTCGTTTTGGAGAAAAAAACGCATCCTGCAAAGTTGCCCGCAGGATGCGTTTTTTCTCCATAGACTTGCGTTAGCCACGCATTGCGACACGTCGCATCCATTGTGCAATGGATGCGTCGTGTTTTGGTGGCCGCGACGCACAAAAAAACGTTCAATGTAACGTTTTTTTGTGCGACGGGTCCGCCATTTTCGACCGCGCATGCGCGGCCGAAACTCCGCCCCCTCCTCCCCGGAACTCACAATGGGCAGCGGATGCGTTGTAAAACTGCATCCGCTGCCCACGTTGTGCTACATTTAGCACAACGTCCGTCGGGCCGACGGTTTGCGATGGCCCCGTACCGACGGATGTGTGAAAGTACCCTAAGAGCCTGCCACTTCTTCTACCCACTGTAAGAGCCTGCCACTTGACCTGACCGTTGGAAGAACCTGTCCCTTTTACTGCCCATTGTTAGAGCCTGCCCCTTTTTCTGACCGTTGCATTTCTACTGCCTGACCTAAGAGCCTGCTGCTTGTACTGACCGTTTGAAGAACCTGTCCCTTCTACTGCCTGTTATAAGAGCCTGCCACTTATACTGCTCTATCTAGGAACTTGCCACTTGTACTGACCGGTGGAAGAACCTGTCCCTTTTACAGCCCCTTGTGGGAGCCTGAAACTTCTCCTGCCCGTTGTTAGAGCCTGCCACTTCTACAGGCCGTTGTTAGAGCATGCCCCCATTGCTGTTGTAAGAGCCTGCTCATTTTACTGAAGTAAGAGCCTGCCACGTCTACTAACCGTTGGAAGAACCTATCCCTTCTACTGCCTGTTATAAGAGCCTGCCACTTACACTGCTCGATCTAGGAACTTGCCACTTGTACTGACCCATTGGAAGAACCTGTCCCTTCTAGTGCCCATTGTAAGAGCCTGCCACTTCTCCTGCCCATTGTAAAAGCCTGCCACTTCTCCTGCCTGTTGTAAAAGCCTGTCACTTCTCCTGCCCGTTGTAAAAGCCTGCCCCTTTTATTGTTGTAAGAGCATGCCAATTCTTCTGCTCGATCTAGGAGCCTGCCCCTTGTACTGACCGATGGAAGAATCTGTCCCTTCTAGTGTCCATTGTAAGAGCCTGTCACTTCTCCTGCCCGTTGTAAAAGCCTGACACCTTTACTGCCCGATCTAGGAGTCTGCCACTTGTACTGACTGTTGGAAGAACCTATCTCTTCGACTGCCCATTGTAAGAGCCTTTCACTTCTACTGCTCGATCTAAGAGCCTGCCATGTCTACTGACCGTTGGAAGAACCTATCCCTTCTAGTGCCCAGTGTAAGAGCCTGCCACTTCTCCTGCCCATTCTAAAAGCCTTCCACTTCTCCTGCCCGTTGAAGGATCCTGCCCCTTTTACTGTAGTAGGAGCCTGCCACTTCTGCTTCCCGATCTAGGAGCCTGCCACTTATACTGACAGTTGGAAGAACCTGTCCCTTTTACTGCCCATTGCAAGTGCCTGCCACTTCTACGTCCCATTATAAGAGTCTGCAACTTCTACTGTCCAATGTAAGAGCCTGTCACTTCTCCTGCCCGTTGTAAAAGCCTGCCACTTCTCCTGCCTGTTGTAAAAGCCTGCCACTTTTACTGCCTGATCTAGAAACCTGCCACTTGTACTGACCGTTGGAAGAACCTGTCCCTTTAATTGCCCATTGTAAGAGCCTGCAACTTCTACTGCCCGATGTAAGAGCCTGCCTCTTCTACTGCCCGATCTAAGAGCCTGCCACTTCTACTGCCCGATCTAAGAGCCTGCCACTTCTACTGCCCGATGTAAGAGCCTGCCTCTTCTACTGCCCGATGTAAGAGCCTGCCTCTTCTACTGCCAGATGTAAGAGCCTGCCTCTTCTACTGCCCGATGTAAGAGCCTGCCTCTTCTGCCAGATGTAAGAGCCTGCCACTTCTACTGCCCGATGTAAGAGCCTGCCTCTTCTACTGCCCGATCTAAGAGCCTGCCACTTCTACTGCCCGATCTAAGAGCCTGCCACTTCTACTGCCCGATGTAAGAGCCTGCCTCTTCTACTGCCAGATGTAAGAGCCTGCCTCTTCTACTGCCAGATGTAAGAGCCTGCCTCTTCTACTGCCCGATGTAAGAGCCTGCCTCTTCTGCTGCCCGATGTAAGAGCCTGCCATGTCTACTGCCCGATCTAAGTGCCTGCTATTTCTACTGACTGTTAGAAGAACCTATCCCTTCTACTGCCCATTGTAAGAGCTTGCCACTTCTCCTGCCCATTTTAAGAGCCTACCCGCCCCTTTTACTGTTGTAAGAGTCTGCCACTTCTACTGTCTGACCTAAGAGCCTGCTGCTTGTACTGACCGTTGGAAGAACATGTCCCTTCGACTGCTCATTGTAAGAGCCTGCCTCTTCTACCGCCTGATGTAAGAGCCTGCCACATCTACTGCCCGATCTAAGAGCCTGCCACGTCTACTGACCGTTGGCAGAACCTATCACTTCTACTGCCTTTTATAAGACCCTGCCACTTGTACTGACCGTTGGAAGAACCTGTCCCTTTTACTGCCCGTTATAAGAGCCTGCCACTTCTACTGCCCGTTATAAAAGCCTGCCACTTCTACTGACGTTGGAAGAACCTGTCCCTTTTACTGCCCGTTATAAGAGCCTGCCACTTCTACTGCCCGTTATAAGAGCCTGCCACTTCTACTGACGTTGGAAGAACCTGTCCCTTTTACTGCCCCTCGTAAGAGCCTGCCACTTCTACTGCCCGTTATAAGAGCCTGTCACTTCTACTGAGGTTGGAAGAACCTGTCCCTTTTACTGCCCCTCGTAAGAGCCTGCCACTTCTACTGCCCATTATAAGAGCCTGTCACTTCTACTGACGTTTGAAGAGCCTGGCCCTTTTAAGAGCCTGCCACTTCTACTACCCTTTGTAAAAGCTTGCCCATTTTACTATTGTCAGAGCCTGCTGCTACTACTGCCCATGCCTGCCCCTGCTACTACCTGCTGTAAGAGCCTGCCCCTTCTACTGCTACATACCTCTTGAAATGTGATCATCCCAATCAACAAGCCTTGGATATGAAGCAATACAGAACACGTCTTTACCACACATCCAGCTCATTTACACCTATGTACCCATTTATTTTTCCAACAAATAACATTTAAAAATGAAGCAACTTTGCAGTCAGTAGGTACTAGTTAAAAAGTATTTAAGGTCTTGATTCTACTATGCAGTCTCTATGTCTTCATGGCAACAACGAGCAAATAAATTCTATATAGTGCAATGAAGTCTCCTTCATGCAAAAATGGGGAGCGGAAATTGACCAGATCTGCAGATCTCAATTCTGCAGTGGGTCAATTCATGCTGAGGGTGGCACCTTTTGCAATGCCAAGTCAATGCAATCTGTGGCGGTTTTGGCCAGTGCACATTATATCCTACTGCTTCTTTCTTAGGTGGAGAGGAACAGTCAGGATCTTGCTAGCTTGCACTTATCCCTGGATTCCTTGAGTGTATGGATGTGTTATAGATATTTCAATATTGCATTGCTTCTTACAGTATTGGTCATATCAGGAAGCACTTTGAAAATTGCTCGATCCTGAGAACATAATAGAAGGAAGTTGGATTCTGGTGTGAAAGTTTCCCATTCATTTGTACTAATCACTACCTGTAAATGCCAGGGAATGTCAGGTAGTTCTGATATCACATTGGTAACACCATTGATCACCTCTCATGACTCTAGCTGGCAGTCTGCCCTCTAGTATGCCGATTTTTCTGTATGTAACTTTGTAGACTCACCGGAATTTGGTGTAGTGGGGGAGCTGGTCTGGTTATTCTGTACAGCAGCTGCCACTGCATGAGCTGCGTTCACGGCCGTCTTCGCTGCGTACAGGTTTGCCTCTTCTTGAAACTTGCCGATGTTTTTCTTGTACCTGATTCGCTTATTTCCGAACCAGTTGGATACCTAGAGAAGAGAAATGACCATTAGATGTCACTGGGATTGTAATACCATGTTATCCTTCATTGGAGTCAGCAATTCTTACACTTTAGTTTCAGTAAATACTTCAGTCGCGTGAACAATAAAAAAAAATACAACTGATGTAAAAGTGTCACCTGTGTGTAAATGTAGCAATGCTGGAACAAGTCAGGAGTCTGCTGAGGGCAGGAGAGGTGAAATCTCTTAATGAAAAGTCATAATATGGGATACTCACAGCCATTCACACAGCTGACAAAGGAAATCGTTTATCATGTTTTTGCAGCATAATGTAGATACAGTCCCCATTCCAGTGATCTGTCACTTACAGGACTGCTTGCTATAGCTTTGATAATCTCTTGCTAATAAAAATTATTGTTTTATGACTAGAAGACTAGTAAACCTGCTGCTATGTAGTCCTCCATATTCATGAGCTCCCTCCACTGATTGGCAGCTTTCTGTATTCACATTGCATAAGCACAAATCAGCCAATCAGAGGTGTGGGCAGGGTTATACAGAGCTCAGCATTCAGAGAACTGCTAGATCTACAGCAGAAAAAGCTGCAAGCGGCCCAATAATTGATACATTGCTGTAATGAGGGTTTCTGCGCCTACATCATGATGCTCTCAGAATGGGTAGGAAAATCTTGGTGACAGATTCCCTTTAACAGACTTTCCTTTTTCTTAACTAATCATCAGGTAAGCACTTGTTTTAACAAAGTGCTAGGATAAATCATCCCTATGTGAGAAAGGCTGACAGATGTTTAGATGGACATGTCTACTGTTATTACGTTTTGTACTTACCACTGTCCTTCCAGAGGGAAGAAAACTTTACCCAGCGAGCACAACCTCTAGATGATGAGTCGGGACCTTCCAGGAGCAGTATGTTGTGCTAAAGACGAGCCCGCTTCATGAATGCTGTCTGTAGGGGTGGTAAGTGTGTCCGCTGTACTCACTAGCTCCGCTTTTCTATGCTTCAGCATATGTCCTAGATTAGGACTCCTAATTTAAAAAGGTCTCATTGGTAACAGATTCCCTTCTTAAATTAGGACATATGATGAATCAATGAAAAAGATGAGCTAGTGAGTACCGCAAACCAACTTTAAACCCCCTATAGCCAAGATTCATGAGGGGGCGAGCACTGCAGAATATGACGTTATATAAGCAATGCATAATAATAACTACTAGTTATAAACTAGAAGAGCGGCACTAGTCATCCATAATGTGTATGTGAGTATGCATCGTACTACTGAAATGACCGGTATCTTCCCTGGAAGAAACGTATCTAGAGAAGAGAATGGGTGGAGATTTAACAAGGCACATGGGTCAAAAAACGGTCTTTTATGACTATATCGATGTTTTTTTGGCACTTTCTATTCCATGTCTGACAATGGGGTGTGGCTTAATCAAAGGCATGTGACCTATGTAACACTGTGCCAAACGAAATACCAAAATCATCAAGTTTTTGGCACATCATTACCGGTGTGATAAATTTGGGAAATTTTAAGACTGTCTAGTCTAAAGTCCCCTCATACTCTTTAGATAGTGGTCGCACTGACTCCTCCATACACAGGAACACTCGATCTGCATAGCGCTCCTGTGTTCTCTACAAGAGGCTTATGTTTAAGAGAACAAATGGATCGACAGCCTGAAATTGGAAAGTCTGGATTCTTTTGTCCCCCTGATTTCATGTATCAGGGAACAGTCGGGAGACCCCCATACACATTAGACTGTTGTCAGAAAACCCATCAGTTCTGGCAACGTTAGCCTAATGTGTATTGGGGCCTTCAGTTTGCATTGTCTAAAAATTATCCAACAATGATAGATGAGCCCATAGTCTCTAGATTGTGACATGTACATCATGGCATGATTTTCTCTTCTCTGCTACTTGAAATCCATGCATGTCTCTGTATACAGACCCACGTATGGAGGGACACAAGGGCCTAATGGACGCACGAGCCACAATTGGGTTGGATGCATAAGCCTTGGTTTCCATTCCCAATGTATATAACTTTGGGGCATTTGGTAATTGTGTAAATGCTCTTTTCTTTATAAAATGCGGGATTCATATTTTTACAGCACCAGACTTTCCGTTGTGACCCTGAGTTCATCCCTCATTCGTAGCTTTTTTTCCCCAGCTGATACTTGGCGGTACATTTTATACATTCTGCTTACCATTAACCTGCCAGCCAGCAGGGCAATAATACATTAATGAAGGCAGGCGGATAATTATTGTAAAAAAAAAAAAAAAATCAAATTACTGCTTTATTAACAGCTTTAGAAGTGAGCAAATCTCTGGCGTGTGCAGACGAGGGACAATTCACCAGTCTCAACAATAGCCATGCCTAATAAAGGCTTTCTTGTATCCACCGCCGCCCTCCAACCCCTGACCCCCCTCCTTCCCGGTACATTTTAATATCTTCGGAGCCTTGGGAGGCCTCGGGGTGCTGGATATTCTTGACGTGGTGTAGGAATCCATCCCAGCTTCTTCAATGCTTCTTAATCTTTAATATCAAGGCAATTAAAATTAATGACTGCCACTGTGGGCAGTGTTTCCCTGACATGCATTGTTTGATGGCATTACCTTGAGGTTAAACTAACGAGCAAGGTTTAATTGGAAGCAGTGAAAAAGAGAGCCGTTCATACGTTATGTTTAACTTGCATGGAAAGTACCGGTTACTATCGGCGACTGGTTAGGATGTTTACAAAAATCACACCGACAAGCGTTTACGGTAACGTCGCTGTCCAGTTTACATTGCCAATGTTAAAGAGTCTTTGCTGGCTATAGCCGAAAAGTAGCAGAATTTCTCATAGGAACGACCCAACTTAAAAAAAACCGACTGATTTCTACCAGTTTCCGGTAGAGATTAGGTGTGGATATTATAGTGCCCAGTCTTTCCTTAAACTGTAGAACCAACAGTACACATGAAAATAAGAAACTCTGTAATATATCTTATGAGAGAAATCTGCTTCTTTGCCCTCCTGGACTGACTGATCTCTCGCTCCCGATTCAGGGGTGAAATCTGTAATCGGTGAAGACACGTTCACATTACTGAGAGAGGAGAGGACGGTTGGTGCTTATAACATTCTATGGCGGGGGAGGAGTTACCGTTCTCCATAGAATTTTATAAGCACCAACTGCCATCTCATATCTCAGTAATGGCTAAATCTGTATTCACTGAAGACACATTTTACCTGTGAATTGAGGATTTTGAGAATAATAGACCAATCTAGGAAGAGAAAGAAGTGCATTTCTCTGATAAGACTTATTACAAAGTAGCTTATTTTCATGTGTACTATAGATTAAAAAGTTCATAAAATGAAAACGATGATTACTCTTTAAGCCATCTGTCAACCAAGCTGTTTATAGTGGTGGCTAGGTCTGTAAGAAAAAAATAAACATTCACAATCCTTGGGTTGAACTTTCACATTGCATGTGCCAGCCAAATGAGTAGATGAGCTCCCAATTCACCCACCAGGGGTCAAATGAATCCTTTTGACATCCATTTGACCGTTATACACTGGTGTGGAAAAATGCAGTAGATTGTGCTGTTTTATACAAAGGATTCTCGTAAAAAACAAAAGCGCAGTATACGCAGGCATCTGTTGGCGGTATCCATTGGGGAAACCTCCTGACTTCTACGTTTGAAAGAGGCAGCAAAATGCTGCAGGTCTCAGAAAATGTAATTATGTAGGATTCCCTGCACTCAGGATGGACCCCTAGCAGTGCATATGAAGGGGATACACATATCTTAGGTTTACATTATCTAAGTAGCACTCAGACTGGCTGCCTGCACTTCCACGTGCAAAGAACAATCGGTAATAGGATCGTTCTATGTATATATTATATCATGTTCTCGGCAGCTCATATTCTTTTTGCATAGGACGATGTGATGATGACGTAGAGATGAGGGAATATTTCAATATTTGGTTAAGATTACGATCGTCATATTTGCAATAGTCGCCGAATATAGACGAACGCCATTGGAGTCAATGGGAGTACAGATGAGCGAATATGTTCAGAAACGATTGTCAAAAATAAATTCGGCACAAATATGTCAAATTCAGATTCGGCAATCATTTTCCGAACATATTCGCTCATCTCTAACATGAGAATGATGATTGTTTTTAAGAAAATGTAAAAATAATTTTCCTTTGGACAGTCTTAGAATGCATCCGATATTTTCTTTTTACACTGGTTCCTGCTCTTTGATATGTTTGAGGCCTCTTTGGACTACAAAAAAAAAGTTGTTCCAGCGTCTGGTAAAATAGTTCTTTCTTTATTTTAAGTCCATTAAAAATATACACAAATTACAAATGTTGCATGGACAGGGCAAGGGAGCAAGACGCGTTTCGAACGCTCACTTGCATCCTTTATCACAGCTTCAATTTGGACTAGCCTACACCACCTATTTGTTGTCTTACTTTGTGCTAGAAATATGAGCAAAATTGTGTTGCATTTTGTTGGTACACAGAGTTCCTCCTTAGCTCACGTTTCCCTTTTTGTAAAGACTGTCTAATATAATTACCGTAAATGATGAAAATCGCAAAAGAGCATTTTTTTGGGGTACAAATTACTCTACTTGCTTGGAAATTCGCCCTTGTATCTGTAGTAGTAGGAGAACGTGAGTGTGTATGAACTAGAGGTGACGGCATGTATAGGAACATCCTACTGGTGGAACAATTCCTTACTGGGTCTGCGTTCCTGAGGTGATCCCCTGGGTATCCTGCGGCAGGCAGAGTAAGCATTGGCCAACAGCGCGGGATCTGAAGCAAGGGACCCCTTCTTAGATGTCCATATCCCCTACTATATAAACAGGGGCCGTAACGATGTGGCAGCTCTCAGAAACTATGCCACATGTAGTAAATTACTTTCAAGTGAACTCCCCTCTGGCAACAGTGTGTTTGGGCGAGTTTGGTCTAATGTGTGTGTATGATCTCCATTATGGTATGTGTAGACAAAGGGCCGACCACTTAAAGGTGTTACCCAAGTCTATTTTTTTTTTATTTTTTTTTACAATGGGCCTAAGCACTAACAGACAGGTAGTTAGTACCTACCTGCCTGTTTTGCCGGCATTGATCTCTGCTGACAGAGTGGTCACAGACCACTCCTGCCTGTGATCCAACAGCCTCTGCTGACGTCACATCAACAGAGCAATGGCTTTTCATACGCTCTGCTCCGTTGACTGGGCATGATTGCCCTCATCATACCGATTGACAGCCGACTCTCTAAATGCGTGGAGTTAGCTGTCAATCAGGATGACATGGGCAGTCACACCCCGTCAACAGAGCAGCCCGGAAGAAGAAGAGCTGCTCTGTTGACGTGAAACAGCAGAACTGCCAGCAGGAGCGGTTGGTGGTAGGTTATACTATTGGCAACTACCTGCCTATTATATTTTTGTTTTACTATGGGCCTAAAAACTAAATAAAAAATGAGACCTGGCCATCTTCTTAGTGGCATATGCCTTGCCAGAAATGCTTCTCCAGTCATGTACTGGAGTAGCATTTCTAGAGTAAGAAATGACAGCACTTTTGATAAATTTGATGGGTGGGCATAGCTATGCTCCATGCTGCCTTCTCCCAGCTCCGGCCATTTAGGCGGAGCTCCTTTAAACTCCTTTAAACTAGCAAGAAAGTGCCAAAAGTTGCAAATCCACAATGGGCCAAACATTGCGACCCTTTGAAGCTTTTTAAGCCAATTTTCTGGGAAAACACTTTCACGAATCGACCCGCCAAGTTTTTTGAGGAGGATTTGGACTTTCCGCTCAGTTTCTACTCTGAAAGCTGAGAAAAAAAAGACTCCGTGTGTATTTACCACTGCCAAATAATGAGGAAACTTCATGACATCATACTAAAAAATAAACCCCAATCTTAATAAGATTATTAATAATAACCGAAATGACCTAAATCCAGAGAAATGCATTGAAGACGATTTAAACTAGTTAGATAGAGCCCAGGTCCTCCATAATCCCAAGCGCAGCACATTTATCATCTACAGTATACGGGTTTACCAATAATTAAGCACATTTATCTGCCAGGCCTTTTCCTTTTTTAATGAGGCCGGTGATCTAATTGCATTTACTTCATTTACTGACTCCTGTTATGAGGCAGAGGAAATACATCTTCTGATCTGGCACTGCGAAGGTTAAATGGCAGCAGATCTCCTCGCTTCAAGCCAACATCCCAGAATCCCTTGCCAAACAATGCTGCCGGCTGGCTGTCCCCCCATCCCTTGCTAGCACGCTTAGAAAAAGAAAAGACAATCTTTGCAATGATATAAGAATGAGGCATTTTCTCCTTTCTCTCGCCGTCGCCTAAAGTCAATTAATGAATCGCTTGTAATTGCGGATTCGTTTAAGAAGGGTTTTGTTTTGCTTATTTATCAAGCTAATTGCAGCGTTAACATGGCAAGAAAAAAAAATAAAAAAACCCTCTATAAATTATTAGGTAAATGCTTCATCTCTCTGCAGCGCTGCAATGTGGTTTATGTAGGAGAAAGCTGCTTTATTTCTTTCACTGGAGAGGTTTTAATGAGACGACTGTCGTGCACCTGTTTTTAGAAAAACCCCTACAGGCACCAGGCGCGGCGGCACTTAGCGTAGGATTTACACCATGGCTGGAGCCCGTACCAAGGGTCATGTCTGACCTGTTGGATAAAAATGGCTGCACTTTCCTTTAAAACTCAACTGAGAATGTCTCTGTGATGCCAGGAGTCCTTCTATAGAATTTTCTAAGGCTGGTTTCACACTTGCGTTTTGATCCGCAGCGTTTTAGCGCTAAAAAACGCCTGCGTTTTTTTTCCTATACTTAACATTAAAAACGCATGCGTTTTTTAGCATGCGTTTTGACGCGTTTTCGGCAACGCATGCGTTTTTTGACGCGTGCGTTCATTTGCAGAAATGCAACCTGTAGTAATTTCTAGCGGCGTTTATTTGCGGCAAAAAAATGCATTGCTGTCTATGTAAACGCATGCGTTTTTAAGCACATGCGTTTGCTTGCGTTAAAAACGCATGCGTTTTTATAGAAAAACACAAGAAAACACAAGAAAAAACAAGAAAACCCTAACCCTAAACACAAGAAAAAACAAGAAAACCCTAACCCTACCCCTAACCCTGACAAGCCACCCTCCACCATCAAGGTGATAAAGGGATCCAAACCCTAACCCTAACCCTACCCCTATATGACAGTCCATACTCTACGAGTTTATATTTTTAGTACTCTATAGCAATACCGTATATCTTGGGGTGTCCACATTGAACAAAGCTTTTTATTAGAAGAATGTCCTGGTCACCAGGTCAACATAATAGCCAATTCCTATGGATCCCTAGGGTTAGGGTTAGGATCCCTTTATCAACTTGATGGTGGATGGTGGCTTGTCAGGGTTAGGGTTAGGGATTAGGATCCCTTTATCAACTTGATGGTGGATGGTGGCTTGTCAGGGTTAGGGTTAGGATCCCTTTATCAACTTGATGGTGGATGGTGGCTTGTCAGGGTTAGGGTTTGGATCCCTTTATCACCTTGATGGTGGATGGTGGCTTGTCAAGGTTAGGGTTAGGGTTTGGATCCCTTTATCAACTTGATGGTGGGGGGTGGCTTGTCAGGGTTAGGGTTAGGGTTTGGATCCCTTTATCACCTTGATGGTGGGGGGTGGCTTATCAGTGACCTGGTGACCAGGACATTCTAATAAAAAGCTACCCCTAACCCTAACCCTAGGGATCCTAACCCTAACCCTATCCATAACCCTAACCCTAACTGTTGTGAATTTGGTTTCTGGGCTCCCCCGGTGGTTTCTGGTGGTACTGCACTTGTGTGCTTCATCTCCTCTGTTCACCTGTTTCCATCAGGATGTGGGAGTTGTCTATTTAGCCTTGCTCCTCAGTCATTTCTATGCCGGCCAACAATGTTACCAGAAGCCTTTCTGTTGCATGTTCCTGCTCCTAGACTACTATCAGCTAAGTTGGACTTGTAGTCCTAAGATTGTTTTGCATTTTTGTTCCAGTTCTCTGTGTTTGAATATTTCTGAGGCTGGAAGCTCTTGTGAGCTGAAATTGCCACTCTGGTGTCATGAGTTGATATTAGAGTCTTAAAGTAATTTCAGGATGTGTTTTGAAAGGGTTTTCAGCTGACTGTGAAGTTCCCTTTTCTGTCTTCCTACTATCTAGTAAGCGGACCTCAATTTGCTAAACCTATCTTCATACTTCGTATGTCAATTTCCTCTAAAATCACCGACAATATATGTGGGGGCTACTGTCTGCCTTTTGGGGAAAATTTCTCTAGAGGTAAGCCAGGTCTGTATTTTCCTCTGCTAGGGTCAGTCAGTCCTCCGGCTGGCGCTGGGCGTCTAGGGATAAAACGTAGGCACGCTACCCGGCCACTGTTAGTTGTGCGGTAGGTTTAGCTCACAGTCAGCTCGAGTTCCCATCTTCCAAGAGCTAGTCCTTTTGTATGCTTTTCTACGGTCTCTTGCCATTGAGAACCATGACAGTTTGGCCGGCCAAGGGTTAAAATAATTGGCAGAAGAAAGGAGAGAAAAGAAGTCTGCAGAGAATTTTTTTTTTTTTTGTGAGTTTGCTCATTAGTTGATTCACTTGCATCTCTGCTTACTGCAGCCTTCGTCTCTCTCTCCTTCTAATCCTTGAATGGTTCTGGTTTCACCTGATTAAAATGGATCCACAGAGTTTAGCTATAGGTTTGGATAATCTCGCTATGAAGGTTCAAAGTTTACAGGATTTTGTAATTCATGCTCCTATATCTGAACCTAGAATTCCTTTACCTGAATTTTTCTCCGGGGATAGATCTCGCTTCCAGAATTTCAAACATAATTGTAAATTATTTTTGTCTCTGAGATCTCGCTCCGCTGGAGATCCTGCACAGCAGGTCAGGATTGTAATTTCCTTGCTCCGGGGCGACCCTCAGGATTGGGCATTTGCTTTGGCACCAGGGGATCCTGCGTTGCTCAATGTGGATGCGTTTTTCCTGGCTTTGGGGTTGCTTTATGAGGAACCTCATTTAGAGATTCAGGCTGAAAAAGCCTTGATGGCCCTGTCTCAAGGGCAAGATGAGGCTGAAATATACTGCCAAAAATTTCGTAAGTGGTCTGTGCTTACTCAGTGGAATGAGTGCGCCCTGGCGGCGAATTTCAGAGAGGGTCTCTCTGATGCCATTAAAGATGTTATGGTGGGGTTCCCTGTGCCTACAGGTCTGAATGAGTCCATGACAATGGCTATTCAGATTGATCGGCGTTTGCGGGAGCGCAAACCTGTGCACCATTTGGCGGTGTCTACTGAGAAGGCGCCAGAGATTATGCAATGTGATAGAATTCTGTCCAGAAGCGAACGACAGAATTTTAGGCGGAAAAATGGGTTATGCTTCTATTGTGGTGATTCAACTCATGTTATATCAGCATGCTCTAAACGTACTAAGAAGGTTGATAAGTCTGTTTCAATTGGCACTTTACAGTCTAAGTTTATTCTATCTGTGACCCTGATTTGCTCTTTATCGTCTATTACCGCGGACGCCTATGTCGACTCTGGCGCCGCTTTGAGTCTTATGGATTGGTCCTTTGCAAAACGCTGTGGGTTTAATTTAGAGCCTCTGGAAGTTCCTATACCTCTGAAGGGTATTGACTCCACGCCATTGGCTAGTAATAAACCACAATACTGGACACAAGTAACTATGCGTATTAATCCGGATCACCAGGAGATTATTCGCTTCCTTGTGTTGTATAATCTACATGATGTGTTGGTGCTTGGATTGCCATGGCTGCAATCTCATAACCCAGTCCTCGACTGGAAAGCAATGTCTGTGTTAAGCTGGGGATGTCAGGGGACTCATGGGGACGTACCTTTGGTTTCCATTTCGTCATCTATTCCCTCTGAGATTCCGGAATTTTTATCTGATTATCGTGACGTTTTTGAGGAGCCTAAACTTGGTTCACTACCTCCGCACAGAGATTGCGATTGTACTATAGATCTGATTCCGGGCAGTAAGTTTCCAAAGGGTCGTTTATTTAATCTATCTGTGCCTGAACATGCTGCTATGCGGGAATATATTAAGGAGTCCTTGGAAAAGGGACATATTCGTCCTTCGTCATCTCCCTTAGGAGCCGGTTTTTTCTTTGTATCTAAAAAAGATGGCTCTTTGAGGCCGTGTATTGATTATCGGCTTTTGAATAAAATCACGGTTAAATATCAGTATCCTTTGCCACTGCTTACTGATTTGTTTGCTCGAATAAAGGGGGCCAAGTGGTTCTCTAAGATTGATCTTCGTGGGGCGTATAATTTAGTGCGAATTAAGCAGGGGGATGAGTGGAAAACCGCATTTAATACGCCTGAGGGCCATTTTGAGTATTTAGTAATGCCTTTTGGTCTTTCAAATGCCCCTTCAGTCTTTCATGCATGACATTTTCCGTGAATATTTGGATAAATTTATGATTGTGTATCTGGATGATATTTTGATTTTTTCGGATGACTGGGACTCTCATGTCCAACAGGTCAGGAGGGTTTTTCAGGTTTTGCGCTCTAATTCCTTGTGTGTAAAGGGTTCTAAGTGTGTTTTTGGGGTTCAAAAGATTTCGTTTTTGGGGTACATTTTTTCCCCCTCTTCCATTGAGATGGACCCTGTCAAGGTTCAGGCTATTTGTGATTGGACGCAACCCTCTTCTCTTAAGAGCCTTCAGAAGTTTTTGGGCTTTGCTAATTTTTATCGTCGATTTATAACTGGTTTTTCTGATGTTGCTAAGCCGTTGACTGATTTGACTAAGAAGGGTGCTGATGTTGCTGATTGGTCCCCTGCTGCTGTGGAGGCCTTTCGGGAGCTTAAGCGCCGCTTTTCTTCCGCCCCTGTATTGTGTCAGCCTGATGTTACTCTTCCTTTTCAGGTTGAGGTCGACGCTTCAGAAATCGGAGCTGGGGCGGTTTTGTCGCAGAAAAGTTCCGACTGCTCCGTGATGAGACCTTGCGCGTTCTTTTCTCGTAAATTTTCGCCCGCTGAGCGAAATTATGATATTGGTAATCGGGAGCTCTTGGCTATGAAGTGGGCTTTTGAGGAGTGGCGTCATTGGCTTGAGGGGGCTAGACATCAGGTGGTGGTATTGACCGACCACAAGAATTTGATTTATCTTGAGTCTGCCAGGCGCCTGAATCCTAGACAGGCGCGCTGGTCATTATTTTTCTCTCGGTTTAATTTTGTGGTTTCTTACCTACCGGGTTCTAAAAATGTGAAGGCGGATGCCCTTTCTAGGAGTTTTGAGCCTGATTCCCCTGGTAATTCTGAACCTACAGGTATCCTTAAGGATGGAGTGATATTATCTGCTGTTTCCCCAGACTTGCGACGGGTCTTGCAGGAGTTTCAGGCGGATAGACCTGATCGTTGCCCGCCTGGTAGACTGTTTGTTCCGGATGATTGGACCAGTAGAGTCATCTCGGAGGTCCATTCTTCTGCGTTAGCTGGTCATCCTGGAATCTTTGGTGCCAGGGATTTGGTGGCTAGGTCCTTCTGGTGGCCTTCCCTGTCGCGAGATGTGCGAGGTTTTGTGCAGTCTTGTGATGTTTGTGCTCGGGCCAAGCCTTGTTGTTCTCGGGCTAGTGGATTGTTGTTATCTTTGCCTATTCCGAAGAGGCCTTGGACTCACATCTCCATGGATTTTATTTCTGATCTCCCTGTTTCTCAGAAGATGTCTGTCATCTGGGTGGTGTGTGACCGTTTCTCTAAGATGGTCCATTTGGTCCCCTTGCCTAAATTGCCTTCCTCATCCGAGCTGGTTCCTCTGTTTTTTCAAAATGTGGTTCGCTTGCATGGTATTCCGGAGAATATCGTTTCTGACAGGGGAACCCAATTCGTGTCTAGATTTTGGCGAGCGTTCTGTGCTAGGATGGGCATTGATTTGTCTTTTTCGTCTGCTTTCCATCCTCAGACTAATGGCCAGACCGAGCGAACTAATCAGACCTTGGAGACTTATTTGAGGTGTTTTGTGTCTGCGGATCAGGATGATTGGGTTGCCTTTTTGCCCTTGGCGGAGTTTGCCCTCAATAACCGGGCTAGTTCTGCCACCTTGGTTTCTCCTTTCTTCTGTAATTCGGGGTTTCATCCTCGTTTCTCTTCCGGTCAGGTGGAGTCTTCGGATTGTCCTGGAGTGGATGCTGTGGTGGAGAGGTTGCATCAGATTTGGGGGCATGTGGTGGACAATTTGAAGTTGTCCCAGGAGAAGACTCAGCAGTTTGCCAACCGCCGTCGTCGTGCTGGTCCTCGTCTTTGTGTTGGGGACTTGGTGTGGTTGTCTTCTCGTTTTGTCCCTATGAAGGTTTCTTCTCCTAAGTTTAAGCCTCGGTTCATCGGCCCGTACAAGATATTGGAGATTCTTAACCCTGTGTCCTTTCATTTGGACCTCCCTGCATCTTTTTCTATTCATAATGTCTTCCATCGGTCATTGTTGCGCAGGTATGAGGTACCGGTTGTGCCTTCCGTTGAGCCTCCTGCTCCGGTGTTGGTTGAGGGTGAGTTGGAGTACGTTGTCGAGAAGATCTTGGACTCCCGTGTTTCCAGACGGAGACTTCAGTATTTGGTCAAGTGGAAGGGCTACGGTCAGGAGGATAACTCTTGGGTGACTGCCTCTGATGTTCATGCCTCCGATTTGGTCCGTGCCTTTCATAGGGCTCATCCTGATCGCCCTGGTGGTTCTGGTGAGGGTTCGGTGCCCCCTCCTTGAGGGGGGGGTACTGTTGTGAATTTGGTTTCTGGGCTCCCCCGGTGGTTTCTGGTGGTACTGCACTTGTGTGCTTCATCTCCTCTGTTCACCTGTTTCCATCAGGATGTGGGAGTTGTCTATTTAGCCTTGCTCCTCAGTCATTTCTATGCCGGCCAACAATGTTACCAGAAGCCTTTCTGTTGCATGTTCCTGCTCCTAGACTACTATCAGCTAAGTTGGACTTGTAGTCCTAAGATTGTTTTGCATTTTTGTTCCAGTTCTCTGTGTTTGAATATTTCTGAGGCTGGAAGCTCTTGTGAGCTGAAATTGCCACTCTGGTGTCATGAGTTGATATTAGAGTCTTAAAGTAATTTCAGGATGTGTTTTGAAAGGGTTTTCAGCTGACTGTGAAGTTCCCTTTTCTGTCTTCCTACTATCTAGTAAGCGGACCTCAATTTGCTAAACCTATCTTCATACTTCGTATGTCAATTTCCTCTAAAATCACCGACAATATATGTGGGGGCTACTGTCTGCCTTTTGGGGAAAATTTCTCTAGAGGTAAGCCAGGTCTGTATTTTCCTCTGCTAGGGTCAGTCAGTCCTCCGGCTGGCGCTGGGCGTCTAGGGATAAAACGTAGGCACGCTACCCGGCCAATGTTAGTTGTGCGGTAGGTTTAGCTCACAGTCAGCTCGAGTTCCCATCTTCCAAGAGCTAGTCCTTTTGTATGCTTTTCTACGGTCTCTTGCCATTGAGAACCATGACAGTTTGGCCGGCCAAGGGTTAAAATAATTGGCAGAAGAAAGGAGAGAAAAGAAGTCTGCAGAGAATTTTTTTTTTTTTTGTGAGTTTGCTCATTAGTTGATTCACTTGCATCTCTGCTTACTGCAGCCTTCGTCTCTCTCTCCTTCTAATCCTTGAATGGTTCTGGTTTCACCTGATTAAAATGGATCCACAGAGTTTAGCTATAGGTTTGGATAATCTCGCTATGAAGGTTCAAAGTTTACAGGATTTTGTAATTCATGCTCCTATATCTGAACCTAGAATTCCTTTACCTGAATTTTTCTCCGGGGATAGATCTCGCTTCCAGAATTTCAAACATAATTGTAAATTATTTTTGTCTCTGAGATCTCGCTCCGCTGGAGATCCTGCACAGCAGGTCAGGATTGTAATTTCCTTGCTCCGGGGCGACCCTCAGGATTGGGCATTTGCTTTGGCACCAGGGGATCCTGCGTTGCTCAATGTGGATGCGTTTTTCCTGGCTTTGGGGTTGCTTTATGAGGAACCTCATTTAGAGATTCAGGCTGAAAAAGCCTTGATGGCCCTGTCTCAAGGGCAAGATGAGGCTGAAATATACTGCCAAAAATTTCGTAAGTGGTCTGTGCTTACTCAGTGGAATGAGTGCGCCCTGGCGGCGAATTTCAGAGAGGGTCTCTCTGATGCCATTAAAGATGTTATGGTGGGGTTCCCTGTCCCTACAGGTCTGAATGAGTCCATGACAATGGCTATTCAGATTGATCGGCGTTTGCGGGAGCGCAAACCTGTGCACCATTTGGCGGTGTCTACTGAGAAGGCGCCAGAGATTATGCAATGTGATAGAATTCTGTCCAGAAGCGAACGACAGAATTTTAGGCGGAAAAATGGGTTATGCTTCTATTGTGGTGATTCAACTCATGTTATATCAGCATGCTCTAAACGTACTAAGAAGGTTGATAAGTCTGTTTCAATTGGCACTTTACAGTCTAAGTTTATTCTATCTGTGACCCTGATTTGCTCTTTATCGTCTATTACCGCGGACGCCTATGTCGACTCTGGCGCCGCTTTGAGTCTTATGGATTGGTCCTTTGCAAAACGCTGTGGGTTTAATTTAGAGCCTCTGGAAGTTCCTATACCTCTGAAGGGTATTGACTCCACGCCATTGGCTAGTAATAAACCACAATACTGGACACAAGTAACTATGCGTATTAATCCGGATCACCAGGAGATTATTCGCTTCCTTGTGTTGTATAATCTACATGATGTGTTGGTGCTTGGATTGCCATGGCTGCAATCTCATAACCCAGTCCTCGACTGGAAAGCAATGTCTGTGTTAAGCTGGGGATGTCAGGGGACTCATGGGGACGTACCTTTGGTTTCCATTTCGTCATCTATTCCCTCTGAGATTCCGGAATTTTTATCTGATTATCGTGACGTTTTTGAGGAGCCTAAACTTGGTTCACTACCTCCGCACAGAGATTGCGATTGTACTATAGATCTGATTCCGGGCAGTAAGTTTCCAAAGGGTCGTTTATTTAATCTATCTGTGCCTGAACATGCTGCTATGCGGGAATATATTAAGGAGTCCTTGGAAAAGGGACATATTCGTCCTTCGTCATCTCCCTTAGGAGCCGGTTTTTTCTTTGTATCTAAAAAAGATGGCTCTTTGAGGCCGTGTATTGATTATCGGCTTTTGAATAAAATCACGGTTAAATATCAGTATCCTTTGCCACTGCTTACTGATTTGTTTGCTCGAATAAAGGGGGCCAAGTGGTTCTCTAAGATTGATCTTCGTGGGGCGTATAATTTAGTGCGAATTAAGCAGGGGGATGAGTGGAAAACCGCATTTAATACGCCTGAGGGCCATTTTGAGTATTTAGTAATGCCTTTTGGTCTTTCAAATGCCCCTTCAGTCTTTCATGCATGACATTTTCCGTGAATATTTGGATAAATTTATGATTGTGTATCTGGATGATATTTTGATTTTTTCGGATGACTGGGACTCTCATGTCCAACAGGTCAGGAGGGTTTTTCAGGTTTTGCGCTCTAATTCCTTGTGTGTAAAGGGTTCTAAGTGTGTTTTTGGGGTTCAAAAGATTTCGTTTTTGGGGTACATTTTTTCCCCCTCTTCCATTGAGATGGACCCTGTCAAGGTTCAGGCTATTTGTGATTGGACGCAACCCTCTTCTCTTAAGAGCCTTCAGAAGTTTTTGGGCTTTGCTAATTTTTATCGTCGATTTATAACTGGTTTTTCTGATGTTGCTAAGCCGTTGACTGATTTGACTAAGAAGGGTGCTGATGTTGCTGATTGGTCCCCTGCTGCTGTGGAGGCCTTTCGGGAGCTTAAGCGCCGCTTTTCTTCCGCCCCTGTATTGTGTCAGCCTGATGTTACTCTTCCTTTTCAGGTTGAGGTCGACGCTTCAGAAATCGGAGCTGGGGCGGTTTTGTCGCAGAAAAGTTCCGACTGCTCCGTGATGAGACCTTGCGCGTTCTTTTCTCGTAAATTTTCGCCCGCTGAGCGAAATTATGATATTGGTAATCGGGAGCTCTTGGCTATGAAGTGGGCTTTTGAGGAGTGGCGTCATTGGCTTGAGGGGGCTAGACATCAGGTGGTGGTATTGACCGACCACAAGAATTTGATTTATCTTGAGTCTGCCAGGCGCCTGAATCCTAGACAGGCGCGCTGGTCATTATTTTTCTCTCGGTTTAATTTTGTGGTTTCTTACCTACCGGGTTCTAAAAATGTGAAGGCGGATGCCCTTTCTAGGAGTTTTGAGCCTGATTCCCCTGGTAATTCTGAACCTACAGGTATCCTTAAGGATGGAGTGATATTATCTGCTGTTTCCCCAGACTTGCGACGGGTCTTGCAGGAGTTTCAGGCGGATAGACCTGATCGTTGCCCGCCTGGTAGACTGTTTGTTCCGGATGATTGGACCAGTAGAGTCATCTCGGAGGTCCATTCTTCTGCGTTAGCTGGTCATCCTGGAATCTTTGGTGCCAGGGATTTGGTGGCTAGGTCCTTCTGGTGGCCTTCCCTGTCGCGAGATGTGCGAGGTTTTGTGCAGTCTTGTGATGTTTGTGCTCGGGCCAAGCCTTGTTGTTCTCGGGCTAGTGGATTGTTGTTATCTTTGCCTATTCCGAAGAGGCCTTGGACTCACATCTCCATGGATTTTATTTCTGATCTCCCTGTTTCTCAGAAGATGTCTGTCATCTGGGTGGTGTGTGACCGTTTCTCTAAGATGGTCCATTTGGTCCCCTTGCCTAAATTGCCTTCCTCATCCGAGCTGGTTCCTCTGTTTTTTCAAAATGTGGTTCGCTTGCATGGTATTCCGGAGAATATCGTTTCTGACAGGGGAACCCAATTCGTGTCTAGATTTTGGCGAGCGTTCTGTGCTAGGATGGGCATTGATTTGTCTTTTTCGTCTGCTTTCCATCCTCAGACTAATGGCCAGACCGAGCGAACTAATCAGACCTTGGAGACTTATTTGAGGTGTTTTGTGTCTGCGGATCAGGATGATTGGGTTGCCTTTTTGCCCTTGGCGGAGTTTGCCCTCAATAACCGGGCTAGTTCTGCCACCTTGGTTTCTCCTTTCTTCTGTAATTCGGGGTTTCATCCTCGTTTCTCTTCCGGTCAGGTGGAGTCTTCGGATTGTCCTGGAGTGGATGCTGTGGTGGAGAGGTTGCATCAGATTTGGGGGCATGTGGTGGACAATTTGAAGTTGTCCCAGGAGAAGACTCAGCAGTTTGCCAACCGCCGTCGTCGTGCTGGTCCTCGTCTTTGTGTTGGGGACTTGGTGTGGTTGTCTTCTCGTTTTGTCCCTATGAAGGTTTCTTCTCCTAAGTTTAAGCCTCGGTTCATCGGCCCGTACAAGATATTGGAGATTCTTAACCCTGTGTCCTTTCATTTGGACCTCCCTGCATCTTTTTCTATTCATAATGTCTTCCATCGGTCATTGTTGCGCAGGTATGAGGTACCGGTTGTGCCTTCCGTTGAGCCTCCTGCTCCGGTGTTGGTTGAGGGTGAGTTGGAGTACGTTGTCGAGAAGATCTTGGACTCCCGTGTTTCCAGACGGAGACTTCAGTATTTGGTCAAGTGGAAGGGCTACGGTCAGGAGGATAACTCTTGGGTGACTGCCTCTGATGTTCATGCCTCCGATTTGGTCCGTGCCTTTCATAGGGCTCATCCTGATCGCCCTGGTGGTTCTGGTGAGGGTTCGGTGCCCCCTCCTTGAGGGGGGGGTACTGTTGTGAATTTGGTTTCTGGGCTCCCCCGGTGGTTTCTGGTGGTACTGCACTTGTGTGCTTCATCTCCTCTGTTCACCTGTTTCCATCAGGATGTGGGAGTTGTCTATTTAGCCTTGCTCCTCAGTCATTTCTATGCCGGCCAACAATGTTACCAGAAGCCTTTCTGTTGCATGTTCCTGCTCCTAGACTACTATCAGCTAAGTTGGACTTGTAGTCCTAAGATTGTTTTGCATTTTTGTTCCAGTTCTCTGTGTTTGAATATTTCTGAGGCTGGAAGCTCTTGTGAGCTGAAATTGCCACTCTGGTGTCATGAGTTGATATTAGAGTCTTAAAGTAATTTCAGGATGTGTTTTGAAAGGGTTTTCAGCTGACTGTGAAGTTCCCTTTTCTGTCTTCCTACTATCTAGTAAGCGGACCTCAATTTGCTAAACCTATCTTCATACTTCGTATGTCAATTTCCTCTAAAATCACCGACAATATATGTGGGGGCTACTGTCTGCCTTTTGGGGAAAATTTCTCTAGAGGTAAGCCAGGTCTGTATTTTCCTCTGCTAGGGTCAGTCAGTCCTCCGGCTGGCGCTGGGCGTCTAGGGATAAAACGTAGGCACGCTACCCGGCCAATGTTAGTTGTGCGGTAGGTTTAGCTCACAGTCAGCTCGAGTTCCCATCTTCCAAGAGCTAGTCCTTTTGTATGCTTTTCTACGGTCTCTTGCCATTGAGAACCATGACAGTTTGGCCGGCCAAGGGTTAAAATAATTGGCAGAAGAAAGGAGAGAAAAGAAGTCTGCAGAGAATTTTTTTTTTTTTTGTGAGTTTGCTCATTAGTTGATTCACTTGCATCTCTGCTTACTGCAGCCTTCGTCTCTCTCTCCTTCTAATCCTTGAATGGTTCTGGTTTCACCTGATTAAAATGGATCCACAGAGTTTAGCTATAGGTTTGGATAATCTCGCTATGAAGGTTCAAAGTTTACAGGATTTTGTAATTCATGCTCCTATATCTGAACCTAGAATTCCTTTACCTGAATTTTTCTCCGGGGATAGATCTCGCTTCCAGAATTTCAAACATAATTGTAAATTATTTTTGTCTCTGAGATCTCGCTCCGCTGGAGATCCTGCACAGCAGGTCAGGATTGTAATTTCCTTGCTCCGGGGCGACCCTCAGGATTGGGCATTTGCTTTGGCACCAGGGGATCCTGCGTTGCTCAATGTGGATGCGTTTTTCCTGGCTTTGGGGTTGCTTTATGAGGAACCTCATTTAGAGATTCAGGCTGAAAAAGCCTTGATGGCCCTGTCTCAAGGGCAAGATGAGGCTGAAATATACTGCCAAAAATTTCGTAAGTGGTCTGTGCTTACTCAGTGGAATGAGTGCGCCCTGGCGGCGAATTTCAGAGAGGGTCTCTCTGATGCCATTAAAGATGTTATGGTGGGGTTCCCTGTCCCTACAGGTCTGAATGAGTCCATGACAATGGCTATTCAGATTGATCGGCGTTTGCGGGAGCGCAAACCTGTGCACCATTTGGCGGTGTCTACTGAGAAGGCGCCAGAGATTATGCAATGTGATAGAATTCTGTCCAGAAGCGAACGACAGAATTTTAGGCGGAAAAATGGGTTATGCTTCTATTGTGGTGATTCAACTCATGTTATATCAGCATGCTCTAAACGTACTAAGAAGGTTGATAAGTCTGTTTCAATTGGCACTTTACAGTCTAAGTTTATTCTATCTGTGACCCTGATTTGCTCTTTATCGTCTATTACCGCGGACGCCTATGTCGACTCTGGCGCCGCTTTGAGTCTTATGGATTGGTCCTTTGCAAAACGCTGTGGGTTTAATTTAGAGCCTCTGGAAGTTCCTATACCTCTGAAGGGTATTGACTCCACGCCATTGGCTAGTAATAAACCACAATACTGGACACAAGTAACTATGCGTATTAATCCGGATCACCAGGAGATTATTCGCTTCCTTGTGTTGTATAATCTACATGATGTGTTGGTGCTTGGATTGCCATGGCTGCAATCTCATAACCCAGTCCTCGACTGGAAAGCAATGTCTGTGTTAAGCTGGGGATGTCAGGGGACTCATGGGGACGTACCTTTGGTTTCCATTTCGTCATCTATTCCCTCTGAGATTCCGGAATTTTTATCTGATTATCGTGACGTTTTTGAGGAGCCTAAACTTGGTTCACTACCTCCGCACAGAGATTGCGATTGTACTATAGATCTGATTCCGGGCAGTAAGTTTCCAAAGGGTCGTTTATTTAATCTATCTGTGCCTGAACATGCTGCTATGCGGGAATATATTAAGGAGTCCTTGGAAAAGGGACATATTCGTCCTTCGTCATCTCCCTTAGGAGCCGGTTTTTTCTTTGTATCTAAAAAAGATGGCTCTTTGAGGCCGTGTATTGATTATCGGCTTTTGAATAAAATCACGGTTAAATATCAGTATCCTTTGCCACTGCTTACTGATTTGTTTGCTCGAATAAAGGGGGCCAAGTGGTTCTCTAAGATTGATCTTCGTGGGGCGTATAATTTAGTGCGAATTAAGCAGGGGGATGAGTGGAAAACCGCATTTAATACGCCTGAGGGCCATTTTGAGTATTTAGTAATGCCTTTTGGTCTTTCAAATGCCCCTTCAGTCTTTCAGTCTTTTATGCATGACATTTTCCGTGAATATTTGGATAAATTTATGATTGTGTATCTGGATGATATTTTGATTTTTTCGGATGACTGGGACTCTCATGTCCAACAGGTCAGGAGGGTTTTTCAGGTTTTGCGCTCTAATTTCTTGTGTGTAAAGGGTTCTAAGTGTGTTTTTGGGGTTCAAAAGATTTCGTTTTTGGGGTACATTTTTTCCCCCTCTTCCATTGAGATGGACCCTGTCAAGGTTCAGGCTATTTGTGATTGGACGCAACCCTCTTCTCTTAAGAGCCTTCAGAAGTTTTTGGGCTTTGCTAATTTTTATCGTCGATTTATAACTGGTTTTTCTGATGTTGCTAAGCCGTTGACTGATTTGACTAAGAAGGGTGCTGATGTTGCTGATTGGTCCCCTGCTGCTGTGGAGGCCTTTCGGGAGCTTAAGCGCCGCTTTTCTTCCGCCCCTGTATTGTGTCAGCCTGATGTTACTCTTCCTTTTCAGGTTGAGGTCGACGCTTCAGAAATCGGAGCTGGGGCTGTTTTGTCGCAGAAAAGTTCCGACTGCTCCGTGATGAGACCTTGCGCGTTCTTTTCTCGTAAATTTTCGCCCGCTGAGCGAAATTATGATATTGGTAATCGGGAGCTCTTGGCTATGAAGTGGGCTTTTGAGGAGTGGCGTCATTGGCTTGAGGGGGCTAGACATCAGGTGGTGGTATTGACCGACCACAAGAATTTGATTTATCTTGAGTCTGCCAGGCGCCTGAATCCTAGACAGGCGCGCTGGTCGTTATTTTTCTCTCGGTTTAATTTTGTGGTTTCTTACCTACCGGGTTCTAAAAATGTGAAGGCGGATGCCCTTTCTAGGAGTTTTGAGCCTGATTCCCCTGGTAATTCTGAACCTACAGGTATCCTTAAGGATGGAGTGATATTATCTGCTGTTTCCCCAGACTTGCGACGGGTCTTGCAGGAGTTTCAGGCGGATAGACCTGATCGTTGCCCGCCTGGTAGACTGTTTGTTCCGGATGATTGGACCAGTAGAGTCATCTCGGAGGTCCATTCTTCTGCGTTAGCTGGTCATCCTGGAATCTTTGGTGCCAGGGATTTGGTGGCTAGGTCCTTCTGGTGGCCTTCCCTGTCGCGAGATGTGCGAGGTTTTGTGCAGTCTTGTGATGTTTGTGCTCGGGCCAAGCCTTGTTGTTCTCGGGCTAGTGGATTGTTGTTATCTTTGCCTATTCCGAAGAGGCCTTGGACTCACATCTCCATGGATTTTATTTCTGATCTCCCTGTTTCTCAGAAGATGTCTGTCATCTGGGTGGTGTGTGACCGTTTCTCTAAGATGGTCCATTTGGTCCCCTTGCCTAAATTGCCTTCCTCATCCGAGCTGGTTCCTCTGTTTTTTCAAAATGTGGTTCGCTTGCATGGTATTCCGGAGAATATCGTTTCTGACAGGGGAACCCAATTCGTGTCTAGATTTTGGCGAGCGTTCTGTGCTAGGATGGGCATTGATTTGTCTTTTTCGTCTGCTTTCCATCCTCAGACTAATGGCCAGACCGAGCGAACTAATCAGACCTTGGAGACTTATTTGAGGTGTTTTGTGTCTGCGGATCAGGATGATTGGGTTGCCTTTTTGCCCTTGGCGGAGTTTGCCCTCAATAACCGGGCTAGTTCTGCCACCTTGGTTTCTCCTTTCTTCTGTAATTCGGGGTTTCATCCTCGTTTCTCTTCCGGTCAGGTGGAGTCTTCGGATTGTCCTGGAGTGGATGCTGTGGTGGAGAGGTTGCATCAGATTTGGGGGCATGTGGTGGACAATTTGAAGTTGTCCCAGGAGAAGACTCAGCAGTTTGCCAACCGCCGTCGTCGTGCTGGTCCTCGTCTTTGTGTTGGGGACTTGGTGTGGTTGTCTTCTCGTTTTGTCCCTATGAAGGTTTCTTCTCCTAAGTTTAAGCCTCGGTTCATCGGCCCGTACAAGATATTGGAGATTCTTAACCCTGTGTCCTTTCGTTTGGACCTCCCTGCATCTTTTTCTATTCATAATGTCTTCCATCGGTCATTGTTGCGCAGGTATGAGGTACCGGTTGTGCCTTCCGTTGAGCCTCCTGCTCCGGTGTTGGTTGAGGGTGAGTTGGAGTACGTTGTCGAGAAGATCTTGGACTCCCGTGTTTCCAGACGGAGACTTCAGTATTTGGTCAAGTGGAAGGGCTACGGTCAGGAGGATAACTCTTGGGTGACTGCCTCTGATGTTCATGCCTCCGATTTGGTCCGTGCCTTTCATAGGGCTCATCCTGATCGCCCTGGTGGTTCTGGTGAGGGTTCGGTGCCCCCTCCTTGAGGGGGGGGTACTGTTGTGAATTTGGTTTCTGGGCTCCCCCGGTGGTTTCTGGTGGTACTGCACTTGTGTGCTTCATCTCCTCTGTTCACCTGTTTCCATCAGGATGTGGGAGTTGTCTATTTAGCCTTGCTCCTCAGTCATTTCTATGCCGGCCAACAATGTTACCAGAAGCCTTTCTGTTGCATGTTCCTGCTCCTAGACTACTATCAGCTAAGTTGGACTTGTAGTCCTAAGATTGTTTTGCATTTTTGTTCCAGTTCTCTGTGTTTGAATATTTCTGAGGCTGGAAGCTCTTGTGAGCTGAAATTGCCACTCTGGTGTCATGAGTTGATATTAGAGTCTTAAAGTAATTTCAGGATGTGTTTTGAAAGGGTTTTCAGCTGACTGTGAAGTTCCCTTTTCTGTCTTCCTACTATCTAGTAAGCGGACCTCAATTTGCTAAACCTATCTTCATACTTCGTATGTCAATTTCCTCTAAAATCACCGACAATATATGTGGGGGCTACTGTCTGCCTTTTGGGGAAAATTTCTCTAGAGGTAAGCCAGGTCTGTATTTTCCTCTGCTAGGGTCAGTCAGTCCTCCGGCTGGCGCTGGGCGTCTAGGGATAAAACGTAGGCACGCTACCCGGCCACTGTTAGTTGTGCGGTAGGTTTAGCTCACAGTCAGCTCGAGTTCCCATCTTCCAAGAGCTAGTCCTTTTGTATGCTTTTCTACGGTCTCTTGCCATTGAGAACCATGACAGTTTGGCCGGCCAAGGGTTAAAATAATTGGCAGAAGAAAGGAGAGAAAAGAAGTCTGCAGAGAATTTTTTTTTTTTTTGTGAGTTTGCTCATTAGTTGATTCACTTGCATCTCTGCTTACTGCAGCCTTCGTCTCTCTCTCCTTCTAATCCTTGAATGGTTCTGGTTTCACCTGATTAAAATGGATCCACAGAGTTTAGCTATAGGTTTGGATAATCTCGCTATGAAGGTTCAAAGTTTACAGGATTTTGTAATTCATGCTCCTATATCTGAACCTAGAATTCCTTTACCTGAATTTTTCTCCGGGGATAGATCTCGCTTCCAGAATTTCAAACATAATTGTAAATTATTTTTGTCTCTGAGATCTCGCTCCGCTGGAGATCCTGCACAGCAGGTCAGGATTGTAATTTCCTTGCTCCGGGGCGACCCTCAGGATTGGGCATTTGCTTTGGCACCAGGGGATCCTGCGTTGCTCAATGTGGATGCGTTTTTCCTGGCTTTGGGGTTGCTTTATGAGGAACCTCATTTAGAGATTCAGGCTGAAAAAGCCTTGATGGCCCTGTCTCAAGGGCAAGATGAGGCTGAAATATACTGCCAAAAATTTCGTAAGTGGTCTGTGCTTACTCAGTGGAATGAGTGCGCCCTGGCGGCGAATTTCAGAGAGGGTCTCTCTGATGCCATTAAAGATGTTATGGTGGGGTTCCCTGTGCCTACAGGTCTGAATGAGTCCATGACAATGGCTATTCAGATTGATCGGCGTTTGCGGGAGCGCAAACCTGTGCACCATTTGGCGGTGTCTACTGAGAAGGCGCCAGAGATTATGCAATGTGATAGAATTCTGTCCAGAAGCGAACGACAGAATTTTAGGCGGAAAAATGGGTTATGCTTCTATTGTGGTGATTCAACTCATGTTATATCAGCATGCTCTAAACGTACTAAGAAGGTTGATAAGTCTGTTTCAATTGGCACTTTACAGTCTAAGTTTATTCTATCTGTGACCCTGATTTGCTCTTTATCGTCTATTACCGCGGACGCCTATGTCGACTCTGGCGCCGCTTTGAGTCTTATGGATTGGTCCTTTGCAAAACGCTGTGGGTTTAATTTAGAGCCTCTGGAAGTTCCTATACCTCTGAAGGGTATTGACTCCACGCCATTGGCTAGTAATAAACCACAATACTGGACACAAGTAACTATGCGTATTAATCCGGATCACCAGGAGATTATTCGCTTCCTTGTGTTGTATAATCTACATGATGTGTTGGTGCTTGGATTGCCATGGCTGCAATCTCATAACCCAGTCCTCGACTGGAAAGCAATGTCTGTGTTAAGCTGGGGATGTCAGGGGACTCATGGGGACGTACCTTTGGTTTCCATTTCGTCATCTATTCCCTCTGAGATTCCGGAATTTTTATCTGATTATCGTGACGTTTTTGAGGAGCCTAAACTTGGTTCACTACCTCCGCACAGAGATTGCGATTGTACTATAGATCTGATTCCGGGCAGTAAGTTTCCAAAGGGTCGTTTATTTAATCTATCTGTGCCTGAACATGCTGCTATGCGGGAATATATTAAGGAGTCCTTGGAAAAGGGACATATTCGTCCTTCGTCATCTCCCTTAGGAGCCGGTTTTTTCTTTGTATCTAAAAAAGATGGCTCTTTGAGGCCGTGTATTGATTATCGGCTTTTGAATAAAATCACGGTTAAATATCAGTATCCTTTGCCACTGCTTACTGATTTGTTTGCTCGAATAAAGGGGGCCAAGTGGTTCTCTAAGATTGATCTTCGTGGGGCGTATAATTTAGTGCGAATTAAGCAGGGGGATGAGTGGAAAACCGCATTTAATACGCCTGAGGGCCATTTTGAGTATTTAGTAATGCCTTTTGGTCTTTCAAATGCCCCTTCAGTCTTTCAGTCTTTTATGCATGACATTTTCCGTGAATATTTGGATAAATTTATGATTGTGTATCTGGATGATATTTTGATTTTTTCGGATGACTGGGACTCTCATGTCCAACAGGTCAGGAGGGTTTTTCAGGTTTTGCGCTCTAATTCCTTGTGTGTAAAGGGTTCTAAGTGTGTTTTTGGGGTTCAAAAGATTTCGTTTTTGGGGTACATTTTTTCCCCGTCTTCCATTGAGATGGACCCTGTCAAGGTTCAGGCTATTTGTGATTGGACGCAACCCTCTTCTCTTAAGAGCCTTCAGAAGTTTTTGGGCTTTGCTAATTTTTATCGTCGATTTATAACTGGTTTTTCTGATGTTGCTAAGCCGTTGACTGATTTGACTAAGAAGGGTGCTGATGTTGCTGATTGGTCCCCTGCTGCTGTGGAGGCCTTTCGGGAGCTTAAGCGCCGCTTTTCTTCCGCCCCTGTATTGTGTCAGCCTGATGTTACTCTTCCTTTTCAGGTTGAGGTCGACGCTTCAGAAATCGGAGCTGGGGCGGTTTTGTCGCAGAAAAGTTCCGACTGCTCCGTGATGAGACCTTGCGCGTTCTTTTCTCGTAAATTTTCGCCCACTGAGCGAAATTATGATATTGGTAATCGGGAGCTCTTGGCTATGAAGTGGGCTTTTGAGGAGTGGCGTCATTGGCTTGAGGGGGCTAGACATCAGGTGGTGGTATTGACCGACCACAAGAATTTGATTTATCTTGAGTCTGCCAGGCGCCTGAATCCTAGACAGGCGCGCTGGTCGTTATTTTTCTCTCGGTTTAATTTTGTGGTTTCTTACCTACCGGGTTCTAAAAATGTGAAGGCGGATGCCCTTTCTAGGAGTTTTGAGCCTGATTCCCCTGGTAATTCTGAACCTACAGGTATCCTTAAGGATGGAGTGATATTATCTGCTGTTTCCCCAGACTTGCGACGGGTCTTGCAGGAGTTTCAGGCGGATAGACCTGATCGTTGCCCGCCTGGTAGACTGTTTGTTCCGGATGATTGGACCAGTAGAGTCATCTCGGAGGTCCATTCTTCTGCGTTAGCTGGTCATCCTGGAATCTTTGGTACCAGGGATTTGGTGGCTAGGTCCTTCTGGTGGCCTTCCCTGTCGCGAGATGTGCGAGGTTTTGTGCAGTCTTGTGATGTTTGTGCTCGGGCCAAGCCTTGTTGTTCTCGGGCTAGTGGATTGTTGTTATCTTTGCCTATTCCGAAGAGGCCTTGGACTCACATCTCCATGGATTTTATTTCTGATCTCCCTGTTTCTCAGAAGATGTCTGTCATCTGGGTGGTGTGTGACCGTTTCTCTAAGATGGTCCATTTGGTCCCCTTGCCTAAATTGCCTTCCTCATCCGAGCTGGTTCCTCTGTTTTTTCAAAATGTGGTTCGCTTGCATGGTATTCCGGAGAATATCGTTTCTGACAGGGGAACCCAATTCGTGTCTAGATTTTGGCGAGCGTTCTGTGCTAGGATGGGCATTGATTTGTCTTTTTCGTCTGCTTTCCATCCTCAGACTAATGGCCAGACCGAGCGAACTAATCAGACCTTGGAGACTTATTTGAGGTGTTTTGTGTCTGCGGATCAGGATGATTGGGTTGCCTTTTTGCCCTTGGCGGAGTTTGCCCTCAATAACCGGGCTAGTTCTGCCACCTTGGTTTCTCCTTTCTTCTGTAATTCGGGGTTTCATCCTCGTTTCTCTTCCGGTCAGGTGGAGTCTTCGGATTGTCCTGGAGTGGATGCTGTGGTGGAGAGGTTGCATCAGATTTGGGGGCATGTGGTGGACAATTTGAAGTTGTCCCAGGAGAAGACTCAGCAGTTTGCCAACCGCCGTCGTCGTGCTGGTCCTCGTCTTTGTGTTGGGGACTTGGTGTGGTTGTCTTCTCGTTTTGTCCCTATGAAGGTTTCTTCTCCTAAGTTTAAGCCTCGGTTCATCGGCCCGTACAAGATATTGGAGATTCTTAACCCTGTGTCCTTTCGTTTGGACCTCCCTGCATCTTTTTCTATTCATAATGTCTTCCATCGGTCATTGTTGCGCAGGTATGAGGTACCGGTTGTGCCTTCCGTTGAGCCTCCTGCTCCGGTGTTGGTTGAGGGTGAGTTGGAGTACGTTGTCGAGAAGATCTTGGACTCCCGTGTTTCCAGACGGAGACTTCAGTATTTGGTCAAGTGGAAGGGCTACGGTCAGGAGGATAACTCTTGGGTGACTGCCTCTGATGTTCATGCCTCCGATTTGGTCCGTGCCTTTCATAGGGCTCATCCTGATCGCCCTGGTGGTTCTGGTGAGGGTTCGGTGCCCCCTCCTTGAGGGGGGGGGTACTGTTGTGAATTTGGTTTCTGGGCTCCCCCGGTGGTTTCTGGTGGTACTGCACTTGTGTGCTTCATCTCCTCTGTTCACCTGTTTCCATCAGGATGTGGGAGTTGTCTATTTAGCCTTGCTCCTCAGTCATTTCTATGCCGGCCAACAATGTTACCAGAAGCCTTTCTGTTGCATGTTCCTGCTCCTAGACTACTATCAGCTAAGTTGGACTTGTAGTCCTAAGATTGTTTTGCATTTTTGTTCCAGTTCTCTGTGTTTGAATATTTCTGAGGCTGGAAGCTCTTGTGAGCTGAAATTGCCACTCTGGTGTCATGAGTTGATATTAGAGTCTTAAAGTAATTTCAGGATGTGTTTTGAAAGGGTTTTCAGCTGACTGTGAAGTTCCCTTTTCTGTCTTCCTACTATCTAGTAAGCGGACCTCAATTTGCTAAACCTATCTTCATACTTCGTATGTCAATTTCCTCTAAAATCACCGACAATATATGTGGGGGCTACTGTCTGCCTTTTGGGGAAAATTTCTCTAGAGGTAAGCCAGGTCTGTATTTTCCTCTGCTAGGGTTAGTCAGTCCTCCGGCTGGCGCTGGGCGTCTAGGGATAAAACGTAGGCACGCTACCCGGCCACTGTTAGTTGTGCGGTAGGTTTAGCTCACAGTCAGCTCGAGTTCCCATCTTCCAAGAGCTAGTCCTTTTGTATGCTTTTCTACGGTCTCTTGCCATTGAGAACCATGACACCTAACCCTAGCTATTTCTATTTATAGTGGGTTTTCTAGTTGATTTTGATGATTGGCAGCTGTCACACACTTCTCAGCATGTGTTTAAAAAAACGCAAACGCATGAAAAAACGCATGTAAACGCGGCAAAACGACGCTTTTTTTTGCATGCAAAAACGCATGCGTCTAAAAAACGCGGCGTTTTGCCGCGTTTACATGCGTTTTTTCACCACATGCGTTTTTTAAAAAAAACGCTGCAGATCAAAACGCAAGTGTGAAACCAGCCTAATCCGGGGTTAGAAAAACATCGCTGCTTTTTTTCTATAGATTCGTCATTCACTTCTTGCCAGATTGAACTGCAATACCAGATGAGACCTATGTCAGGTGGGGGCACGGTTTCTGGAAGAGGACAGCCATGTTTTTCTAACTCTGGGAAAAAAGTCCCCTTAATGGGAATCTGTCAAAACGTTTTTGCTATTTAATCTGAGAGCAGCATAATATTGGGCAAGTGAGCCTGATTCCAGCGATGTGTGACTTACAGGGCTGTGTGTTGTAGGTCCAATAGAATCAGTGTCCTATCAGCCGGAGATTATCACTACAGGACTAGATCTCACATGCCAGACAGTCCAGCTAATTTGTGTAACCCCGCCTCCACCACTGATTGGCAGCTTGTGTACACTGTACTCAGAAAGCTGCCAATCAGTGTGGTGTGGGCGGGGTTATACACAGCTCAGCATTCTGACCACTGCTACATCTATAGCAAACAGGGATTATAAAAAAACCGCAACAAGCCCAGTAACTGATACATCGCTGGAATCAGGGTCTCTGCCCCTACATTATATGCTGCTCTCAGATTACATAAAAAAATATTCCTAGCTTTAATTGGAACATTAGTAAAAGCATGCGCTAGACATAAGAAATCCCTCTGGCCATTCACTGTCCTCTTTTCAGAGCCGTTAGCGGACCATGTGATCTGTCAACTAAATGTTTGGGTCTTTTATTTTTATTAATGTAAAAAAAATCCCAAAACATTGTTGCTTGTGCTAATGTTCCTAGCGCCATTTCAAAAAGTGTAGTTAGTGGTAGGGTATCTATGGTACCTATTATTTAAATCAGATTTTACATTATTTTATATCGATATTATTTAATAAAAATATTGCCATTTTTGCACTGTCCATGAGTCTCAATATCAGACTATTACTTCCTGTTCTTCACATTTTCATTAGCAGCAATACACTTATTACTCAGACCCCTTTTGTTTGTATAGAAACATTATCTGATCAGCCCAGACATCAATTTTTTGTGAATGGTGTATCTTGGGCTATTCTATATTGCACATAGAGGTGCTGACGGTCAATGTAATCCTACCTGTGATGATAATGAGACGAATAGAAAGGTTATATATATATATATATATATATATATATATATATATATATATATATATATATATATATATATATATATATAAAATATGTAATTTTTTAATTTGATGCTTTTTTTTTATCTTGCATATCGTGGTGAAACAAAAATGCCACATGTGAACGAAGCCTAAGGCCATGTGCACACGTTCAGGTTTTTTCGTGATAAAAACGCTATAAAAACTCATTAAAAACGCATGCATTATGCATTCTATCATTTAGAATGCATTCTGCATGTTTTGTGCACATGGATGCATTTTTTTCCGCGAAAAAAACGCCTCGCGGTAAAAAGATGAGCATGTTCATTAATTTTGCGTTTTTTTTCTGCGTTTTTCCCGCATTTCTATGCATCTGGGAAAAAACGCACAAAAAACGTGTCAAAAACGCATCAAAAAACGTGAAAAAAACGCATGCGGATTTCTGGCAGAAATTTCCGATTTTTTGTCAGGAAAATTGCTGCAAGAAATCCTGACGTGTGCACATACCCTAAACCTTAGGTGTCATGGAGTGCAGTATGTTGTGCTTGAACACTTTGCATAGGTGCCATAAAGTGAGTTGTTATTCAACACAACTGCAGCCAATGCCAGACCGGTGGGTGATCTGTATCGATCTGTATCTAATGTATTGGTCATTGTAGTCCTATACATACGTTTTTTATGGTTTAGACCCCTCATATTATGAAGAAGTTCTCCACGTTTGTAAATATTATTATATGTACTGTGCATGGTTTCTTGTGTAACAAGAGGCGTATATGTTTTTTTGTTTTGTTCTTTTTCTGGAGCATCTTTTCTTTTTTGGGGGACACCCTGTCGCTGGTGGGATGGTTTTTACCGTTGTTTTTTTTTTTTTTTTAATCAAAAATGGTGTTTACCAAGTACCTTATTTATTTGCACTAATGCTTTCACTTATTTACTTACCACAGGGTATATGTTAATTTTGTTTCTGTCTTAGGTTTTGACTTATATATGGCTGTTGTGATCAGGATGTGTCCCTATATAATCTGAGAATATCGACATAAAACTGTGAGGACATGCCCCTTTCACAGGAGAAATGCCTACACCCAATTGTCCAGGAGGAATAACAGAGGTACCATAAAGATGGTTAATTGAAGAAACGATGAAATAAATATTTATAATAAGTGCACATTTCTCTGTACACATGTATGTAAGTTTCTCTTTGCCGCAGTCGTGATTATTCTCATTTTAGGAGGTCGTTTGTGAATACACGATCAGTTCGACACTGAGCCTGAGCTCCATGAATATGTTAATGTTATAAAATCACAGCCTGTTTAGCTCAGGGAGAAATATTGTCATTGTGTCAGTATAACCCAATGTGTCATTTCAACACATACTTATAATCCATGAAGAAAAAACTCCTAGGGTTAAAATGATGCAAAACTGAAAAAAAAAAAAAAAAATCAAGCCTCGTAAATAGACCCCTCAAAGTGGGATTTGGAAATGAGCAGCCTCGTTGGCCTGTAGAAATTTGGCATATGCCAGACACACTCCTGGAAATGTCATATCTGACATATGAGACGTGACAGGGCCCACAGACGGAGGGGCACACGCTGGCACAGACCCATTGCAGGGCTGGGTCCTGTGGCATTTAGAAATATCTGTGTCCTTTAGATTTGCTGCAGCCTTGCTCACGGAGCACGGCGAGATTGTAAATGGCCACCTCGGAAGTGGGAGAGGGAACAATGGCTCTAACGACAGGCAGGAAGAATTCCATTGTTTTAACCCAATTAAATGCCTAATGCACAGGGGTATAGTATTTCTAATTACTCGTAATGCATTAATTTCACCAAATTATACTAATTGCAATTAGTTGTAATTAATGAATCACACTTTCCGTAACACCAGTTGTTTTTTTTTGCTTTTTAAACAGATGCATATCCCACCCCCTCCTAAAAGAGGACCAAAAGGGGCAACTATTCCAAATCTGTGAAAGTTGAGGCGCCTATGACTTCCTCACCTGTGACACTGTGATACTGCACTTCTTTGCCAGTTCCTCTTTGGCTTCCTCGCTTGGGTAAGGGTTGCTGAGGTGGGAGTAGAAATACTCATTTAGGATCTCTGTTGCCTGTTTACTGAAGTTACGTCTTTTTCTCCTGGGGAAGAAAAGCAAGAATTCAGAGTTATCCGGGTGTCGCAATGCTGGAACGCTCTGCGACCATTATGTTCTCCAGTATCTAGGGATCTCAGGTGTGTGTGAGGCCACCATAGCCCCATGTTATGGCTGAGATCAGAACACAGTTTTTTGTATAGCTGCCCATACATTTAACACTTAAAAGGGGTTGTGGATTTTTTAAATTATTTTTTATTTTTACACAAATGCATGTACTTTTGGCTAAAAATGATTTCTGCAATTGAGTTTCATTAAAAATGTTGAGCTCTTCTCAGGTAATATATGACCACAACTTGAATGTGCAGAGAAGCCTGTAAAAGCCAAGAGGTCCAAAAGTTTGTAATGAATATAAATGGCAAAAATGATTTATAACCCCAAATTCATGCATTTAAGTAAATAAAATGTCCTCAGAGGCGAATGTATGCCTTTAAATGCAACCTTTTTGCATTGACTTTTTATGGTTGATGGTGGGTCTGTGGGTGATGTCCTGTCCTACACTTCAAGTTAAAGGGAGTTATCAACAATCATAAACTACCTCATATCCAAGGAGGTTTTTGGTGCCCCATCTTGAAGAGACAGGAGATGCACATGCTCCACTACATTCATTGTCTATGGGATTGTCTGAAATAGCAGTTTTTTCTGGCATTATAATAAAGGTCGTCCTACTCGTCTCAGCGATCACCCGATGCCCCGGTTCCGACGCTTTTCAGTCTGTCAGTCTCTGCAATTCCTGCTGCAGCGATAGGGTCCGTAAGGTGGATAGGACTTTTTAAATTATTTTAACCTCTTCTGAGCTGGATGACCCTTTATAATTACAGGGGGGTTGGATGGTTGCGTCAGAAATACAGTAATTTGCTCAGAACGTTGGTCCTATAGCAGGTGCTGGAGGGTGGACAATATTAGGGACCTTTTCTTTATGCCTCACTGCCTGTACTCCATACGTGGTGCTGTTGTCTTGACTTCCACCTCGTCCTAAGGACTTTTATTCTCCTTTTTTTTTTTTGTCTTTCAGCCTTGATGTAACCATCGGAGGATTGCAGGATACAGTTCCCAGCACAGATGGGTTCACACTCAGGCGGTTATACATGTTTCATAGGATTCAGACAACCTCCCTGTGGGAAGCCTTGAAATGTGCAGGCCTCGGGGCTACTGTGCCATAAGGCATTCGGCAAACTGCCTGCCCGAGGCTGCTAGGATCTCATTGCTCTCATATTCTCCGTTTTACTTCCATTCCTATCCGTCAGCACGACTACCATTTACTACCCCTGATGACGGTTGCAGGAAAGAGTTAACGCAACCTTTCCAAGTAACTTTCCGTGTTACGCTTCGCCTGCTAAGTTAAGCAATTCACACAGCCGGAACATTTTCTGTGTAATTTTTATGTTATTTACTCAAGTGTGGAAGTCTATGTGATAAATTGGTGCATTTTTAGCTCTCGAGTTTCCCTGACACTTAGTCGGCCTGTGATCAGTGATGTGATAATCGAATAGCTAGACGTTTCGTGTTTTGGCTAGCTCCACGCAGTCTTCGTGCCATCTTGTGTTCTGGAAGTAGTAGAACATAAAAGACTCTTGAGAATTTAGGGCAAAATTATTTTACATTTAAAAAAAAAAAGAATTTTTAGCCATTTTTTTGCCTCGTTTATTTCCTTTTCTTTGCCTGGTGCTGGGTATAATGGTTGCTATTTGCCATTGTCACTTTTATTTGCAATCTAAGCTTTTTCATGTTCCGCTAATGTGATCTTACACTTAGCCGTACAAGGAGCAAGCAATGCTCGTCTGTTAACCATTCAGGACTCCGGGTAAGCTTTGTAGTACTAAAGTTGTTTCGATTGTCACTAATGAGATATTACTAGTAATAATAGTTCAACGCCACACTGACCTGGCATCGAGGAACCTCGACCTCAAGATCATGACAGCTTCACACGTGCTTTGCTTCAGTTGCATTTGGATGGAGCTGAACTTCCTGTGGATAATGCCCACCATCCTTTCAATTTCTTTGGGAGAGATGGGGCGCGTCCGGCTTTGCTCTCTCAGGAGATTCATCACGTGGGTAGTGAATTCATTGCATGCCTAGTAAAAAAATAAGAGTAATAATGTATCATTTCAAACAGCTATTCATCATGACATATATCACTCCTGATCTAATCTAAGCTATTCCTCTTGTGGGAGTGTCTCACACAGTAATATAGGCTGGATGTGAGGTCTGTGTGTCCTGGGTACTGTTATCTCCATTAGATCACATCAGCACAGCTTCTATCCTGCGCTATTATTTTTTATGTGTTTGCCTTTTTTTCTCTGCCCTCCCCGACAGTGTAAATGCTTTCTTTCGCCTCCACACTGTTGAGTTCTGTGCACAATCTGCTCCCCCTCCCTACTAGTACATCCCACATTGAGAGAAAGTAGGGGGAGTGCCATCAGAACCAGGAGCAGGATCTCAGACATACTTGTAGCACTTTTGTAGATGACTCAGATAGATAAAGGACTTGAAGATATTCGTCGGCAGCAAAATAAAAGAACATTTTTAATAAGTTTTTAGAAAGTTGACTAAAGCGACCCTCCACCCTGGGACTTTAAATTAGAAAGAAAGCCGCTGACTGAGATGCTGGCCGGCAGCTTAGCTCTAGGAAAACAATGCAATCAGCAGTCTAAAATAAGACATCTATGATCAACATCTCTCCGACCATCAGGCCGGCACTCCAACACACATTAGACCATTGTCTGAACCTGTCGATATTGACGAGTTCAAATGACATTGGTGTAATGTGTGTGGGGCCTTTAGGCCGGCGTCACACTCAGCGTAAGACAATACGGTCCGTTTTTTACGGCCGTAATACGGAGAAATGTTCCCAAAATAGTGATCCGTATGTCATCCGTAGGCAGGGTGTGTCAGCGTATTTTGCGCATGGCATCCTCCGTATGTAATCCGTATGGCATCCGTACTGCGATATTTTCTCGTAGGCTTGCAAAACCAACATCTAATGGATTTATGTGCTCAAATGTTCGTTAAAACATATATACATATATATGTCATTGAGACACACATATATATATATTCTGTATTTATATTTAATTCAGCGCGATATATGTGAAAAGCCGGTAATTCAATTGCCGGCTTTTCATTTCTCCTTCCCAAACCCAACAGGATATGAGACATGGTTTACATACAGTAAACCATCTCATATCCCCCTTTTTTTTGCATATTCCACACTACTAATGTTATGTATGTGCAAAATTTGGGTGCTGTAGCTGCTAAAATAAAGGGTTAAATGGTGGAAAAAATTGGCGTGGGCTCCCGCGCAATTTTCTCCGCCAGAGTGGTAAAGCCAGTGACTGAGGACAGATATTAATAGCCTAGAGAGGGTCCATGGTTATTGGCCCCCCCTGGCTACAAACATCTGCCCCCAGCCACCCCAGAAAAGGCACATCTGGAAGATGCGCCTATTCTGGCACTTGGCCACTCTCTTCCCACTCCCGTGTAGCGGTGGGATATGGGGTAATGAAGGGTTAATGCCACCTTGCTATTGTAAGGTGACATTAAGCCAGATTAATAATGGAGAGGCGTCAATTATGTCACCTATCCATTATTAATCCAATTGTATGAAAGGGTTAAAAAACACACACACATTATTAAAAATAATTTTAATGAAATAAACACACAGGTTGTTTTAATATTTTATTGCTCTCTCAATCCACCTGAAGACCCTCGCTCTGCAAAATAATAAACCAACAATATACATACCTTCTGATGAACTGTCACGTCCCACGAAGTAAATCCATCTGAAGGGGTTAAATCAATTTAAGGCAGGAGCTGCGCTAAAGCACTCGCTCGTGCCTGTAATCCCCGGGTACTGAAAGGAAAGCTGGGTGATCTGTAGTTACATTGAGTCGCGGTGAGGTGCCCTCTGCTGGATGTCCTCATGAACTGGAGCCTTGGAAAAGTTCCCACGCTCGAGTTCATATGAGTTCATCCAGCATGTAAACCATGTCTCATATCCTGTCGGGTTTGTGAAGGAGAAATGAAAAGCCGGCAATTGAATTACCGGCTTTTCACTAACACCGCTGCGTATTTCTCGCAAGTCACACTGCTGGTCCGTGTGGAATCCGTATTTTTCTCGCCCCCATAGACTTTCATTGACGATTTTTTTGCGCAATACGGTGACAAACGCAGCATGCTGCGATTTTCTACGGCCGTACAAAACCGTATATTACGGATCAGTAAAATACGGCTGATAGGAGCTGGGACATAGGGAATCATTGGGCCGTGTGTTATGCGTATTTTACGGATGTAGTTTATGCGCTCATACGTCCGTAAAACTCGCCAGTGTGACGCCGGCCTTAGACTTACCACTGCTCTGCCCATGAAAAGGAACAAAGCATAGCTCTTCACGGTGAAGGCTCGCTTTAAGAAGCAAACAAACATTAACAATGTTGTGCGATTTGTACATTGTCTTAAATGTTCCGCGACGCCTCACAGTGAGAGTCAATTCCACATTTTATTCAGGTATCTAACACAGCAATTGAAACTTTGCCTCAAAATAAGCGTGTTGGACACAGGATGTTTTTGTTTCAGCAATGGGCTATAACCAAATGACATGGTTAACAGAAAATTGGCATATAAGCCAAAGCAGTGTAAGTACTCATGGATGGTTACACAACCACAATGGTGCACGGCTGCACAGCACATTCAGCTAAAGGTGATTTCAGGTTAACCCGAGCTCAGAATACTGGTTCTTTGTACTCCCTGCATTAATCATCTGGCAAATGCTGTGGTAATGAACAGCAGATATTGTAGATATTGGATGTAGATGGAGATAGCTTCCAACAGATTATCTAGATATGCCTTTATACAATTATAAGAAAAGCTAAAACTAATACCATATTTGTTGGATTGTAAGATACACTTTTTTCCCCCAGATTTTGGGGGTTAAATGGGGGCACGTCTTATAATCCGAATTGTAGCTGCGATGGAGGGGAGCCCCAGGGTCGCTGCTGCGGAAGCTTTTGGTGGCGGCAGGAGACGGGCGATGGCTGCAGGCCCCAGGCTGGTACAATGAGGTGTTTGGCGGTGCGGGGGCTCCGACGACATTTTGTGACAGCCCTGCACTTTCCATACTCTTCTATGCGTTGGACTCGTGAAAATAGCAGCCGGAGGCAGCACATGAGATCTCCATGCCAATATGTCAATTTGCGCATCTCTTAAAATCTTGGCTCCCGCGATGTCAATTGTGCATGCGCCGCCTCAGTCAGCCATTTTCCCAGAGTCCACCACATTAGAAAGTATGGAAGGTGCGGGGCTCCGGGCTGTCACAAAATGTCATCAGAGCCCCAGCACCACCGAACACCTCGTCGTACCAGCCTGGGGCCTGCAGCCATGACCCGACTCCTGCTGCCACCGAACACCCAATCCTACCCGCCTGGAGCCTGCAGCATGTCGTGCCTCCTCCAGGAGCGACCCTGACACCTGGGATCCTGCTCCACCACCACTGCCCCAGGTAAGCTATCACAAAAGCAGATTATAACACGCACCATTTTATTAATAAAAAACATTTTTTTCCTATTTTCCTCCACAAAATTTGTGGTGCGTCTTATAAACAGGTGCATCATATAACCCGTAACATACACTAATTGTTCCAGAAAAGCAATGTAAAAAAAAAGAAAGCTGACAATCAAGGGAAACTCCTAGTAAGAGACTGATTTCAACACCTGAAAGTACACAGGTGTAAGGGGGTGAGTCGTGAAAGATGACCTTCCTCAGAGTAGTGCAGCATTTGTGACCAGAAATTGTCCCCTACTGCCCAAACAGAGCCCTTCGGAACCAATAAGAGGGAGGGGGGGGGGGGGGGTGTTTCAAGAAGGACAAGTCTAGATGGAGCACCAGGATCAAATGACATTCATGATACAGTAAATAGAAGGCTGGAGTAGAAAGGTGGAAAGAGAATTGGCGCCAACAAGAGAGAGCAGCAGGACATGTGCTCAGAGGGATGTCACAGTCAAGATCGTGGGATGCAGTTGGGTGACCAGGCCAGGGGCTGCTGTGTGCCCGTGAGAGAGATACAGACTGCACCAGGCAAGATCCGTGGACCAGACAATGCTGATCAAGACCTGAGGTCCAGCCCTGCATCAGTCAAGATACAGAGATAAGACCATGCCGGTCAAGACCCAAGGTCCAGCCCTTGTTCATCCGGACCCAAAAGACGACCGTCGCAGGTCAAGCACCGAAGATGTGGTGAGTACTCTAATCTGGAAGTAAGCATCTGCAGCAGTGACCAGGAGGCGCGAGTCAACCAGGCTGTTACTTCTGACATTGACGTACGATACAGGGATCAGTCTGGGGTGGTGCAACAGATTGGTTGGGTACGGGCCAGAGTAATGGATGCCCAGAGAGCATCAATTGACTTTGTCAGAAAGACTTGCAGCCTAGCGGAAAGAACTGGATACCCCGCTAGTGCCTGGAACATAAAGGGGATTGTTGTAGCGATACCCTTATTACTGTGAACGATAGTGTATTTTTCGGATTATAAGACGCACTTTTTCACCCCCAAATTTGGGGGGAAAATGGGGGTGTATCTTATAATGCGAATATATGTTACTGGTACTGTTGCTGCAGGCTGGGATGAGGGGGTGTCTGGCAGTGATGTGGGGGCGTTTGGCGGTGCTGCGGGGGCTCTGCCGACATTTTGTGAAAGGCCAGAGCCCCCCGCAGTTCCATGGTTTCCTATGCGGTGGACTCTGGGAAAATGGCTGCCAGGGGGAGGCGCATGCACAGATGGAGATCTCGGCACCATGATCTCAGGAGATATCTCAGTAGTCTATTAAAAGTGTTCACCACCTACTAGTGGGGCTTGGGGCTTTGCAGTCCGTTGCAAAATATATAGCTGCTGCAGGTGACCACTTTTTTTTTGGGGGGGGGGATAAAATTTTTTACTGTATTGTCTTTCATACAGTTTAACATGCTTGGTATGAAATTACAGTGATTTGAAATTTAAAAACAAAAGTTTGGCCTGCTACAGAGGACCATTTTTTTTTATTATTTTATTTTAAATATTTATTTTTTTTCAATTAATCAAGGGAACTTGTCTTTCTGAAACTTAGCAATTAGAAAATGCATAAGGCGTGCGGGATGAGAAAGTGGAAGTGCTGCTGATGGTGCACGCAGATGCCGTGGAGCAAGTGTGACTACTCCTGTTGCTGGAGCAAGAAACATGCCCATCCATGATGCAGCGCCCCAGAGTCCTGGTCGTTGCAGTACTGTAGCTCCGCCACTAAGGGGGGCTATGGTACGTCTGATGGCACTGAAGGAGTTCATCTGACCAGGTATCACAGACACCAATACATTTCACAGTCTGGCCTCCAGGGGGAGTTAAGGGTTCTATTTATTAGGCCACTCCTCACAATCTGGTAAAACTGGGGGTTAGGCAGGAAGTTAGATAGGAAAAAGCTGACTGGGTTGGAACCAGGCAACACCTTGTGGCAGAGGGTGTTGTAGGGGAAGATTCAGAGGGGTCTCTGTCAGGGGTGGGATCCTGACAGAGGCCTAGCAACCAGAGAGAACGTTACGGGACCGCGCCTGCACGATATAGCGGCGGTACCCTAAGAAAGGACAAGAAGCGAGGTATATTGTGCTGAGTGAGAAACGAGATCAAAGCAACAAGGAGAATACCAGTAGGAGTCGTGCTGTAAGACGAGGCAACATCCTATTGAGGCGCATAACCGGTGGCCGGAACGCCGAGGAAGTATAGAGCTCCAAGCCAAACTTCAAACCTACGGCAGGACAGTCAGTTATAGGCGGGCTGTCTCACCCAATTGACCTAGGAAGACACAGGGGGGATTACAACAGGAGTGGGGCGACGCTAGAGTCCCGGAAGAGCTCCGAGCCTCCCCGTCATACGGGTGCGTCCTAACCACAAGATCTGGGGGACGTGGAAGAACATCAGAATCGAGTTGTGAGGGAACACGAGAAACAGACACAACAGTTGTGAGGACTATCCCGTGGTGCTCAGCAGGGAAGGACTACAACACACAAGCGCTAGCAGGTAGGCACAGATTTCCACCTGCAAAGGGAACTCTGGATGTGCCATCGGACCGACCAGGCTTGCGCAGCCCGGTTAACCGTATTCCGGATTGAGGATCCTGAAGCCTTCAGTAAAGAGGTAAAGAGACTGCAACCTGGTGTCCTCGTTATTTACTGCAACCTGCACTGCACCACTACAACATCATCACCATCCCGCACACCTATCATTGGGCGCCCCTCAGCAGGGTCACGGACCGGGTCTAGCCACCGTGACAACCCCAGAACAGAGACTCAGAGGCCCGGTACCGGGTACCCCTCGGCCCTGCGGCAGTGGGGGCGCTGCAATGACACTTAGCTTCCTGTCCCACTTTTGCAGGGAGGCACGGGACACCTCTTCTGAAGCCAGAGCAGTGCGAACAGGTGGATGGTTGGATAGCAGATAATGCTTCCAGCATGCTTGGCAGAACCACACAGTTTTCCCACACAGTCCAGTGTCGGCAGCCAAGAGTCTGGATCACTTAATCCACACCCTGAACCACCTTCCTCCCACCATGTTGAGTCCCAGGAGACCAATGATCCCACACAGGACAGTCTGAGGAGTTCTTTACATCATCATTTTTTGATTGTGGCCTGTCACCCTACAAGTTCCAAGAAGGACAGGAGAAGATGCTGTTTAGTGATGGACAAAACTTAGAGCAGCCACAGCCACAAGAAGATGACTGTAGGGAACGGCAAATTTTGTCTAAGGAGGTAAATGATGATGAGACAGTTGCCGATAAGTCATGTCGTTAAATCACCAAGTTGGGAGGATCAGGGTGCGGCAGTGGAAGTCGAGGTGGTGGATGTGAAGTCACTGACCCAACTTGGGAAGTTGGCATGCAGAGCGAGGACTGCAGCGCTGAGAGGGAGAAAGATACAGTGCGGTGACCAGAGAAAGAAGGCAGGCAACTGTTCCACAGAGCAACGACACTCGTGAATTTCTCCGTCAAAGAGTTAGGTGTTCTTTAGGCTTTTAGAAATTCCTGCCAACTCATGGAGGCAGCCATCCCTCGGTACCTGGTCCCTAGCCGCCACTATTTCTCCCGGTGTGGCATGTGTCCAGCAACATCACCCGTGCCCTTACCAACGCACTAACTGGGACTGTACACTTAATGACAGACATGTGGACAAGCGCTTTTGGCCAGGGATGCTACATTTCCCCCCTGATGGCATACTGGGTGAACATTGTGGAGGCCAAGGCCGAGTCCCACCCTCGTCTGGCACATGTGCTACCAACGCCGAGGACTGCTGGCCCTACTTCTAACAGGGTATCCTCTATCAGTTCCTGCACCAACTCCTGCTCCTCCTCATCATCCATCTCAGTTTTATTATCTCAAAGCAAGTCATCCACATCAGCAGGAAGCTGGAAGATCTTCAGCACTGCCTCAGGAAAGCGGCAACAGGCTCTCCTGAAGCTAATTAGTCTAGGAGACAAACCGCACACCGCTGCAGAGTTATTAAAAGGAGTAACAGACCAGATAGATCTGTGGCTCTCGCTGCATGGTCTTCTGTGATAATGGACGTAACCTGGTGGCTGTGAAGCTTTGCAAGCTCACACACAACATGCTTGGCCCATGTGCTCAACTTGGTGGTTCAGAGGTTTCTGAAAACCTACCCAAGATTTGCCAGAGCTTCTGGTCAAGGTATGCTGCATCAGCACCCATTTCCGCAAGACAGCTCTGGCAGTGCTGCAGCAGCGCATGCAAGTGCCTCTCACTGACTGGTGTGCGATGTGACCATGTACTGGAAGCAGCAGTGACCAATTGTTGAATATAGGCACCAACACGCCCGTCGGTATTCTGGTCAGCCTTCGCACATAATAATTGATGAGTGGGCATGGATGTCTGACATTTGTGCAGTTCTCCAAGATTTTGAGGACTGGCAATGACGCCATAATCAGGACAATGATCCCGCTTCTGTGCCTACTTAAACAGTCGATGTTCACAATTAAAGCTGAAGCTTTACATGCAGACCAGGTGGAGATGGAGGAACACATGAAACAGGGAGATACCACCCATCCCAGACTCAACCCATCTGCTCAGCATGTATTGGGTAACAATGAAGAGGTGGAGGCTGAGGAGGAACAGGAGCTGGATGCTAGCGCAACAGAGGCTAGTACCCACACAAGCTTTGCCCCATCTCTCCTACGGGGATGGGCTGAAAAGGGGAATGATGAGAAAGAGCGGGAGGAGATGGAGAGTCGTCATAATGGTGGAGACAGGGAAGTGTTGGCTTTAGGGAGCAGGGTACATATGGCTGACTTTTACCGCTGCCTTTCCCATGACTCTCGTGTTAGATTTATCTTGGTCAAAAAAAAAAAAAAAAGAGTACTGGTTGTTCACCTGCTAGACCCACGCTACAAGGAGAACCTTGCATCTTTCCTTCCTAAGGCAGAAAGGTCTACTAAATTGGTGCTATACCAGAAGGTCACTGTGGAAAATATGTTGAAAAAATTCCCGTCAGGCAACACTAGCAGCAGGTGGCAAGCTTCCTTGCCCAACCAAGGAGGAGAGGCTAGTGAGACACACACTAGGTACAGCAGAGGCAGGGGTACAATGTCAAAGGCCTGGGCCAATTTCATAACACCCTCCCTGCATCCAGGGCCTGATGATAGGGCATTTTTGAGGGAAAAGTTCTTAAAGATGGTCAAGCAATACCTGGCCGAACAAACCAACGTACTCCCTAATTCCTCTGTGACCTTAAACTTTTGGGTCTGATTGGGTTAGTCCTTTAAGTGCAGTAAAATTGTGACACCATTGTTCTCAGAAGCGATTCGGGAGTCAGAGATGCTTCCAGGGGTCTTCCCCACGCTGTTCTCCTTCAATTCAGCTCTTTTTCCATCCATTTCAACATTTTCACTGCCCCCAGACCTCTTTGTAGGGTCTGATAGAAAAATGCTCAGATTTCCCATTGACTCCCACTATACTAGTGACTCGAAATGAACATCCGAGCATTAGGAATTGAATGATTCGGGTAACGAGAATCAGAGCATTTTAATGCTCGCTCATCACTACTGCTAACTTTTTAGATGGGTTATTAGACAAAAAGCTAACGCCCCTGTGGACATCTGTAACCTGTACAAAAACCCAGCAGTAAGAGCCCAAATTACCAGTTTTTTTGTGGCGTTTTTATTGTTTTTCCTTTCTTTTTTTGTTTTGCATAATCATCTTTCCATTTACGCCTTTTGTGAAATATCAATATGGCATGTGCTGGCCTCTCTACTGAGGCTACAGGCAATAACGGCGCCTGTGCAGAATCTCAGGTAAGAATGGCAGGTCTCTGAGGGAAGAGTTCATATTTCATGTTTATTCACATATTTCATGTTTACATGCTGTAGCACCACAGAGTATAGAGATGGCTTTCTGTTTGGAAGTGACAGTCAGTCTTTTGTTATGTACTGACAGAAGCGTGATCTGTCAGTCAAAGACCAGAGGCCACTTTTGGCAGTAGAAAAAAAGACACAGGTAGGAGAGCTGGAATTATAGTGTCCGCCTCCTGCACTTGGGATTAAAACTTCAAAGCTGGATTTCTCTACAATCTTCCTACAAAATATCACAAGCAAGGTATGGATGTAATCAGTGTCAGACTGAAGAACACTGGATCCACCAGAGGACTTGATTCTGAGAGCCCACCTTTCATCTATACAAAACCAATGCATCATATTAAAGTGGTTCTTCGAACCTTGACTACATTTTTATCAAGCACTATATCAAGTGGTATAGCCATAAGATACACAATGATTTGGGTCTGCTTGATGACTCAATCGGTTATCACGTGATTGTTCAGATACTGTTAAAATCCAGACGGTGGCACCAGGTTCTCCTCCATTCAAGAACCCTATAGCAGCAGCAAGTATAAACTCTCCTGAAGGAGAAGCCAGGGCCCACCAGAGGATCTCCAGTTCTCTGGTGGGCCAGTCCAAACCTGGATGTCGTCATTAAAGTGCTTTTACACACACAACTTTAAGGGGATATCCGTGACTTTAAAAAAAAATGGCATGTAGTTGCTAACAGAGGAACTACCTGTCTGTTGTACCTGGCGTCTGTCATTGACCGCTCCTGCCAGAGATTCAGCTACTCCCTGTCAACAGAGCAGCAGTTTCTCTTCTTGTTGACAGGGTGGGACTACTGGTGTCATGCTGATTGACAGCCCGCTTTCCCCAATTAGGGAGCGAAAGCTGGCTGGCAGTCGGCATGACACCAAGTGTCCCGCCCTGTCAACAAAAAGAGAAACTGCTGCTCTGTTGACGGGGAGTAGCTGAATCTCTGGCAGGAGCGGTCAATGACTGGTTACGGGCACAACAGACAGGTAGTTGCCTCTGTTAGCAACTACATGCCTTTTTTTTTCTAAAGTCCTGGATATCCTCTTTAAGTTAGGGGTCTAATGTCCTGATGACAGGTACCCTTTAAGAAAATAAATAAATAAAAAAGGACACTTTTTCTAATGTTAGAAAATGCCTTCAAACTATTTTAACACAATCCCATTAACAAAGATAAATGGAACTTCAGGACAAGTCCATAATAAATTATTCTTTTCCATTACTAAAATACATAGATCTAAAGAAGAAAAGAGAGAAAAAATATTATTACCAGATAAATGCTCAAAATCAATAGGATCTGAATGTCGGAGAAAGCTGCCGATCCGTTAGTGCCTGTGGTGAGAGTTTGGATTTCGGCAGGTTTTTTTTTTTCGCACGTGTCGCTGGGAATAAGTGGGGATTTATTTCCTGAAATGCTTGCGGAACGTTATCTCCGCTTATTAAGGGAAGCCATGTATGAACTGAAAGGCTGATTAGCAATTTGGCACGAGCCCAGGGTTTGTGGGATTCACCCAGCATCCCTTTAAAGCACTAGTTCATACAAGATTAATTAGAACATCTCATTTATGTAGTATGCACTCTAGCTCATTACTCTAAGTAAAATTCGTTAAGTATTTACATTTAGATAATTAAAACCCGGGTACGCCCTTAAGAAAGACGCGTGCACTTCTGCCAAAGTGATTTCTTTTGCTGTGGTTCCATTAAAGGCTGTGTTACCTTCCTATTTATTTCTGGAGGAGGAGGATGCCAGGCTGGTTTTAATGGGGTTACTTACATTGGGTATTACGCGGCGTGCTTTTATGTCGGAGTATATATATGCGTATAATAGACTGACAGTTTTTTAGCACATTTCTTGACTTCAAAGCGCACAATGCGGATATCTGAATCTCATGAATGTGCTAATAATCCAGACACCTACTCATTTGCTAGGAAACTGTAGTGCTAAGCACTTACGGAGTTTGGGATCCGCTATATGCGAGTCATGTGCTCCCGGAAAATGGCGGAATTAATTTTACGCTTTTTAATGAGTTAGCTATGCTGAGATTTTTTTTTTTTTACCCCCCCTTTCCTTTCATCGCACACTTTGTATCCCCAAATGGTATCCTGGCTGTTCTGCAAATTCTCAATTTGGGGTGAACTCAGGAGAGATCCATGTCTGTGACAACCAGGTCTCCCAGATGTTCTGGGGCACAGGGGACCCCCGCCACCATCATTTTGCCTTTAGCAAAAAACAACTTAGAGTGCAGCTTCTGGAGAGGCAGCTCTCAAAGTGTCATCTAAATTACATTGGCTGCGGATAATGTACAGGGCGCTTTTCTACGAGCAAACCGTTGCTAAAAGCTGTATATTGTATGCATTGTGTACACTGCAGGCAGAACCGGGGCTAAGAGGGGCGCTCACGTATAGGTGCATGTCAGCTGCTGGTGCCGCAAGCTGCAAGTCTGTAGCGTGGCATTTATCTTATGTACAGTGGGGCAAAAAAGTATTTAGTCAGTCAGCAATAGTGCAAGTTCCACCACTTAAAAAGATGAGAGGCGTCTGTAATTTACATCATAGGTAGACCTCAACTATGGGAGACAAACTGAGAAAAAAAAATCCAGAAAATCACATTGTCTGTTTTTTTATCATTTTATTTGCATTTTATGGTGGAAAATAAGTATTTGGTCAGAAACAAAATTTCATCTCAATACTTTGTAATATAGCCTTTGTTGGCAATGACAGAGGTCAAACGTTTTCTGTAAGTCTTCACAAGGTTGCCACACACTGTTGTTGGTATTTTGGCCCATTCCTCCACGCAGATCTCCTCTAGAGCAGTGATGTTTTTGGCTTTTCGCTTGGCAACACGGACTTTCAACTCCCTCCGAAGGTTTTCTATAGGGTTGAGATCTGGAGACTGGCTAGGCCACTCCAGGACCTTGAAATGCTTCTTACCAAGCCACTCCTTCGTTGCCCTGGCGGTGTGCTTTGGATCATTGTCAGGTTGAAAGACCCAGCCACGTTTCAACTTCAATGCCCTTGCTGATGGAAGGAGGTTTGCACTCAAAATCTCACGATACATGGCCCCATTCATTCTTTCATGTACCCGGATCAGTCGTCCTTGCCCCTTTGCAGAGAAACAGCCCCAAAGCATGATGTTTCCACCACCATGCGTTACAGTAGGTATGGTGTTTGATGGATGCAACTCAGTATTCTTTTTCCTCCAAACACAAGTTGTGTTTCTACCAAACAGTTCCAGTTTGGTTTCATCAGACCATAGGATATTCTCCCAAAACTCCTCTGGATCATCCAAATGCTCTCTAGCAAACTTCAGACGGGCCCGGACATGTACTGGCTTAAGCAGTGGGACACGTCTGGCACTGCAGGATCTGAGTCCATGGTGGCGTAGTGTGTTACTTATGGTAGGCCTTGTTACATTGGTCCCAGCTCTCTGCAGTTCATTCACTAGGTCCCCCCGCGAGGTTCTGGGATTTTTGCTCACCGTTCTTGTGATCATTCTGACCCCACGGGGTGGGATTTTGCGTGGAGCCCCAGATCGAGGGAGATTATCAGTGGTCTTGTATGTCTTCCATTTTCTAATTATTGCTCCCACTGTTGATTTCTTCACTCCAAGCTGGTTGGCTATTGCAGATTCAGTCTTCCCAGCCTGGTGCAGGGCTACAATTTTGTTTCTGGTGTCCTTTGACAGCTCTTTGGTCTTCACCATAGTGGAGTTTGGAGTCAGACTGTTTGAGGGTGTGCACAGGTGTCTTTTTATACTGATAACAAGTTTAAACAGGTGCCATTACTACAGGTAATGAGTGGAGGAAAGAGGAGACTCTTAAAGAAGAAGTTACAGGTCTGTGAGAGCCAGAAATCTTGATTGTTTGTTTCTGACCAAATACTTATTTTCCACCATAAAATGCAAATAAAATGATAAAAAAGCAGACAATGTGATTTTCTGGATTTTTTTTTCTCAGTTTGTCTCCCATAGTTGAGGTCTACCTATGATGTAAATTACAGACGCCTCTCATCTTTTTAAGTGGTGGAACTTGCACTATTGCTGACTGACTAAATACTTTTTTGCCCCACTGTACATATATGTAATGCCTTTAGACAAGGTACATGATGGAAATGTAGAGCAACATTTATACCCATGCATAAAGACAACAGATGACTATTCAGCAAGTCCACGGTAACAGCTTCTAGGGTGGCACAGCCAATAGTCATCTTTCAGTTACCAGTATGTGACCACATCTACCAAACCGGACCACGTGGTCCTTCTGAAGACAACTTGTCAGATAGCTACTGTCATCGAGGTGTCAGCCTAGATAATGGGTTTAGCATGTTTTCAAGAGGGAACGTGCTTCTTTAAAGCGCATCTTTCACCAGGTTTTCCAATACAGACTCAACACATTACTTAAACATCTCTAGAATCCGCCCTTTTCTCACCATGGCAACAACAAAACCCCTCACTGTTGCCCTGATCCACTCCTGCCTCGACTACTGCAATTGTCTATTAATTGGCCGTCCCCTCACTCGACTTTCCCCTCTCCAGTCCATCCTTAATGCAGCAGCCAGGGTTGTCCATCTAGCTAATCGGTATTCGGATGCGTCCGCTCTTCGCCAGTCGTTACACTGGCTGCCCATTCATTACAGGATACAAGTCAAAGCACTTGCTCTCACCCACAAAGCTCTCCACAGTGTGGCACCCCTTACATCTCCTCCCTCATTTCTGTCTATCGGCCTAGCCGACTGCTGCGCTCTGCAAATGACTTCCGACTAACCTCTGCACTAATCCGTACCTCCCACTCCCGACTCCAAGACTTCTCCCGTGCTGCGCCAATCCTCTGGAATGCTCTACCCCAAGATATTAGGACCATCCAAAATTTGCATAGTTTTAGGCGCACGCTCAAAACACATTTGTTCAGAGCGGCCTATCATGTTCCCTAATCAAAGTCATTTTATGTTTGTGTGTGTGTGTAGCCCATTCACTATCTCCATCTATCCCCCACCCCCTGAAGATGGCTGGAACATCATTGTAAATACACACCTGTACTTTATATCTCCCCCACCTCATTGTAGATTGTAAGCTCTCACGAGCAGGGTCGTCTTATTTTGCTTTATTATTGTATTGTTAATGTTGTTACTTATGACTGTTGCGTTTGAAATTGTAAAACTGTGAAGCGCTGCGAAATATGCTGGCGCTATATAAATAAAGATTATTATTATTATTAAAAAAGACCTGGTGAGGCCAGTGTATTTACTCTACAATCCTTTTTGAATGTTTTTCCAGCATGATAATAATATGATTATTTGATACATCCAGCTGGACTCCTAAAATTATCAATTATATTTCAAGATTATGCAACCATTTTGATATAGATTTTTTTTCATAGTAAAGGTGCCAGTACTATCAGGTATTGTAAAATCTGGTGACAGATCCGCTTTAAATTAGTGCATTCATAAAAGAGATGGGTGCATGTAGCCCTCAATGTGGTTCTGAGGAGGGTTTGTGGCGACGATATCTAGCTTGTCCTATATCCGGAAAGCTGCACCACCTCTCTGGGATCTTTTGCTCAATCAGACATACTAGTGGGGTAACTCACTTGGTCCAAAGCTTGCTATTGCGGAATGTTTCCACATGGAATTCACAATTGTGGCAACTGGAGCCCTGAATGTGACCACAAACCACTACCAAAGTGTTGTGAGTGGCAGCCTGTAGTCCGATCCTGTCTGTTTTATTATTTTTATGTGGTGACACTCAGTAATGGTGAGTTTCATTCTCCCATAAAAGAGAATGTAGAATGCGGCGCACACACAACATTGTCTTCAGCTGGATCCATTTATATAGAACCAGGCACTTGGGAGCCCCTCATATCAAACATGTATTAAAAGGAAAACCCGTTTTTTGAGGGTTTTGCAATGGCCAACACCATTCATATATTTTTCCGTAAGTCTGTGTCCCAAGTTTACGTAAGCCACCTGACGTCAGCCTAACAATGTCATCATGTGGCATGGATATGATATAATCTAGCATACCTGCTCGTATTTCTCCAGTTCTGTGTGGTAAATCTGCCGGATCTGGCTGAGTTTGGCTCTGTAGTCGGAATGTTCTATCGAGTTGTCTGAGGTTCCGCCTGATGCTGCCGCCGCCGCTGCGGCTGCTGCAGCTCCTCCTCCTTTCTCGGGTCCGGATACCCCTTCTGCCAGTAACATGTTGTCTAGTCTCATCAGCTGCGGGTCTGGGGGATCTTCCTCCTGCGCCCCTCTGATGCTGAGACCTTCGGTTTAAAGAAAAGACGACATTGAGCGTGAGAAGATTATTTGATGGCAAGGTCACATATGAAGAATACATTACTAAGAGGCCAATTGGGATCAGATCAATGAGTAAAATCATTTCTACGTCAATATCAAGCAGTATTAACCAAATTATCTATAGGATTCAAAGAGTGGATTATCAGGCATTGCTCAAATGCAGCAATTCGATTCCCCGTGCCTCCACATTACCACTGTCGACCATTGCTGCATACAAATCCATGCTGTAAGCATCTACTGCGGAAGGAGTCATAAATCCTTTAAACTCAAGTCACTTAGTAATCAATAGGCTTTCAGGCTCTCAGTTCTGGAATTCGCCTTCTCCTTTTCCATCAATCTCTAATCCCAGTATATCCCCATCACCCCCCTAATATACCTAAGAATCAACAAGACCATGAACCGCCACCATAAACGGTGTCAAAACACAATTCTTCAAAAAATAAAAATAAATAAATAGTGCCAGCACTATGAAGGTTCACATGTTCCACACGTGGCGTGCTGACATCACCCCACAAAGGATTAATCACTTGTCTCTATGGTGTGAAATTCATATTCTCTAAAATAATGGATAATAATTTTCACGGTAGAAACCAATGCCAGGCAGCTGCTGCCAAGGCAGTGAACATCCGGCGATGCAACAAAAAGGGTCTAGATAAAAACAAGAATTTAAGTTTCTAGTAAAAGACAATGCTGCATATAATTTTGGCTTCAAATAGGCCAGACATGCTGACTTCAGGAAGACTAGCCAACCTTATGTGCGTGGCATAACTCAAAGGCCATGGGCACCAGAAAAAAAACTACAGCAGTACTGGTCTTCTCATTTGGGACGCATGACACTTTTGCACTAACCGGAATTCCTCTCTACTTCTAAGTTTCAGCTTCTGATCTTTTTCCTAATGAAACATTCATGGCTTTCTATTAGTTAAAGCAGGATCACCGACCAAAACTTATGGAGAATCCTTCCATTGAAGCGAGAGGAACACAACTGCTGGATAAACACTGAGCTCTTGAATAGTCTTAAATCAGCTTATTTCATTAAAGTTTCAGAAGAACCGAAACCAGGACGATGTCCCTGCACAATTAACCTCTTTACATCTGTTTCAATCATGATATAAAGTTGTATCAGATCCCCATAGACCAAGGTTGGGTATGTGAACATACTGTGCTCCGATGACTACCATCCTCTTATTTATACTCACATCCAATGTAACTCAAAAGCTATATATGAAGTGGACATGAAAAAATGCGAAAAAAAAAGGGCAACGCAAGTGAGGGCAGCTGGTTTACCATAGGTGGGATGACCGAGGCATTGTTATTGAGGGTAGCCACAAGTCTCTCTCGCCCTACACAGAAACAAGGCCCTGTTGTAGATGTCCATTCAGAGCCCTGTCAAGAACCATAATCATTTGAACGATTTGGGACCATTTCCTATAGGTTGGATCATAAATAGAATAAGCCATCACTAATGTTCTGGAGGAACCAACCTTAGAAACAGAACATTAATCCTGCTGCAAATTTTAGGGTATGTTCAGATCACAAGTTGGCATTGCATTCGTGACCCCATTAGAGGTACCCTCTGAACCATTGTCAAACAGGATTCGGATGTGCCACCGATGAAGCCATAGAATTCAGCTATCAAACAGAGTCCAAAACATGCAACTTTGGTCTCCATTGGAAGTTCTTTTTTTCTATCGCAACAGGTTTTAAACATCGGAATCACAGCACAGTAAGACTTCACAATTGTTTCCAACTTCAAAGATCGATACGGCCAAAATAAACCCAAACCTCCAAATTTTGGACTCTATTTGATGAGTGAAGTCTACCGGGTCGATTGATCAAGACCGGCGTATCGCAATCTCACGCTGTGCCAGTCTTAATAGAGTAGAAGTGGCGCAATATTCGTTAAGAGGCGTGCGCCACTTGATGAATTTGACGCTTCTTCTGAATGGCATGCTTCCGAGCCTCGAGTAGCATTTTGCCTGTAAAAAAAAACCCACTGGCACATTTCAAGACTCAGGTGGGCGGGTGTGGCTCTGGCTTGTGCCAACCCTATCTCCTCACCAGATCCACCCAATTCAGCAGAGCTCATCCAAAGTGGCATGCAAAAAAACAAAAGTGGCAAACTATGCGCCTTTTCAAAGCTTTTATGACACTTGTAGTGTAAAAGCTCCGATGAATCGGCCACTGTAGCTTCATCCAGGGGCATGTTTGAATTCTGTTTTGGGGGGTTCAGACAGAATCCACGAACGTGGTCGAAACAGGCTTTGTGATGGTTATAAAAGAAAAGAAATTAAAGACTATCAATTTCATAGGGACATAGCTCCTGATTCATCAAGGTGTTTATGGCAACAATTTTGCGCCTTTTGGGTGCTTTCATGCCAGTTTCGACAAATTGGGTGGAGCTGGAGTGGGATGTGGTGACACTCATTTAATTCATGTCAATTTGTATGGAGGCGCACTCAAGGATCCAGGCCCCTCTGGCTCCAGCATGCCCCACATGAACAATGGTGGTCTTGAATAACAAAATATCCCTTAGGCCCCTAATTAGAAAAGACTCATTTGCAGCGCAGAAATGAATATGTGGCGTCTATAGGTGTAATAAGGTGAGATGTGCTCCCCCTATGCATCCTCCACGCCAAAGTTTCTTTATTGCACTAGTAACACAGTACAGGGAAAGCGGCCAGAGAATAATTATCTCAGATATACCTGCATTTAGCTCCGCTTATGGGCTTTTATACTATCAGTCCCATATGTGTTTTCTAAATGTAACAGATTCTGCTACGAGATAATCCGTTTGGGATCCAGAACAGCACAAATATTACTGTGTAAATTGACAGTAACCGTTTGAGTAGTGCTGGCAATCTCTTTGTCACAGATCACAGGAAAGGTGGAATTTGCATCCGTCGCTGGGTATCATTCAGCAAATCTTAATTAAGTATTTTGCAGCACGCAAACACCTGCCTCCCCTGTCTATTTATTAGATAAAATGGCTGTGAATAGGAGGGATCGTTTCCAGACCAAATAATAAAAGGTGAGGTCAGTCGGAATATTAACCTCTCAGTAATACCGCTCCCACTCTAGTAAGGCTGCATTAAAACGTCCACTCCGGGTGCCTCCTGATTGCGGGGTATGGGCAAATGTAATAATCCACCGCTTTTTCAGCAGCTCATTAAGACTTCATTAATATATGGGCAATGCTTTTGAATTATAAATAAACCGATTAGCACCCTGCGGAGCGCGGTCCGCCGGCTCTCCTCTCACTATCAGAACAATATTGTGCTGCACAATGAGCGGCCTCACCTGGGAAGATAAGCTGCACATGTAGGGCATCCTTGGCCCGGCAAACACAATGCAACCAAAGCTTTACGGTGATGACAATGATGAAAATCAGCTAATCTGCGGACTCGTATCCCAGTTATATGCTGGGCATTCAGGAAGAAAAGGGCGTGATGAAACAAGAAACTTACTATCAAATTAGCTTGTCCATAAATACAAAAGACAAGCCGTTAAGGCTACACGGCGACTTCAGGCGCACCACCAAAATGGGCTTGGTGTCACTAGAAATGTAGTATAGTTCTTCTGATTGGCTATGTTGCTTACCTCATGTACAGTAAAGGCACAGATGATTGGCCTCGGGGAGACCCAAACATCCAAAACCGCAGAGACACCATCACGTGTTTCTCAATGCAGTGATCCAGAACACTGCCCCCATCCCTTATGGGAAATATGCAAATGCATGTAGAATAGCTGCGGAGACACTGCGTTGAGAAACACGTGATGGTGTCTCCGTGGTGTTGGATGCTTGGGTCTCCCCGAGGCCAATCATCTGTGCCTTTACAGCCTTTTTACTAGGCACTGCTCCTAATAGCCAGATTCCTACTCCACACTGATGAGGGGCAAACACCCCGAAACAGCTGTCTGTGGATGGATACCATGCTTGGCATAGGTGGTTTTCCTGTATTGGATGTTTTCCTTTATTGGATGCTGCCCTTCCCGTGGTTGTTCCTTCCCGGGGAAAGGTCTGGCTATTCACTGCTTGCGTTGAGAAACACATGATGGTGTCTCCGCAGCTATTCTACATACCTCATGTACAGGGCATTACAGTAGCTTAGGTATCCATGGTTATGACCACTCCTATAGTGACCGTTAGTTAACTGTTAGTGGTCGTAACCATGGATACCTAAGATACTGCAATGCCCTGCACATGGGTTAAGTGATATAGCAAATCAAAAGAACTATACTACATTTCTAATTGAAGTTATTTGCTATTTCTATTTTTATTATTACACATACTACATATTGAGCTAGGATCTTGGAGATCACACGGCAGATGTTGCAGCCAGAGTCGCTCTGTAGCTCTAACCAAAAATTACTGTCTCATTTTTACTAGATTGTAGTGAACTGAGATGAGGAGCAAAATACCAATCACAGGCGAAAATGGCACCAGTCATGATGGGGGGGGGGGGAAGCAGACTACACTTTCTTAGCCTTGACATCACTTTTATAGAGAACGTATAGTCAGAAAATGAGCTATTGTTTACATCCATCTTTATGATATATACTGTATATATATATATATATCTCTTTATGATATATATATATATATATATATATATATATATATATATATATATATATATATATATATATATATATATATGTATATATATAATATACACACTTTTTGTTTTTCACCACATCACAATGGGTATTTTGGAAAAGAAAAATCAAATTTTAACACTAGCCACTATATACAATTCTTGTCTCCTGCTCCCTGTTTTTTTTTTTTGCAGGAAATCTACATGGAGCTCCTACTCAGTTGTATTGAAGTCTGTACTGAGCATGCTCAGATAATTGCAAAGGTCATTGTGACGGTACGGAGAGGAGGTGAGCTGTGACTTCACCTATTGTGAATGGTGTCTGTTTTATATAGAGATGTTACAGGTCATTATAATTCTGTCTGCGATGATAAAGACTCTTCTGAAAAGTTTTCTGTAAAAACTGCAGTAACAGGTTTTAGTGGTAAGTGTGTGTTTTATTTAATTAATCCCAAATGATGGTCTATCTCTAGGAAATCTAGATTTAATCCTCATTCACAATGAATAGGACAAAGGCCGATTATTCTTCAAGTGAATGGGAATGTGTGACAATTCCCTCCATAACCGAGTGGCCGGGGTGCCGTTGTGCACGACAAGCTCTGAAGGGGATGCAGTGATAAATTGGCTTTCATTCTCTGGACCAGTGAGGCTCCGTGAGGATGAACCCTCACCAATCAGATATGATGCCATCATGGTATGAGATAGGAATAATGCGACTCACTGCTCACTAAAAAAAGTAGGCAAAGTAAGTTTCCATCTACAGAATGGAATGAATAAAACTAAGTAACAGCACGTGCAAAAAAGACTTGGGTATACTAATAAATCACAGACTGCACATGAGTCAACAGTGTGATGCAGCAGCAAAAAAGGCAAACAGTTCTAGGATGTATTAACAGAAGCATAGTCTAGATCACGTGAAGTAATTATCCCCCTCTACTCCTCCTTGGTCAGGCCTCATCTGGAATACTGTGTTCAGTTCTGGGCACCACATTTTAAAAAAGACATTGAAAAACTGGAGCAAGTTCAGAGAAGAGCTACCGGGATGGTGAGCGTACTGCAAAGTATGTCCTACGAAGAATGGATAAAGGATCTGGGAATGTTTAGCTTGCAAAAAAGAAGACTAAGAGGAGACTTAATAGCTGTCTACAAATATCTGAAGGGCCGTCACAGTGTAGACGGAGCATCGTTATTCTCATTTGCACATGGAAACACGAGAAGCAATGGAATGAAACTGAATGGGAGGAGAAACAGATTAGATACATATTAGAAAAAACTTTTTGACAAGGAGGGTGATCAGTGAGTGGAACAGGTGGCCACAAGAGGTGGCGAGTTCTCCTTCAATGGAAGAGGCTGGTTTAGTGAATGGTTTAGTGAAGAGATGGTTTAGTGAATCCAGCATTGAGCATGGGGTTGGACACGATGACCCAGGAAGTCCCTTCCAACTCTAACATTCTAGATTCCTCTAGAGGGTGGATTGCAGTCTCTCGGGAACTGAGTCAATGTGTGACCCCCTTATAGTTCGTGTTATGTCTGTAAACAGAACAGGTGCACATGCAATCCATAGTATCTCTGCCACACATGAGCAGATCACAATTGGATCACCTGAATTATCGTTTTGCCTATGGCCAATGCAAGTCGGCCAGATGTGATATTTTACAGCCGTCCATCTAGTGAACCCCAGGAGTTCCAGCCTCTTAGCCCCCTGGCAAGGCAAGGGTTATTCAACTGTACACGATTCCTGTGTCAGGTATATTAAATATAACACCGCAGCGCTCTGCACATTTCCACGCCAAGCCGCTTGTCACTTTCGCTTCAGTCATTCTGTATTGAGGAAAAATGCAGCGGTGGGAATTTTACAAGGAGCTGCTCAGTTAAATGGACATAAATCACAGGTTTCATTCAAAGCGAATAATCACTGGCCATAAAGAGCTACTTGTCTCTTACTATATATTACCGGAACTTTCCGCCAGCAATAATGCAGCCATTCATGGTGAGGGGGAAACACAGCCAGGCATTAAGGGCTGACATGTAATCCTGTTAGGGGCCTGACGTGCCGAGTGGGGCTGACATTTTTATCATGTGTCTGCTTCAATTTGGGAAACCGAGGAGAGAGGGGAAGAAAATGATTACTGGGCTTCTCTGTACGCGGTTTGGTGCGAATCTTCCTCCTTACGGTGATTGCATGGAAAGGCAGAGGAAAAGATGTACAATGAAGGATGCCTTCTATCAAACCTATGGCTAAGACTTGCCAATTACGGCCATGTTTAATTTTCTATCTTTTTGTTGGGGGTAAGGACTGGTCTTTAGAGCGAACTCTGAACAATCAGAATTAGATCAACCTGTGTTATAATGTCACAAATAGTATGGGACGCTTAAATCGACATATACAAAGCATCTTGAATTTTCACAATTTGGGATATGCGCCGTTGATCTAAGATTTGCAAATATATTGGTGTAAATGGAACGTTTCTTGTATAAAAATCCCAAATTTTTTTGGCACGTTAAAAAGATGGAAAAAGCTTGGAAAAAAATGTGGCTCACCTCCTGGAAAATGTGTCCGAGGGGCCACCCAATTATTGAGATTATACTGGAAAGTGGCTAAAAGAATGAACATTGACATGAAAGGAACTGAATGTTTCAGACACATTCACTGTTCATGTGGATGAGTGAGAGTTTAAAGGACTTGGAAATCCAAATTAGCACATTACTTGGCAACCCGAAATTGTAGTCAGATCCTTATCCTTAATGGAAAGATTACCTTCCCAAAAGGTCGATAATATGCACTTCTGGTCACCAGAAGGATTTCATATCTACAAGTCCATGGTCTATCGGGCCTTACTTAAAGGGAATCTGTCAGCAGGTTTTTACTATGTAATCTGTGGACAGCATGATGTAGGGGTTAAAACACAGAATTCAGCGATGTGTCACTTATGAGGCTGTGAGCTGTTGTTTACTTATAGTGAAGATTTTATCACATTGCTGTGACTGGCTGCTGTGTGAGCACTGGTCCGACTCTGCCCCCTCCTGTGATAAGCAGCTCACTGCCTATAAACAATGTATACACAAATCTTGGTGTGGGCAGGGTTAGCTTTCTCAGCTCTGCTTCATCTTATATGTAAGAACTTACAACTGCTGAACCCAGTAAACAAAGTGATACATCATCGGATTCAGCTTCTGTTTGCCTACATTATGCTGCTCTCAGAAGAGGTAGTATGAATCTGGTGACAGATTCCCTTTAAAGACTAACCATTTTTATTTTATAAATCAATAGTTCTCATGAAAATGAGAAACTTTTTACTGTATCTTATTAGATAGAAATCCTGTTCTTTCTCCTCCTAGACTGATCTTTCATTCTCAAAATTCTCAATTCATGGGTAAAATGTGTCCTCAGTGAAAACAGGCTTTCCCATTACTGAGATAGGAGATGACAGTTGGTGCTCATAAACTTCTATGGATAACTGTAACTGTTGTTTCAGCTTCTAGCTCCTCCTCCACTGAATCTTATAAACATCAACTGCCATCTCCTATCTCAGTAATGGGAAAGTCTATCCTCACTGGATACAGATTATACCCAGGAATTGAGTGTGAAAAATCAGTCTTGAAGGAGAAAAAAGCAGACTGCTCTGATGAGATATATTACAAAGTCTCTCATTTTCACATGTACTATTGAATAAAAATTAAAACGACAGTTAATTTTAAGTTGCATTTGCACTGCATGAGCATTTTGTGATAATCATGTACTCGAAACAGGCTTCCGATCACCTGATAAACGAGCAAAATGATTGTTAGGTGGGATGATCTTTTATACAAAAGCTCATCTTTCTCGGCAGCACATTGTCCTATGTAGATAGGACCTGCGCTGCTGAGAAGAATGGCAGCCTAAGTGCATGATTCATTACAGACATTTTTCATTTGTCTGCCTGTGCGAACTAATAAAAGAAAGCTGATCTCCAAAAAAGTAGCCGGCCGGCAGTGGTTTAATGCCACCAGAGTCAGCCAGTGTAAACAGGCCATAAGAGTAGTTTAAGGACATGCCTAAAGCGGTGACCATGGTTGTGAAAGTTAATACTTGATGTCATCATGTGATTGTTATCATCCACAATATCCCAACAAGCCATTTCTTCCTGCATTTCCAAATCCTCGATGTCCAGCTGTCGTTGAACATTTATTATGCAGTAATCTCTGAAGAAATTGTATTTTTTCTATTGAAATCAATAATTCTTCCGTTTACAATCCCCCTCTTGTTAGACCCTTCCCTGTTTATAACCTACTAGATGGTAGCCCGATTCTAACGCATCGGGTATTCTAGAATATGTATGTAGTTTATTTATGAATATTTTAGAATAATACAGTACATTGAATACACAGGATTCGGCCGGCCGCGACCAATTAGCGAAGCGACTGTGCCTGTCGCTGATTGTTCGCGGCCGGCCATGTAGTATATAACAGTATATAACAGGCCACGTAGTATATTGCACAGCCACGTAGTATATAACACAGCCCATGGAGTATATAGCACAGCCAGGTAGTATATAGCACAGCCCATGGAGTGCATAACAGCCCACATAGCATATAACACAGCCACATAGTTTATAACAGCCCACGTAGCATATAACACAGCTCACGTAGTATATAACAGCCCACGCACGCAGTGTATAATACAGCCCACGTAGTGTATAACACAGCCCACGTAGTGTATAACACAGCCCACGTAGTGTATAACACAGGCCATGTAGTGTATAACACAGGCCACGTAGTGTATAACACAGGCCACGTAGTGTATAGCACAGGCCACGTAGTGTATAGCACAGCCCACGCAGTATATTGCACAGCCCACGTAGTATATTGCACAGCCAACGCAGTACATTGCACAGCCCATGCAGTACATTGCACAGCCCACGCAGTACATTGCACAGCCCATGCAGTACATTGCACAGCCCACGTATTATATTGCACAGCCCACGTATTATATTGCACAGCCCACGTAGTATATTGCACAGCCCACGTATTATATTGCACAGCCCACGTAGTATATAGCACAGTCCACGTAGTATATTGCACAGCCCACGTATTATATTGCAGAGCCCACGTAGTATATTGCATAGCCCACGTAGTATATTGCACAGCCCAAGTAGTATATTGCCCAGCCCACGTATTATATTGCACAGCTCACACAGTATATTGCACAGCCCACAGTTTATAGCACAGCCCACGCAGTATATTGCACAGCCCACGTAGTATATAGCACAGCCCACGTAGTATATTGCACAGCCCACGTAGTATATTGCACAGCCCATGTATTATATTGCACAGCCCACGTAGTATTTTGCACAGCCCACGTATTATATTGCACAGCCCACGTATTATATTGCACAGCCCACGTAGTATATTGCACAGTCCACGTAGTATATTGCACAGCCCACGTAGTGTATTGCACAGCCAACGTAGTATATTGCACAGCCCACGTATTATATTGCACAGCCCATGTATTATATTGCACAGCCCACGTATTATTTTGCACAGCCCACGTAGTATATAGCACAGCCCACGCAGTACACTGCACAGCCCACGTAGTATATTGCACAGCCCACGTAGTATACAGCAACCCACCTATTATATTGCACAGCCCACGTAGTGTATAACACAGCCCACGTAGTGTATAACACAGGCCATGTAGTGTATAACACAGGCCACGTAGTGTATAACACAGGCCACGTAGTGTATAGCACAGCCCACGCAGTATATTGCACAGCCCACGTAGTATATTGCACAGCCAACGCAGTGCATTGCACAGCCCACGCAGTACATTGCACAGCCCACGCAGTACATTGCACAGTCCATGCAGTACATTGCACAGCCCACGTATTATATTGCACAGCCCACGTATTATATTGCACAGCCCACGTAGTATATTGCACAGCCCACGTATTATATTGCACAGCCCACGTAGTATATAGCACAGTCCACGTAGTATATTGCACAGCCCACGTATTATATTGCAGAGCCCACGTAGTATATTGCATAGCCCACGTAGTATATTGCACAGCCCAAGTAGTATATTGCCCAGCCCACGTATTATATTGCACAGCCCACACAGTATATTGCACAGCCCACACAGTTTATAGCACAGCCCAAGCAGTATATTGCACAGCCCACGTAGTATATAGCACAGCCCACGTAGTATATTGCACAGCCCATGTATTATATTGCACAGCCCACGTAGTATATTGCACAGCCCACATATTATATTGCACAGCCCACGTATTATATTGCACAGCCCACGTAGTATATTGCACAGTCCACGTAGTATATTGCACAGCCCACGTAGTGTATTGCACAGCCCACGTAGTATATTGCACAGCCCACGTATTATATTGCACAGCCCATGTATTATATTGCACAGCCCACGTATTATTTTGCACAGCCCACGTAGTATATAGCACAGCCCACGCAGTACACTGCACAGCCCACGTAGTATATTGCACAGCCCACGTAGTATACAGCAACCCACCTATTATATTGCACAGCCCACGTATTATATTGCACAGCCCACATATTATATTGCACAGCCCACGTAGTATATTGCCCAGCCCAAGTAGTATATTGCACAGCCCACATAGTATATTGCACAGCCCACGTAGTATATAGCAATGTGGGCATCATATCCCTGTTAAAAAAAAGAATTAAAATAAAAAATAGTTATACAGTATACTCACCTTCTGTTGGCCCCGGATCCAGGCGAAGCGGTTACCGACGCTCCGGTGACCGCTCCATGCATTGCGGTCTCGCGAGATGATGACGTAGCGGTCTCGCGAGACCGCTACGTCATCATCTCGCGAGACCGCAATGCATGGAGCAGTCACCGGAGCGTCGCGAGGAGCAGGGAAGGCCGGTTCTGGTTCCGAGGGGCCGACGGACGGTGAGTATATAACAATTTTTTATTTTTTTTATTATTGTTAACATAAGATCTTTTAACTATTGATGCCGCATAGGCAGCATCAATAGTTAAAAGTTGGTCACACAAAGTTAATAGCAGCAGTAACGGAGTGCGTTACACCGCGGCATAACGCGGTCCGTTACCGCTGCCATTAACCCTGTGTGGGCGCTGACTGGAGGGGATTATGGAGCGGGCACTGACTGCAGGGAGGAAGGAGCAGCCATTTTGCCACCGGACTGTGGCCGTCGCTGATTGGTCATGGCCGTTTTGCCGCGACCAATCAGCGACTTGGATTTCCATGACAGACAGAGGCCGTGACCAATGAATATCCGTGACAGACAGAAAGAAAGACAGACAGAAAGACGGAAGTGACCCTTAGACAATTATATAGTAGATCTGTGTAAAGAAACAGTGACACTTACGGCATTGTTAAGCATGTAGAAGTGGCAGTAGCCTCTGTTAACACCTTGTTTGTCCTTGTTTGTTTACATTACCTCGACCTTACGTGCCAATAAAGTTCCTGATGTATGATCAGAGGCCAAGACCTGGGTCCTTTCTTGCACAAAATATATTTTAGTGGATGCCATGTGGCTCTTGAAAATTCCAACTTAAAATCTACAGTAAATCTTACTTGGGCTATGTTCATATGTTGCGTTTTTGCTGCATTTTTCAGGAGACACAAAACACCTTGTCCTGTAGTGATAATCTCCTGCTGATAAAACACTGATTGTATTGAAGCAGCAAAACACAACCCAGTAAGTGACACATTGCTGGGATCAGGATCTCTGACCCTACATCATGCTGATCTGCATAGAGAAAATCTGTCAGCAGGTTTTCTTTTTCTAAAGGCTGTGCCCCCATAAGACTTTCTGGGTGGTATGGGGGGCACAAATTTTAGCTTATAATTAAACAGGACAACACAGGTCTGTATGAAAAATTATACAATTATCTTTTTTTATGTGTAATATGTCTCTAGTCTGTGAGGCTAATGCCATTAACTCTTCGATGCAAAGCATGGCAAACATAATTGGAACTTCTAGGCAGCAACGTTGATAAATCTTGGCAGCGTAACTGCAGTGAAATAAATCTAAATCCCCGGAAAGTGAGTGCAGCCACAGTGTATCGAGAACCTCAAATGTTTATTTCATTTCCCGGCTCAGATAAACCCTTTTTTGGAGGCAGATTTACACTCCCTTTCTCTCGGCCTCCTTCGAATCTGATAAAGAAAGTTGTAATCGCGGCACGAGATTTCTTTCCCTGGTAAACATATTTATTTTTTTTTATTTGGGGGCAGTAAATGTTTATGCCGGAATATTTAGTTTTGAGGGTGAAGTATATTGCTGCTTTTCTAGCGGTTTGATCGGAGATCAGAGCGTGTGAAGATGCAATTCTACCCACGCGGTGGCTGAATGGCCTACAGTCACAAAGCGATTCTTGGAGACTCTGCGCGTTGGATTCATTTATTCCAACTATTTGTGGATCCCGCAGCTCATTATTAATAAATGTATCAATCAAACAGCAGCTTTTGCTTAGTGGATTTTACTCCTGTTATTTTATACTAAATTAGCTTTTCTTTATTGAAAAGACCTTTCTGCTCAGATGACAATGGGCTTCAGCTTGTTGTACGAGTTATTGATTTATTTCTGGGTTTTGGGTACCCGTTATTAAAATACCATAATACCCAAACCAATGTAATTTTCTTACATGTTAAAAAAGAACAAATCAGAAGGACTCGTTTACATACCCTCTACATATTCCTTCCTAAACATAAATATCAGCTATAGATTAAACCAAATACATATGATTGGCGACTCACAAAACAATATTCAAGAACAGGAGAAACAAGAGTGAAAAGGTAGCCTGTGTTTTAAACAATCAAATAATTTATTGATTTTTTTTTTTACCTTTTCATTAATTCTCACATAAAACATACTTGGTTGTATCAATTAATGTATAGTAAATGGTTAACAATAACAATGTGACTACATCCCTAGGTACAAACAATGACCTAGGATACACAGAACGGGACAGATAAATTAATTTCAGAAACTAAGAGGTTGTTTGTATATATTGACCTAGCAAAGTAGTGCAGTCAGAATAGTGCAATCAATAGATATAAAACCGCAATATGTTTCCATATGATTCATACAAAATACATGATTAAATATAGGGAGCAATTACCCATAGGTGCAGTGGTCCAGTCTGGATCCCGGTCTTCAAACCCTGACCGCGTTTCGTGTATGATTATTCCCGCTTCCTCAGGGGTGTACAAAGACTTATTGAAAGGTTTGAATCAGGGGCCCCCCAGCTGCCATTACATCAAACCATTGGATTCTTGCATCATGGTGACCCAATGGGGGGTGACCCTTTCGTCTCTTTAACCATTTAGATGTTGTGGTGAACAATGACCATGGCATCTAAAGGATTAAACTAACTCCAACTGCATCAGTTACCAGCGGGTGTCTGCTGTATAAAACAGCTGGCACCCACCAGATATGGTGCAGGATTATGCACCAGCCCGCTCCATACAACTCCTTCCATCTTGTGCCATACATATATGGTGGATTTTAGGAGAAGTGGGTGAATACAGGACATGGCTGTTTGATGTTGCTCCTTCCCCAACTCACGGGCCCCATAATAGCTGCATGATCTGATGGGTTCACCGCTGCTATCAACAGGTCAACAATATCAAAGTCCTGGACAATCCACCTCGAGTTACTTCCACGCTTCCAGATAAACTGCAGATGACAATCACCTGTGACTATATACGAAGTTGATCGACACTCTTATCTTTCATTTTCATCCGACCATAATTGTGAGTGGAAGGAGATGGATGGGAATTTTTATTGCCAACATAACAGATGAGATCAATGACAAACGAGCTTTTAATAATTAAAGTATCCTTGCTGGGCTTGTTCACACAGGGTAATGATCGGGCACGAATGATAATGGCCCCATGTAAAGCGGCACGTAAAGGAGAGGTGCACCCAACTAACGAGGGCAAATCATTAAAATGCACCCGTCACTAGGGCTGCGAATGATGTAAGAAGGTCCCGAGCTGTCATCCATTTATGTACTCGGCTCTCTACAGACGCTGAATGGCCGATCCTGCCCGTGTGCCGGGCCTCTGTGTAGTTCTGTCATTCTAATATGAAAGAGGAAAATTAGGATGAAGCATGTGAGGGGATGTATTTAAATGTCACTCTATTAAGGTGTGCTGTCGTGCATGACACTGCGAGGGATCAGATAAAAATGGAATTTTGATAAAGATGAATATTTTTCACCATAAAACGTGTTATCATCATCCGTCAGCAACGCTGCCTCTAAAGCTGCAATCTATTGGGGCCTCCGGTAGGAGCTATTTAATACAGATGGGCAATATAACCGGCAAACGGCAAGTGTAGAAAGTGACAAGAGTCAATGGATCACACAGAGGATTAATTATCTGTACACATAACCCGCATAATAAACGGGTGTGGATACCGTATATATCTGCTTGTAGAATGCATTGTATACGTTTCTACACTATGTCTCACACTGACTATGCCTCATCTACTTTTTTTTGGAGGTAGATCTGAACATAAAAAAAGTCTTGCTGTAAAAATATACAGAGAAAGTAGGAATGGCTCAACACAAACTGTGAAAAAGTCCTTAAAGGAAAGGGTTATTCCCATCCCCAAGATCCTGTCCCAATGTGTAATAATAATAATAATTATTATTATAATAGCAAATATCTACAGTTAGAAATATAAAATAGTTCTGATTTGCTAGGTCACTTACCCCATGTGCAGGGCATTGCAGTAGCTTAAGTATCCATGGTTATTATAGCCACTAACATAACTTACTGTCACTATAAGAGTGGTTGTAACCATGGATACCTAAGCTATTGCAATGCCCTGTATATTGGGTAGGCAACATAGCAAATCAGTAGAACTATACTACATTTCTAATTCGAGGTATTTGCTAATATTATTATTATTATTATTATTATTACTACATATTGGGATAGGATCTTGGAAATGGGAATACACCTTTAAGCATATAAGGTTTCTGCATCTTGAAAAAAATGTGCCGCAAATACTCAAGTGTAATCTTCTTGTTTCAGAATCAGACAGGACATAGTAAATTATACAAAGTGTGCCTTTATACAGTGTTGTTGCATCTATGCAAAAGTTAATTATTACAAACCTCTTATGGGAACTAATTTTTTTTTACTGTTTCGCTTCCATTTCCAGGATGGTCCATTTTTCACCCATGTGGACAACACCTCATAGAAAACTAGGAATTGTCCATTTTTTTGTGCCCCCTGTTTACTTGAATGAGTCAGTTCACACCAGGACATATTGCCCTTTTTTTTTTTTTTATTAAGCAGACTATGGGACTTACAATTTGAGTAGAGTAAAGGGATTTGCACGACCCTGGTCGAGCGTCCACATCAGTATTATGTGGTCCCCGGACAAGAGCAATGTGTATGTTCGACTACTTGTACCATGTACCTAGGGCCTATTTCGATTAGTAAACCCTAAAATGTCGTTACGTTGTGGCGCAATGCACAATTTACATGATTACATCATGGGGGGGCCTACTGATATAAAAAAAAAAAGGTGTCAGGGATGCAACATGTAGTAGGAGGTTTCCAGGGCTTTGATTTTGGGGCCACAAACTACCAATATCTTTTCGCTAAATTACTATCTTCAGAAAGGGGAAGAAGGTGGACCCAGGAACTGTAGGCTGGTGAGTCTGACTTCTATACCACGAAAGATCTTTGAACAAATTATTAAACAACAGGTATGTAAGTACCTGGATAAGAATGAAGAGATTAACCAGAGTCAGCATGGGTTTGTAACTAATAAATCATGTCAGACTAACTTAATTTCCTTCTATGACAGAATCACTGACTGGGTGGATCAGGGAAATGCTGTAGATATAGTATATCTTGACTTCAGCAAAGCATTTGACAAAGTATCTCACACCATCCTTATTGAAAAAATGACTACGTATGGAATGGACAAGGCAACTGTTAGGTGGATTCATAACTGGCTTAGTGATCGGACCCAAAGAGTGGTCGTAAATGGCTGCACATCCAGTTGGAAGAATGACAAACTAACATATTAACTAATACCTAAAATTAACTTTTTATTAATAGCAATTAAAAGGTCCAGAAGATAAACATATGCCTCTGCCTCAACGCGTTTCCCTGCCATGATGCCAGTTCATCAGGAGGCTAATGAAACAGCCGTTGCCAGTATATACACAGCCCACGGCAGTTAGGACATCCTACTTGCAGGTGCAAGAATGTCCAAAGTGGGGTACCACAGGGTTCTGTCCTGGGCCCTGTATTGTTCAACATTTTTTATAAATTATTTAGATGAAGGAATTGAGGGTACACTGATTAAATTTGCTGATGACACAAAGCTAGGAGGGATAGCTAATACTAGAGAAGATAGAGAGGATTCAAAAAGATATAAATAAACTGGAGCAGTGGGCAGCAACTAACAGAATGGTTTTTAACAAGGAAAAAATGCAAAGTCCTACATCTGGGCAATAAGCATATACAGAATGGGAGGAATAGGGCTAAGCAACAGCACATGTGAAAAAGACTTGGGTATACTAATAGATCATAAACTGAACATGAGTCAACAGTGTGATGCAGCAGCAAAAAAGGCAAATGCAATACTGGGATATATTAACAGAAGCATAGAGTCTAGATCACGTGTAGTCATTATTGCCCTCTACTCCTCTTTGGTCAGACCTCACCTGGAATACTGTGTCCAGTTTTGGGCACCACATTTTAAATAAGACATGAACAAACTGGAGCAAGTTCAGAGAAGAGCAGCCAGAATGGTGACCGGTCTGCAAACCATGTCCTATGAGGAATGGTTGCAGGATTTGGGAATGTTTAGCTTGGAAAAAAGAAGACTGAGAGGGAGGAGACTTAATAGCTGTCTACAAATATCTCAAGGGCTGTCACATTGTAGAAAGATCATCTCTATTCTCATTTGCACAAGAAAAGACTAGAAGCAATGGGATGAAACTGAAAGGGAGGAGACACAGATTTGATACATATTAGAAAAAATTTTTTGACAATGAGGGTGATCAATGAGTGAAGCAAGCGGCCACTAGAGGTGGTGAGTTCTCCTTCAATATAAGTCTTCACACAGAGGCTGGACAGACATCTGTCTGAGATGGTTTAGTGAATCCTGCTTTGAGCAGGGGGTTGGACCAGATGACCCAGGAGGTCCCATCCAACTCTACCATTCTATGATTCTATGATTTAACTCTTCCAGAGAAAATAATGTGCCTGTGTGTTGTTGGAAAGACATGGAGTGCGCCCAGGTAAAAACCAATGATGTGTGAATAAGGTCTAGCAAGGTCTATATACCGCTTATACAGAGAGGTATACATTATTAGATTATCAGCTGCTGTACACTTACTTTTTTGGACATTTTTTCAAATGTACATTATATTGTTATGCAGCAGCATATCCCTCCTCCCCCCCCATCGATTACCTATACACCAATGAAGCAGTGTTCCTGTAAGATGCTCTTTCTCCCTTCTTTTTCGCCAGTCTGCCAAGCAGTACAGTAAACGGCCGGCTGTTTAATTTGTACGGTTTTATGATACTTTGATAACAGACAATTTCATTAACTCCTGTGATGTCTCCAGTGCTTCTGGCACCTTGGAAACACGCGCCATGCCAAGAAAGTTATTTATACCCTTTAGTTGGCTGCTCATTAGAAGGAGACAATTTACGAGCACAAACTGATCCGTTTAGAACATGTAGTTTTGTCTTAATTTCAATCTGTATGATTTATAGGCGGAGGACGGGGGACGTCTGCTGTGATATTGGAGTTTCGCTGAACCCCCCACGTTGTTGCAGGCTATTAGAATAGGGACTTTGTAATTCCAAAATTAAGTAGTTTGTTTGCAGGAAGGAAGGACGTTAACGTCGTCTCATATTGCAACACGTCCGATGGAGAAGAGCCAAAAATCTACAGGTTTGTGTCTCGTTATCTGTGGCTGGAATAAAATCCTGGTAATCCAATTAGTGGGGTATCGGAAGGGTATAGCGCACTTGGATAATATACACAAAAGGAAAAGCAAAGTGGATTTTAGGCGTACACTAAAAACCCCTCTCTACAGAAAATTATGAACAGCTACATAAATCGCGACTCTTCCTCTTCAGACGGACTCATTAAAGTGATACTGGGTCTCTGGGTGGCCATAATTCTGCAGGCTGATGCTGCGGAATCACCCCGGTGCTGAGCTGCTTCTTCACCTGCCCCCTGCCTCTAATATACACCCCCCCTTTCTCAGTCATGCCGCAGCCGCCTGACCTTTAAACTGATGCTAGTTTGCTCTCATGGCTGAAGTGGGAGTTAGAGACCCATAAAACCGCTTCCTCCCTCATTTTGGAGCAGTTGTAATGGCGCGGCTAACCTTTTGTAATGGCCTTGTGCGAGATGGGGAGGCAGCTAAAACAAACTGTATTTAACCCGTCTGCTGCCAGGGAACAACATCTTATGCTGAAATGATGGCACTGAATGCAAGATGATAAAAAAAATAATAAAAAGGGTGCAGAATTTATGTCAGGTTGTGATACCATACCGATTACGGTTTTGTCTTGCATCTCTCCAATATGGCTCAGTCTGCTTTACTGGAGATGGAGAAGTCATGGAAGTGCTACAATTACGTATTAGTCAATGAATATGGGATGTTATATATATATATATATATATATATATATATATATATACACACATCTTGATTTATTCAGTATGGAGTATGAGCTATATGCAGAAATCCATGCACTTACAGATCTCGGCTGCTATCAGGAGTTCTGTTGCTCTAAATGCAGAAATCATCAAGATCCGCTGTTGGCAGCTCTTTTGCAATTGCTGACCAATGACATCCCAAGTCCGGAGACGCTGCAGGCCATGGCAGCATGTTTTAGGCCACACAGGCTGCTCACAGTAGCACAAGTAACATATGGTATAGCACCAAAGGGACAATTACGATAAATGGCTGCACCACTGGTCCCGTTGTTGATTTATTCAGTACTGCAACTGAAATGAGATGTCACATACCGAGTCTAAGGCATCCGACAATGTCTACACAAACCAAGAGAAGGTTTTTTACGACCTTGGGCTACGAGCCAGACAGTCAGATATTCTACTGACCTCACGTCACTGTTCAGAAAAGACTATCCTCCCTTTTTCCCCTTTCCTCTTTTTCCCACTATCCTGTCTAATGATGTATTATTATCCTTCATATAGTTTCATATAGTTTATATGGTATTTTTTGTCATACTCCAATAATATTATATATGTTGAATTTCAACTCATGTTATATCGTCGTATATAACCTGTTCCACTACCGTGATATTGTAAAATTTCACCAAATAAAAAATTAATGAAAAAGAAAAGGCTATGATGGTGCAGAGCATAACGGCAATGGAGGCAGGAATGTCCTCTTCATCGATGTGTCAAACTTCTGCCTTGGGTGCAATGATAACTGGATATTGGTCTGGAGAACACATGGGCAACACCATGAAGAGGCCTTTACTAGGTAACATCACATGAGTCCTACTCCTGGGCTTATTTTGTGGGATGACAACGTATGGTTGCTGGACCCTTCTAGTCTTCATTTCATGTGACTTAACATCTCAGTGTTACATTGATTTGGTCATGGAACCAGTGGTGCGGCCATTTCTCTAAAATGTCCCAGCTTAATGTTCATTGTCAAGAGTCTTTGAACATGGCTTGGGTATTAGGTAACATTCACACATTCACAAAATTAGAATATCATCAAAAAGCTAATTTATTTCAGTTCTTCAATACAAACAGTAAAACTCATATATTATATAGAGTCATTACTAACAGAGTGATCTATTTCAAGTGTTTATTTCTGTTAATGTTGATGATTATGGCTTACAGCTAATGAAAACCCAAAAGTCATTATCTCAGTAAATTAGAATAATTAACAAACACCTGCAAAGGCTTCCTAAGCATTTAAAAAGGTCCCTTAGTCTGTTCAGTAGGCTCCACAATCATGGGGAAGACTGCTGACTTGACAGATGTCCAGGAGGCAGTCACTGACACACTCCACCAGGAGCATAAGCCACAAAAGGTCATTGCTAAAGAAGCTGGCTGTTCACAGAGTGCTGTATCCAAGCATATTAACGGTAAGTTGAGTGGAAGGAAAAAGTGTGGTAGAAAAAGGTGCACAAGCAACAGGGATAACCGCAGCCTTGAAAGGATTGTTAAGAAAAGGCCATTAAAAAATTGGGGGGACATTCACAAGGAGTGGACTGTTGCTGGAATCATTGCTTCAAGAGCCACCACACACAGAGGTATCCAGGACATGGGCTACAAGTGTCACATTCCTTGTGTCAAGCCACTCATGACCAATAGAAGCCAGAAGCATCTTACCTGGGCCAAGGAGAAAAAGAACTGGACTGTTGTCAGTGGTCCAAGGTGTTTTCAGATGAAAGTAAATTTTGCCTTTCATTTGGAAATCAAGATCCCAGAGTCTGGAGGAAGAGTGGAGAGGCCACAATCCAAGCTGCTGGAGGTCTAGTGTGAAGTTTCCACAAACAGCGATGGTTTGGGGAGCCATGTCATCTGCTGGTGTAGGTCCACTGTGTTTTATCAAGACCAAAGTCAGTGCAGCCGTCTACCAGGACATTTTAGAGCACTTCATGCTTCCCTCTGCCGACAATCTTTTTGGAGATGGAAATGTCATTCTCCAGCAGGACTTGGCACCTGTCCACACTGCCAAAAGTACCAATACCTGATTTACAAACAACAATATCCCTGTGCTTGATTGGCAGCAAACTCGCCTGACCTTAACCCCATAGAGAATCTGTGGAGTATTGTCAAGAGGAAGATGAGACACCAGAACCAATAATGCAGAAGAGCTGAAGGCTGCTATCAACGTAACCTGGGCTTCCATAACCCCTCAGCAGTGCCACAGGCTGATCGCCTCCATGCCACGCCGCATTGATGCAGTAATTGGTGCCAAAGGAGCCCCAACCAAGTATTTAGAGCATTTACTGAACATACATTTCAGTAAGCCAACATTTTAGATTTTAAAATAATTTTTCAAGCTGGTGTTATAAAGTATTCTAATTTACTGAGATAATTACTTTGGGGTTTTCATTGGCTGTAAGCCATAATCATCAACATTAACAGAAATAAACACTTGAAATAGATCACTCTGTTTGTAATAACTATATAATATATGAGTTTCACTTTTTGTATTGAAGAAATTACTGTAAATAAATTAACTTTTCGATGATATTCTTATTTTGTGAGAAGCACCTGTAAATCAACACCTTTTCTTACAAATGAAATGCCTTGGTCTCTGGTTACTATTCCTGGTAATGTAATCATAAATTGACAAATAAGTTTTACTATTCTCTTTAAGATAGTTTCAAATGTCCGAGATTCACGGTCCGAGTACAAACTTAATGTACTGACTGACCCAAATGCAACAGCATCATATATACCAAAGGTTTTTGAGCTAACCCTCAGGCTGGTCCAGATATGGTGGTCTGTAATTGCACCTTGAATGTTGGAGGAGTTAAACCGACCTCATCTGCAGAGTGTGTCCCTACAATAGCACAGTTAAAGGGGGTGCGACACCCATTTGGAAGTTCTCGCATTGTGCTGGAACACAGCAGCTCCATCATTTCTCTAGTGGTCATGGCCGGGTACTGCAGATCCACCCCTTATTCAGGTGAATAGGCAATGGATCTCTAGTACCTTGCCACGGCCACTATAGTTTTAACTGGTAACAGCTGACGGGCGGTGGTGTTGCGTATCATACCTCCACCAATCAGATATTGATACGAGCGGTGGTGTTGAGTGTCATACCTTCACCAATCAGATATTGATACGGGCGGTGGTGTTGGATGTCATACCTCCACCAGATATTGATAGGGGCGGTGGTGTTGGGTGTGGGTGTCATACCTCCACCAATCAGATATTGATAGGGGTGGTGATGTTGGGTGTCATAACTCTACCAATCAGATATTGATACGGGCGGTGGTGTTGGGTGTCATACCTCCACCAATCAGATATTGATACGGGCGGTGGTGTTGAGTGTCATACCTCCACCAATCAGATATTGATACAGGCAGTGATGTTGGGTGTCATACCTCCACCAATCAGATATTGATACGGGCGGTGGTGTTGAGTGTCATACCTCCACCAATCAGATATTGATACAGGCAGTGATGTCGGGTGTCATACCTCCACCAATCAGATATTGATAAGGGCGGTGGTGTTGGGTGTCATACCTCCAGCAATCAGATCAATCAGATATTGATACGGGCGGTGGTGTTGAGTCTCATACCTCCACCAATCAGATATTGATACAGGCAGTGATGTTAGGTGTCATACCTCCACCAATCAGATATTGATAAGGGCTGTGGTGTTGGGTGTCATACCTCCACCAATCAGATATTGATACGGGCGGTGGTGTTGGGTGTCATACCTCCACCAATCAGATATTGATACGGGCGGTGGTGTTGAGTGTCATACCTCCACCAATCAGATATTGATACGGGCAGTGATGTTGAGTGTCATACCTCCACCAATCAGATATTGATACGGGCGGTGATGTTGAGTGTCATACCTCCACCAATCAGATATTGATACGGGCGGTGGTGTTGGGTGTCATACCTCCACCAATCAGATATTGATACGGGCGGTGGTGTTGGGTGTCATACCTCCACCAATCAGATATTGATACGGGCGGTGGTGTTGGGTGTCATACCTCCACCAATCAGATATTGATACGGGCGGTGGTGTTGGGTGTCATACCTTCACCAATCAGATACTGATAGCCTATCTTAAGCTGGCCATACACATTATCGTTTGTCAGACAGCCATCTCAGCCGACTCCCCACAGGAGCGCTCGTTCAGCCTTTTGTGTTCTCTATTAGAAAGCCGCCGACTGACAGCTTATCTCAGGGAGAACAATGCGATCTGCAATCTGAAATCGGACATGCCTGACTGACATCTCTCCGAACCATCAGTTGACTGGCATCCCCATACACAATAGACCATTAGCCAAAACAGTCAATATTGGCATGTTTGACCGACATAAGTATAATATTGCTAGCTTAACGATAGGCTATAAATAAAGTAGTGGCCAACTTCTTTACCAGTGACTGGACACTGGTGGAGAGTATGGGGCATGTCCGTTATCATGGGGAATGCCAACACAAAGTTATCCATTTATTCACATTTCAAGAAGAATAAGGAAGGCACAAGGCAGAGAAAAGATGCTCCAGAATTGTTACTTTAAGAGAGAATGCAAGCTGTCAGAATATAGACAAGTCTTTTTTTAAAAAAATGGGGTTGTTCTTTACTCCGGATGGAAGGTATTTCCATATTTTTCCCAGGTAGCATTGCATGAAGACTCATGTGCCTTAGTACCAGTTAGTACCAGTTTTTCTGAACGGAAAACAGCACTATAATCTGGAAGAAAAAAAATTACTTGAAAATGGCCTACACTGGCGAGTCATCCTCCTGTCTCTTACATAGAATGAGATTATACAGAAGGCAGACAGATGTCTAATAACACCCATCACATTTGCAACATAAAAGAATCCTATTTTATATAAGCCTGAATAATGCCAATAAAAGTTTGTGTCTGGAGGGTGGGGGAGAAGGGGACACTTTCCTAATCCCAAGATGCCGGCCGGCGTCCCATATTTCTCCATGGTGCAACAAAGAATTTAATAGCCTATAACTTATTACAAGATTTTAACCATAAAGCCATCCATTTTTCCCTAACATAAAGCTAATCCCTTAACATATATTGTCTCCCAGTGGAAATAAAGGAAGGAAAGAAGATTCGCTTCACACTGGCATTGATAACGCAGAAAACTGCTTATCAACTCTGCCAGGAAGAAATATATCCGCTTTCAAGTCTAATTTCATTTCTAATTTATGTTTACAATATTCCTCGTGTTTATTTTCTCTTCCGACGTGCAGTCTGTTATATACACTTGGTTTGTTAACGCTGACACATCGGGGAAAGTGCCCCCGGGGAGTTCTGCTTTTCACACGTAAAGTAATTAACGGGTCGTTAACACATTAACTGATTTGCATTCGACATCAGCTAAGTTAGTATAGCAATAATTACCTTATTGTATCAGCGCCACCTGCTCTTTTCCGATTGGTTTGTGTATTTGTATCGATACAATCTGAACACGTGATTGCTACATACTCCAGTAACTGCGATCCACTAATTACCTCCTTTTTTATTGTTCCCACTTTGCATCATCGAACCTCTGATTACAAAAGGTTAGCAGTCCTTCTGTACCATACCACCAATATGACTTATCCAGACTCATGATTTTATATATACATTGCTCAAAAAAATAAAGGGAACACTATAGTACCACATCCTAGCTATCACTGAATGACAAATCCCTGAATATTCCAGGTGCAAATCTTTATTCATTACATAGTGGAATGTGTTTAGAACAATAAAACATAAAAATGATCAATGTAAATCAAAATGAATATCCCATGGAGGTCTGGATTTGGAATGATACTCAAAATCAAAGTGGAAAATCAAATTACAGGCTGATCCAACTTTAGTGGAAATGCCATAAGACAAGGAAATGATGCTCAGTAGTGTGTGTGGCCTCCATGTGCCTGCATGACATCCATGTAGCTCCTGATGAGGCAGAAGATTTCTCCTGAGGGATCTCTTCCCAGAACAGTCATCTCCTGGACAGTATGTGGTGCAACATGGTGTTGGTGGATGTAACGAGAAATAATGTCCCAGATGTGCTTGATTGGATTCAGGTCTGGGGAACGGGCGGGCCTGTCCATAGCATCAATGATTTCATCATGCAGGAACTGCTGACACTATTCAGCCACATGAAGCCTAGCATTGTCATGCCCCAGAAGGAACCCAGGGCCCACTGCAACTGCATATGGTCCCATAATGAGTCTGAGGACCTCATCCCGGTACTTAATGGAAGTCAGGCTACCTCTGGCAAGCACATGGAGGGCTGTGCGACCCTCCAAAGAAATGCCACCCCACACCATTACTGACCCACTGCCAAACCGATCATTCTGGAGGATATTGCAGACAGCATAATATTCTCCACGGCGTCTCCAGACTCTGTCACGTCTGTCACATGTGCTCAGCGTGAACCTGCTCTCATCCGTGAAGAGCACAGGGCGCCAATGTCGAATCTGGCCATCTTCGTGTTCTCTGGCAAATGCCAATCGCCCTGTACAGTGTAGGCTGTAAGCACAACACCTACTTGAGGACATCAGGCCCTCAAACCACCTTCATGCAGTCTGTATTTGACAGTCTGAGCAGACACAAGGATGTTATTGGCCTGCTGGAGGTCATTTTGTAGGACTCTGGCACTGCTCCTCCTGTTGCTCCTTGCACAAAAGAGATAACGGTCCTGCTGCTGGGTTGTTGCCCTCCTACAGCCCCCTCCATGTCTCCTGGTGTACTGGCCTGTCTCCTGGTATCTGCTCCATGCTCTGGACACTGTGCTGACAGACACAGCTACCCTTCTTGCCACAGCTCACACTGATGCGCCATCCAAGATGAGCTGCACTACCTGAGCAACTTCTGTGGGTTATAGACATCGCCTCATGCTACTTTACCTCTAAGGGGGAGAGCAATGACAAAATGCAAAAGTGACCAAAACAACTGCCAAAAAGAATGAGAACAGAGAAATGGTCTGTGGTCACCTGCTGCAGAACCACTCCTTTATAGGGGTTGTCTGGCTAATTGCCTATCATTTCTACCTGTTGCCTGTTACATTGGCACGACAGCAGGTGAAATTGATTCACAATCAGTGTTGCTTCATAACTGGACAGGTTGATTTCACCGAAATGTGACTGATTTGGAGTTACATTGTGTTAAGTGTTCCCTTTATTTTGTTGAGCAGTGTATGTATACCCTCTTACACCATACTGGTTGGTTTTATTTTTAGTTGTCACAGTTTTCACAAAAGGAAGTCATATTCAAACTAGACGTGCATGGCATCGCTCAATTCACTTATATCCGACAAGTCTAGTAGGAATGTGGCCAGAAGTATGCACATTGACCCCTTGGTATCGCCGCCATCAACAGATAAGCCTCACAGCATGCACTGTGCACCATGCGAGGATTTTCAATCATAGAGTGACTGCAGACTTAAATAAAAAACCAGGACAACCCCTTTAAAAGAATTATTGCAATTTAGTTTTACCCTAAAAAATAATTTAAAAGGTATCATCAGAAGATAACTTTCTGTTTAAATCAGGTTTTTGTGTTACAAGTATTTTTTAAAAAGTTTGGCTATTTTTTTTTCATATCTCGGCCTTTATTGGGGAAAAAAAATCTAAATTAGTAACCCTGCAATTTAAAGACCAGACACCGAGACTATTTTAGAGTTTTCAGGAGTTTCCTTATCAGAGGCAGAATTATAGTGACAGATAATAGGTGATATCACAGCTGACCCATTTAACACACAAAAAAAATAAAAATAAACAACATGTCATTTTCTGATGGTAGTTTCCCTTTAAAGATAATTTGATGGGGGTTTACTCAAGTAAGTTGTTCAGGAGCACTCCTCTTCCCTGCTTTCCGTCTTCAGGCCGATGGCACGGTCACTCTGCTCTCCCATGCTGCAAGCAGAAGCAACTGAAGCTGACCAGGTCCAGCGTTCCAGCCAGCTTCGGAGCATGATCGCACGCTTCTAGCTCTTCGGAGTACAGCTTTCAAGCGTGCTATCCTGACTAGGAAACTGACCACCTCTGATGGAGATGGCCGGTATCCTAGGAAACGAGTGGTAACCTATAGATGTTAAAATGACTCCGGTCCAGAGAACAGAGAGGATTTTTAATATAAAGGTAAACTGCAAAGTTCTTTATATTTAGAAGCACTTTGCCATTTTTATACATCTAACAAAATAAGAAGTCCTTTAAGACCCTATACACATTACAAAAAAGTCCACTGAACTGATTTTTTTGCAGAATCAGACGATGACCCTCTATTGTTTATGAGGGCAGATGATGAACCTCTAAAATGCAAGCAGATAATGACACACTATTGTTTATGGGGCAGATTATGGCCCTATAATTTTTAATGGGGGCAGATGATGACCCTCAAAAAACGTTTAGGGGCAGTTAATTACCTGCTATTGTTTATGGGGGCAGATGATGACCCTCCAATGTTTATGGGGGCAGAATATGAACCTCAAAAATGTATGAGGGCAATAAATTACCCTTTATTGTTTATGGGGGTAGATGATGGCCTTCTAATGTTTATGAGGGCAGATGATGAACCTCTAAAATGCAAGCAGATAATGACACACTATTGTATATGGGGGCAGATGATGACGTAATGTTTATGAGGGCAGAAGAACCTCAAAAATGTATGGGGCAGTTAATTACCTGTTATTGTTTTTGGGGCTGATGATGACCCTCTAATGTTTAGGGGGCAGGTGATAAACATTAGAGGGTCATCATCTGCCCACATAAACATTAGAGGGTCATGGGGGCAGACGATGTGATGAACCTCTAAAATTTATGGTGGCACATACAGTAATGATGGGGGCAGATTATAATCGTCTATTGTTTATGGGAGCAGATGATGACCCTCCAATGTTTATGGGGGAAGAATATGAACCTCAAAAATGTATGAGGGCAATAAATGACCCTTTATTGTTTATAGGGGCAGATTATGACCCTCTATTGTCTATCGGGCAGATGATGACCCTCTATTATTTATGAGGGCAGATGATGAACCGCTAAAATACAAGCAGATAATGACACACTACTGTTTATGGGAGCAGATGATGACCCTCCAATGTTTATGAGGGCAGATGATGAACCTCAAAAATGTATGGGGGCAGTTAATTACCCGTTATTGTTTATAGAGGCAGATGAAGACCCTCTAATGTTTACGGGGTCAGGTGATAAACATTAGAGGGTCATCACCTGCCGCCATAAGCATTAGAGGGTCATCATCTGCTCCCATAAACAATAGAGGGTCATCATCTGCTCCCATAAACATTAGAGGGTCATGAGGGCAGATGTGATGAACGTCTAAAATTTATGCTGGCAGACAATGACCCGCTATTGTTTAGGGGGGCAGATGATGAACCTCTAAAATGCAAGAAGATAATGACACACTATTGTTTATGGGGGCAGATTATAACCCTCTATTGTTTACGGGAGCAGATGATTACCATTCTAATGTTTATGAGGGCAGGTGATGACAAAGGAGATAAGGATTGGGCAGTCTGGATTAAGATGCCTAATCCATTTTTGTTATACCAGATTAATTTTGGTGTAAATTCATGAGCGAAGCATATACTCACAAAATTGTAAGTTAGAAAAGGACATAAAACCAATGGGATAGGTCTGTCTCTCTGAAACCTGGATATGAGTGAAGGATTTATCTGTCAAACCTCACTGGTGATACCCTTCTGCAGAAACAAAGAGGACAGCATACAGATAGGCAGTGCCCTTTACAATCCACATACCTCATTGTGAATCAGTGGTGGGTGGTGTAGTGAAATAAGCTCACCTTGGATACTGGAGAACTGATGAATGGTGGTGACCTTTTTTTTTTAGGAATGAGAGAAAATAATTTATGATTTTGGCCCTATTAGGCAGAAACTCACATTTACCCGTCCACTGTCAGAGGAGCAATAAAAGTGGTGCAGTAACTTCTGAGATTTTGTATGTAAAGTGAAGCTATCATCAGAAAATAACCTATCGTTTAAAACAGGGTTTTGTGCTAACTGCATCTTTTACCCTTTTTTTAACATATCATATTTAAAAAAAAAAAATAGAAAAATAAAATGTGGCAATTTTCACATTTAGCTAATGGGATTTATGTTTTTTTTACAATAAGCTCTTGGTTTTTTTTCTCAAAAAAACAAAACATGCACATTAGCAGCAAAAGGCCGACTCTGACTATCTATTGTTTTGAAGTGTCTAAAGAGCGTGTGCAAAGGTCATTGTGTAAGGAGAGGGAGCAGGGTCAGCTGTGACATCGCTTATCGTGATTGGTGGATCCTGTGTGATTGAACCTGTGTTACCTGTCATTGTAATCCTGCCTCTGATGATGAGGAGCCTGCTGACTGATGACGTCAGATAAGAGGCGGTCCTCATAGCTCCTGTCTAGCGGCCACAGATGACAGGACTTGTCCGATGGAATGGATTGTGAGAATAGATTCGCACCAACTATAGTGATCAATGATCCTGTGGGTATGTGATGAGACAGAAAAGAGAAAGATACCCAGATACGTACAGAGAGAGATAGAATTTGTGCTTTTAAAGAAAGCTTTGTTCTCGTGTGATGAGTATTTGAGCCGGACGACCACATCTTATAATACTCTTCTATAGCACGTAAGTGGCTGTCAGGATACAATGGCTGTCTGGATCCTGCCGTATTGGCCTTAAAGCAGAATTGAAACTTATTGTGCCATCTGCTCCTCGTCCATGTATCCTAGGGTCTTGTGTCCTCTCCAGCATTCCATTGGCATTACAAGGCATTGGCCTGATTTTGGTAATTGAGGAGGCATAGTGAGCAGAGATGGGTGGGGGGGTGCAGTTCATAACGATTTTCAAGGTAATTCGTTATTCAGACCCCGAGAGAAACATGCAAATCTACTACTGAGCAACTACTTATTAAATGCCCCAGGCCCATACTCTACACGGAGCGCTGCCCTGGTCTTTGGAGAACATGCTAATTAGATGGACAGAGATGCCGAATATCGAAAACCAGGTCAAGCAGCAGAAATCCTTCAGGAGGGGTCTGGATGCTACCCTCCTCAAAAATAAAACAGGACAGAATAAATTATCTGTGTCCTGCGGAATTGAAATTGACGTAACGGTTAAAGTTTAGAGCTTAACTTGATTGCCGTGGACTTTTGATATAATACTATGAATAAAACATTACGTGAAATCCCAATCTGAAATTAAACTTGCCCTGGGTTATATCTGTCTTTGCTATCTGCATAGAAGATGAGGCTGTTTTGTAAATTAAAGCTAATATTCTGCACTCTGAGAACGGGATGTGGGAGTTTATATCCATGGCACCGCTTGCCCCTCTGCCGTTAAATCTTTTTATCAGATGTTTTCCTGGTATTCTTTTTTTTTTATCTGCTGTTTGAGAAAAGGGATCTGGTTTAGAAGCTAATAAAATGGCTTGGATTACGAGGCCAGGAAAAGTGTGCATTTAGTCTGGGGTCTAATCTTCTGCCAAGAGAAAGGGATTGTTGAATTACCCAATAATGATAAATTGTACAATGGGAAGAAATGAGAGATGCATTAATGCATATGCGCCAACTGGCCGCATTTTCATGTTAGGAGCCCATAAACGTTAACACAAAGGGACAGAGCTTATGATAATCTCTACATAATCTGTACAAAATATTATCTGTACGTAAAGATTAGTTTACTTCAAATATTCGTATATTAATCAATGTGCCTTTAAGAAATATACTAAAGCCAGTCAGTGAAAGGTCAGATAGGGTTGATCTCTCTGCTGTTTATGTTCTTTACCTTGTACAAATCTTCTGCTTCTTGTTTAGGAAGCAGGCAGCATATTGTCTAATTTATTCTGCATTTGTGGTTTGTTTTTACTCACTCTGGGATCTCTTTCTATTTCAGCACACTGTCCCTTCTGTAGGTAATTTCGACTCTGCTCTGCCCGGTTCTTTAGAAGGAATGTGAAGCGCTCAACGGCATTTCAGGCAACATAGGTCCGAGTTGCCATTGTCTAGTCTGTGGTTAGGGCAATCGCAGCTCAGGCAGAAACCACTATGGACTACGGGGGGTCAGGAGCTTTAGATTCTACAGGATTCGGCAGGGTCAGTTGCAGTTTTTAGTGCGTTACCTATTTTCCCAAGTGAGTTGCTACAATATCACAACACTTTGGTGTACAAGGACCGACCAGCGGCACAATAAGACCATCAATTGGTAAACTTTTACTGATTGGCGGTAGGTATATTATCAGCTGGGCCGTTGGTTGGCAGCTTTGTGGCATCTGAAAAGATCACCTCCTCCATTGTTTGAGCAGCAGACATGTTTACACGGACTGTCGGTCTGGAATGGACATTCGTCCGCCTGATCATCAGCTCATCTAAAAATGGCCTTAAAAAAGTAGCAGGCTGACTGATGATTATCAGTTACCTCTGAAGAAGGCTCATCTTCAGATTAGGCAGATTAAATCCAACAGGTCTTATCCTTGTTCTCCAACATCTGTCGTCTGAAAGAGACTCGAGACACTCCCATACATATTTGACAAAATTGTCAGGTTGGGTCAAGGCTAATATGTATGACCATTTTCTGCAGGCATCTGTGGTCTCGTTAAAGTCTAATGACAGTGGTACTTTAACTCGTTATAGCCCCTGCATCGGGATGACCTGATAGGACAATTTCATTACTGAAACTAGTTGTAGGTCCTAGTGCAATATAAAATGATACCTGTGCCAAATAACCGGATGTGCTTACGCTGAGAAATCAAGCTTTGAAACCACAGGTAAATCGGATTGGACAGGGGGGTGATGACTGACCCGCCCCTAATGCACTTCCAGGCTAATTTGCATATAGTTTCAATGCTTGATTTCTCATCACCGGACATCAGATTACTACAACATGGGTATCATTTTTATTGTTGTACCTATACAGAAGTACTGTTAGTTTTAGTAAGAAAATAGTCCCGACAGATTTCCTAATAGGTAAAACACAAACATATATTTTTTCCATTTAAAAAAAAAAATTTCAAATTTTTTCCATCTTTGTGTCCGCCAAACATCAGAACAAATCCTTTAAAGCAGATACAATTGTTATGCAATTAACACATATAGGAAGATATTAGGTTAAAAGTGATTTTTATCATTCGCCAACCATTCTGCACCTGATTTCACTTTCTCATCTCCCCATGAAATAAAACAGTTAATGCGTTAATTACAGTAATTAAGTGTTGCCAATTTAATTACAGCTGAGAGCATTAACGGCGGTAACATTTGGTGGGAGCGCAGAATGAGAACCATCCGCGTACGGCCTCCGCACACAGGCACCTAACGGGCACCTCCTACGCCCCCCACCTCATCCCCACACGCTCCTGAACTGACACTACAGTGATAGGTTCACACTGCAAAACTTGTCAGGCTTCAAGCAGGAGGCAGCTAATTAGCTGCTAGGTTAATGAGTGTGATGGCTCTTGACAGCGTTTTGTTACAGCTCGTGCTGTATTTAAACAATAAATGATTGCTTAAGTGTGGCGGAGACAGGGCGATCATAACAACGCCTCGATTTTGGAAAGTCTGTAGAGGATCTAAAACATTAAGAATGACACAGGTCATATGTCACCAGAATGTGGGAGGTAGAATCGTATTCCATATTTACCCTTGGCCTAGGGCAACTCATAAAGTCCCATGGCTTCCAGTACCACCTGTATGCGGACGACACTCAGATCTACCTCTCTGGCTCAGATGTCGCCTCTCTTCTGTCCAGAATCCCGGAGTGTCTGTCAGCCATATCCTCCTTCTTCACCTCTCGCTTCCTAAAACTCAATGTAGACAAAACCGAACTCATCATCTTTCCCCCATCTCACGTATCCCCCCTACCTGATCTATCTATTATGGTAAACGGCATCCGCTGAAATCCGCTGCCTCGGGGTAACTCTCGACTCTGCCTTGTCCTTCAAACCGCACGTTCAAACTCTTGCCACTTCCTGTCGCCTCCAACTCAAAAATATTGCCAGAATCCGTCCCTTCCTCACCCCACAATCTACTAAGACTCTTGTGCATGCCCTTATCATCTCCCGCCTCGACTACTGCAACACCCTCCTCTGTGGCCTCCCCGATAACTCTCTTGCACCACTCCAGTCTGTTCTCAACTCTGCTGCCCGGCTAATCCACCTCTCTCCTCGCTACTCCCCTGCTTCTCCCCTTTGCAAATCCCTCCACTGGCTCCCAATTCCCCAACGAATCCAGTTCAAACTACTAACACTGATCTACAAAGCCATCCACAACCTGTCCCCTCCCTATATGTCTGAACTAATCTCCCAATACCTTCCCTCATGTAATCTCCGATCCTCCCAAGACCTCCTCCTACTCTCCTCCACACTTATTCGTTCCTCCCACAACCGCCTCCAAGATTTCTCCCGAGAATCCCCCATCCTCTGGAATTCCATGCCTCAACACGTCCGACTATCCACCACCCTCGGATCCTTCAGACGGAACCTGAAAACCCATCTCTTCTAGAAAGCCTACAGCCTGCAATAACCATTCTGCCTCCTCGCCATCGCTAGAGCAGCCGCCTCACCACCGCCAGAGCTGCTGCACCTTCGACCTTCGGTCTCTTCCCCACTATCCCATAGAATGTAAGTCCGCAAGGACAGGGTCCTCTCTCCCCTCTGTACCAGTCTGTAACTGTAAACTTGTTTACTGTAAACGATATTTATAACCCTGTATGTAACCCCTTTCTCATGTACAGCACCATGGAATTAATGGTGCTCTATAGATAAATAATAATAATAATAATGATTTAAATTGATTGAGTGTTCAAATGACACCAATAGAAGATCCAGTACGATAAAAGCCAATCCTAAAGCCCCCCCACATATTAAAGTTGGCAAAACTTTAGAAAGAATTTCAGAAAGGATCAGACAACTATCTTTTTCATATGGGGACCTCCCAATTTTTCTCTAAACGATGATGTTAGAGAAGAGAAGGATCGGACAGCAGTGGGGTCACCAAACCACTGCGCTCAGCAGCCGCTGCTGTCTGGTGATGTCACCCAATCACTGCACTCAGCTGCCGCTGCTGCCTGGTGAGCTCATTCAATCACTGTACTGAGCAGCCGCTGCTGTCAGTGATGTCACCCAATCACTGCACTCAGCTGCCGCTGCTGCCTGGTGAGCTCATCCAATCACTGTACTGAGCAGCCGCTGCTGCCTGGTGAGTTCATCCAATCACTGTACTGAGTAGCCGCTGCTGCCTGGTGAGCTCATCCAATCACTGTACTGAGCAGCCGCTGCTGTCAGTGATGTCACCCAATCACTGCACATAGCTGCCGCTGCTGCCTGGTGAGCTCATCCAATCACTGTACTGAGCAACCGCTGCTGACTGGTGAGCTCATCCAATCACTGTACTGAGCAACCGCTGCTGCCTGGTGAGCTCATCCAATCACTGTACTGAGCAGCTGCTGCTGCCTGGTGAGCTCATCCAATCACTGTACTGAGAAACCGCTGCTGCCTGGTGAGCTCATCCAATCACTGTACTGAGCAGCCGCTGCTGCCTGGTGAGCTCATCCAATCACTGTACTGAGCAGCCGCTGCTGCTTGATGAAGTCACCCAATCACTGCGCTCAGCAGCTGCAGCCTGGTGATGTCACGCAATCACTGCGCTCAGCAGCCGCTGCTGCCTGTATCGGCGGAGCCGCTGGGCTTAGTGATTGGGTGCAGCACTGCAGATGTGATGTCACCGCCGCAGCCTGTGCACAACCACTGAAGCAGCGCATGAATTCATACAAGTAGTTAAAAGGGTAAATCCCTTCAGATAAATCTGCTGATTGAAAGTATGACATAAATCATTACACATTTTCCAAATCAATGATACAAATATTTTTTATGATAATTTTTTTTTTTATATACATCGTACAGAGAGCCATCCATCGTAATCAACAAGACCATCTCTGAAACAGCACTGGATATGATTAAAGGGATTGACTACTTTAGAAAAGCTCTTTCTGTTAAAGGGGTAACAAAAAAATAGGTGGATGTCCTGTTACTAATACCCCAATTAATCAGCTGTGATCTCCAGAAGAAGATGGCAACATGTGTTCAATTTCCCTGCAGCACCTCCACAGGAGGAAGGAAGCCTTACATACATAGCGAGGGCTATAGAGAAGATCTTACAAATCTAATGATTAACAGCTTTGTGTGCTGGAGAAGAACAGAAAAGTCTTACAATACATTAATATATAACATTTTTTTACTTATAGACCAAGTGGCTCAGTGGTTAGCACTGCAGCTCTGGGGTCCTGGGTTCAAATCCCACCAAGGAGAACATCTGCAAGGAGTTTGTATGTTCTCCCCGTGTTTGCGTGGGTTTCCTCTGGATTCTCTGGTTTCCTTCCACACTCCAAGACATACTGATAGGGAATCTATATTGTGAGCCCCATTGGGTTCAGCAATAATAATGTATGTAAAGTGCTATGGAATATGATAGCGCCACATAAGCAAAACATAATAAATAATTTAAATGGAAATGTTACATCTGACATGTAAAATGCATTCAATTCATTTACAGGAAATTAAAAGTTACTTAAAGGACCAAATGGCTGAACTTTTTGATGGATAAATCACACCCTTTATAAATTGTGGGACGGTATATTTGGACACATAGTCCCCCTTTTAAGCCTGTGACTGACGCCTCTCTGGTGAGACTTTCCCACAGCCTCCGTCCCAGTCCAGGGACAGTCTGACCCCAATGATGACAATGTACTCACGATGCAGATGAGGACACCAGTATTTTGTACCAATGTCAGATGAACATTTGATTTTTCTATTAATGCGGTATAATCAGGCATATGCTATTAAATTCAATTATAAAGGAACAAGGAAATTGATTAAATCAGATAGCCGAGATTCGGAGGAGCGGTTACTGATGACCTGGCAATGTACCCTGAGATACAGTGTAACTGTATTAGATCTATTAGTGCATAAAGCTGTGGTTTCTCTGATCTGAATAATGGACTTACCCTGCGCAGCTAATTAATAGAAGTGTTTCCGTGTGTATTAAATGGTGGACTTCGACCCATGTGGAATTAATGAGATGCTGTCCGTGTGACTTGCCAAACTGGAATCAAGTCGTTAGTGATAGACACAAAAAGTGCATTAGATGGGAGTAACTTCAGTCTTTACGGGGGAAGGTACTGGAGGGGCAAGTATTAGTGGGCACCCCAGCACTATGCCACCGGACCAAATCCACTGCAATCTCAACCTGCGGCATAATCCACTACCAGCTATGTTTTCAGCCTGAAAATCCATATAGAAAATCTGCATTGTATCCACCTTTCGACTCCGTGTACTATTGGGCGAGCTTCTGGGGGGATAATGAGAATTTCCAATGATTATGGACTCTCCACATCACATATATTGGAAACAATGTGGGCGATTCTCCGCTCTTTACACATGAGAAAATTGACAACCAAATGATTGTCGGCCACCGGCAATCTCTCCTGACTTCCACCAAACTCCTCCTAGCAGCCGGAGAATAAAGGGATCGGCCATTGGAAATCCAACAAGCCAGACATTATCTGTCGGGGAAGAGTCAGGAGACCCCCATATACTGTCAGCTGATCCCACCAATGGCCAACTTTAGTCTAATGTGAATAGAGACCTTTACTGTTAGTCATTGGGAGGCGGAAAAAATACTTGGGCCCCTTGTGCATTAAATGGGGGCACAAGTTTTCATATGGAGGTGTAAAGAAGCCACAGAGACTTCCCTGAGTGCCATTATTAGGGCTCAGCACTACGCTCGCTGTATGAAGCCATATTATGGACAAATAAACTATATAGTGCTTTCCGCAATTACAGTTTGTGCTTATGTGATTAAGCCAAAAAGGAACATTGAGTTTTATTATATTTTATTTCTATGACATCAGCCCAACATCTAGAGGAATCTGATTTATATATGAGCTGAATACTACCAGTAATGGCAACCTAGAAGAAGAAAAAACACAGATGTATGAGAAGTTATTGGAAGGTTACTGTCCGGCGCTTCATGGCAGAAAGTAAAATTCCTCATTTATGTTCTCAGGAATCCATTCTTTTACAGTAACAGCTACATTTAATTGTCTGTATTAATGGGAATGTGTCACCAGAAAATGACCTTTTGTTTAAATCCAGTTTTTGGGAGATATATATATACAGTACAGACCATAAGTTTGGACACACCTTCTCATTAAATATTTTTCTGTATTTTCATGACTATGAAAATTGTAAATTCACACTGAAGGCATCAAAACTATGAATTAACACACGTGGAATTATATACTTAACAAAAAAGTGTGAAACAACTGAAATTATGTCTTATATTCTAGGTTCTTCAAAGTAGCCACCTTTTGCTTTGATGACTGCTTTGCACACTCTTGGCATTGTCTTGATGAGCTTCAAGAGGTAGTCACCGGGAATTGTCTTCCAACAATCTTGAAGGAGTTCCCAGAGATGCTTAGCACTTGTTGGCCCTTTTGCCTTCACTCTGCGGTCCAGCTCACCCCAAACCATCTCTATTGGGTTCAGGTCTGGTGACTGTGGAGGCCAGGTCATCTGGCGTAGCACCCCATCACTCTCCTTCTTGGTCAAATAGCACTTACACAGCCTGGAGGTGTGTTTGGGGTCATTGTCCTGTTGAAAAAGAAATGATGGTCCAACTAAACACAAACTGGATGGAATAGCATGCCGCTGCAAGATGCTGTGGTAGCCATGCTGGTTCAGTATGCCTTCAGTTTTGAATAAATCCCCAACAGTGTCACCAGCAAAGCACCCCCACACCATCACACGTCCTCCTCCATGCTTCACGGTGGGAATCAGGCATGTAGAGTCCATCCGTTCACCTTTTCTGCGTCGCACAAAGACACGGTGGTTGGAACCAAAGATCTCAAATTTGGACTCATCAGAACAAAGCACAGATTTCCACTGGTCTAATGTCCATTCCTTGTGTTCTTTAGACCAAACAAGTCTCTTCTGCTTGTTGCCTGTCCTTAGCAGTGGTTTCCTAGCAGCTATTTTACCATGAAGGCCTGCTGCACAAAGTCTCCTCTTAACAGTTGTTCTAGAGATGTGTCTGCTGCTAGAACTGTGTGTGGCATTGACTTGGTCTCTAATCTGAGCTGCTGTTAACCTGCAATTTCTGAGGTTGGTGACTCGGATAAACATATCCTCAGAAGCAGAGGTGACTCTTGGTCTTCCTTTCCTGGGGCGGTCCTCATGTGAGCCAGTTTCTTTGTAGCGCTTGATGGTTTTTGCAACTGCACTTGGGGACACTTTCAAAGTTTTCCCAATTTTTCGGACTGACTGACCTTCATTTCTTAAAGTAATGATGGCCACTTGTTTTTCTTTACTTAGCTGCTTTTTTCTTGCCATAATACAAATTCTAACAGTCTATTCAGTAGGACTATCAGCTGTGTATCTACCAGACTTCTGCTCAACACAACTGATGGTCCCAACCCCATTTATAAGGCAAGAAATCCCACTTATTAAACCTGACAGGGCACACCTGTGAAGTGAAAACCATTCCCGGTGACCTCCTCTTGAAGCTCATCAAGAGAATGTCAAGAGTGTGCAAAGCAGTCATCAAAGCAAAAAGGTGGCTACTTTGAAGAACCTTGAATATAAGACATATTTCCAGTTATTTCACACTTTTTTGTTAAGTATATAATTCCACATGTGTTAATTCATAGTTTTGATGCCTTCTGTGTGAATGTACAATTTTCATAGTCATGAAAATACAGAAAAATCTTTAAATGAGAAGGTGTGTCCAAACTTTTGGTCTGTACTGTATATGGCGATTATACAATCTTCATGGATCTATTCACACATCTGGATCTGGGTGTGAGATCTGGAAGGGTCAACACATGTCCTGATTCGATTTTGAGTATCAGAACAGGATGTACCCCACAAAGCCACGTCACAACCACTTACACACCTTATCCATGGATTTGCACTGTAAAAACATAGATATATTACACACTATGATCTAAATTTGTTTTGGGATTTATTTATATATTAGACTACTCTTTTCAACTTGCGCTGGCTCGTCCTAACTAAACTAGGTCAGTCCTTTAGATTGACATTTTGGAAATAAGGGGAAGTGCAAGGATCAGAACGACTCTGACAAGAGATACATTTTGATGCCAAAAATTGACCAGCGAGAGATGACCAATGACTCAATAATGCAAGGGAGGAGTGGTGGCTAACACATCTGGTCTATTCCCAGAGATGAGCTGCTATAGAACAAATTGCTGAAAAAGCAACTGCTGGCAAAGACAGAAAAGGGTCAGATCCCATAAAGTATCACAGCCTGGTGCGTATACAGCTGCATCAATTTGCTCATTGTGCCAAAAGTGCTTATAATGAGCAGCAGAACTAGAGTAAAACAAGTCTACTCCATGCAGGTCTCAACTTTCACAATTTAAAGATGACTTGTCACTAGGTTAAAAGTGGCCAGCTTTTGCTCTCCTGATGCTCCTAATTATTTCATTTTTTTATTTTTTAAATCTGCCATATGCTTCCAGAGATATAGGCATTTTTATTTACTGCCCCTCAGGGGCGTGACTAGGAGTAAAAATGCAAAGCAGCCTAAAAACACGCCCCCGGGGAATCCTGCGAGCTACACCCTCTAGTAAAGCCCATACTAAATAAAAAGCCCATATCTGACGGGAACCACAAGGCGGAATAAAAAAAAAAATGGAATACTCAGTGGGACAGCGGGAATAATAAAGAAAAAACATGAGTAAAAACTGCTCACTTTTGATCCAGTGACAACTCCTTTTTAAAGAGATCTGCAGATAAAATGGACAGCTGCAGAGGATAGATTGGATTTTTTTTTCTAATTATCTACAAAATAAAGCATTGTGTTTTAATCATTGCATGTAGCGGCCCCAATAAGCATATGCGGCGCGATATGGCGCTTAGCTTACTCCCGATTTATACAGGCATTTCCACTTATCTGCAGCACCACTGCTCAAATGACATTTTCCAGCTCAAGTGAGGAAAAAAAAAATATTGAAAAAAAAAAAAATTAAATAAATAATAATAATTTATAGAGATATTTTTTACAGCTTCTTCCACACTGCCGAGCTATTTCCTTTCCCACACACCAGCAAAAGTCCATTTTCACAACGGCTATAAAGCGGCATGTTCAGAGCCAGTAAAACAACTCAATAAATAGCCTTGCGTAGCATAGCTGTCTGCTATCTTTTGCTCAATAAAAACAGAGGTGAAGTGCTTATTTTCATCGCTGCACTATAAGAAGACAGAAGCATTATGACTGCTCATACATTCTGACTATCATTTGCCACAAGCTATATCTGTCAGCATTAAATAAAGCTGCATTATAAATGTAAACAAAACTCGCACATCTACAAAATGAGCTGTCCGCCATTGCTGTAGGCGCAGAACTCAGCCTGCTTATTGACTCAGCCGCTCGGGTTTATTTATTCCTGTACACAGCCATGCATTTACTTTGCCCGATCAGCAGAGTGCGTTGGCAGCAGGGAACCTGTCTGCTTCACAGGGCTGCGGGAGGTGGAAGCGAGTGCGGAGGGGAAGGATGGGGGGGAATGATGGCGGTCCGCTTACATTATTCCAATCGGGAATGCACAAGACAAGCGAATCAGGATGTGATCTTTGAGTAACATGCACATGAAGCGGGATAGACAATAATGGGATGGAAAATATATTAATTATATTTTCATTTATTTTACTCATTTATATATAGCGCCATTAATTCCACAGCACGTTACAGACATTATTGGCATATATATATTTATTTAGACATGCACTGAAGCAGAGCTGACTGTCATAATGGATTGGGCTCTGTTCACATCTGCACCATGGTTTCTGTTTGTATTGGAACCTGGGCGAAAATTGTCAGGAGAAGGCATTTGGTTAGCGTTGGTCCCCATTACTGCACCACTCTTGCTCTCGGAAGTATTAGAAATCTCGATGAATACCTTGTTGAAAAGGCTGAATGCGATTGGAAACAGAGTCCATTGGTGATAATTCAGCTCTGCTCCAGGAGAGAGAAGAAAGAGAGAGGAAGAAAGTGAGAGAGAGGAGGAAGAAAGAGAGAGAGGAGGAAGAAAGAGAGAGGAGGGAGGAAGAGAGAGGAAGAAAAAGAGAGGAAGAAAGAGAGAGGCAGAAAGTGAGAGAGAGGAAGTGAGAGGAAGAAAGTGAGAGAGAGGAGGAAGAAAGAATGGAAGAAAATGAGAGAGAAGGGGAAGAAAGGAAGAAAGAGAGAGGAAAAAAGTGAGAGAGAGGAGGATGAAAGAGGAGGAGAGAGGAAGCAAAGGAGAGGAAGAAATAGGAAGAAAGAATAAGGGAGAGAGCAAGAAAAAGAGAGGAATAAAGTGAGAGCGAAAGGAAGAAAGAGGAAGACAGAGAGAAAGAAAGGAAGAAAGAAATAGAGAAAAAAGGAGAGAGGAAGAAAGCGTGTGGAAGAAAGAAAGATGGAGAGAGGAAGAAAGAAAGTGAAGAAGAAAGAGGAAGGAAAAAAGAGGAAGGAAGAGAGAGGAAGAACGAGAGATAGGGGAAGAAAAAGGAGAGAGGAACAAAAAGGAGAGAGGAAGAAAAAGGAGAGAGGAAGAAAGAGGAGGGAGGAAGAAAGAAAGGAGGAGGGACGGAGAAAGAGAGAATAAGCAGCTCAAGAGAGGAAAAAAGCGAAAAAAAGATGGGAAGAAAGCGAGAGGACGAGAGAGAGAAAGGGAAAGAGGAAGAAAGAGAAAGGGAGAAAAAGAAACATGGAGGAAGAGAGGGAGAAAGAAAAAGAATGGAAGAAAAAGAAAAGAAAAAAGATAAAGAAACATCAAGCTAAAGATAGATAGCTATAAAGATAGATGAGAGAAATAGAGATAGAAAGAAAGACAGACAGAAAGAAGGAAGGAAAAAGAAAAAATGAGAAAGTAAGAAAAGAGAAAGCAAGAATGAAAGAGAAAAAGAGAGAAAGTGAAATAGCAAGAAGGAATGAAAGAAAAACTAGAAAGATAAAAATATCTATAGGTATAACGCTCTATATGTACCATATCAACATACATAATTCTCTCTCTCTCTCTCTATATATATATATACGGTATATATCTATAGCAAAGAAAGCAACTATTACCAGTCCAAAGAAAATACTCCAGTCTCAGCCTTAAATCATTTCAATTCCTATTTCCAAGTATAATTTAATCTTTCTCAGCGACACTTGATGCTTACTTCATCACAGCATAATGACAGATTAAAAACTTGTTGAATTAAATATTAAAGAGGACCCTGGGCACTGCTGCATTCTTACAGAATAACACAGATTGGAGATGAAATAAGAAACCCCAGTGCATATTTTATACCAAAAGCAAAAGAATACAGAGATTTCTCCTCCAGGCCACCTACTTTGTAATAAAACGTACGGCAAGTTTATCTAGGGAGGCTGCGAAGGCAGAATTGTATTATAGACTATCATCCGACTCCCATCACTGCAAACTGTTACACGGCTCTGATGTCAGGACTAATAACTGTCATGTGGTTTAACGGGGGGTCATTCTAAAAAGCACAAGGTGGGAGGGGGAACGTCCGGGCTTCGCGCTCCTCACATCAAGCATACTGAATGCTGACATTAAATGGAATTTTAAAAAAAAGCAGATCAGTGTGAACGGTGTCATTTATGGATATTGAATATAACATGGCATATAAATAGATAGACTATCTTTTATTAATATATCACTACCTATGATCTCTCTATATCTCATCAATCTTAACTCTACATCTACTGTATCTACCCATCACATATCAAATCTATCTATATTCTGGAATCCATCCAGGGACTAGCTTGTGTCTGGGATATCTATCCATCTAGCGATCTCATCTCTGTATCTTCTCTCTCTATTATTTTGTATCCCTCTCACATGTATCAATCTATTTATCTGATATTTGATCACCTATAAATCTATCTTCTACTTACCTCTCTCATATCGATATATCAATTTACATTCTATCTTGTATTAATCTCATATCAATCATCTCGTATCTATTTATCTTGTATCTAAAGAAAAAACGCAGCATAAAATAAGGGTGCAGGGCTCCAGATCACTAGCCAATCATTATTCCGGTGTCCTCCTACTTGGTTCCCAGCATACTGTAGTAGTTTAATTTTACACCAATAAATAGGCAACATAGGGTAAGAAATGTTTATTTCAAATAAAGGAGTCTGTGTTTTTCATTCAATTTCAGGACTTTATTGTGGCTGTATATTTTTTACAGTATGACTATGGGGTTAAAATGAGGGTGTCTTATAGATTCCTCTCCATTACTAACTCCTGGGCTTGATGTCAGCAGCCATGAAAAAGCTGACATCAACCCCAACAATATTAACCCACTTGCCACCGCACCAGGGCAATTGGGAAGAGCGAGGCTAAGCGCTAGATCTGATGCATCTTAATGATGCGCCATTTCTGTGGAGCACTGATGTTATAAGCCTGTGAAGGGGGCCAATATCCATGGCCCCTTCCCTGGCCACTAATGTCAGCTCACAGCTGTATAGTTACCCCTTGCTTGTTATAATTTATGGGGGAAACTGTCATTTTTTTTCTGGGGTACTCCTGTAAACTAACTAGTAAAGGCTAAGCAAACAACTATGAGCTGTTATTAATAACCTGGGAACATTTGGGGCTAATGGCCCCTTTCCCAGATTATTGACATCAGCCCTCAGCGGTCAGCTTTACCTCTGATAGTTTTGAAAAATATGTGGGGGGCCCATGACATTTTTTTTATATAAATGTATTTATTTAATCAATAAATTCAAGTAAAGGAAGATTACATAAATTAAATCAATTGTTTAACTATCATAAGTTCTTTTTCAGGACAAAACATGGATGTTGCACATGGATATGGACACACGGATGCCACACGGACATACAGATGGCACAGGGACGTGGAAATACGGATGCAGCACATGGCCACAGACCATGGATCACACCGAGAATCACCAGGACATGTAAAGGGGGCCTTAAGGAAATTGCTAGCTGTACAATTCTTAAAAGTGATCCTGCAGCCGAAGTTTCACCTTACGACAGGTCATTATATCAGATTGCTGGGGTCCCACACCCAGAACCCCTACTTACTGTATAGACTGTTTCAGATCTCGAGGCAGCCAGAAGAAAACTGTGTACAGAGCCAGAATATCACAGCTCTCTACACTGTGTACTGACTGGTTTTGGGTACTATAGCCCACCTATTGAAACGAAAGGAAAGGTTATCAATATTTAAGATCTTTTAAGAACCTTTAATGAATGGGGTTCTTTAGAAATCGCCTACGTTGCATTACTTGCTTCACTCGAACGCGTTGCGATTATAGAGTATATAAAATAAGTCTCCAGTCTATGCAGAGCAGCACGGGGTATGTCCATGTGAGGTTTATTAGGCAGCTCTTGTAGACGCACAGGATCTGCTAGAAGCAATAGGGGGTGTGTGGGTACAGATACTGCTCTGTAAGATGAGTTGTGCTTTCATCTGCCGACCACATCGCCACTGCTCCAGAATACATAATGAATGATGCACAAACCTGGCTCATGCTCCGAAATGAAGCATCAGGAAAACAGCGCTGGAGTCACAATAGGGGGCAGGAGGCTCAGATCTCAACAATAGCAATGGCTTCTTGGCGCAGGCAGCAGGTGGTTGTTGGTGTTGCCGAGACTGCAGAATAAATCTAAGACCCGTCACAGCATGTCGGGCGGCGTGTAACCATCTTGCTGTAATCTGGCACAAGGAGATCTCGCTCTTATCCCCCTGCAAAGTATCGCCATATTAACCGCCACTGTTCACTCTACATCTCAGGATCAGCCGAATTTGGCTGCAATTTCTGCAGAGCAGATTGTGGGCAATATTAAAAAAAACTGCGCTTCATCTGGTTTCAATAGCATTGCATAGTATAGTATATAATCTACCATAACTAGAGGAAAGATGAAAAACATGACAGACCCAATAATAGTCGATGAGGGAGGAGGAGTAGTCCTAATTCATCATAACAAATGTCACGCGTCTTCAAGCCATGATACCAATGTGAACTCTGCTCTACAATGTGTCAATAATAATATATATATTTTTTTTTTTTACATAAGAAAAGTTAAACTTCAGAAAAAAAAAAAAAAGTTACTTATTTTTATTATAATTTTAGACCACATTTGTCCTTCAGAAGTACTTTATTTCAGCGGGCTCCAGGTCCTGAGACCCCCCAGCAATCACTTATAAACATTGCAGAATCGCTCAGCTATTGCATTAGTCTGAGTGCAGCACTATAGACTTTACATTTAGCCCGTACTCCACTATTCACATGGATCACGATCGTGCTTTGAGCACTCGGTGGGGGTCTCAGGACCTGGAGTCCACCAATCTAAAGCATTTCTGAAGGAAAACTGTGATTTAAAAAAAGAAAAGACAGTTACGGACCTATTATTTAAATCAGGTTTTTGTGTTAAATGTGTTTGTTGTTTTTTTTAAACATTTTATTTTTATATTTTTTATGTTTTCCCCCCCATATCTCCCTGTGTACTAGAAATAAAAACAAACAGAAATCTTGCAATTCTCACACTGGCCACTGGGGCTTTTTTAGACTTTAACTTCCTGTTGTTTCAGGAAACAATACCTGTGCATAGACAGAATGGGGAGCAGAGACATCAACTATTGTGACTGATGGATCCTCTGTGTTATCCGTTGTGTATAGCGGTGTTACCTGTCATTGTAATTCTGACTCTGATGATAAGCAGCCAGCTGAAAACACTTCCTCAAAGGACAGGAAGTATAAAATTGAAAAAGCCCCCCAGTGGCCAGTGTGAAAATTGCAAGATTACAATTTATTTTTTTAATAAAAACCAAGAAACAAATTGCTAAAATAAAAATAAATAAAGAAAATTGCTAATACAAAACCCTGATTTAAACAATAGGTATTTTTATCATAGCTTCTGCTTCCCTTTAAGGTTTAATGTAAAGGGATATTCTTGTTTAAGTAAATAAATCTTACCTTATAAGTTCTTATATAATTTTTTATACACTTTCTCTATGAACTTATCATGGTCTTCAGGATCTCTGCTAGCAGTCACTGACTAGAAACCTGTACTGCTTGCTTCCAGGGGATAAAAATGGGATATACCTATAGGTACATGCTGTAAGATAAAGCTGTGATACTGTAATGAATTGTGCTTCGCTGTGTCATCACATGAACAGGACAACGCTGACGTTTTGCAATGAATGACCACAAGCAGAGGAACTAATAGAGAAAGAGTATTAGAAAAATGTATATTTAATCACACAACGAAAAGGTTTATTTGGTGAAGCCATAAGACCCCTTTATCTAGTTAAGAAGACGGTACGTGTACTCCATTGTGACCACAATTCCGACCAATGTAGCGTTTTATAAGTTAATAATATTTAACAAGTCTGTAAGAAGTTGGAAGGATGTGCCGTAACCGGGATCTCAATCATCTTGGGCTCACGTAATTTATTTCAGTGGTCTCCTGTGTTCACTTCAGAGTTCACTTTGTTTTACTTAAATGACATTAAATTGTATTTAGCAGAGGGGTCAGAGAGGTTACGTAGTCAGCAGTGAAAAACCATCTGTAGTCGCCTGTCCCCGCAAACACTAATAAGAGTCAGCGGAATTCTCTATAGTGGTGGTTCCAGTACTCGTGGGACTCGGCATAATCAGGTTTCAGGCACAGTTTCCTGTTTGAGTTACCTGGGACCTATATACTAATCTATATAAACCCGGAATATAGTTATTATTATCTTTATCATATGGTCATTAAAGGGGGTGTCCACTACTAGGACAACCCCTTCGCGATCTAAATGTTTGGCCCCGACAAAATAAAAAAGCTTATTCTCACGTCACGCGCCGTTCCAGTGGTGTCACCACTCGCAGTCCTGGGGCTCTCGTGCGGTTGCACGACATTTGAGCCCAGCGCCCAATCATGGCAGCTGAAAAATGCGCCCAAAATCATTAGGAGGCCCGTGGCTGTTAATCAATGTGGCGCATCTAATTCCAGGTCACCCGTTTATACGCCAATTATGATGAATCGGGGCTTATGTCTTGTTTTCCATTTGTTTTTTTAGACTTCTCAATGACAGATTCTTATTTTTTTGATAGATTTGTCTAAAGGGCAGGAATTGTGCCGTTTTACTTGCATTAAATCCGATGACAGTCTGCATCAAATCCATGAGAAAATTTCAGCACAAATTTTTGATAACCACGGAAAAAATTAAAGGAGGAGTAGAAAATAAAAGATTAGACTTATTAAATGACTGCACACCCGCATCGCATCTGCAGCAAGTTACCATACAAAAATCTGGAAACAGCAATGCGGTGAGTGAGGGGGACTGGAGGCTTGACTCATTTTAATAATTAATTTAGCCCCCTTTTCTATGCATAAACAGAAGGGGGCTGGTTTAGCTACTGAATGAATCTGTCAATCAGCCCTATTAACAAACTGATGCAGGAAACACTCTCGTGTGTCCAACACAAGCCAGAAGTGGAGCTGTCACAACGCTGGACCAGCAAAGATTTCTGGAGCTCTAGGTACTTTGTTAATTGATTGTTGGATATTTTGCCATTTCTAAAACACTTTTGGAGCTGGACAACCTCTTTAATGTCACAGTAGCTTATTGTGCTCTTCCCAGAACTCCATATCTTGTTGGTCTTCTATAGATTGTAGGTGCCGAGAATTATGTGCTGGACAAAAGATCATTTCACTTGATGAACAAGTGTTTTGCTCATTCATTGAGTGATTAGCAGCAAGTTTAAGAATGCTTGTGTCACGATAATCCAGCTATGTATGGGAATCTGTCAGCAGGATTTCACCCCCCAACTATTTATATGTGCATGTAGCTCTTCTATAGACAAGTCCAGTCCGTTCCTCAGTTACTGAGAAATCAACGTTTGAATTGATATGCAAATGAGGCTGAAGATCTATTTGGAAATCGAAAGCCTCGGTCACTCCACCTCTATTCCCTGCCCAGGAGGTCAGCACTAGGCGGGGGACAGAGCTGGTGTGACAGAGGATGCGGATCTCTCATCTACAGATTGATTAAAACGCTGATTTCTCAGTAACGGAGGATCGGACTGGCCATGTAAAGCTATTGCTGGACTTGTCTTTGAAAGACCAACATGAGCATATACATAGTTTAAGGGTGAAATCCTGCTGACAGATTCCCTTTAAAAAATTCTTGTCCATGATAATCTTTCAGTGTAAATGATAAAACCATATCTACTACTATTTCTGAGACTATCCTTTTTATGAGGTATATGGAAGGTGGAGGAGGTACTGTATCTTCTCGTCTCGACTAGGTAAAGAGGTCAGAAGCACAAACCGCCTATAATAAGTATATTTTAGAAGCTAATACCTCTTTAATAACACATGTGTTCACCAGTTATAGGAATGAAAAAGATGCCATTATTCTAGAAAGTGGGCTATGTCCCTTAAGTGCCAGCCTCTAGCGCCCAATACATTATATAAATATAAAAAAATATACATATTAAAAAAAAAAAAAAGGAAATCTAGAAAACTCCTTATAGAAATGAGCTTGACATGCTAGTGGTGGAGTAGGTGAGAATCCCTAGAGAAGCTGTGTGAGGCAGCTCATTGATTTTATTCTTGATGGGGAGCTATTAAACCAGCAAACACACTGACCTTGTGAGCGCTAGCAGCAGCCATAGAAAGCTTTAATATCAGCACTCGGTAGTGAGGAAGAAGAGGACTCTAAGCACAGGCAGACATGTGTGAGCCAATCACAGCAGCACCTGCGATGTTTGTGAATGTATTCCCACCTTATGTCAGGCTACACTGAGTATAGCAAACCCAAATGTGCGATCATCACCCCAACTAAGGACTGTGATGGCTTTCCCTGGTAAGAGGTACATGTGGGTGCTGGATATCAAAAGTCTCAATAGGTGGATAATAGCGAGCCCTAACAATACATGTCATTGTCTTTTATCTGAAATCTGAGGCAGCAGGACTTCAAAAAGACTGAATGGAGCCTAACACTTTTACTTGTGGTGTTCGTTAAAAGGGAATATGTCAGCAGGTTTTTGCTATGTAATCCAAAAGTAGCATGATGTAGGGACAGATACCCTGATTCCAGCGATGTGTCACTTGCTGGTCTGCATGCTGTCATTTTGATACAATTGCAACTTTCTCTGTAGCAGATCTAGCAATCTAGCAGAGCACAAATGCTGAGCTGTGCACGACCCCGCCCTCATCACTGATTGGACGCTTTTTCTATGCACTGCACTTTGACAGAAAACTGTTAATCAATGTTGGGGGCGGGGTTGGACTAGGAGGCACAAGACACTTAGTCCTGCAGTTATAATCTCCTGCTGATGAAACACTGATTCTATTGAAACAACAACGCACAGCCTAGTAAGTGACACATCACTGGAATCAGGGTATCTGCCCCTATATCATACTGCTCTCAGATTCCCTTTAAAATCGTCAATGGTTAATGCTTTAATTTTGATAGACCATTTTTCCATTTTTTAAAGGGGTTCTGTGCTGAAAACAAGTTATCACTTATCCGCAGGATAGATGATATTTTATTGATCGGTGGGATTCCAACTGTTGGAACCCACACAGAATGGCAGGACAGGGAATTTTAATCCCCAATTGGACACTTTTATTCCAGTAAGAAAATGGAGCTGCAAATCAGATGCCTGACTAGTACTACTGCTCCTTTCATGGTCTATGGGACTGCTGGAAAAGGCACTCGGCAGTAATGAATCTAGCAGTGGTCGAGTATGATGCTCCACTGTAATGTGGATAACAGTGCTACGTTCTGCAGACTGTGACACTACCGATCAACACATTATCACCTATCCTGTGGATAGGCGACATCTTGTTTTCATAGAATAACCACGTTAAGCAAGGGAACTGAAAAAATTGGTATGACCATGTCATGCTTTAGAACTTACAGGTCTTCAACTCCCCAAGATAAGCCTGATCTGCAAACAGTCTACTATAGACAGGAGGAGAGACGGAGATTTATCTTTTTTTATTTACTTTATATCCCTGCTCTATGCTTAGGAGTCCAGTGGGTGGTCCTACATAATGATCGACAGCTTTACATTTATGAATTTGCATAGAAATTACCACCCACTGGACTCCAAAGTGCCCAGATTTACTTGAATAAAATACTAAAAATATACAGATTCTTTCCCCACAATAATACATGGTGGGCCATTTATATGGATACACCTAAATAAAATGGGAATTGTTGGTGATATCAACTTCCTGTTTGTGGCACATTAGTATATGGGAGGGGGGAAACTTTTCATAATGGGTGGTGACTATGGCGGCCATTTTGAAGTCGGCCATTTTGGATCCAACTTTATAAATGGCCCACCCAAGTGTACCCATATAAATGGCCCACCCTGTATATATCAATCTACCCAGATTCCCCTATACCATGTTGCCCACTGATAGTAATGCATGCACAAAATGACATATTCCCTTAAAGGCACTCTTTAAAGCAGCAATGGATAATAAAGAAAGATCGTGAGCAGGGGTCCTCTACTATGATGACTGTATAACTTCATGCACGTTACCAGGGTCTCATTAATATATCCCCCCTTCACCAATCCTAAATCGTATAACTAAGGTTAAAATTACCTTTCAAAATCAGCATCAAAATCACTGTGGTGAAAACGGAAAGCGGAGTCAAACAGCCTAATTTTTTGCAAACTATATAACTACAAAAATTAACCATTTGTCTTCCAACATGAGGAGCAGACGAGGCTCTTAGGCCACATAGACTCGGGAATACCAGGCATAATGTTCCGGTGAACGATTTGTCTTTAGATAATGTGCAGAGTATGCAGTTATTAACTCCGCGTCTCCTTAGTGCTCATCTAATCCCGCGCTCAGTTCAGCTAAAGCTAAACAGCTTATTTGGACGTCCATTTAAAAGGCAGGTTCTTGTATGGTAAACTGTTATAAATCCTCATTATCCTAAATAAAATTACAGCACTTTAAAGCATTTCCTAGGGACGACCAATCTCGCTCCTAAACAACTGCCTTGGCGGGGTAAAATGGGCAACAATCTCCGCCGTGTTTGCGACACAGTGGGGTGTCCGTTTGAAATTGTCACCCTGTTAGCAAACCAATTCTACATATTAAAATGAATGTGCTGCTTATTTGCTAGGTTGGGGAGATGGTGGCGTAAAAGAGCGAAGGGAAGGGCAAAATCATTTATAAAATCAAACACTCCATGACTTTAATCGGCACGGAGTGCAGCCCTCCCCTTCACACGGCCCCCCTATAATTCCAGCACACTGCCTGGATTCTCTATTAGCTCCTTGCCCACCCCATTATCGCAGTCTCATTTCCATCTTGTGTTGCCGTCTAGCTCCTCTCCAACGCTCTGTACACGGTTTGTGCTCGCTCCTTCTCTTTCTGCCATCTCTCTCTTTCAAAATGAGTCATCTGTACGTACAAGTAAATTAAAAATTGATCCATGCCCTTCAATCTGGCAGCCCAGGTCTGAAATGTTTTCCATCTACATTCAGCCCCAGATGTCACTGCAGGCCGGTCCCTACAGAATTTCCCTTGTATTTAATCTTAATAAGGTTTTCTTTTTTTTCTTATGGAATGGCACGGAGAATGGTGTCACCTGGGCGCGTGATAAAATGCTGGAATACAAAAGTATTCCACTTTAGAGACAATTAGGTGTCATATAATATCACATCCATGTGTACAACAACAGACCCCCGCTCTGCCCTCTCCACCAGCATGTCCGTGCATGGTTCGGTGGTGAAGCACGATGACTGGTCATTATTCTCTTGTCTACTAACAGTGATACATTTTGACAACTCTCCAAAAGTCATCTGGCACTCTCAACATTGTGCCCCCTAACACCAAGGTCTGCTATATCCATACAGAACCTCAAACGTGCCAAAATTCCAAGAACCAATTAAGCCATCAGACCTTTGTCCAAGGCATAGGTGGGATCCAGCCTGATGATATCAACCAACCAATGGGCAGCAAGGCTCGATCTGGGCCCATTCTAGAATGTCAGGACTGTTGTATATTATTTTACTATGGGCCAAACACAGGCAACTACTTGCCTCTTCTACCCAGTGCTGGCTCAGAGCCGTCACCGACCACTCCTGCCAGCGATTCAGCTGCTCCACAACAACAGAGGAGCCCTTCTTCATATGGGTTGCTTTGTTGATGGGGCATGACTGCCGATGTCATGCTGATTGACAGCCATCTCATCGCAGGTAAGCAGCAGGCTGTCAATCAGCATGACATCAGCAGCCACATCCCGTCAATAGAGCGTAGGGAGAAGAAGCCGCGGCTCTACTAACGTGACGTCAGCGGAAGCTGCTGAATCACAGACAGGAACAGTCACAGATAGCTCTGTGCCATCAGAGATTGGTGCCAGGCACAACAGGCAGGTGGGTAGCAACTAACTGCCTGTTAGTTTTTAGGTATATAGGAAAAAAAATCCTGGCTAACCCCTTTAAATAGGTAAAATGGCAATTTGCATGTAAAAACAAGCATCTTTGCAATTTACTTCCTCTTATTAGAGATCCTTTCGGCTCCCGAGGGATTTTTAAATCTATAGTTTACTGCTGGTTTCCTAGGTTACTGGTCGCCGCTGCAGTCTATTAGGTGAGGCTGGTTTCCTAAGTAGCTAGTGTACACTTGCAAGTTCATTGCTTCAGGAGTTTGGAATCGATGTTGTGAATCTGAAGCATTTGTGGATAGGCGCTCCTCTGATGCTGCAGAGGCAAAGCTGCACCTGCTTGTAGCATCAAAGCATGCACCGCTCAGATCAGTGGAGCGACCTAGATGCTCCGATCTGAACGGTCAATCTTAAGGAGCACACCGCCACTCGGCAAGTAGAAAGCCAAGAGGTAGAGGAGAGGTGTGCTCCTGAAGAGAGAAGGCACGACAAACCCTTTAATGAGGTATAATAAGTATTTTACAGGAAGGTAGGTGGCAACACTTGCCTGCTACTTCTTAGGAAAAAAATATACAGTGCTTGATAATCTCTTTAACTTGGACCCCTGATCAAAGAATGAATCTGTCCTCATACCAGTCTCATGAGGGATCAAACCTTTATCTAGAACAATGTGGAATACGTCTGGATATTTATTTATAGGTAGACAGTTTCTCATAGGAAAGGGTATGGCCATTCAGTATTAGGGCGGAGATGATTTTGACTGAACATAAAAATCTATGAGATATCTAAGTTTTCATCAATGATCCAACAGAAAACAATCAACAACTAAGTTGACTATTGATGATCAAATAATCTTTTTTCGCATTATCACTTTTCTGACAGTTTGAAAGGAAAGCTATCTTCAGAAAATGACTTATTGCAGCACTTAGGTACAGGGTTCAAATCTCACCCAGGACAACATCTGCAAGGAGTTTGTATGTTCTCCCCGTGGTTGCGTGGGTTTCCTCCCACATTCCAAAGATATACTGATAGGGAATACACATAGTGAGCCCCAATGGGGACAGCGATGATAATATAAAATGTGTGCAATAATCATTGTGGAGGGAGGAGGTGAGCTGCAATATCACATATTGTGAAAGGTGGATCCGGCCTTATCTACTGTATATAGAGGTGTTATCAGTCCTTGTACAGGAGGAGGAGGGGAGCTGTGATATCACCTATTGTGAATGATGGATCCAGCCTTATCTACTGTATATAGAGGGGTTATCAGTCATTGTACAGGAGGAGGTGTTGAGCTGTGACATCACCTATTGTGAATGGTGGATCCTGTGTTATCTACTGTATATAGAGGTGTTATCAGTCATTGTACAGGAGGAGGAGGTGAGCTGTGACATCACCTAATGTGAATGGTGGATCCTGTGTTATCTACTGTATATAGAGGTGTTATCAGTCATTGCACAGGAGGAGGAGGTGAGCTGTGATATCACCTATTGTGAAAGGTGGGTCCGGCCTTATCTACTGTGTATAGAGGTGTTATCAGTCCTTGTACAGGAGGAGGAGGGGAGCTGTGACATCACCTACTGTGAATGGTGGATCGTGTGTTATCTGCTGTATATAGAGGTGTTATCACTCATTGTACAGGAGGTGAGCTGTGACATCACCTATTGTGAATGGTGGATCCTGTGTTATCTACTGTATATAGAGGTGTTATCAGTCATTGTACAAGTAGAGGAGGTGAGCTGTGACATCACCTATTGTGAATGGTGGATCCTGTGTTATCAACTGTATATAGAGGTGTTATCAGTCATTGTACAGGAGGAGGAGGTGAGCTGCGATATCACCTATTGTAAAAGGTGGATCCGGCCTTATCTACTGTATATAGAGGTGTTATCAGTCCTTGTACAGGAGGAGGAGGGGAGCTGTGACATCACCTATTGTGGATGCTGGATCCTGTGTTATCTACTGTATATAGAGGTGTTATCACTCATTCTACAGGAGGAGGTGAGCTGTGACATCACCTATTGTGAATGGTGGTTCCTGTGTTATCTACTGTATATAGAGGTGTTCTCAGTCATTGTACAGGAGGAGAAGGTGAGTTGTGACAACACCTATTGTGAATGGTGCATCTTGTGTTATCTCCTGTGTATAGAGGTGTTATCAGTCATTGTATAGGAGGAGGAGGTGTGCTGTGATATCACCTATTGTGATGGTGGATCATGTGTTATCTACTGTATATAGAGGTGTTATCAGTCATTGTACAGGAGGAGGTGAGCTGCGATATCACCTATTGTGAAATGTGGATCCGGCCTTATCTACTGTATATAGAGGTGTTATCAGTCCTTGTACAGGAGGAGGGGAGCTGTGACACCACCTATTGTGGATGCTGGATCCGGTGTTATCTACTGTATATAGAGGTGTTATCACTCATTGTACAGGAGGGGGTGAGCTGTGACATCACCTATTGTGAATGGTGGATCCTGTGTTATCTACTGTATATAGAGGTGTTATCAGTCATTGTACAGGGGGAGTGGTGAGCTGTGACATCACCTATTGTGGATGGTGGATCCTGTGTTATCTCCTGTATATAGAGGTGTTATCAGTCATTGTAGAGGAGGAGGAGGTGAGCTGTGATATCACCTATTATGAATGGTGGATCCGGTGTTATCTACTGTATATAGAGGTGTTATCAGTCACTGTACAGGAGGAGGAGGTGAGCTGCGATATCACCTATTGTGAAAGGTGGATCCGGCCTTATCTACTGTATATAAAGGTGTTATCAGTCCTTGTACAGGAGGAGGAGGTGAGCTGTGACATCACCTATTGTGCATGCTGGATCATGTGTTATCTACTGTATATAGAGGTGTTATCAGTCATTGTACAGGAAGAGAAGGTGAGCTGTGACATCACCTATTGTGAATGAGGGATCCTGTGCTATCTACTGTATATAAAGGTATTATCAGTCATTGTACAGGAGGAGGAGGTGTGCTGTGATATCACCTATTGTGGATGGTGGATCCTGTGTTATCTACTGTATATAGAGGTGTTATCAGTCATTGTACAGGAGGAAAAGGTGAGCTGCGATATCACCTATTGTGAAAGGTGGATCCGGCCTTATCTACTGTATATAGAGGTGTTATCAGTCCTTGTACAGGGGGGGTGAGCTGTGACATCACCTATTGTGGATGGTGGATCCTGTGTTATCTACTGTATACAGAGGTGTCATCAGTCATTGTACAGGGGGGGTGAGCTGTGACATCACCTATTGTGGATGGTGGATCCTGTGTTATCTACTGTACATAGAGGTGTTATCAGTCATTGTACAGGAGGAGAAGGTGAGCTGTGACATCACCTATTGTGGATGGTGGATCCTGTGTTATCTACTGTATATAGAGGTGCTATCAGTCATTGTACAGGAGGAGGTGAGCTGTGACATCACCTATTGTGGATGGTGGATCCTGTGTTATCTACTGTATATAGAGGTGTTATCAGTCATTGTACCGGAGGAGGAGGTGAGCTGCGATATCACCTATTGTGAAAGGTGGGTCCGGCCTTATCTACTGTATATAGAGGTGTTATCAGACCTTGTACAGGAGGAGGGGAGCTGTGACATCACCTACTGTGGATGCTGGATCCTGTGTTATTTACTGTATATAGAGGTGTTATCACTCATTGTACAGGAGGTGAGCTGTGACATCACCTATTGTGGATGGTGTATCCTGTGTTACCTACTGTATATAGAGCTGTTATCAGTCATTGTACAGGAGGAGGAGGGGAGCTGTGACATCACCTATTGTGGATCCTGTGTTATCTACTGTATATAGAGGTGTTATCACTCATTGTACAGGAGAAGGTGAGCTGTGACATCACCTATTGTGAATGGTGGATCCTGTGTTATCTACTGTATATAGAGGTGTTCTCAGTCATTGTACAGGGGGGGGTGAGCTGTGACATCACCTATTGTGGATGGTGGATCCTGTGTTATCTACTGTATATAGAGGTATTATCAGTCATTGTACAGGAGGAGAAGGTGAGTTGTGACATCACCTATTGTGAATGGTGCATCTTGTGTTATCTCCTGTGTATAGAGGTGTGTTGTGAATTCTGCTTTTGGGCTCCCACCGGTGGTTGTAGGTGGTAATGCAGTTGTCCCTGAGTTGCAGTCCTGGTCAGGTGTATCTGCTGATTGCTGTTCTGACTGGGGTATTTAGGCGTGCAGGATTCATTAGTCCTTGCCAGTTGTCCATGGTTTTTGGGAGGTTTTGGTCCTGGTTTGGTTCCTTCTGCCTTCTGCCAAATCAGCAAAGATAAGTGTCTGGTTTTGGTTTCTGTGGCACACATGCTGTGTGCTTAATAATTCAGTGCTATTCAGTGGTTTTTTTTTCTCCAGCTTAGATTGCGTCAGTATTTTCTCAGTCTTGTTGGATTCTCTGGAGTGGCAGATATACATTCCATGTCTTTAGTTAGATTGTGGAACTTTTTGTATTACATGCTGTGGATATTTTTGGAAGGGTTTTAATACTGACCGCTTAGTATTCTGTCCTATCTTTCCCTATTTAGCTAGAGTGGCCTCTTTTGCTGAATCCTGTTTTCTGCCTGCGTGTGTCTTTCCTCTCCTACTCACAGTCAATATTCGTGGGGGGCTGCCTATCCTTTGGGGTTCTGCTCTGAGGCAAGGTAGTATTCCTATTTCCATCTATAGGGGTATTTAGTCCTCCGGCTGTGTCGACGTGTCTAGGGTTTGTTAGGCACAGCCCACGGCTACTTCTAGTTGCGGTGTTAGTTCAGGTTTTGCGGTCAGTACAGTTTCCACCTACTCCAGAGAAAGTTCATGCGGCTCCAAAGTCACCGGATCATAACAGAGGTGTTATCAGTCATTGTACAGGAGGAGGAGGTGTGCTGTGATATCACCTATTGTGGATGGTGGATCATGTGTTATCTACTGTATATAGAGGTGTTATCAGTCATTGTACAGGAGGAGGAGGTGAGCTGCGATATCACCTATTGTGAATGGTGGATCCGGCCTTATCTACTGTATATAGAGGTGTTATCAGTCATTGTACAGGAGGAGGTGAGCTGCGATATCACCTATTGTGAAAGGTGGATCCGGCCTTTACTGTATATAGAGGTGTTATCAGTCCTTGTACAGGAGGAGGAGGGGAGCTGTGATATCACCTATTGTGGATGCTGGATCCGGTGTTATCTACTGTATATAGAGGTGTTATCACTCATTGTACAGGAGGAGGTGAGCTGTGACATCACCTATTGTGAATGGTGGATCCTGTGTTATCTACTGTATATAGTGGTGTTATTAGTCATTGTACGGGGGGGGGGGTGAGCTGTGACATCATTTTGGTAAGAAAGTACTTAAAGGGATTGTCCAGGACTAGAACAACAGTTGTAACAACTCTGCTGGCATCACTGCATGGCCTCCCATCCCCCACCTGCATTACTCTCAAACTCACTTACTTCTCTGGGCCTTGTTGTGACTTCTCTCTGCTGCCAGCTCCATGCTGTGTGCCTCATGTCTGCTGTTAGCTCTGTGCATGCTCTGTGTGTGCATAGAGGGGCGGCGCCGGCAACTCCTGTTTCTTATAGAGACTCTGTGCACCCTGCTAAGGTGTCCCTGGCCAATCGCCAAGAGGCTTCCTGTATTTAAGACATCCCCACCCATAGGTGGGGGCCTGTGCAACTTACTCCCTCAGTCAGTTCTTTGCTACTGAAGTGCCAGGCCATGTCTCTGTGACTCTTGTGTTCTGCCACCCAGGAGGGCGTTGTACCCTGGTCTGTTTCCTGTGTAGCCACCCAGCGGGGCTTTGTACCCTGGCCTATGTCTGCCACCCAGAGGGGCGTCGTACCCTGGCTTGTGTCCATGTCTCTATCCCTTGTCTCGTTCTTGACTCTGTCTTAGTCTAGTCTTGTTCCTGTGTCCGTTTATATCCCTGTCTTGGTTTGCATTTTCTGCTGTGCGTACTGTGTCTTGCTTTGCCCTGCTCTGCCCTCTGTGTCTTGCTTTACTCTGCTTTCGGCTCCGCTCTCTGCAACCTTGCTTTGCTCCTTGCTCTGCATTCTGTGATCTTGCTCTGCACTCTGTTTTTGCTCTGCTCTCAGCTCTGCACTCTGTGGCTTTGCTCTCAGCTCTGCTCTCTGTAGCTTTGCTCTGTATTCTGACTTTGCTGTGCACTCTGTGCCCTGCTCTGCGGCTCCGCTCAGCTCTCGCTCTGCGGCTCCGCTTCTTGTGGTTCTACTTTGCTCCGTTCCTTGCAGTTCTACCTGGCTCTGCCTCCAGCTCTTGGCTCCGTCTCCTGCGTTTCTGCACTTGGCTCCGCCTCCAGCTCTTGGCTCCACCTCCTGCGTTTCTGCACTTGACTCCGCCTCCAGCTCTTGGCTCCGCCTCCTGCGTTTGGGTTTTTGCACTTGGCTCCGCCTCCTGCTCTTGGCTCTGCATCTTGTGTTTCTGCACTTGACTCCGCCTCCAGCTCTTGGCTCCGCCTCCTGCGTTTCTGCACTTGGCTCCGCCTCCTGCGTTTCTGCACTTGGCTCCGCCTCCTACGTTTCTACAATTGGCTCCGCCTCCTGTGCTTTCGCTCTGCATCGGCTCTTGCGGTCTTTCTCTACCTATTATTTAGTCCTCCTGTCTGAACAGGTTCTTACCTGTTTTACATACCGTAACATAATTATTTAAAAGCATTCAAAAATGTTTATTAGTATAATCACCTTAATACATCAATATACAAATTACAGGATACAATATACAAAATGTACGTACCCTATTGAAAAAGCTACGCGAAACGCGCATCCAGGGAGGCCAAGCGAGGTGGGGGTACCAGCCCTGACCATCAATGGGTAAGCAGCAATTGTATATATTTCTGTGACTGCATACAGTGGGGCAAAAAAGTATTTAGTCATTCAGCAATAGTGCAAGTTCCACCACTTAAAAAGATGAGAGGCGTCTGTAATTTACATCATAGGTAGACCTCAACTATGGGAGACAAACTGAGAAAAAAAAATCCAGACAATCACATTGTCTGTTATTTTATCATTTTATTTGCATATTATGGTGGAAAATAAGTATTTGGTCAGAAACAAACAATCAAGATTTCTGGCTCTCACAGACCTGTAAATTCTTCTTTAAGAGTCTCCTCTTTCCTCCACTCATTACCTGTAGTAATGGCACCTGTTTAAACTAGTTATCAGTATAAAAAGACACCTGTGCACACCCTCAAACAGTCTGACTCCAAACTCCACTATGGTGAAGACCAAAGAGCTGTCAAAGGACACCAGAAACAAAATTGTAGCCCTGCACCAGGCTGGGAAGACTGAATCTGCAATAGCCAACCAGCTTGGAGTGAAGAAATCAACAGTGGGAGCAATAATTAGAAAATGGAAGACATACAAGACCACTGATAATCTCCCTCGATCTGGGGCTCCACGCAAAATCCCACCCCGTGGGGTCAGAATGATCACAAGAACGGTGAGCAAAAATCCCAGAACCACGCAGGGGGACCTAGTGAATGAACTGCAGAGAGCTGGGTCCAATGTAACAAGGCCTACCATAAGTAACACACTACGCCACCATGGACTCAGATCCTGCAGTGCCAGACGTGTCCCACTGCTTAAGCCAGTACATGTCCGGGCCCGTCTGAAGTTTGCTAGAGAGCATTTGGATGATCCAGAGGAGTTTTGGGAGAATGTCCTATGGTCTGATGAAACCAAACTGGAACTGTTTGGTAGAAACACAACTTGTCGTGTTTGGAGGAAAAAGAATACTGAGTTGCATCCATCAAACACCATACCTACTGTAAAGCATGGTGGTGGAAACATCATGCTTTGGGGCTGTTTCTCTGCAAAGGGGCCAGGACGACTGATCCGGGTACATGAAAGAATGAATGGGGCCATGTATCGTGAGATTTTGAGTGCAAACCTCCTTCCATCAGCAAGGGCATTGAAGATGAAACGTGGCTGGGTCTTTCAACATGACAATGATCCAAAGCACACCGCCAGGGCAACGAAGGAGTGGCTTCGTAAGAAGCATTTCAAGGTCCTGGAGTGGCCTAGCCAGTCTCCAGATCTCAACCCTATAGAAAACCTTTGGAGGGAGTTGAAAGTCCGTGTTGCCAAGCGAAAAGCCAAAAACATCACTGCTCTAGAGGAGATCTGCATGGAGGAATGGGCCAACATACCAACAACAGTGTGTGGCAACCTTGTGAAGACTTACAGAAAACGTTTGACCTCTGTCATTGCCAACAAAGGATATATTACAAAGTATTGAGATGAAATTTTGTTTCTGACCAAATACTTATTTTCCACCATAATATGCAAATAAAATGATAAAAAAAACAGACAATGTGATTTTCTGGATTTTTTTTTCTCAGTTTGTCTCCCATAGTTGAGGTCTACCTATGATGTAAATTACAGACGCCTCTCATCTTTTTAAGTGGTGGAACTTGCACTATTGCTGAATGACTAAATACTTTTTTGCCCCACTGTATATGAGGTGGCCGTGGTATGGGCACTATTAGACACAATGATACATATGTACATGGCCATATATAGAATGCTACACTAAGGATTAAAGCTGTAACCAGAAGGGTGTACTTTAGTACTCCCCCTCTAACTTGGCTACTGTCATGTTCTCCTTTTAGTGTCTCCTGCTATATGTTTGTGCTGACAGCACGTACATTTTGTATATTGTATCCTGTAATTTGTATATTGATGTATTAAGGTGATTATACTAATAAACATTTTTGAATACTTTTAAATAATTATGTTGAAGTGGACGTTTTTGCTCCGTATCTTTGTGGTAGTGGTATTTTGGAGTGGTCCTAGAGGGGCATCCGTAGGGTGCGTAGAAAGAGTCGGTACTATCCGCTCACCATCACCGGATATATTGGTGCTTCATGATTATAGTATTAAATACTGTTTTACATACCTTCCTGCAGACCGGTCCCTACCGGTTCTTCCAGTGTACCAGTCATGTCCGCCTGTCCTTCCAGAAAGCCAGCCGTACCTGCCTGCTTACCAGAGAGCCAGCCGTGTCCACCTGCCTGTCTATGTTCCGTTCCCCGGAGGGATCAGCAGCCACAGCCAGACACCACCCTGGAGTGGTACCCGGTAGCTTCCTATTGCACAAGTCTGACCTCACCATCAGAGGCTCCAGCGAACACCTAGGAAGCTACTTAGTTACGCCCCTTCCAGGGAAGTTTGGTCTGTGGTCCAGTGGGGCCGCACGCCCGCGCCAACCAGTCTCAGCGTGTGCGTGACAACAGTTTGCTTTTTTATGCCTTGAAATAGCATGGCCCATGAACGTTGGCTGCTGTCACATTCGGATAGATGGGGTTGAGCTTTCCTACATCTTTGAGGATCGGCTTACACTTTAACAAATAAGGACAGTGCTTTTAAGGTTGATACTATTTAGATAAAGACAAGTAAAGGCATAGTTGGCATTTTCTTGAAATTCCCATTCTATGGTTTTGATACCGCAGAGATTGGAGGGTTAATCCTCCACCGGCAAAGTATTTCTGTGATTTTTATTTTCCTCCTTTATAAATGCCACTGACTGCTCTTTTAACAGTTTCCGACACCAATGATATTTCCTTATTTTGCTGGCTTGAAAGAAAAAGAAAATAATTATTCGCTTGTTTACACTTTCTAACAATGAATATACTAAATCAAAGCTAATTAAGGACAAGGGCTCGTTTTGCTAAGTGTTGACAACTCATAATTAAGGGCTTAGTGAGAATCTGACACCCTTTGTGCGTTTGACACAAATCCTATTTTAATAGTTTTCACAGCAATTAACCCGTCCGCAAAGACAATGTGTAGAACTCATCCACGCACACTTCATTTCTGTTATGTAGAATCTGGCTGTTCATTTTTTTTTTTCTTTTATTTTTTTCTTACATTTATAACAGTAAGAGAACAAAATTGCAGGCTGCTGAAAATGGCGGCCTACGTCACGTAGACAGATGCCGGGAAGTGACTTGAAAAAGCCAAACTCATTTTCTACATTTGAATAACCTCCAAGGCTGCAACCTCCTGTATTAATAATTGGAATGTAAGCCGTGAACATCTTTGCTGCTTTAACTCTTACATACAAATTATGAGACAGATATATTGTGGAATTAGGGTGCGCTTACATTCCATGCAGCCTCCGGTGGACCAGTACTTGTCTGCAAACTTTTTGGGGCTGTAAAGAATAGTTTACATGTTTTTTAACTTGGAAATCTAGAGGCAAGAAAATCCATCTGTTACATACAGTGGGGAAAATAAGTATTTGATACACTGCTGATTTTACAAGTTTTCCCACCTACAAAGAATGGAGAGGTCTGTAATTTTATCGTAGGTACACTTCAACTGTGAGAGACAGAATCTTAAAAAAAAAAATCCATAAAATCACATTGTATGATTACTACATAATTAATTTGCATTTTATTGCATGAAATAAGTATTTGATACAATACTTTCCCCTCTGTACTTCTTTAAATTCTCCTGTTGTATACAGTACTTTCAATATAGAGTGCGAGTTTTAGTGCTCTCAAACTCATCTAGAGCCTTCTGGGGTCAACTTCTTTTTCTTTCCATGCTTACTGTTCCCATCATGTTCTTGATGTTTTGTTAAAGGGCAAAGGAAACATGAAATGCCTCGGACTTGTTCCAAATGTAAGAAAATTAGGACAAAAGAGCAGGGGGATGTCATGTTCTAGCTGTGGGCTGCCTAAAGAAACAGCTAGGAGTACAAAAATTACCTGAGTGATCTAATGGAAAATTCATATTAAGTAAAGACCCCTATATACATCAGACTAACATTGGCAGAATCCACCGTTATAAACGAGTTTGGCCAATGGTCCACGGTGTACTGGGGCGCCGGCCGAATGAAAATGTAGATTGGCAGACTGAAACCGAACATGCCCAATCACATTGTTCTCCTGGAGATAAGCCACCGGTCGACATGGCGGTCAGTGACTTTCTCATACAGAACACCTAAGTGTTTGGCCGAAGGAGTCCACCTGTGTATGGAAGAGTTGGCAGAGATAGCGGTCAGCCGAACACTCAGCCGAAGAATCGTTCAGCCATCTAATATGTAAGGCTTTGTGGTGGCAGATCATTTCACCTACAACAGAAGGATCCCATTAGGTGTCCCATGTACATGGCTTATGGATTGGGCTTCTCACCAGTTCAGATTTCCCTTCCTCATCGCTGCTTAGGGAAAAATGATAATTTTTATTGGAGACCTATAGAAACCAGCAGGTCCCAGTATTTTATGAGGCTAGCTTGAGTCCAACAATTCATTTTCCAACTTGGCTTTATCTTAAGACAAGAAACTCCAAGATCTAAATGCTAAACCTAAGAGAAATATGAGGAGACCTGTTATTATGAATGCTCCTTTAAACCAAGGACTAAAACATATAATGATTATGGAGAGTGAGGAAGTAAATGAGGTGACTACGGACGGTCAGTAGACAGGACTCTTTCTCCAAAGTAAGTCTTCAATCATGTAGTATATAAATTTGTACAGACCTTTCCTTCAGTCACTTCGCTTCTTGCATGTACCATATACCTTAGATGGCTGTTGGCCAAACCATAGCTCAGCTTGCAGCTGTACCACACAAAGCTCCTGGTTTGCCTGTAAGATTCCTCTACACAATTTCTCTGGCGGTGGCTTATCCCTTAGAGAACAAAAGGATCAGTAGTCTGAACTAGGACATGCTGGATCCTTATCTCCACTAACATCATCTGTCAAGGAAGAGTAGGGGACCATCATACACAGACTGTTGGCCAAACCCATCGATCATTAAGGGGGCCTTAATGATATATGAGTAGATCCAACTGTCCTAAAAGCATTTAAGAGTACAATTAGATCAAGCCACTCGATGAAAACTACCTGGAATGGCTGCCCGCTAAAATAAAAATCCCCCTGACTACACACATGAATGTGCTCTACTAGGTAGGTATCTTCAATCAAGTCCATCAGCTACTTAAAATCCGAATTACATTTTAATAATGGCAAATATGACTTTCTGAGAACCTTTATGCACCTTTCTTATTATTTACATGGAAGGCAAGTCAACTTTCTCCATCTCTACTACTTTTATGATTTTGCTACCTATATACATGAAATTCTTCAGTATTCCTAGAGCGTCAAAAGTCCATTTGGTTGACTGGGTTCTTTCTTTAGGACAACATTGATCCCTGCACCCGAAGAGGTCAAAAGTTGGTATTATTAATCCTTCCGACTTGTCTGACACCAAAGTAGTTAACTCTTCCTTCTTCATCAGTCAGCCAGGAGGGACCGCTAAACCCTCATCTTTGGCATTGCTTGTCAGTGAAAGGCAAATTCACACAGCCCCTCAGCCCTCGCTATGCAGGCATGGTCTTCTCCAGCTGCAGCTTAATTTCCTGTGACTTGCCTAATTACTGTAATTAAGGATTAATTGCCATTAATTATTCACACATAAGCTCATCGCAAATCATGGGGTAAATGTCTTATGAAGGCTGCCATACAAGCCATGTATAAACACACTGAGATGCTCCGGGCGGGAGGAAGAATTGCTGGAGGACTGGAGCTAATTTCCAGTCGTTGCTCTAACGAAAACAGCCATAATTCTCGTCCAAAAGGCGACAGCTCCTCAGGTAGAACCGCCAGCTTGGTAGGTATTTACACCGTGTCACATGCTGGGGAGCATAGGGGCATCCTGCACGATGAAAAGGGGGTGTTTAACAAAAATGGAATGCTAAAGTGAAGGACTGGTTATCTATATACTCATCATAAGAGGAGAAAGGAGGCCAGGTTCCTGCTGATCCAGTCCTAGCCTCATCCCAGGGCTCTCACAAGAAATACTGGTCGCTGTCCAGTGCTGACCAGTATAGGGAGACACTGTGCTCAATGTTGTCTTATGTGATACTACTAGACCGTATCTATTCTGTAGGAGCCAGGCATATAGATCTATTAAAAAACAAGAGCTCTGTTTTTGGTGCAAAAGTCCCCTGTCCGTATTGCAGTGCATTGAATTAGGAGACAATGCATATCCCTGTGCTATATTTCCAATTACCGTAGCACCTATTGAATACAGTGCTGGTTTTATCGAATGCGTTATGTTTTGGCTTTTGTTTTTTGTTTTTAAACTAGAATTTCTGTGTACTTTGCGGAGTTAAACATTTATGCTAATAGACCGTCTGCTTAATGTGTGAAATGCGTCTCTTTGTTAAGCACGTCACTTAATGAAGCCTTTATTTCGAAATTACATGATACTGGAGCATGTAAGGAAAAAATAAAGGGAGGGAGTGCAGAAAAAAAGGAGTTTTATAAGTTAAGCAATTCTGCTATATAATATTAATGCTCATTTTCCTATAAATATATTATTAAAAAATATGAAGAAAAAATAAAGCCAATACAAAATTCCATTGTAAACAAAATGCATAGGAGTGCAAAGATTCTCTCTAAGATAAAAACAAACTGATTTCTGTAATAAAACAAACGACCCAGGAACATATGAGAAATACCCAATGACATAAAATGTGAAGCGGCGTTTCATCGATGCCTGAATGAGAGGTTGTCACTCTCTAACTGCCTACAGCTCCGGCTAAACATGGCCCACCGCCTCGCACCCTCTGCTCGGAGCAATGCGCGTGCCTCCCAGGGACTGCCATTTAATTGATACGTCCCTATTCATTGTCACCTTGAGTTGGTGCTGGCAGCTGCAGTGTCACTACCCATTTATGGGCTGGGAACTCCCCTGCTCAGGGTAATTAAGAGTTTATGTGTTAATTGATGTAAATACAAAGATGGCAGTTGAGGGCGTTCATTTCAGAGCCTGGCCGTAAATTGTGGAGTTGATTAGAAGAAGGATAGAAGAGGAGGGGGATGCAGAGGAATTTGTGAGCAGGAGGAACTCCTAAAGATCAATCCCATTCTAGCAAAACTCCTACCTCTCCCATTAGTGATATTTACCCTAGATACATATTGTCCCATCATTATAGGCACTGTACTGTATATCGGTGGGGGTGAGGGTCCCGAGACCCCCACTGATCACTCAAGGAATGACTCGGAAAGGCATGGCTCAGCAGCAAAGATTGTGGTAGTTTTTGGGGATTTAAGCACAACCAATCGGTAAGCTTTTACTGATCGGTGATTTTTTGTAGACCAAAGCAAACGATGGCTACTGGGGATCTGTAACAGTGGGCTCAGTGCGCATAGGTTACCATTGTTCTCCGCACTGTGAGTCCTGTAGATGAGAACGACGATCTTTTATGCTGCCTAAAACATCATTTCTCCCGAAAAGTGAGCGTTTTGCTTGTTCATCAGGTGCAAGATAATTGTGATTGAGCATTAAAGGTTTGATGGCCTATACAAAAAAATATACAGTGGGATACAAAAGGTATAAAACGTTGGGTGTGCAGAGCTTTAGATATGCAATGCCGCAGCCACCACCATGCGACAAGATGTCATCACCACATGTATGTGACGTCCATAATGCATAAGACTGTTAACAAGAAAGGTCAGAGGTCACACTGCTTGGGGCTGCATGGGTCAAAGGACACATATAAGAAAAGTGTAGTGAATACACAAGTAAAGGCGGGAGGCTCTTAATTCACATTTTAATCAAAATGTGTGAGTCCATCTGCCAGCAAAAAGGCATTGCTTTTATGTTTGTCTAAGCTCTCTCTGTCCTTAGGCCTCAAATTAACTGAGAAAGAATAGGACCCATCTTGGCTTTGTCTTGGAAACATGGGTGGATAGGGTACACGACATTTCAAGATGCCACACACCCTAGTATGCAAAATGCAGAAAATCAGGATTGGTCAGAAGAACTTACAGTAGTAAAGGGATTCTGTCATCAGGTTTTTACCACCTAGTCTGACAGCGGCATAATGTTGAGGCAGAAAGGCTGATTCCAGCAATGTGTCACTTACTGGGTTGCTTGCTGCAGTTTTCATAAAATCCTAGGTTTTATCAGCAGGAGATTATCACTTTCTGTTAACCAGAGTTGTGGGCGGGGCTATACAGAGCTCAGTATTCAGAGAACTGCTAGATCTGCAGCAGAGAAAACAGGGATTGTATCAAAATGACAGCCAGCAACCCAGTAAAAATGATACGTCCCTGGAATCAGGGTTTCTGCTCCTACAGATGTGGTGAAAAAAACCTAGTGACAGATTTCCTTTCAAATGAATCCACAGGTCATGGCAATGTGCCATCTATTTGCTAAGAAGCCGCCTCAGAAAATGCTAGTTTAGAACATTAGTTTCCATTCCTTCTATAATATAATCTTTTGAAAAGTTTATAATTTCAACAAGTTTTTAAAAAAAGTTTACATTTTACTGAAGTCGGGCAGATGACAAATAGAGCGTGGCCTCCGTGAAAATGTCTTCCTTGCCCATTGGCAATCATCTCAAAGTCAAACGGATCATTGTCTTTAATGATGAAGATTGAAGAAGAGCGTCCGAAGCCCCGGCAGCCGCTACTGGGCTATGGTCATCTTGTAACACAAAGATGTTGTAAATGGGCTACAAGTCTGTTTTCAAGATTCACATGCCGTTATAAGGGCCATATTTGATAACTGGATGGTTCTGGAAATTAATTACTGTATATAGGCTCTGGAGTAATTGAAAGCGGGGGAAATGATTCCCTTTGTACTTGATTCCTGGAATCTTAATTATTGAGTATTTTAAAAGTATATTACACGGGACATCACACGGAATATAAAATGTATATGACGTCAAGGGGGGGGTTCAAGCGGTTTTTAACCTGCTGTCACAATGTATTTACCATTGCAGGGAGTTTTCGGAGGTGCTTAAATATTTTGATCCTAGACTTGATTATTGGATGAAGTAATAGCGCTGGTTTAGAGATGTCTGGCAGCGGTAGAGTTAACCCCTATTTCCCCCAATATTAGCAGATGTCCTGTTGGAAGTGGGTGACACGCAGAATTCAAATGAGAAGGCGCCAAGGCCCCTTTTAGATGCATGGCGGTCTCTTGTCCCTACCTCTCCACTTGCAAATGACAGTGTCAACAATCGCTGTCCTTCCATCAATCACTCAGGGTCATGAATATACAAGAGGCAGTCTGAGAGAGGCTGCCTACCTCCTGCCGATCAGCTTGGTCTAATTATCTAGGCTTTTCTTCTTTGTCTCCCGAGTGTGGTTGAGAGACTGTAGTGTTTGTGGGGGGAGAGGGAAGGGGATACCGGGGGTTTCATCGAGCTTAGGTTAGCCATGTTGACCCCTCATGTGGACACAACATGTTTGTTTCCCGAGCCTCAGATGTCAGATATTCTATTCATCATAAAAAAAAAAAAATGGAGGAATGGGTTAGAGAGATGTCCCCCTCCCCTCCGGCTCCTTTCTTTTCTGGAGTCAACAATCTATCCCCACCTCCTACCTCTGTGCTGTCATTTTACAATTGTTGTAAGCGCTCCAGTGAATTAGCATTCTAAGTAATGCGCCCAGAATGACTCACTAATAACTTCGGCCCCTGGATGGTGGGGTATTGATGGTGTTAACTGGAATATTTAGTCTTAAGTGACTGGCAAGCGCAGGTGCTGGAATGGCGCTCATGGCTTTGTTTGAATATATCCTACACATCAGCATTTGGCTATGGAGACATCTCTATCCACATTGGCAGGTGGCATCATAAGATGTGAGGTATACCGGCCACCCTCCCAATAATAAAGTCTACTGGACAGTGTTCAGACATGTCCCAGATTGGTCAATGGACAGACACCGAGCTTGAGAGTAGAGTGGTCTGCCAAGACGCTAACCGGTCCCAAGAGCACCAGCTAAAGTGCTCAGTGCTAAAAAAAAAACCTGTATCCAGCCAATTTGGCCAACCGCTCCTCACCCAAAAAAGCGAAGGATTGGGTTTACTGGCAGTAATGTTAACAAAGCAAGCCAAAATGTAAAAAAAAAAAGGAATAATCATGGTTAATAGGATTAAGATGCCACCAGAACGAAATAAACAAAAGTGAATTAAATGTCCTCCTCAAAACGATAAAAATGTTTTAACCACATTTGGTACAATTTAAGGACTTTTTCGCTAAAATGAGAAGCCATCGATCAAACTTTGATGACCTAACTTACTATTTAAAGCGGGTCAGTCACCAGACAGTATTTATTATTAAATGGATATCTTAGACCTGATGGGACTTGTGCACTTACTTTGAAAATTAATGTCAGAAAGGCTGTCTGATCCTGATGATAAGATGAGCGGTTTAGGAGTCCCAGCTACAGTTCTACCCATTTTGCATTTTAATATCAGGTGGGAAAAAAGGATCATATGGTCGTTCTGACATGGGCTTTTCCTTAAGTCTAGAAGACCTATTTTATAATGCATGCAGCTTGTATTGAGAAATATTGTTACAGATCTCCTTTAAAAGGGTTGTCCAGGATTTGATTTTGTCAAAAATCGTGTCTCACCTCCTTCAGGTGATTACATAAGCCACCTGGCGTACAAACTAGTGCACCAAACCCAGTGTGTATCGTGTATCAACCTAGGGTGCCTTGGCCAGGACCACCTTCTCTAAAGACACTATACTTGATCTTAGCCATAAGGCCGAGATATTGCGAGAAGCGGATGAGAAGATATTCAGCATCTGACAAATTGCATGTGCTTGAACCTGCTAGCAAAGCCGAATCCAACAGTATCCATATTACGCACTGCTGGCATCCAGCATGCTGCACTGCTTGCCACAAGTCTACACTGGTGTGGAAAACCCCTTTTAATCCAAGACAAAAGCGATGGACCAGTGTTGAATGGTTTTGAGAAAAAAAAAGCAACCACCCTCTTCTCGAACCATTTTACAGAAGTATTTTACTAATTTTTGGTCTTTAGACGCGCACATGGTCGACAGCTTGAACTTAGCACTCTGCAGCATGGATGAAGAGCGGGATGACAAGTTGGCCAGATCCAGACAGCTTCGAGAGGCGCCTGCCGGCTCTAAAGCCTAGAACGTGTAAGCAGCGCACTCTCCTTGCCAAGGAAACTGGCCAATATGAGACTGCTCCTGTCATTTTCTGGAACACCCCATTAACAAGGTCACCTATCATTGCATTGGGTCACCTATCATTGCACTGGGTCACCTATCATTGCATTGGGTCACCTATCACTGCATTGGGTCACCTATCATTGCATTGGGTCACCTATCATTGCACTGGGTCACCTATCATTGCATTGGGTCACCTATCACTGCATTGGGTCACCTATCATTGCATTGGGTCACCTAGCATTGCATTGGGCACCTATCATTGCATTGGGTCACCTATCATTGCACTGGGTCACCTATCATTGCATTGGGTCACCTAGCATTGCATTGGGTCACCTATCATTGCACTGGGTCACCTATCATTGCACTGGGTCACCTATCATTGCATTGGGTCACCTATCATTGCATTGGGTCACCTATCATTGCACTGGGTCACCTATCATTGCATTGGGTCACCTATCATTGCATTGGGTCACCTAGCATTGCATTGGGCACCTATCATTGCATTGGGTCACCCAGCATTGCATTGGGTCACCTATCATTGCACTGGGTCACCTATCATTGCACTGGGTCACCTATCATTGCATTGGGTCACCTAGCATTGTATTGGGTCACCTATCATTGCACTGGGTCACCTATCATTGCATTGGGTCACCTATCATTGCATTGGGTCACCTATCATTGCATTGAGTCACCTATCATTGCATTGGGTCACTTGTCATTGCATTGGGCACCTATCATTGCACTGGGCACCTATCATTGCATTGAGTCACCTATCATTGCATTGGGCACCTAGCATTGCATTGGGTCACCTAGCATTGCATTGGGTAACCTAGCATTGCATTGGGTCACCTAGCATTGCATTGGGTCACCTATCATTGCATTGGGTCACCTAGCATTGCACTGGGTCACCTATCATTGCATTGGGTCACCTATCATTGCATTGGGTCACCTATCATTGCATTGGGCACCTATGATTGCATTGAGTCACCTATCATTGCATTGGGTCACCTATCATTGCATTGGGTCACCTATCATTGCATTGGGTCACCTATCATTGCACTGGGTCACCTATTATTGCATTGGGTCACCTATCATTGCACTGGGTCACCTATCATTGCATTGGGTCACCTATCATTGCACTGGGTCACCTATCATTGCATTGGGTCACCTATCATTGCACTGGGTCACCTATCATTGCATTGGGTCACCTATCATTGCACTGGGTCACCTATCATTGTATTGGGTCACCTATCATTGCATTGGGTCACCTATCATTGCATTGGGTCACCTATCATTGCAGTGGGTCACCTATCATTGCATTGGGTCACCTATCATTGCACTGGGTCACCTATCATTGCATTGGGCACCTATCATTGCATTGGGTCACCTATCATTGCATTGGGCACCTACCTATTGGCTCACCTACCTATTGGGTCACCTATCATTGCAAGTGTTACCTACATATCATAATCTGTATACTATACGTGGACTGCGTTGGACTGAGAGCAGACAGAAGCGGATGGCAGCTCTGCGCTGCGCACAACGTTACGCCATCCACATTACATGCACGCTCTGCTCTAGAATTACACTAACGCCGCTCTGTAGGGCTCTGTCTATGACAATTTGCAGATGTCCGCAGCCCAGAGCGTATGAAATAATAAAGCTTGCTAGCTGTAAACATTGCAGAATTCTGACACTATTGATTTATTGTGTCTAACGGTGACATCAAACCGGGTAAGTGACAGAAACACTGTTACGGCTTTAAGAGCCGTTTGTCACCGATTAAAGCTGCCAAACAGGGTTTGCCCGAACTGGCCTGTCAGTCCCTGCGCAAATTACTGCTTCCTCGCGCTGGCTGACGGCGATATGCAGCAGCCCCTCTGTGCTTTCATTACTCCGTCACAGCAAACACACAAGGCCAGTCCCAATTTAATATGTGTGTTAATTATGCAAATTATTAATTGGGCTGAAGCTGAAAATGCATACAACAGCGCTGCCTATTTAAACCCTCAAGCTCTGGGAAAAGCCTGCTACTTCTGGAATAATGAGGTTTTTTTCTCGGTTAGGTGATCGGCAATGTCAATACTTTGATGTGTGGAAAATAAGTGTCTTGATCTTTTGGGCCTGGGTCATTGAGAAGATGCTTGGTTCAGAAGAAAAAAAAAAAAAGAGGAAGATGCTGCGGTAATATTAAAGTTCTTCAGTATTGTTCTGAGGGCGCAAATCACGCACCAGCCTACAAATCCATAATAATGTACATGCCAACATGGCCTGCAATGAGCAGTTATGGTCACCCCCAACGAACAAAAAATGGTGTAACTAACAGCTCCATTCAACTTGTGGCTAGGGATGAAAGAGGAATATAGGCCTCCTGTTCTGGTGATGACTTAGTGACAGGATCAGAGAGAAAAGCAAAAGGCGCCCATGGTGTCAGTACGTCAAAGGAAAGACAAGTGCAAGAGTGGAAATGTAGACTCAACTAGTATAGGCACGACACTACCGCAGCCCATGTAAGAAGAAATGCAGCCAGGGTCCATAACGAGTTGCTGGCCTTGGTCAAAATGGAGAACATCAGGGCAAGAACAGGTCCATGTACGGCACACACTGCTAGTATACCAATAGAACATGAATGCAAACTTCAAGTAATGTTGAATCCAGCAAGGATTTTTTTTTTATTTGGAAGAAGTTAAAACATGAAAAGTCTCAGGATACAACGTGTTTCAGGGCATTAGAGCCCCTTCTCCAGGAACAAAAGAGACCGGTGATGGCTAAGGGTCACAGAGGCTGGACGCACACCGATCTAACATAATCATCCATCCGATGGATAAGTGATCGTTATTATTAAACACATCGTTATTGTAGACTGCAACAGCCCTTGAAGAGCATGTAGTATGAACGGACTTGATCCTTCTCAACAGGCTTTATAAAGCAGAATGTGGAAAATACCAAACTCATCATGTTTCCTCCATCCCACTTAACTCCCCTACCCGATCTATCCATCCCTATAAAGCCAGTTCGCACATTCAGTATTTGGTCAGTATTTTACCTCAGTATTTGTAGCCAAAACCAGGAGAGGAATAATTAGAGGAAAAGTATAATAGAAACACGTCACCACTTCTGTATTTATCATCCATTTCTAGTTTTGGATTAGAAATACTGATGTAAAGTACTGACCAAATACTGAGCTTGTGAACGTGGTCACACTTTCCACTGTACCGAAAGTCCGCTGCCTCGGAGTAATCCTTGACTATGTCATGTCCATCAAACTGCACATCGGAGCTCTCACCACCTCCTGCCTCCTACAACTCAAGTATTTCCAGAATCCATCCTTTCCTCAACCACGAATCTACTAAAATGTTAGTGCATGTCCCCATCATCTCCCGCCTCAACTACTACAATATCCTCCTCTGTGGCCTCCAGACTAACGCGCTCTCAGTTCTCCAGTCCATCCTTAACTCTACTGCCTGAGTAATCCTCCCCTGTTCTCGCTACTCTTCCGCTTTTCCCCTCTATGAAGTCCCTTCACATTGGCTTCCGATTGCCAAACAAATTCAGTTCAAACTACGGACATTGGCCTACAAAGCCATCCATAATCTGTCTCCTCCATGTATCTCCAAACTAATTTATCAATACCTTCCCACAAGTAATCTCCGGTCCTCCAAAGACCACTTTCTCTCCTCCACACTCGTACGTTCCTCACCCAAATGCCTCCAAGACTTCTTCCAAGTATCCCCCCATCTTTTGGAATTCTGTGCTCCAACACGTCCGATTATCCACCATATTCAGAACCTGAAAACCCATCTCTTCAAGAAAGTTACAGCCTGCAATAACCCCGATGCCACCTCACCACCACCCAACCTACTGCCTCCTTGCCCATCATCCTGTAGACTATAAGCCCACCAGGGCAGGGCTCTCTCCCCTCTGTACCAGGTGTTCATTATTACCGTATATACTCGAGTATAAGCCGAGATATTCAGCCCACTTTTTTGGGCTGAAATTGCCCCTCTCGGCTTATACTCGAGTCATACCGGGCGTCGGCAGGGGAGGGGGAGCGGGGGCTGTCTAAAAATACTCACCTAGTCCAGGCGCGTTCCCTGCTTCCCCGGCGCCAACAGCAGCAGCTTCAGCTTCTTCCTGTACTCAGCGGTCACATGGTCCCGCTCATTACAGTAAATGAATATTCGGCTCCACCTCCCATAGGGGTGGAGCCGCCTATTCATTACAGTAATCAGCGGGACCATGTGACCGCTGAGTACAGGATGAAGCGCTGCGGCGTTGGGGAAGCAGGATCTACACAGCGGCAGGACCAGGTGAGTATACGGGGAGGGGAGCGCAGCGCTGCGCGATAGTCACCTGCTCCTCGTTCCGGGCACCGATCTGTCTCCAGCAGTGACATTGAGGTCAGAGGGCGCGGTGACGTGGTCAGTGCGTGCCCTCTGCTGAACATCAGTGCTGGAGACAGATCGGCGCCCGGAACGAGGAGCAGGTGACTATTGAAAGTGCGGGGGCCTGAGCGACGGTGAGGTGAGTATGTGATTTTTTTTTTTTATCGCAGCAAATGGGGCAAGTGTCTGTATGGAGCATCTATGGGGCCATAACGTTCCTGCAGCACTATATGGGGGCCATAACGTTCCTGCAGCACTATATGGGGCCATAACATTCCTGCAGCACTATATGGGGCCATAACATTCCTGCAGCACTATATGGGGCCATAACGTTTCTGCAGCACTATATGGGGCCATAACGTTTGTGCAGCACTATATGGGGCCATAACATTCCTGCAGCAATTTATGGGGCCATAACGTTTGTGCAGCACTATATGGGGCCATAACATTTCTGCAGCACTATATGGGGCCATAACGTTTCTGCAGCACTATATAGAGGCATAATGTTTGTGCAGCACTATATGGGGCAAGTGTCTGTATGGGGCCATAATTAACGTTTGTAGGGCACTACGGCATATGGGGCAAGTGTCTGTATGGAGCATCTTATAGGGCCATAACGTTTGTGCAGCACTATAAGGGGCAAATATCTTTATAGAGCATCTTATGGGGCCATAATCAGCATTTGTGCAGCATTATATTGGGCAAATGTGTCTATGGAGCATCTTATGGGGCCTTTATTAACCTTTATGCAGGATTATATGGGGCATATTTTAATATGGAACATCTTATGGGGCCATAATGAACAGTATGGAGCATTATATGGGGCTCCTGATTCAATATGGATATTCAAAGACACTTAACCTACTGATGTCTCAATTAATTTTACTTTTATTGGTATCTATTATTACTTTTGACATTTACCGGTAGCTGCTGCATTTTCCCCCCTAGGCTTATACTCGAGTCAATAAGTTTTCCCAGTTTTTTGTGGCAAAATTAGGGGGGTCGGCTTATACTCGGGTCGGCTTATACTCGAGTATATACGGTAGATTGTACTTTGCATGTAAACCCTTCTCATGTACAGCACCAGGGAATCAATGGTGCTCTAAAAAATAAATAATAATTAAAACTGATATCTGCCATACATTGACTGACCGACAATAGTAAATGTATTTGAGACCCTTGGCTGCATTATTATTAAGGTAATGAGGCTAAAGGCGTTGCACCCCTTTAACCCCTTAAGCCCGTATGACGTACTATCCCGTCGAGGTGGGGTGGGCCTTAATTCCCGGTGACGGGATAGTACGTCATACGCGATCGGCCGCGCTCACGGGGGGAGCGCGGCCGGGTGTCGGCTGCATATCGCAGCTGACATCCGGCACTATGTGCCAGGAGCGGTCACGGACCGCCCCCGGCACATTAACCCCTGGCACACCGCGATCAAACATGATCGCGGTGTACCGGCGGTACAGGGAAGCATCGCGCAGGGAGGGGGCTCCCTGCGGGCTTCCCTGAGACGATCGGTACAAGGTGATGTACTCACCTCGTACCGAACGTCTTCTCCCTGCAGGCCCCGGATCCAAAATGGCCGAGGGGCTGTATCCGGGTCCTGCAGGGAGCACTTCCGGGTCGGAGCAGGCTGCAGATGAAAGCTGCAGCCTGCTCCGATGAAAGTATGATCGCCGATCTGATAGAGTGCTGTGCACACTATCAGATCTGCGATCTGTGATGTCCCCCCCTGGGACAAAGTAAAAAAGTAAAAAAAAAAAATTTCCACATGTGTAAAAAAAAAAAAAAAAAAATCCTAAATAAATAATAATAAAAAAAAAAAATATTATTCCCATAAAAACATTTCTTTATCTAAAAAAAACAAACAAAAACAATAAAAGTACACATATTTAGTATCGCCACGTCCGTAACGACCCAACCTATAAAACTGGCCCACTAGTTAACCCCTTCAGTAAACACCGTAAGAAAAAAAAAAAAAAAACGAGGCAAAAAACAACGCTTTATTACCATACCGCCAAACAAAAAGTGGAATAACACGCGATCAAAAAGACGGATATAAATAACCATGTTACCGCTGAAAACGTCATCTTGTCCCGCAAAAAACGAGCCGCCATACAGCATCATCAGCAAAAAAATAAAAAAGTTATAGTCCTCAGAATAAAGCGATGCCAAAATAATTATTTTTTCTATAAAATAGTTTTTATCGTATAAAAGCGTCAAAACATAAAAAAATGATATAAATGAGATATCGCTGTAATCGTACTGACCCGACGAATAAAACTGCTTTATCAATTTTACCAAACGCGGAACGGTATAAACGCCTCCCCCAAAAGAAATTCATGAATAGCTGGTTTTTGGTTATTCTGCCTCACAAAAATCGGAATAAAAAGTGATAAAAAATGGTCACGTGTCCGAAAATGTTACCAATAAAAACGTCAACTCGTCCCGCAAAAAACAAGACCTCACATGACTCTGTGGACCAAAATGTGGAAAAATTATAGGTCTCAAAATGTGGAGACGCAAAAACTTTTTTGCTATAAAAAGCGTCTTTTAGTCTGGTTTCACACTTGCGTTTTTATCTGCATGCGTTTTTTAAAAAAACCGCATGTGTGAAAAAATGCATGTAAACGCGGTAAAACGCATGCGTTTTTATAGAAAAACACAAGAAAACAAGAAAAAAACAAAAAACCCTAACCCTACCCCTACCCCTACCCCTAACCTGAAATACGTGGCACTGAAATACGTGGCACTGAAATATACGTTTATATACGTATATACGTATATAAGTGCCACGATATTTCAGTGGCCACGTATATAAGTGCCACGTATATAAGTGCCACGTATTTAAGTGCCACGTATTTAAGTGCCACGTATTTCAGTGCCACGTATTTCAGTGCCACGTATTTACGTGCCACGTATTATTCAGTGCCTGAAATACGTGGCACTGAAATACGTGGCACTGAAATATCGTGGCACTGAAATATCGTGGCACTGAAATATCATGGCACTGAAGTATTTACGTGCCACGTATTTTTCAGTGCCTGAAATACGTGGCACTGAAATACGTGGCACTGAAATACGTGGCACTGAAATACGTGGCACTGAAATATCGTGGCACTTAAATACGTGGCACTTAAATACGTGGCTCTTAAATACGTGGCTCTTAAATACGTGGCACTTATATACGTGGCACTTATATACGTGGCACTTATGACTGTCAGAAAATGTTCAGTAAACGGTTAGGGGTGAGGTTAGGGGTAGGGTTTCAGGTAGAATTGGGGAGTTTCCACTGTTCAGGCACATCAGGGGCTCTCCAAACGCGACATGGCGTCCAATCTCAATTCCAGCCAATTCTGCGTTGAAAAAGTAAAACAGTGCTCCTTCCCTTCCGAGCTCTCCCGTGCGTCCAAAAAGGGGTTTACCCCAACATATGGGGTATCAGCGTACTAGGGACAAATTGAACAACAACTTCTGGGGTCCAAGTTCTCTTGTTATCCTTGGGAAAATAAAAATTTGGGGGGCTAAAAATCATTTTTGTGGGAAAAAAAATATGTTTTATTTTCACGGCTCTGCGTTGTAAACTGTAGTGAAACACTTTGGGGTTCAAAGTTCTCACAACACATCTAGATAAGTTCCTTGGGAGGTCTAGTTTCCAATATGGGGTCACTTGTGGGGAGTTTGTACTGTTTGGGTACATCAGGGGCTCTGCAAATGCAACGTGACGCCTGCAGACCAATCCATTTAAGTCTGCATTCCAAATGGCGCTCCTTCCCTTCCGAGCTCTGTCATGCGCCCAAACAGTGGTTCCCCCCCACATAGGGGGTATCAGCGTACTCAGGACAAATTGGACAACAACTTTTAGGGTCCAATTTATCCTGATACCCTTGTGAAAATACAAAACTGGGGGCTAAATTTCATTTTTGTGGAAAAAAAAAAAAAATTATTTTCACGGCTCTGCGTTATAAACTGTAGTGAAACACTTGGGGGTTCAAAGTTCTCACAACACATCTAGATAAGTTCCTTGGGGGGTCTAGTTTCCAATATGGGGTCACTTGTGGGGGGTTTGTACTGTTTGGGTACATCAGGGGCTCTGCAAATGCAACGTGACGCCTGCAGACCAATCCATTTAAGTCTGCATTCCAAATGGCGCTCCTTCCCTTCCGAGCTCTGTCATGCGCCCAAACAGTGGTTCCCCCCCACAAATGGGGTATCAGCGTACTCCAGACAAATTGGACAACAACTTTTGGGGTCCAATTTATCCTGATACCTTTGTGAAAATACAAAACTGGGGGCTAAAAAATCATTTTTGTGAAAAAAAAAATAATTTTTATTTTCACGGCTCTGCGTTATAAACTGTAGTGAAACACTTGGGGGTTCAAAGCTCTCAAAACACATCTAGATAAGTTCCTTAGGGGGTCTACTTTCCAAAATGGTGTCACTTGTGGGGGGGTTTAATGTTTAGGCACATCAGGGGCTCTCCAAACGCAACATGGCATCCCATCTTAATTCCAGTCAATTTTGCATTGAAAAGTAAAATAGCGCTTCTTCCCTTCTGAGCTCTGCTATGCGCCCAAACAATGGTTTACACCCACATATGGGGTATCGTCGTACTCAGGACAAATTGCACAACAACTTCTGTGGTCTAATTTCTTCTCTTACCCTTGGGGAAATAAAAAAATGGGGGTGAAAAGATCATTTTTGTGAAAAAATATGATTTTTTATTTTTACGGCTCTGCATTATAAACTTCTGTGAAGCACTTGTTGGGTCAAAGTGCTCAACACACATCTAGATAAGTTCCTTAGGGGGTCTACTTTCCAAAATGGTGTCACTTGTTAGGGGTTTCAATGTTTAGGCACATCAAGGGCTCTCTAAATGCAACATGGCGTCCCATCTCAATTCCAGTCAATTTTGCATTGAAAAGTCAAATGGCGCTCCTTCCCTTCCGAGCTCTGCCCTGCGCCCAAACAATGGTTTACACCCACATATGGGGTATCAGCGTACTCAGGACAAATTGCACAACAATTTTTGGGGTCCAATTTCTTCTCTTACCCTTGGGAAAATAAAAAATTGGGGGTGAAAAGATCATTTTTGTGAAAAAATATGATTTTTTATTTTTACGGCTCTGCATTATAAACTTCTGTAAAGCACTTGTTGGGTCAAAGTGCTCACCACACATCTAGATAAGTTCCTTAGGGGGTCTACTTTCCAAAATGGTGTCACTTGTTAGGGGTTTCAATGTTTAGGCACATCAGGGGCTCTCCAAATGCAACATGGCGTCCCATCTCAATTCCAGTCAATTTTGCATTGAAAAGTCAAATGGCGCTCCTTTGCTTCCAAGCTCTGCCATGCGCCCAAACTGTGGTTTACCCCCACATATGGGGTATCAGCGTACTCAGGACAAATTGTACAACAACTTTTGGGGTCTATTTTCTCCTGTTACCCTTGGTAAAATAAAACAAATTGGAGCTGAAATAAATTTTGTGTGAAAAAAAGTTAAATGTTCATTTTTATTTAAACATTCCAAAAATTCCTGTGACACACCTGAAGGGTTAATAAACTTCTTGAAAGTGGTTTTGAGTACCTTGAGGGGTGCAGTTTTTAGAATGGTGTCACACTTGGGTATTTTCTATCATATAGACCCGTCAAAATGACTTCAAATGAGATGTGGTCCCTAAAAAAAAATGGTGTTGTAAAAATGAGAAATTGCTGGTCAACTTTTAACCCTTATAACTCCGTCACAAAAAAAAATTTTGGTTCCAAAATTGTGCTGATGTAAAGTAGACATGTGGGAAATGTTATTTATTAAGTATTTTGTGTGACATATGTCTGTGATTTAAGGGCATAAAAATTCAAAGTTGGAAAATTGCGAAATTTTCAAAATTTTCGCCAAATATTCGTTTTTTTCACAAATAAACGCAAGTTATATCGAAGAAATTTTACCACTAACATGAAGTACAATATGTCACGAGAAAACAATGTCAGAATCGCCAAGATCCGTTGAAGCGTTCCAGAGTTATAACCTCATAAAGGGACAGTGGTCAGAATTGTAAAAATTGGCCTGGTCATTAACGTGCAAACCACCCTCGGGGCTTAAGGGGTTAAAGATATATCTAAAAAAAGTAACGACAGGAGAAGTAAGCTGGGGTGATAAGGATTTCTGCTACACAGATAGGCTGTGCTGTGTATTACGGTTGTTCTCACCGTGCCTATACTAACAATGCTCAAAGGACAAGTCAAACAACTCGGGACAGTGATAAATTCACTAGAGTTTCATTAAGGACTGACGTACGGGGACATTTTCATATAAAGGCAATGCCGTGCTGCTAGACTTGTTTGAACACTTGTTCTACACTGTTGCTCTTGGCAGTAGCATTTCACCAATGATTTATGTGAAAAAAAAATACAATTTATGTGCCAGTGCTCGAGTGATGGAAGTCACAATAAGTTACATGTATGAAATAGAGCTCCTTTCTCTTTAAGACATACTGGGCCAACAGATTATCTCAGAGACAAAGAAGGGCACTTTTTTTACCCATTGCAACCATCAGCCCCAAAATCCTCTCTTGAATGTACGAGACCATAAAGTGCGCTTCACTCCTGATTCACCGTTCACACCGGCGGCGTGATTGAGCCACTGGTCAAAAGTGCTAACAACGGAGGCAGTTTTTCCTCTGCAACATCCGCGGAGCATAGTGGCACTGAATCTGACCGGATCTAGTGATCTGACCAGCACCTGTAAGCTCTAACACAAAAGATCTTGTAAGCGCTGCGCTCATTGCCTAGGTGATTGGCCTCTGCTAGTAGACTTCAGCACTGGACGGTAACCTAGGCAATGAGCATTAAACATTAACATTAAAAATCCCTCCATTCTTAACAAATAGACAGAATTTGTAATAATTATTAAGCTAAGGGCACACGACCGTTTTCTCTACATCTGAGAAAATCAGCCCGATCATACTAATCAGACTTGTATCAGACTTTCCCAGAGGTGGAGAGAAAAAAATAAAGTTTCTCCACAATGTCAATCCATGAAAATTGAATGGGCCAGTACTAGCCAATTCTCGGAGGCAAATCAACATGATGCAGTCTTTCCTCGGACCACTCAATTGGTCCGTGAAAACAAATCGGACATGTGCACAGCCCCATAGAATAACATGGGTATGAGTGATGGCCATCAAAACCACTGATAGCTCTCGTCCGAGTTCCACCAGCCTTTAAGTTGCAAAGTTACTGTGTTTTTTTTTTATTTACAAGAACTGTACAATTTTATCCATTCATGAAGATGTGACAACCCCTTTAACCACGACAGACATCTCTGGCAAAGACATATCCATTAAAACTGTCCAATCCTTTTCCAATCCCCACTATCATCTGGGGGCTTTAAGGGTGGATCCTTTTACCCCAACAGGCACCATTTTCAGTGTTAAAGACCCTTTTTGCCAAACAGATTGTCCAGAAACAGAACAAACCATTATAGGATCTTCCAATATGTTTTAGCGAGAAAACAAAAAGAAATAATCATGTAAATTTATAATATATAAACATAAAAATGACATGCCAAAAAAAAAAAAAGTGGCCAGTGATCAAATTTAAGCGCCTGAGCTTGTTGAGTTTAAGAAGCCCTTAAGACAGCCGTGTCGTGTAATGCTCTACGAGCGCCATTCCTTTCTAAAAGCTCCCACTTTTATCGCTTGGCACAAGCCGTTAAAGTTTACAGCGGGCAGAGTAGTAAATTTTATACAGTGGTTGGAATTCTACCCAAACGAGAATTATAGATCGCTTACTTCTGTAAGGTCACACAGCGCTAAACCAGACAGTGTAGCTAAACCTCACATTTGCAGTCTAGGCCGGGTCACTAGTTTAGATGCTGGTTTATTAACTCTTTAAAAGGCTAAAAAGAGGAGATCTGAGCGGTAAAAAATAAAATATGAAGGTGTCTACTTCTAACCAGGCTCGGACTGGCCCACGCTGGAGCGGAGATTCCTCCGGTAGGCCCCTCTGAAGGAATGTTAATGAGCAGTGCTATTACACTTGATTCATAATTTGCAGAAAAAGGTATAATCTAATCATTCTTTAAAAAAGCTGGCCAAGTTGTCAAAAGTAAATCTGTGTACTAGGGTCAGGTGATTTTTGCATGTACCTGAACAGAGGGCACCAAGAATCAGTGTCACTGGTGGGCCTATGACAAGCCAGTCCGATTACTGTTTAGAACCACGCGTTTCAGGTTTTTCATAACGGAATTTGGGCATTTTTTTGGCCCCTCAAAAGATAAAACTATATCTGATAAATCCAATCAATATCCGATATGTAGGACAATGAGAAGGAATGGCAGCGTAAAACAAAAGCCCTGTATTGTGGCATCTGGCATTAAATGAACTTTTCTGTAAACTGTATGCCAATTTCCAGAATGGCTCGGAGCAGGAATCCTCTGCCAAGGCAGTAAACAGCTTTTATCAGCAATAATGATGGCATAATCCCAGCGAAAAAACCCAAGGAACATATGGCGGCGGCTCTCCAAACACACTCCCAACAACATAGGGGGCATTTTTATGAGCCAGTCCACTCGCAGACTATTTGCCATAGGTTTACGGGGTTTTTTTTCCCTTTCTTTTTTTTTTTTAGATTTGTCTTTTCTTCCTTTCAGGTTATAATCTTCCCTGTTTGAGATGATGTGGCATTTGGGAATTTAACACTAATGAGGCGATTTTTCTTCAGGAAAAGAAAGAGGGGAAAAAAAACAAAACAGGCAGGCGCTGAATGGGGGGAGGGATGTGCTATGAGGAGCCTGGAAGAGGCATCATGGGGGGGTTGGCAGCAAACCGGGAATTAAAAGGGGAAGTAATTAAGATGTGGGAGCAAAAGGTGGTGCAATGAAAGTCTGGCAGGTGCGTGTGCTGTACACCGGAGCACGGAAATGCAGACAAAGGCTCCGAGACTTATGGAAAGAAGGGGAACAGAGGAGGGAATTATGGAGCAAATACAGGGCGAGCCAAAGGTGAACGTACCAGTGCTCTCCAAGGTGCAAGTACATTATGGGATTGTATTATTAGCAATTGCCTAATATAATGTTATTGGTATATCGGAGCAGGAACTCTATATACTGTAGGTAGTATAGCAGAACTGACATTTTCTTAAAGGGGTTGTCTAGTAAAGAAATCCCAATATAATATACCCTATCAAAGAATCCCGAGATAAAAGAGGAGAGGAGGGTCCTAGTCCAGGACCCTCATTATTCAGAGGGTAAAGGGGTTAAAAAGAGCAGCTCTTGCCCTAGAGATCCAGTCCTGCGTTGCATTAAACAGACAACCTATTATATTAATTGGGCACTGTGCAATGCTTCATTTCTCCAGTGGTGGCGCTGCAGGAAATTTGGACACTTGTTGCCAGGATTCCTTCTAGATCACTGGGGGGGGGGGGGGGCTCACAGTAGGAGGACATTTTGTTATTACTCTGTCAAGTGGGAATTGTCCAAAGCTGAGAAGCCCTTTAACATGAAAGTTAGATACATGATGTGAACTTCAATTGGTGGTAATTTAGTATTTTAACGAACCCTATAAAAGGGAATCTGTCACCAGGGTTTTGCTCCCCCATCTGAGAGCAGCATGATGTAACCACAGAGACACTGATTCCAGTGATGTGTCACTTACTGGGCTGCTTGCTGTCATTTATAAAATATCAAGGTTTAATCTGCTGCCGATCTAGTAGTTGTCTGAATGCTGAGCTCTGCATAACCCCGCCCACACATCTGATTGGCAACCTTCTCCTGCCATGTACAGTGTACACAGTAACCTGCCAATCAGTGGTGGGGGGCATGGTTGGACTACCTGGCACCAGATTTACTAGTCCTGCAATGATAATCTGCTGCTGAAAAAAAGGAATTTTATCAAAACTACAGTAAGCAGCCCTGTAAGTGACGCATCGATGGAATCACAGACTCTGCCTCTACATTATGCTGCTGTCAGATCAGTTGAAAAAAAAACGGTGACAGACTCCCTTTAAAGTCAATGTTTGCTGGTGACCATTTCAATCCACAAGACAATGAATTAGACTTTTGTCCAAGCCACCAATAACGACAAGTCTAAAGTGTATAGGGGCCCTGGAAAGTTAGTTGTCAGGGGAGTTAACGATCCAGCAATTTTGGACTGCAGGTCCTTTTGTTCTCCCTGAGATAAGCTGCAGAAAGAATTGTCAGTCGGTGGCTTTCTCACAGAGAACACAGGCGCTCTCAAGCTGAACGAGTGCTTCTGTGTATGGGAGAGTCGGCTGCCGAACAAAGATTTGGCCAACCCAACTCTTTGCTGACACCCATCTAGTGTCTATGGTGGGCTTTATTACAAGCTTTATGGCTATTTCTGAAGTAGGAGGAATCTGTCATCAGCAAGACTCAAGGACCATTTATGATAGTAAGACGGCACTGTCAGGCAGCTACTTTCTGATGACGTTACAAGACATTGTTGTGTCTGTCAGAATTCTCATAATAGCTTACAATGCAATTTACGAAACATAAGTAGATTTCCAAAGACTGTTCCCATATCACCTATAGGGGCTTTTCCTCTGCATGGGAGGGCCACAGGAACCCCAGATCTAGAGTTTTTGGGGGTCCTAGTGCTGATCAAACATCTATGGTACTTCAGGTTAGATTGTAAGCTCCACGGCTCAGGGACAATATGTGGACGTTCTCGTAGTCACAGGCGCTCCACTTTGGTGTAATAACGTTCCTCGGTCTCCTGTGTGTCTTGGTGTGTATACGCTCGTACTGTCAGCCCCTCAGTATCCAGTGTCATTAAACCTCTCAGGCTCTTCGCCTGATGGCTCTCCAAGGCCGTCGCAGACTGATCTCTTCCAGGAACACAGCATTCTGCCCAGCCCCACCGTAACCTCCGCATCGATTTTCCCGGCTCGGTGGCCATTCATTGCTGTGACATTTGGCTCTCGGCTCTTTAACACTCCTCAACCAAATCAATTTCATATTTTTGTCAATTCTCTGTTCCAGGCGGGGGCCAGATAGGAAGAGACTTTAGGTAGAAGCAAAGTGATGATTTTCTCCAAGTGTTTCTAGCTGCAGGTTGTGTGGAGGGATTTCTTTGAAGCTCACTCACAGCGTAGTACTTCACAGACTAAATAAAAATGATGGGGAGAGGGGACGTACCGATCGGATTTCCAATTTCTGCAGTAATAAAGGTATTTTTATATCATGCCACCCGACACTGTTCATAATATATATATATATATATATATATATATATATATATATATATATATATATATATATATATATATATATAAACACACACACTGAAAAAAATAAAAAATAAAAACATTAAAAATAGGCAAAAAGTGTACAAAAAAACACAAAAAAAACCCTGCTACTGTTTAGGTCTTGCGCCACAACTGCTTACGCCCTGGCGGGATGATGCGGTGACCCTGTGTGAGCATCTACATGGCAGAAAGGAACAATATTTGTATCATTTTGGGCAACGAGACCATTGTTCGGTCACCCAGGGCAACATAATGTACCTTATGGCGGTACAGAGTGTAGAACAGAGAAATTACACCAAACTCAAACACTGCCACCTGCAGGAATGGGTACGTAACTACACTTGGGTCCAAAAAAATCTATGAATTAAAGTACGGTAGTAGTCCAGACCCTTGGTTTTTTCCCCCTAGAACTATAAACAATACCAAACTAAGTAATACCCACCTAACTGATTATGTCTGCCCCTTTGTCCCCCTCCGGTCTCTATATCCTGGCCTTTACAGATGATGCTTCAACACAGACATGTAATGGTCGCAGCAGATACTCATACCACAATATTTTGCCTTTGGGATCACATGATTGTGATTAAACATCTTTTGCTGAAAACCAAAACCCAGAAAAAAAATGGGCATCAGGAATCGTTAAAGCCAAGTATTACTCAGTTTGTTATTTTTCACCCTTCAAAGATTTTGCTAAAAAAAAAAAAAAATGTCATGAGACTGGACCACCCCTTTAATATAACCTACATATTACAATATGCTAACATAGACCCCAATCATACCACCTTGCAGCCCCCAGGAAAGCATTAGGCTGTAACTGCAGCGCGCTGTGCGGCAATAAGATACTGAAGGCTTAATTATTATAATTAGAAATATGGTAAAACGGTACAATTGTGTGTGACCTCCGTGTGCAGCCCACGGCATGGCGCTCTTCTCAATTTCAAGGTAATATTAATTTTAATCCTGAATAAAATAATTTCGCTGTCACTGGCAGGTGAGCGCTCCATTCACAGCACATAAAGGAAAGGATAATCGCAGCTACACATTACTCTAGCTACCTATCTGGCTTTTCTTGTTCTTCTCTACAGCACGCACATAGTAGCACGATACAGCACTTTGCCCCTCGGACTCTTTTACCAATGCCAGGGGGCACAGTCCCACTCATTTGCTCTTTATATAGCAATACAATAACAATATGCCTAATATGTATATGTGTGTACACTGGTATAGGACGTGTTTCATGGTGGGGCATAAATTGGGACCTGAAAATAATTGCCTTCCGTCTTGTGGTCATAACAGTCTTGAAATTCGGCTGTTAATTATCACCTGTGCACAAAAACTTTTACATGATTGTAAGCCTTGAAGGGTTTGTCCGGTGGAAAGAAGTCATCACCTCTATCCAAAGGATAGGAGATAACTTATAGATTGGTGGGGGTCCGACCACTAGGACTCGCACCCATCGTTAGAACAGAGGACTTTAATCCCTGCTACGCTGCTCTTTTCATTCCCTAGGTAGCTGTAGAGTTTTGGGCTCAGCTGTATTCTGTAGCCCCATAGGGAATGAATGGAGCGGCGGTCCATTTTACAAAGGGGATAAAAATTACCCTTCTTGCTGATTGGTGCAGGTCCAGAGGTTGCACCCCACGAATAAGTAAGTTTACTTTCAGTTCTAATTTTTTTATACCGATTAATATCTTAATATATCTTTATAACGGTTGGAGCTGTTTTTTTTTTTGCATTCAGAGCTCCAAATACCTCTGCATTCAGAGCTCCAAATTCCTCTGCATTCAGAGCTCCAAATACCTCTGCATTCAGAGCTCCAAATACCTCTGCATTCAGAGCTTCAAATACCTCTGCATTCAGAGCTCCAAATTCCTCTGCATTCAGAGCTCCAAATTCCTCTGCATTCAGAGCTCCAAATTCCTCTGCATTCAGAGCTCTAAACACCTCTGCATTCAGAGCTCCAAATTCCTCTGCATTCAGAGCTCCAAATTCCTCTGCATTCAGAGCTCCAAATTCCTCTGCGTTTAGAGCTCCAAATTCCTCTGTATTCAGAGCTCCAAATTCCTCTGCATTCACAGCTCCAAATTCCTCTGCATTCAGAGCTCCAAATACCTCTGCATTCAGAGCTCCAAATACCTCTGCATTCAGAGCTCCAAATTACTCTACATTCAGAGCTCCAAATACCTCTGCATTCAGAGCTCCAAATACCTCTGCATTCAGTGCTCCAAATACCTCTGCATTCAGAGCTCCAAATTCCTCTGCATTCAGAGCTCCAAATACCTCTACATTCAGAGCTCCAAATCCCTCTACATTCAGAGCTCCAAATACCTCTGCATTCAGAGCTCCAAATTCCACTGCATTCAGAGCTCCAAATTACTCTACATTCAGAGCTTCAAATTCCTCTGCATTCAGAGCTCCAAATATCTCTGCATTCAGAGCTCTCAATTTCTCTGCATTCAGAGCTCCAAATTCCTCTGCATTCACAGCTCCAAATTCCTCTGCATTCAGAACTCCAAATTCCTCTACATTCAGAGCTCCAAATACCTCTGCATTCAGAACTCCAAATACCTCTGCATTCAGAACTCCTAATTCCTCTGTATTGAGAGCTCCAAATTCCTCTACATTCAGAGCTACAAATAGCTCTGCATTCAGAGCTCCAAATTCCTCTACATTCAGAGCTACAAATTCCTCTGCATTCAGAGCTCCAAATTCCTCTGCATTCAGAGCTCCAAATACCTCTGCATTCAGAGCTCCAAATACCTGTGCATTCAGAGCTCCAAATACCTCTGCATTCAGAGCTACACATTCCTCTGCATTCAGAGCTTTGCATTGTGATAGTGAAATTATAAAATTCTGTCTCCACTAGAGGGAGCTCCAGAGCGTCATGCATACATTTTATACACCTACTAAATAGTAATACAGAATGCAGTAATATATGCTCCATAACTCCCCTAGTGGTGGCAGACAAAATCAAAGCTAAAATCGCTAGAACAGCGTTAAAGAGATTCTGGCAGCAGGATTTTGCTGCGGAATATGATAACAGCATGATGTAGAGGCGTAAACTCTGATTCCAGGGATGTATCACTTACCGGACTGCATAGTGTACTTTCGATAGAATCCCTGTTTGTCTGATGAATATGTAGCAGTGCTCAAAATGCCGAGCTGTGTCCAACCCATCCACACCCTATATGGCAGCTTCCTGTGTACACTGTGCATTGTGATAGCCTACCTTGCCTGCATGTGACACATAGTCCTGCAGTGATAATCTTCTGTTGATAAAATGTGGTTGTATTGAAACTACAACACACAGCTTAATAAGACACATCCCCACATAATGCTGCTCTCAGATTAAATAGATGTCTAAATTACTGTTACCTGCAAAGTAACCAGTCTGCAGGGTCACATACAAAACACCCTCCTGTGTGAAGCATTCCCTAAAATCAGTCAAAAAACATGGTGGTCAGCCCTCCTTCCTGGGGTCGCAAATGCTAGGTAGCCCCGTACTGTGGCCTAGATATAAATGATGTCTATAATACTGTATTTGCAGCAGAACATATACAGCCTCTGATTACAAAGTATATTGGCAAACTTATATCCGCTAAAGTGTGCAACCGGTGTCTGCAAATGAAGAGGTCCTAATTCACTACCTGGGACACCAAAACAAGTGTCTGACACCAGCAAGATGGAGACTGGAGGGAAACATCTTCATGTATTGGAGGCACAAAGGGACATTGCTTCTCCAAGCGTCAACTCACTGTCAGGATGGTCTGACTGCGCTAAACCTGGATCCCCATGTGACCGAGGATTCAGCTTGCTGCTCCAGCTGCTAGATAATGTCAGGTGGGGATATATATCAACATCATGCCATTTACTGCTCAAAACAAGTTACATCAGAATTAGATATATGAGACATGTTATCTGTGCTTCCCTGTCATGATCTTCCAGACACAAGAGGTTACATCCACACCTCAGACCTCTGGGACTCGGCTGCTGCAGCGCCAGAAAGGGAGACGACAGTCATTCACAGATACAAGTGTTTCTAGAGATTACCCCAAGTACTTGTTAAATCGCATCCTAGAAAAACACAAGCTTTAATTCTAATAATATAAATGACTTCGTCTGAAATATTTCTATGCAGTCCACAGTCACAGGCCTTATTCTGGCATGGCAATGGATTGTGCCCTTTAAATAAAAAAAATAAAAGGAAAAACAAACATGTACCGTAAATAAATAAAACAAAAAATATGAAAGCAAAACAAAAAAACAAAACAAGCTGTTCCTATATATAAAATTAACCCTGATTCCCAAGATGTTAAATAAGGATAAATGTGAAAGAAAGGTCCACGCATTTCATGACTCCAGTAGGAAATGGTCTTCACGGCCAAAAATGTCATAATATAAACTAAATAGTTTGTACTTGTTCTTGCCCAAAAATGAAAAAGAATGTCCCATGTCGCAATATAAGACAATAAAAATAATTAATTACTACTTGTGCTGGCCCAAAAATGTAAAAAAAAATGTCCCACGCATTTCACGACTCCATTAGAAAATGATTTGCATGGCTAAAATGTCATAGTGTATGTAAAAAAAATTATTATTTGTACTTTTTCTTGCCCAAAAATGTATAAGAATGACCCACGCATTTCACGACTCTATTAGAAAATGATTTGCATGGCTAATATGTCATTGTATAAAATAAATAAATCAATAGTTTGTACTTGTTCTTGCCCAAAAATGTAAAAGAATGTCCCATGTCTTAATATTTAAAAAAAATAATTTCTACTTGTGCTGGCCCAAAACTGTAAAAAAAAAAATGTCCCACGCATTTCACAACTCCATTTGAAAATGATTTGCATGGCTAAAATGTCATAGTGTATGTAAAAAAAAATTATTATTTGTACTTGTTCTTGCCCAAAAATGTACAAGAATGACCCACGCATTTCACGACTGTATTAGAAAATGGTTGGCATGGCTAATATGTCATTGTATAAAATAAATAACTAAATAGTTTTTACTTGTTCTTGCCCAAAAATGTAAAAGAATGTCACGTCTTAATATAAAAAAATTTTTTTTAATTTCTACTTGTCTTGGGCCAAAAATGTAAAAGAATGTCCCACGCATTTCACAACTATTAGAAAATGGTTTGCATGGCTAATATGTCATAGTATAAAAAAATTTATAATAATTAACACTTGTACTTTACCCTAATTTTTTTGCTTGAATTTTACACCAATGTACGTTCTTCATAAAAACATACAAAAAAAAAAACATATATATAAAAAAAACACAAAATACAAAAATTAGTTACTGTAGGGGAAAAAAAAAAAAAAAAACTCGGTGCTTTGCCAATACAATTCTGGAATTTTAAAGGGGGTTAAATGTGAGCAGCGTTCAATTAATATTACTGTATCTAAAAAAAAAATACCGTTGATAAAAAAAATAATGTACTGCTAACGCTACGAATGAAGGTTTCGGTCTTGTAGGTAATTGTAATAATAGCGATCAGGCACCGGGAACCTTCACGCTTTGATGCGAAATGACTCTACGTGGAACCTTCTTGTGCCAACTTCTTGTCATTGTGCCCGCTCGCCGCACATCATTGTAATTAGCAGGCCCGAGATATTATTATGAACACCTGTATCCCCATGAGGGGTTAAGACATCCCAAGCAGTGGAGCAAGTCTGTCCCAGCAGCTGCACGCACATCGGTCACTCTTCCTTGTCACGGTTGATTTATGACCTCCTCCCCGTTCAATTTCACATTTTGTCCCCGTCATACCTCTGGCTCGCGATCATTCTAGGCTGACCCTTCCAGGGCAGGCAGGCACTATTGATAAAACAATTATCTGCTGGCCGTTCATCTGATTTTCCATTTCAATTAGGGCTCGGACAAGGAGAGAGGGAAAAGATTGCATCATTGATTTTTCTACCTTACAACAGTACAGACGGGGGCCAGCAATGAATTCCAACCCTTCAGACTTTTTAAGTCATAATTTCTAGCTTCCATTCTCTTGTTTAATGCTTTTTCTTGATATGCTCTTCGGATTGAGGAGAAAGAGGAAAAAAAAAAGAAAAAAAAAAGCTGGTTTTACAGGATGGAAACATTATTCTCCTTCGGATATTCTTCAGGGCGGAATATGAACAACAAGGAGGATGTGGGCAAACACAATGAGTCGCTGAAATACCTGTATTAACGGCAAATCCAATCATTCCAAGCATGGACCGTGCAATTCTCACATAAAGCCGCAAAGGGATCGGCAATCGTCTTGATTGCAGCATTATAGTGGGAATTAGTCTCGCAGCACTTATTTGTAAGGTAAAGGGGAGACGACTAGCAGTAATCCTATTTGTATCAGAGGTGGTGTTCTGGGGGTGCTGGTTCCCCTGGGGGAGATCCAGAAAGTATAAGAAGTCTTACATGCAATGTTCTCCAAACTAAAGAAAACCCTTTATAATGCCCCATATAGGTAGCTACTTTGTGAATTTGCATAAAAACAGAATCTGTCAACAGGTTTTTGCTATGTAATCTGAGAGCAGCATAATGTAGGGGCAGAGACCCCGATTCCAGCGATGTGTCACTTACTGGGTTGTTTGCTGCAGTTTTGATAGAATCCCTGTTTTCTCTACTGTAGATGTGGCAGCGATCAAAATACTGAGCTGTGTATAACCCCGCCCACACCCCTGATTGGTAGCTTACTGTGTACATTGTCAGCAAACTGCCAATTAGTGCTGGGGGTGGGGTTACACAGATAAGCAGGACTGGCCTGCACGTGATACGTAGTCCTGTAGTGATAATCTTCTGCTGATAAAGCACTTATTGTATTGAAACTACAACACACAGTCTAGTAAGTGACACATCACCGGTATCAGGTTTTCTGCCTCTAAGTTATGATGCTTTCAGATTAATAGAAAAAACATGCCAATAGATACACTTTAAAGGTTATATCCCCAATTTCAACCGATGCATCTAAAATACAAAATGAAGCAACTTGGAAAACAAATTTGGGTAAAAAATACATACCGGTATATACTTTGGATTTTATTTTTTATATTTTATCTCTCAATCTTAAAGTTAATCTACCCTTAAAATTATAGACTGTTCATGTCTATATCAGTGGGCAAACTTACAAAATCAGCAGCGGATCAAATAGTTATTTCCCCCACTATATACTGTTATATATATATATATATATATATACACACACATACAGTACAGACCAAAAGTTTGGACACACCTTCTCATTTAAAGATTTTTCTGTATTTTCATGACTATGAAAATTGTACATTCACACTGAAGGCATCAAAACTATGAATTAACACATGTGGAATTATATACCTAACAAAAAAGTGTGAAACAACTTAAATTATGTCTTCTATTCTAGGTTCTTCAAAGTAGCCACCTTTTGCTTTCATGACTGCTTTGCACACTCTTGGCATTCTCTTGATGAGCTTCAAGAGATAGTCACCGGGAATGGTTTTCAGTTCACAGGTGTGCCCTGTCAGGTTTAATAAGTGGGATTTCTTGCCTTATAAATGGGGCTGGGACCATCAGTTGTGTTGTGCAGAAGTCTGGTGGATACACAGCTGATAGTCCTACTGAATAGACTGTTAGAATTTGTATTATGGCAAGAAAAAAGCAGCAAAAAGTAAAGAAATACGAGTGGCCATCATTACTTTAAGAAATGAAGGTCAGTCAGTCCGAAAAATTGGGAAAACTTTGAAAGTGTCCACAAGTGCAGTGGCAAAAACCATCAAGCGCTACAAAGAAACTGGCTCACATGAGGACTGCCCCAGGAAAGGAAGACCAAGAGTCACCTCTGCTTCTGAGGATAAGTTTATCCGAGTCACCAGCCTCAGAAATCGCAGGTTTAACAGCAGCTCAGATTAGAGACCAGGTCAATGCCACACAGAGTTCTAGCAGCAGACACATCTCTACAACAACTGTTAAGAGGAGACTTTGTGCAGCAGGTCTTCATGGTAAAATAGCTGCTAGGAAACCACTGCTAAGGACAGACAACAAGCAGAAGAGACTTGTTTGGGCTAGAAAACACAAGGAATGGACAATAGACCAGTGGAAATCTGTGCTTTGGGCTGATGAGTCCAAATTTGAGATCTTTGGTTCCAACCACCTTGTCTTTGTGCGACGCAGAAAAGGTGAACGGATGGACTCTACATGCCTGGTTCCCACCGTGAAGCATGGAGGAGGAAGTGTGATGGTGTGGGGGTGCTTTGTTGGTGACACTGTTGGGGATTTATTCAAAATTGAAGGCATACTGAACCAGCATGGCTACCACAGCATCTTGCAGCGGTATGCTATTCCATCCAGTTTCGTTTAGTTGGACCATCATTTATTTTTCAACAGGACAATGACCCCAAACACACCTCCAGGCTGTGTAAGGACTATCTGACCACGAAGGAGAGTGATGGAGAGCTACGCCAGATGACCTGGCCTCCACAGTCACCAGACCTGAACCCAATCGAGATGGTTTGGAGTGAGCTGGACCGCAGAGTGAAGGCAAAAGGGCCAACAAGTGCTAAGCATCTCTTTGAACTCCTTCAAGATTGTTGGAAGACCATTCCCGGTGACTACCTCTTGAAGCTCATCAAGAGAATGCCAAGAATGTGCAAACCAGTCATCAAAGCAAAAGGTGGCTACTTTGAAGAACCTAGAATGCAAGACATATTTTCAGTTGTTTCACACTTTTTTGTTAAGTATATAATTCCACATATGTTAAATCATAGTTTTGATGCCTTCAGTGTGAATGCGCAATTTTCATAGTCATAAAAATACAGAAAAATCAACAGGTGAGAAGGTGTGTCCAAACTTTTGGTCTGTACTGTATATATATATATATATATATATATATATATATATATATATATATATATATATATATATACACTCACCGGCCACTTTATTAGGTACACCTGTCCAATTTCTTGTTAACACTTAATTTCTAATCAGCCAATCACATGGCGGCAACTCAGTGCATTTAGGCATGTAGACATGGTCAAGACAATCTCCTGCAGTTCAAACCGAGCATCAGTATGGGGAAGAAAGGTGATTTGAGTGCCTTTGAACGTGGCATGGTTGTTGGTGCCAGAAGGGCTGGTCTGAGTATTTCAGAAACTGCTGATCTACTGGGATTTTCACGCACAACCATCTCTAGGGTTTACAGAGAATGGTCCGAAAAAGAAAAAAAATCCAGTGAGCGGCAGTTCTGTGGGTGGAAATGCCTTGTTGATGCCAGAGGTCAGAGGAGAATGGGCAGACTGGTTTGAGCTGATAGAAAGGCAACAGTGACTCAAATCGCCACCCGTTACAACCAAGGTAGGCCTAAGAGCATCTCTGAACGCACAGTGCGTCGAACTTTGAGGCAGATGGGCTACAGCAGCAGAAGACCACACCGGGTACCACTCCTTTCAGCTAAGAACAGGAAACTGAGGCTACAATTTGTACAAGCTCATCGAAATTGGACAGTAGAAGATTGGAAAAACGTTGCTTGGTCTGATGAGTCTCGATTTCTGCTGCGACATTCGGATATATATATATATATATATATATATATATATCTCACACAGTGGGGAAAATTTGGGGAAAAGAATATTTACTCAGCCACCAATTGTGCAAGTTCTCCCACTTAAAAAGATGAGAGGCCTGTAATTGACATCATAGGTAGACCACAACTATAAGAGTCAAAAAAGGAAAACAACTCCAGAAAATCACCTTGTCTGATTTTGCAAGATTTATTTAGCAAAATACAGTAGAAAATAAGTATTTGGTCACCTAAAAACATGCAAGATATCTGGCTCTCACAGACCTGTAACTTCTTATTTAAGAGGTTCCTCTGTCCTCCACTCATTACCTGTAGTAATGGCACCTGTTATCAGTATAAAAGACACCTGTCCACAACCTCAAACAGTCACACTCCAAACTCCACTATGGTAACGACCAAAGAGCTGACGAAGGACACCAGAAACAAAATTGTAGCCCTGCACCAGGCTGGGAAGACTGAATCTGCAATAGGCAAGCAGCTTGGTGTGATAAAATCAACTCCGGGAGCAATAATAAGAAAATGGAAGACATACAAGAAAACTGATAATCTCCCTCGATCTGGGGCTCCACGCAAGACCTCACCCCGTGGGGTCAAAATGATCACAAGAACGGTGAGCAAAAATCCCAGAACCACATGGGGGGACCTAGTAAATGACCTGCATAGAGCTGGGACCACCTTAACAAAGGCCACCATCAGTAACACACTACGCTGCCACATCCTGAAGGGCCAGATGTCTTCCCCTGCTTAAGCCAGTACATGTCCGGGCCTGTTTGAAGTTTGCTACAGAGCATTTGGATTATCCAGAAGAGTATTGGGAGAATGTCATACAGTCTGATGAAACCAAAGTAGAACTGTTTGGTAGAAACAAAAATCGTCGTGTTTGGAGGAGACAGAATGCAGAGTTGCATCCAAAGAACACCATACCTACTGTGACGCATGGAGGTGGCAACATCATGCTTTGAGGCTGTTTCTCTGCAAAGGGACCAGGTGCTTTCTTTTGCTGGCTTAGAAAGGGTGTCTCTTCCAGTGCAAGGAGGAGATCTGAATAAGCTTCTACTAAAAAGAGAGGCCATATGGATTCGCTGGTTTGAATGAAAGATTGGATATGTCCATTTTCTTGTAATAAGCTGGTTCTATTGTGTTTTGTATTGTATCCATTTGTTTTCTAAATGCATTTTAATTGTTATGTATAGCAGCTGCACATATGTTCAAGCATCGGGGGTGTGGTTTAACTGCCGTCCCTCTGTTAAAAGGTGATGTCAGTTTCACTCACCTTTGTGACCAGTAGAAGCGCCACTGCCGTGCGAAACGGCTGTCGTCCATTCCACTCCTGCTCCCATCCTCCCAACGCCGATGTTTTAAAGTATTGGAATAAAGAAGTTTTTTTAACCGGTGAGTGCCATCCGTTTCTTTCAATTTTTTTTATCCAGCAGAGTGTTGGGAGAATGTCATATTGTTGATGAAACCAAAGTAGAACTGTTTGGTAGAAACAAAACTCGTCGTGTTTGGAGGAGACAGAATGCTGAGTTGCATCCAAAGAACACCATACCTACTGTGAAGCATGGGGGTGGCAACATCACGCTTTGGGGCTGTTTCTCTGCATAGGGACCAGGACGACTGATACATGTACATGAAAGAATGAATGGGGCCATGTATTGTGAGATTTTGAGTGTAAATCTCCTTCCATCAGCAAGGGCATTGAAGATGAAACGTGGATGAGTCTATCAGCATGATAATGATCCCAAGCAGACCGCCAGGGCAACGAAGGAGTGGCTTCATAAGAAGCATATGAAGGTCCTGGAGTGGCCTAGCCAGTCTGCAGATCTCAACCTCATAGAAAACCTTTGGGGGGAGTTGAAAGTCCGTGTTGCCCAGCGACAGGCCTAAAACATCACTGCTCTAGAGGAGATCTGCATGGAGGAATGGGCCAACATACCACCAACAGTGTGTGCCAACCTTGTGTAGACTTACAGAAAACATTTGACCTCTGCCATTGCCAACAAAGGATATATAACAAAATATTGAGATGAACTTTTCTTAATGACCAAATACTTATTTTCCACCATAATTTGCAAAACAAATCTCGCCAAATCAGACGAGGTTATTTTCTGGATATGCTTTCTCATTTTGACTCTCATAGTTGTGGTCTATATATGATGTCAATTACAGGCCTCTCTCATCTTTGTAAGTGGGAGAACTTGCACAATTGGTCGCCGACTAAATCCTTTTTTCCCCCACTGTATATACATATAGTTTTTCTGTTGTTTTTTTTTCAGACCCTTTTTTTCCATGGTTAAAGACTATGCAGCAGCCTTCCGTAGTCTCATCCGACAGTCATACTCCCTTCCATCTGTTTCCTACTACTTGGTAACAAAGATTCAGAGGTATAGCAAGAAGTAGATGACAAATTGAACAGGTTTTATTCTGGCATCAACTTGTCACGGTGTACATGCAGCACCATCTGTGGAGTGCATGCTATAGAGAAGGAGAAGCTGAGCAGAATGATATATAGGTTTAGTAGGAAAAGATTCAGTATAACTTGTATTTTATTCGTTGACATCTCTGGGGTTTGTATGTATTCGAGTCCAGTGGGTGGTCCTACTCAGTGATTGACAGCTATCTCTGCATGCAGAGTCCTAGGAGGGACTACCCACTGGATTCATATGAATAAGAACACCAGGGATTTTTTTTTTTAAATGCAAGTTTTACTAAGATTGTTCCCTCAAAAATGTATATCAAAAATTAAGTCAGGAGATCTGACCACTAGGACCCTAAGCGATCTCCAGATGCTTGACCTCTGACTCCATTCACTGGCAATGTGGCTGCCGGAGAAAGCCAAAAGATTTACTGTGCTATTTCTGGCAGTCTCATTGACAATGAATGGATAAGAAGCCAAGCATGCGCTCCAGAGCTCCAATGTCAGGATCATTGTGGATCCCAGCAGGAGGATTTCTAGAGATCAGCAACTACTGTCCTATCCAAAGGTTAAAGGGTTATTCCCAAAAGTTACTAAATGTATAAAATCGGTGATGGTACAGCAGGTGGGAACTCATGTTACAAGAAAGGGAATCTTCTGCCACCCCATGACTAGTGAAGTACTGCTTTCTGTGTACACTGTAAATTGACAAAAATTAGTGGTGGGGGCATAGCTGGACCTAGGAGACACCTAGTCCTGTATTGATAATCTCCTGCTGATAAAACACATTTTCTTAAAAGAGCAAACCAAAGCCCAGTAAGTGATACATCGCTGGATGCAGCATCTCAGGCCCTACATCATGGTGCTCTCAGATTACATAGCAGAAACCTGCTGACAAATTCCCTTTAACACTATTCTGTTCTACCATCGGTTCCGCTTCATTTTTCGTGATGCTTATAATAGTTAATAATTTCCTAACAGTTTATTCAGAAATTAATCTCAACTCCCGGCTTCCAGGCCTGGTTTGTACACGAGCGCCTAAAATATAGGTTAACACAAAAATGATGACTTTCATTATGCCATCAGCGTTTTGACACTTTTAATTGAAACACCTGTAATTTTTCCGCACAACCCAAATACCCATTCAGAGAACGCTAGCTGATATTCATATAATATTTTGACATTCTCTTTGCTTTGCTCTGATGCTGGGAAACGTGATGTGCTCCAAAGCCTCACGCTGTAGAATCTAACAATGCCGCTGAAGGGTTTGTTTTGTTTTGTTTTTTTTAATTAATTTTATTTTTGTTCTCCGAAAAGCCAGGTTCGTGGAGACACCCAACAGATTTCTATTATGTGACCTGAACACCTTCTTCCATAGAATAATTTGCCCCCCAGGACTGTATGTTGGAAACCTCAGAAATATGTGATTCCTATCTATGCAATGAGAGAAACCTCATCACTTACTGACATAGAGATATAGAAGGTTGTGTGTTCTTTATAGGGTCAGGTAAAAATGGCTACCGGGGTCATCCATGAGCTAGCGCCTCAAGCTTTAGACCTAATTTGGCATGTTCTATCCTTTCTCAATACCACGTGTGTACCTTCCCTTTCCCCCCCATGTCCGCCACCATCGCAGACCGCCCACACCCCTCCTGCCCCTTCAGTGCATTTTCATCCATGTCCTGCCCGCAAGGAAATTCTCTGCTCTCTGATCTCTCTTATCTTAAGATATTTGCAGCCCCCAAATTCCGCTTCAATCTCACCTCATCTCTCCATACTACATTAACCCCTAGCAATTGCCTTCCAAATGACCCCATTAAGTGGTAATTGCCTCAGCAGGTCTGCACTCTTCTTGTAATTCTGTTCTTCTCGGATCCCAGACGCAGGCTCAGCATCATTTGCCGTCCTGGCTCCCTTCACTGAACGCAGCTTATGACCTCTATGCGCCGTGGCCAAAATGACTAGTGGGTGGCGTGTGGGCTAACGCGTTCCATTACTTCGATTCTAAAAAACTTATCTGGGCCCTAATGTGATAATCGTTAGGAGGCAGAAATCGTATGTTGGGGGTGTTGCCATGGAGATTCGGTGCCAGCTATTGAAAATCTTTTGTTTTCTTTTACTCGCCCCTTCTTGTTCTCCATCGAGCTGCGCTGTCATTTATTAAGAAATAAAAAGCAAGACGGAAAGAAGGAGAGAAAGCAATAGAGAGAAGGAAAGGACAAGAAATGGAAGCCTAATTCCATAAGGAACAAATCGGCTGTTAACGACAAAGAGTGGCAATAAAATAACATATATATGTATACACATATGGGAGTATACTCGGGACTACAGAACAGGAGAAGGACGGGGATTCCGGTTACAAGTAAGCTGAGCAGCAGTACTCAATGTCAGGCAGCAGCTGCAAAAGCAAGCAAGATTTTAGGGTGTATAAAAAGAGAGATAAAATCCCGCAATCCCAACGTATTGTTAGCCCTTTATAAATCACTGGTGAGGCAACATCTAGAATATGATATCCAGATTTGGGCTCCACATTTTAAAAAGGATATTCAGAATTTAAGAGTCAGTTCAAAGTTGGGCAACTAGATTGCTACAAGGGATGGAGGCCCGCCATATGATGAGAGGTTGGAAAAGATGGGCTTGTTTAGTTTAGAAAAAAAGACGCCTCAGAAGAGATACATGTATAAATATATGTGTGGTCAATACAGAGGACGCATACATGACTTATTCCTTCCAAAGACCATGGGGCACTCATTATTGGTGGAAGAAAGGCGATTCCGGCAGCTAAACAGGAAAGGGTTCTTTACAGTTAGAGCAGTCAGACTTTGGAATGCCGACCACAAGAGGTAGTAACGGCTGACACTATAACAGCTTTTATACAAGGGCTGGATTTCCTAGATACGCATAACATTGAGGGTTATAGTTAATTTAGTGACAAAATGTACAATTAATGGAGAAAGGTTGAACTTGATGGACCGAGGTCTTTTTCAACCTATGTAACTATATTTATAGCAGTTATGATGGCTACTAAGTGCTGTGATAACAGTAATAACAGTACTAGAAAGCCAAGCTGCCAATCACACCGTAGTCCCACCCCCGCAGAGCTGCCCTGCAGTGAAGTACTTGACAATCTCAACCAAAACTCTTTTCCTCACTATCTGACACAAAAAGTCTATTACTAAAAGATGAAGAAAAGGAAATGACGCATTATTAGAGGTTATCCAATTTAGGTTCTGCCTTGGACTTATTTGTTCATAGCAGCTATGGAAGCCCAAATCATCGGACCCCGATCCCTACACCATTCTGACTTCTAAATCACACAAGAAAAAAAGTACCGTATATACTCGAGTATAAGCCGAGATTTTCAGCCCAAATGTTTGGGCTGAAAGTGCCCCTCTCGGCTTATACTCGAGTCATGATCGGTGGTGGGGTCGGCGGGTGAGTGGGAGAGGGTGCTGAGGCATACTCACCTAGTTCAGGCGTTCCTGTCGCTCCCCCTGCCCGTCCCACTGTCTTCGGTGCCCCAGCTCTTCCCCTGTTCAGCGGTCACATGGTACCGCTCATTAGAGAAATTAATAGGCTGCTCCACTCCCATAGGGGCGGAGCCGCATAATTCATTTCTCTAATCAGCGGTGCCGGTGACCGCTGACAGAGGAAGAGGCTGCGGCACCGAAGACCAGCTGTCCGGGGGAAGGAGCGGGACGCCGGGAGCAGGTAAGTATTACATATTCACCTGTCCTCGTTCCACACACCGGGCGTCGCGCCATCTTCCCGGCGTCTCTCCGCACTGACTGTGCAGGTCAGAGGGCGCGATGACGCATATAGTGTGCGCGCCGCCCTCTGCCTGATCAGTCAGTGCAGAGAGACGCCGGGAAGATGGCGCCGAGGAGCTGCAAGCAAGAGAGGCGAGTATGTGTTTTATTATTTTATTGCAGCAGCAGCACAGCTATGGGGCAATAATGGACGGTGCAGAGCACTATATGGCACAGCTATGGGGCAATAATGGACGGTGCAGAGCACTATATGGCACAGCTATGGGGCAATAATGGTGCAGAGCACTATATGGCACAGCTATGGGGCAATAATGGTGCAGAGCACTGTTGTGAAATTGGATTTTGGGCTCCCCCGGTGGCCACTGGTGGAATTGAACTTGTGTGCATCATCCCCTCTGTTCACCTGTTCCCATCAGGATGTGGGAGTCGCTATTTAACCTTGCTCCTCTGTCACTTCCATGCCGGTCAACATTGTAATCAGAAGCCTTTCTGTGCATGTTCCTGCTACCAGACAACTTCCAGCTAAGTCGGACTTTTGTCCTTGTTTGTTTTTTGCATTTTGTTCCAGTTCACAGCTGCAGTTTCGTTTCTGTGTCTGGAAAGCTCTTGTGATCTGAAATTGCCACTCTGATGTTATGAGTTAATACTAGAGTCTTAAAGTAATTTCAGGATGGTGTATTGATAGGGTTTTCAGCTGACCATGAAAGTACCCTTTCTGTCTTCCTGCTATCTAGTAAGCGGACCTCGATTTTGCTAAACCTATTTTCATACTACGTTTGTCATTTTCATCTTAAATCACCGCCAATATATGTGGGGGCCTCTGTCTGCCTTTCGGGGAAATTTCTCTAGAGGTGAGCCAGGACTATATTTTCCTCTGCCAGGATTAGTTAGTCCTCCGGCCGGCGCTGGGCGTCTAGGGATAAAACGCAGGCTACGCTACCCGGCTACTGTTAGTTGTGCGGCAGGTTTAGTTCATGGTCAGTTTAAGTTTCCATCCTTCCAAGAGCTAGTTCCTATGTATGCTGGGCTATGTTCTCTTGCCATTGAGAACCATAACAGTTTGACCGGCCCACAAAGGGTTAAATTAATTGGCAGAGAAAGGAGAGAAAAAAGAAGTCTGCTGAAAAAATTTTTTTTTTTTTTTTCCTTCAGTTCTGAGTGTGCTTTCAATTGAATCACTTGCAAGTCTGCCTATATTGCAGCCTTCCTCTCTCTCTCTCCTTCTAATCCTGGAATGGCTCTGTGTTCACCTGTTTAAAATGGATATTCAGAGTTTAGCTGCAGGTTTGAATAATCTCACCACGAAAGTTCAAAATTTACAAGATTTTGTTGTTCATGTTCCTATATCTGAACCTAGAATTCCTTTGCCTGAATTTTTCTCGGGGAATAGATCTTGCTTTCAATATTTCAAAAATAATTGCAAGTTGTTTTTGTCCCTGAAATCTCGCTCTGCTGGAGATCCTGCTCAGCAGGTCAGGATTGTGATTTCCTTGCTCCGGGGCGACCCTCAAGATTGGGCTTTTGCATTGGCTTCAGGGGATCCTGCGTTGCTCAATGTGGATGCGTTTTTTCTGGCCTTGGGGTTGCTTTATGAGGAACCTCATTTAGAGCTTCAGGCGGAAAAAGCCTTGATGTCCCTATCTCAGGGGCAAGATGAAGTTGAAATATACTGCCAAAAATTCCGTAAATGGTCTGTGCTTACTCAGTGGAATGAGTGCGCCCTGGCGGCGAATTTCAGAGAGGGTCTCTCTGATGCCGTTAAGGATGTTATGGTGGGGTTCCCTGTGCCTGCGGGTCTGAATGAGTCCATGACAATGGCTATCCAGATCGATAGACGTCTGCGGGAGCGCAAACCTGTGCACCATTTGGCGGTGTCTACTGAGAAGACGCCAGAGAATATGCAATGTGATAGAATTCTGTCCAGAAGCGAACGGCAGAATTTTAGACGAAAAAATGGGTTGTGCTTTTATTGTGGTGATTCAACTCATGTTATATCAACATGCTCTAAGCGTACTAAGAAGCTTGATAAGTCAGTTTCAATTGGCACTTTTCAGTCTAAGTTTATTCTATCTGTGACCCTGATTTGTTCTTTATCATCTATTACCGCGGATGCCTATGTCGACTCTGGCGCCGCTTTGAGTCTTATGGATTGGTCCTTTGCCAAACGCTGTGGGTATGATTTAGAGCCTCTTGAAACTCCTATACCTCTGAAGGGGATTGACTCCACCCCATTGGCTAGTAATAAACCACAATACTGGACACAAGTAACTATGCGAATTAATCCGGATCATCAGGAGATTATTCGCTTTCTTGTGCTGTATAATCTACATGATGTGTTGGTGCTTGGATTGCCATGGCTGCAATCTCATAACCCAGTCCTCGACTGGAACGCTATGTCTGTGTTAAGCTGGGGATGTAAGGGGATGCATGGGGACGTACCTTTGGTTTCCATTTCGTCATCTATTCCCTCTGAGATTCCTGAATTCTTGTCTGACTATCGTGACGTTTTTGAAGAACCTAAGCTTGGTTCATTACCTCCGCACCGGGAGTGCGATTGTGCCATAGATTTGATTCCGGGTAGTAAATACCCTAAGGGTCGTTTATTTAATCTGTCTGTGCCTGAACATGCTGCTATGCGAGAATATATAAAGGAGTCCTTGGAAAAGGGACATATTCGTCCTTCGTCATCTCCCTTAGGAGCCGGTTTTTTCTTTGTGTCTAAGAAAGATGGCTCTTTGAGGCCGTGTATTGATTATCGGCTTTTGAATAAAATCACGGTTAAATATCAATATCCGTTGCCACTGCTGACTGATTTGTTTGCTCGCATAAAGGGGGCCAAGTGGTTCTCTAAGATAGATCTCCGTGGGGCGTATAATTTGGTGCGAATTAAGCAGGGGGATGAGTGGAAAACCGCATTTAATACGCCCGAGGGCCACTTTGAGTATTTGGTGATGCCTTTTGGCCTTTCAAATGCCCCTTCAGTCTTTCAGTCCTTTATGCATGACATTTTCCGTGATTATTTGGATAAATTTATGATCGTGTATCTGGATGATATTCTGATTTTTTCGGATGACTGGGACTCTCATGTCCAGCAGGTCAGGAGGGTTTTTCAGGTTTTGCGGTCTAATTCCTTGTGTGTGAAGGGTTCTAAGTGCGTTTTTGGGGTTCAAAAGATTTCCTTCTTGGGATACATTTTTTCCCCCTCTTCCATCGAGATGGATCCTGTCAAGGTTCGGGCTATTTGTGATTGGACGCAACCCTCTTCTCTTAAGAGTCTTCAGAAATTTTTGGGCTTTGCTAACTTTTATCGTCGATTTATTGCTGGTTTTTCTGATGTTGTTAAACCATTGACTGATTTGACTAAGAAGGGTGCTGATGTTGCTGATTGGTCCCCTGCTGCTGTGGAGGCCTTTCGGGAGCTTAAGCGCCGCTTTTCTTCCGCCCCTGTCTTGCGTCAGCCTGATGTTGCTCTTCCTTTTCAGGTTGAGGTCGACGCTTCTGAAATCGGAGCTGGGGCGGTTTTGTCGCAAAGAAGTTCCGACTGCTCCGTGATGAAACCTTGTGCTTTTTTTTCTCGTAAATTTTCGCCCGCCGAGCGGAATTATGATATTGGGAATCGGGAGCTTTTGGCCATGAAGTGGGCTTTTGAGGAGTGGCGTCATTGGCTTGAGGGGGCTAGACATCAGGTGGTGGTATTGACCGACCACAAAAATTTAATTTATCTTGAGTCCGCCAGACGCCTGAATCCTAGACAGGCGCGCTGGTCGTTGTTTTTCTCTCGGTTTAATTTTGTGGTGTCATACCTACCGGGTTCTAAGAATGTTAAGGCTGATGCCCTTTCTAGGAGTTTTGAGCCTGACTCCCCTGGTAGTTCTGAACCTACAGGTATCCTTAAGGATGGAGTGATATTGTCTGCCGTTTCTCCAGACCTGCGGCGGGCCTTGCAGGATTTTCAGGCGGATAGACCTGATCGTTGCCCACCTGGTAGACTGTTTGTTCCTGATGATTGGACCAGTAAAGTCATTTCTGAGGTTCATTCTTCTGCGTTGGCAGGTCATCCTGGAATCTTTGGTACCAGGGATTTGGTGGCAAGGTCCTTCTGGTGGCCTTCCCTGTCACGAGATGTACGAGGCTTTGTGCAGTCTTGTGACGTTTGTGCTCGGGCCAAGCCTTGTTGTTCTCGGGCTAGTGGATTGTTGTTGCCCTTGCCTATCCCGAAGAGGCCTTGGACGCACATCTCGATGGATTTTATTTCGGATCTTCCTGTTTCTCAGAAGATGTCTGTCATCTGGGTGGTGTGTGACCGTTTCTCTAAGATGGTCCATTTGGTTCCCCTGCCTAAGTTGCCTTCTTCTTCCGAGTTGGTTCCTCTGTTTTTTCAAAATGTGGTTCGTTTGCATGGTATTCCGGAGAATATCGTTTCTGACAGAGGAACCCAATTCGTGTCTAGATTTTGGCGGGCATTCTGTGCTAGGATGGGCATAGATTTGTCTTTCTCGTCTGCTTTCCATCCTCAGACTAATGGCCAGACCGAGCGGACGAATCAGACTTTGGAGACATATTTGAGGTGTTTTGTGTCTGCAGATCAGGATGATTGGGTTGCTTTTTTGCCTTTAGCGGAGTTTGCCCTCAATAATCGGGCCAGCTCTGCCACCTTGGTGTCTCCTTTTTTCTGTAATTCGGGGTTTCATCCTCGATTTTCCTCCGGTCAGGTGGAATCTTCGGATTGTCCTGGAGTGGATGCTGTGGTGGAGAGGTTGCATCAGATTTGGGGGCAGGTGGTGGACAATTTGAAGTTGTCCCAGGAGAAGACTCAGCTTTTTGCCAACCGCCGGCGTCGGGTTGGTCCTCGGCTTTGTGTCGGGGACTTGGTGTGGTTGTCTTCTCGTTTTGTCCCTATGAGGGTTTCTTCTCCTAAGTTTAAGCCTCGGTTCATCGGCCCGTACAAGATATTGGAGATTCTTAACCCTGTGTCCTTCCGTTTGGACCTCCCTGCATCTTTTTCTATTCATAATGTTTTTCATCGGTCATTGTTGCGCAGGTATGAGGTACCGGTTGTGCCTTCCGTTGAGCCTCCTGCTCCGGTGTTGGTTGAGGGCGAGTTGGAGTACGTTGTGGAAAAAATCTTGGACTCCCGTGTTTCCAGACGGAAACTCCAGTATCTGGTCAAATGGAAGGGATACGGTCAGGAGGATAATTCTTGGGTGACTGCCTCTGATGTTCATGCCTCCGATCTGGTCCGTGCCTTTCATAGGGCTCATCCTGATCGCCCTGGTGGTTCTGGTGAGGGTTCGGTGCCCCCTCCTTGAGGGGGGGGTACTGTTGTGAAATTGGATTTTGGGCTCCCCCGGTGGCCACTGGTGGAATTGAACTTGTGTGCATCATCCCCTCTGTTCACCTGTTCCCATCAGGATGTGGGAGTCGCTATTTAACCTTGCTCCTCTGTCACTTCCATGCCGGTCAACATTGTAATCAGAAGCCTTTCTGTGCATGTTCCTGCTACCAGACAACTTCCAGCTAAGTCGGACTTTTGTCCTTGTTTGTTTTTTGCATTTTGTTCCAGTTCACAGCTGCAGTTTCGTTTCTGTGTCTGGAAAGCTCTTGTGATCTGAAATTGCCACTCTGATGTTATGAGTTAATACTAGAGTCTTAAAGTAATTTCAGGATGGTGTATTGATAGGGTTTTCAGCTGACCATGAAAGTACCCTTTCTGTCTTCCTGCTATCTAGTAAGCGGACCTCGATTTTGCTAAACCTATTTTCATACTACGTTTGTCATTTTCATCTTAAATCACCGCCAATATATGTGGGGGCCTCTGTCTGCCTTTCGGGGAAATTTCTCTAGAGGTGAGCCAGGACTATATTTTCCTCTGCCAGGATTAGTTAGTCCTCCGGCCGGCGCTGGGCGTCTAGGGATAAAACGCAGGCTACGCTACCCGGCTACTGTTAGTTGTGCGGCAGGTTTAGTTCATGGTCAGTTTAAGTTTCCATCCTTCCAAGAGCTAGTTCCTATGTATGCTGGGCTATGTTCTCTTGCCATTGAGAACCATAACAGAGCACTATATGGCACAGCTATGGGGCAATAATGGTGCAGAGCACTATATGGCACAGCTATGGGGCAACGGTGCAGAGCACTATATGGCACAGCTATCTATGGGGCAACGGTGCAGAGCATTATATGGCACAGCTATCTATGGGGCAACGGTGCAGAGCACTATATGGCACATCTATGGGGCAACGGTGCAGAGCACTATATGGCACAGCTATCTATGGGGCAACGGTGCAGAGCACTATATGGCACATCTATGGGGCAACGGTGCAGAGCACTATATGGCACAGCTATGGGGCAACGGTGCAGAGTACTATATGGCACAGCTATGGGGCAACGGTGCAGAGCACTATATGGCACAGCTATGGGGCAACGGTGCAGAGTACTATATGGCACAGCTATGGGGCAACGGTGCAGAGCATTATATATATGGCACAGCTATGGGGCATCGGTGCAGAGCACTATATGGCACAGCTATGGGGCATCGGTGCAGAGCACTATATGGCACAGCTATGGGGCAACGGTGCAGAGCACTATATGGCACAGCTATGGGGCAACGGTGCAGAGCACTATATATATGGCACAGCTATGGGGCAACGGTGCAGAGCATTATATATATGGAGCATCTATGGGGCAACGGTGCAGAGCATTGTATATATGGCACAGCTTTATGTGGAGCATCTATGGGGCCATAATGAACGGTGCAGAGCATTATATATGGCACAGCTTTATGTGGAGCATCTATGGGGCCATAATGAACGGTATGGAGTATCTATTTTTAATTTTGAAATTCACCAGTACCTGCTGCATTTTCCACCCTAGGCTTATACTCGAGTCAATAAGTTTTCCCAGTTTTTTGTGGCAAAATTAGGGGGGTCGGCTTATACTCGGGTCGGCTTATACTCGAGTATATACGGTATATATTTTTTATTGTCTCTTTAACAAATTTTGATTTGCTACTGAATTGCTGGAAATTAAGTTATTTTTAAAAGTCGTTGATTTGGCTGAAATTCTTAGACATATTTTAGGGCTCTTTAATGGGTCACATATTGACAGGGTAAAGTGGCACCAGAAAGGCAATTGTTTTACTTCTAGTGGCGAGTTACAGTAATCTACGCATCTTTTTCCAGAAAACATTGCCTACAGGACTCTCTACACCAGCTACAGTTACGTCCATATATATTTGGACAGAGACAACATTTTTCCAATTTTGGTTATAGACATTACCACAATGAATTTTAAACAAAACAATTCAGATGCAGTTGAAGTTCAGACTTTCAGCTTTCATTTGAGGGTATCCACATTAAAATTGGATGAAGGGTTTAGGAGTTTCAGCTCCTTAACATGTGCCACCCTGTTTTTAAAGGGACCAAAAGTAATTGGACAATTGACTCCAAGGTCATTTCATGGACAGGTGTGGGCAATCCCTTCGTTATGTCATTCTCAATTAAGCAGATAAAAGGCCTGGAGTTGATTTGAGGTGTGGTGCTTGCATTTGGAAGGTTTTGCTGTGAAGTAAACATATGGTCAAAGGAGCTCTCCATGCAGGTGAAACAAGCCATCCTTAAGCTGCGAAAACAGAAAAAACCCACCCGAGAAATTGCTACAATATTAGGAGTTGCAAAATCTACAGTTTGGTACATCCTGAGAAAGAAAGAAAGCACTGGTGAACTCATCAATGCAAAAAGACCTGGGCGCCCATGGAAGACTGGTGGATGATCGCAAAATAATCTCCATGGTGAAGAGAAACCCCTTCACAACAGCCAACCAAGTGAACAACACTCTCCAGCAGGTCGGCGTATCAATATCCAAATCTACCATAAAGAGAAGCCTGCATGAAAGTGAATACAGAGGGTTCACTGCACAGTGCAAGCCACTCATAAGCATCAAGAATAAAAAGGCTAGACTGGACTTTGCTAAAAAACATCTAAAAAAGCCAGCACAGTTCTGGAAGAACATTCTTTGGACAGATGAAACCAAGATCAACCTCTACCAGAATGATGGAAAGAGAAAAGTATGGCGAAGGCGTGGTGCAGCTCATGATCCTAAGCATACCACATCATCTGTAAAACACGGCGGAGGCAGTGTGATGGCTTGGGCATGCATGGCTGCCAGTGGCACTGGGTCACTAGTGTTTATTGATGATGTGACACAGGACAGAAGCAGCCAAATGAATTCTAAGGTATTTAGAGCCATACTGTGTGCTCAGATCCAGCCAAATGCAGCCAAACTGATTGGTCGTCGTTTCATACTACAGATGGACAATGACCCAAAACATAAAGCCAAAGCAACCCAGGAGTTTATTAAAGCAAAGAAGTGGAATATTCCTGAATGGCCAAGTCAGTCACCTGATCTCAACCCAATTGAGCATGCATTTCACTTGTTAAAGACTAAACTTCAGACAGAAAGGCCCACAAACAAACAGCAACTGAAAACCACTGCAGTGAAGGCCTGGCAGAGCATCAAAAAGGAGAAAACACAGCGTCTGGTGATGTCCATGAGTTCAAGACTTCAGGCAGTCGTTGCCAACAAAGGGTTTTCAACCAAGTACTAGAAATGAACATTTTATTTTAAATTATTGAATCTGTCCAATTACTTTTGGTCCCTTTAAAAACAGGGTGGCACATGTTAAGGAGCTGAAACTCCTAAACCCTTCATCCAATTTTAACGTGGATACCCTTAAATGAAAGCTGAAAGTCTGAACTTCAACTGCATCTGAATTGTTCTGTTTAAAATTCATTGTGGTAACGTCTATAACCAAAATTAGAAAAATGTTGTCTCTGTCCAAATATATATGGACCTAACTGTAGATCCACAAGGAGAGCCAGTACCCTAAGAGATGCATTTGTAACATAGTCATTACATTTTACAGGGGTTGTCTCAAATTGACGACACAAAAAGCATGAGGATTTAAAAAAAAACTTTAAAACCTACTATTATAATTCTCCATGTCTTGGCCACCACGTCTGCCAATTATGTTTATAGAGATAAAAAGCCATGTAATGGGGTTGTCCAGTTGGTGCTGTAGGACATCAATATGGAGGTCCAATGTTCCTGTCATTACATCTTAAAAAATGCCTAAATCTTAAGTTTTAGGTAAAGAATATAAATGTAGGGCAAGACATATGGCCACGGTGTACCTCACTCAGAAAATATGCTGCCTAGGCATATTTGCATTTACAAGTCTGGGTGTGAGCTGACATATTGCTTACTTGTGAGAGAGAAACATGACTTCCCCATACAAAGTGCCACATAGAAGAACCATCCATGCATACGATGAAGGTGGTGAGCATTTCAAAATGCTTCTAGAGCAACAATTAAAACAGCAATACTACACAATTATGTCCGAATGTCAACTAAATCAATGCAAACCAGCCATACACACACTTGCCACTAAGGCCCCGATTCATCAAAGAGTTTATGCCACAAATCTGCAGTAAAACACTTAGAAAAGTGGCTAAACTGTTGCCCAACGCCAGTTGCTTTTTCGACTTTTGCCAATTTGGGCCAAATTGGGTGGAACTGGGGCAGGATAGAACATGGCAATTCCTGCTAGTCTAATTCAAGAAGACCTGTGCTATGTAAGTTATTTCACAAATCTTATTCCAGTACTAGACTGGAGTAAGATTTGTGGCGAAGCGAACTCCACTTTTGAGAGGCACCTGATTCATTGAGTGACGTGTCCTCTTAATGAGTCAGGTACCTCTGACTCCAGCACATCCTCTCATCAAGACCGATGTGAACAATGCCTGTCTTGATGAATCGTTAGAAGATGAATTGTAAATAAAATTTGTGGCGTAAAGTATGACAAAACTTGGATTAGACAAGATGGTGTCACCATGCCTGGGGTCCCACCCCAGATCCACCCTAGAAACTGGCGTAACAATGGCAAAAGTGTTTTTTTGCAACTTTTCAAAGTGTTTTAATCCAGATTTCTGATGAATGAGGGTCTAACATCTTGCTGTCCAGTGTTATATAGTTAGTGGCTGTGTACAGTGGTGGGTTTTTTTGCAAATGGCTCATCCATAGGAGCACCTGACCTGAACCTGAAAAAAAAAATCCTAAAGATAAAGTGTTGAAAGATGGCAGGGTAGACCAATGCCCTATGTATAAGTATAAGGAGGGATCTACCATATATGGTGACTTTAGTCGTTGTGATATTGGCATACAAGACTTCTTCTCAATGGCAAAGTTTAGCTTTTCGAACAAAATTGTAAAAAATAGTTGGGCCCGGCATTATCTGTTGTCTCCTATTCTCCAGGCAAACATACCTTGCAAGCGGCCCCAATTCTCCATCTATCCCTGGGCCACCTCTAACCATCACATGTGGTCCTGGTTTCCATTCTTGTAGGAATGAAACCACTGGATCCCCCCAAGACAACAAGACTTGGGCGTGATCACAACCTCTGGACCCTGAATAGTCATGCTTGCCCGGTATCACAAGACTCTTTCCAACATATACACATAACATGCCATTATATAGGATCTCTGCTACCTCGGTAATATACATGCCAGCATTTCCGTGCCCTATTTTTCAGGTGTTCATACATCACCCTTGGGTAACCGTTGGACATACATGCAATACCTGTATTATGGTGCATGGTTCATTACTCTCTAACCTATGAAGCAATTCTAAATTACCCACAAGCACCAAATCCATTTTCCAGTATTAAATGTACAGTGCCGGCATCTATATTACGGTATCACACACAAGGGTGGCTTGTAGCATTACACAAGGAACAGTGTGTCTTTATTACAGTAATACGCACAGGGCACTTGCCTGTCCTTGATTTCAAGCTGCTGGAGTAAATCTAATTTCCCCTGTGCCGCACTGGGATATTTACACTGTCCCTGTGTCACTGCCTACATTACATCCAGCCACTTCCACCCTCCTCCCGGTGACGGCCACCGTTCCACTTACTCCGTGCTGCAAACAACCGCCGTGACAATGGATGGAAACGGCACATTGTTTAACACCCGTAACTCCTTCCTGACCCACAGCGCGTAGGCAGAGGTTAATAAACCCTCCGGGCATGAATGTCGGCAGTTGTCATCTGAAGGAATGCTTTACTGTAGGGCTCAACATTTAGACCTTCACAAGATGATATCCCTGGTTTCCTGGGTTCAAACCCTCGTCTCCCTTTTACTATGGGGCAAAATTTATTTTTACGTTTTACTGAGGGACGAATAATAAGAGGCATGCAATAGTGTGCAGGGTCTGTCGGATTACTTTTGCCTGTGTCGACAGCTAACGATAAATTCCTCCTTTCAGTTTTAATCAGGCTTCCCCTTGTAAGGAGGCAGCAGACAGTGACGCCAATCTCTGTGCCTTCCAACCGTGCCTCACCTCAGTCCTCCACCGGGGACGGTGTGTCAGGATTGTTCAGCTGCTGCGGTGAGTGCCGCCCGGGCACCTGATCTGGAGATCCGAGATGTGGAGGGCACCGGGCTGACAGTGATATATTGCAACTAGTTCCAGGGAGGAGTGGCACCTAAAAAACTGCCATACCATGTGGTACCAGGTAGTTAGGGCCTAACTCCTTCCAAAGCTCATTGTTTGCCTACATAAAAAAAAAAGTATTGTGCCAAATGCACCAGTTAATAAACCACAGAAACCCCTGAGGGCCACATAATGCAAATGGGTAAAAAGGTCGGTACGGGGAATCAAAAGACAAAATATCAATGAAAAGTACAGGGGAACTTGGAATAAAAATCTGCCAGTATGTCATTAAGAAACATCTAAATATATAATAATTGTAATATACCCCAAAAGAAGCCTGAATGCTTGGTAATGCACTCAACCCTATATAATTTGAATATTGAGGAAAAGGCAGACACTTTCCTTTAAATTAAATGCTTTATATTATATATATACACACACACACACACTTGTTTAGGAGAAAAAAACCATCTGGATAGCCCATTGTAGGTTAGGCTATTAATACGTGGGGAACTGGCCCCCCAGGAGCCTAAATGATCAGCAGAGCAAAGGAACCAATGGACAAGCCTTTAAAAAACGGAGGTTGAAATCTGCCTGTGAAAAATGCTGGTCCTGATGAAGGTGCCTCTTGTCCTGTGCCTCCATCATGGGGGTCTCTGTGTGAATTAAAATGACACCCACATGACCAACCACATTGTGTCCTATTGTAGCCTGCTCTTAAGACAGTGGACTTCTCCTCTAGTTCTCTCCATTTCTCTATTTTCTAGCCCTGATGGGTTTTCACATGAAGTTCGTAAAACCAGTCACTTGTGTGAATCTCAATGAACGCAGTTATTACTCCCTGACTGTGACGTACTATGAATGAGTTGCTGCCTTGGCAGTAAATGGGATGACGTTGCCCTTTGTTTGTTTTTTTACATTGTTTATAGTTCTTTTTATAAGGTAGAATATAAAATAAATGATACTTTCATATGGTAGAATTACTTGAAGTGAACTTTTTTTTATAGGTGGTACAAACACCTTGTGGAGTGGTGCATTCTTTATGCAACAGCTACAACTACAACATTGTAAGATTTAAAAAAAAAATAATAATAATGTAATGACCAATTTAGTTTTTTTTTCTGTTAGATAAAAAATAGTATGCTCTCTCTCTCATTTTGTACTGTCATCTACCCCACTAACTTTGAGTAAGGAAGTACCTACCAGGGGTAAAAATATACCCGATCTATAACCAGTGAATTAGGACTCATTCAACAGGACCTTTCACCAAATGTTTCATGTTGATCTGGACACATGATGTATTAGTGGCTACAGGGCAGAATATAACGTCTTTTGTTTGTTTTTTATTCAGTTTTTCCATAGTGGAGATATTAGCAATCAAAGTATTTGGCACCTAATGAGTCAACTTTTGTTATGTCCAAGTGGGTGTTATCAGATTGTTTTCACTGGGGGTGTGTACTTCTTCTCCCTGTATGCTGCTGACCAATCATAAGCAGGCAGCTACACAGTGGAGAAAGAACACCCCCCCCACAATTGCTTAGATCATTGGCAAACATAGAAAGGAGAGCCACGGCCACAGTGTTATACAATTTCTCCTTCAAATTAATGATTTAAGTGGAGATTCTCTCAGTAACATGACATGTAGAGGTTATGTATTGTTTTGCTAATTCAGATATAGACTAAAATTTGACCCTATTGATTTTACAAACTTTGACAATTGAATAAAACACTTTACTAATGGTTATTAAAGGCAGAAATATGTACATATTTGTTATTCTCTGTCACTATATTTAGAAAACTAATATTAATATTAATAACAGAAAACAACAATCTATATAGAGAGAGAGAGTCTTGATGTATATACACACACACCTATATTTGATTTTTTTTATTTTAATCTTTAGGTCATTTTGGATTACTTGTAGACATTATGAAGAGAACAAGAGTAGATCAACAATCTAAGTATATACAAACACCAATCCTATGGTGAACTCCTAAAATAAAATGCAAAATTAATAAAGAAAAATGATAATTTAAAAATCATATGGTTTATGGCAGAAAGTCTAAATCACCCCAAACCTCCACTTTCTGGACTGGTTTTCAATTTTTGGTTAGATACTTTCCAAATTCTGGTGTGAATGGAGCCTGGATATGATTGTGAATATAAATTAAAAATATCTGTCATGAAAAACCATATAGAGCCAGCAGCAGTACAATCAGCTCTGCCGCATACTGTGTGATTGTTATTGCTGGCAAGAGGCGCGGAGAACAGAAAGAGCTAAGAAAAAAGAGAAAATGATTCAATATGAGAGAAAACCCTCCTACAGTGAGAGAGAAGAATCGAGGACCCACTCAAAAGGGTTTGTTAATACAGAATTACCAGATCAGTTAATTACCCCTCACTGTGTGCCCACCAAGTGCCATCCTCAGTGTACAAAGGGATACTTTTTATGGGTTTGAGCAACTAACTACAAATACTTTTCATTTTATTCACTTATATAGCTCCATTAATTCCACAAAGCTTTACAGATAATACCATCACTGTCCCCATTGGGGCTCACAACCTAATTTCCGTATCAGTATGTCTTTGGAGTGTGGGAGGAAAGTGGAGAACACGGAGGAAACCCACATAGAGCCATCATTAGAGTGAATATGTCTCCTGAGGTCCTGGGACTATTTGCTGAGGTTTTGGTGAGGAAACCGAGTGGAAACTCTCCAAATCCTCCTCAAAAACTTGGGCTACCATTGACACAAGCTTATCAGAGAGGTCAAAACAGTCTAGCAACAGGTATTTGTCTGTGGAGAAAAGTTTTAAAGAAAGCACAGAATAGATAAAGTGGTAAGATAAATTATTTTCTCTAGTTCGAGACTGTGAATATTGAAGGAGTTCTTCGCTACTTTAAAAACAAAAAACTTTTTCAATTACCCACAGTAGGGTGCTTGAAAAAAAAAATTCAGATCCTCATCTACGGAACCATTCTGCTGTCGGTGTTCTCTGCCAGGATCCAGACTTCCTCTTCCAGCGGGTGGCGTCACTTGACACTGGGTCTGAGCGGATGGGATACAAGCACTGAAGCTATCAGCAGATGCTGGCAGTAGTTGTGGATAGATGCTGCCCACCGATACAGGAAGCCAGGCTGCAGTCAATCAGCGGCCGCTCACTGGCTATAGCCACCTCATGATGCGGCGTGCAGAGAAATAAATCCAGGAGCCAGGCAGGGAGTCTTCAGGCCATTGAAAATGTTTTTAATTTATTTATTTTAAGTAGTGGAAAACCGCAACAAAGTCGAAACAGTGTCCCTTCTTAGATGATATTTTAGACACAACCCCTCCACCTACTAGATATAAGTTTGCAGTATTTTTTTCTATTCTGAACAGATCTTATTATTTTATTGATTGAAATACTACAATATAATTAATACAAACACTTCCTCCCTCTATAGCCAAACTGAAATTGCCTTGGATGATTCAACCATAACTCCCAAGCAGCACACTCGCTATCTTGGGGACAGAACTTTCTTTATTCCCTATATTAAATTGCTCACTCGCTCATGTCACCTGCATCTTAAAAACATCTCCAGAATCCGAGCTCTTCTCACCCTTGAAACTGCAGAAACTGTTAGGGTAGGTGCACACGGTCAGTAAAAGCTGCGGGTTGGACGCTGCGTACTTGTGCAGTATCCAACCCGCAGCATCAAGATGTTACAGCATAGTGCCCACTATGCGTCCAGAGACACCCACGGCTCACCCAAGAAGACGGACATGCGGTGGGTCTCTCCAGACCGCAGCATATCTATTTATCTTGTGGACACGCGAGATTCCGCAAGATTAATTTCATCTGTACAATGTATTGGACGAGATGAATCCACACGGTTCAGTGAATACATGCAGATTCACCGGCGTTCAACAGATGGCAGCGCTTTGGACACAGTGAACATGTGCCGAGTCCAAAGCACTGCCAATTCCTGAAAGTGTGCACATACCCTTACTGTAGCTCTTATTCTTTCTCGTCTGGACTATTTCAACTCTCTACTGATTGGTCTCCTTCTTTCCGAACTTTCTCCTCTCTAATCCGTCCTGAATCCGGCAGCTAGGATTGTATTTCTGTCCAGCTGCTACACCGATGCCTCCACCTTGTGCATCCAGCCATTGCACTGGTTACTCATTCGCTACAGAATACAATACAATCTTATCTCTCACCCACAAAGCTTTCCACAGTCATACACCACCACATATCTCCTCCCTTATTTCTATCTACCTCCCTACCTGTTCTCATCATTCTGCAACTAATCAAAAACTAACATCCTCCATAATACAAACCTACAAATTCCGTCTCCTAGACTTCACTCGTGCTGTGCTGGTTTTTCGGAATGCACTACCCCAGAACGATCCAATGAATACCTAGCCACCACATTTTTAACCGTGCTTAAAAAACAGATCTCTTCTCTCTCTCTTCTTTCTAAATTTTCCTCATCTTAGTTGTAAAGTGCCATGGAATATATTGGTGCTATATAAATAAAATTATTATTATTAAACATGTATAAAAGTCATTAAAGCCTAGCTTCAAGGCGAACATAGTACATAAATTACTACTTAGTGACACTAGTGTTGTGCTTATCTGGACATAATTCTATAACTGCAAGCAAATATACAAAACAACAATGTATGGATTTGCTCAAACAAATAAGAAAAAGCACTGAGCGTCTTGTCGTTGTATTACGGACTCAAGGCTCAGGAGCAATTGAGGGTTCTGCACATCTAGGGTTAAGGGCTCAGGTTCTACTGTTTCTGACAGGAGATTCATAGGGCAGTGTCAGCTCCAACTTTAACAGGCTCAGAACGAGAGACAGAGAGAGAGAGGAGCTACCCGGCAATTATATCTGCGCTGGCAGATTGTAACACAGAGGGTGGTGTGAGGAAGGATTCCTGGGAAGGCATGGGGAGTCGGCAGGGGTGCAATGTGACTGGCGCACAGCTGGGGGGGAAAGCAGCCGGGGGGTCTGAAGGTTTAAGAACTGTATAATTACAATGCAGTCCTCGCCAAGCTAGAAATGTTCCTTTTGTTACTGGATCTTTGCTGCAGGTTCTTTAATGTCAAGTAACACAAAAGGAGAGGACAAATTCATTTCCAGGGCACCGTCGTGGCATGCATCACCGTGACACTGAATGGATGTCAATGGCATGTCCCGGTCCCAAAAGTTATTTTATGTTGATCGTTTCTAAATGCAGAATGTGACAGCTTTACACATTAACCTCACCTGACCACAGTCTACCGTTACATCTTGGTAAGCCAGACCATCACTACCACTCATAGACTGATGATATAGTCTAACCCCAGCCCGGATAATGTCCCGAGCACTACAAAGCTCCGAAGCCCGTGTGTATAAAACATAAACATCTTATTCCTACAATCATGACCACCTTTATCTCCCCCCCCCCCCCATCCACTAGCGCTCAATCTCTAAAAATGTACAACTAGCACCCTCCCCACCATCCACCGGGGTCTGCGAGACCCCTAGTCCTGGGAGGTCATTGTGGTTTGAGTGGTAGCAGACGCATTAAATGCTTTAAAAGCTGCTGCTGTCATATCTCGCTAATGTTTTCCGACTCATTTAATGTTTTCCGGCTGATGGGTGTGTGACAAGAGTTGGCTGGCAGGTACGCATATGTAATTTGCCTTTGGTTTAACCCTTCATGTGCATATTTGATGGCTAATTAGGTGCGTATATACCATGGAGGGGCCAGCACTTAATGCAGGGGGAAAAAAAACGAAACAAAAAGCTTTTGTTTAATTCAGCTCCAAAGAAAAAGTGCAGAAATTTGGAAAAAATAACACACTCCCGTGTACAATATATATATATATATATATATATATATATATTATAAGAGAAAAAGCACAAAAAATATAGAAAAGTGCCATTGGGCAATAAAGTTCACTTTTTTTCTATATGTTTGTGTTGTTTTTCTTTTTTATTTTATTGTAAGGAACCACTGGACTGTTGGTTGGAGAAGCTTTGCACATTAGATGAGGCAATTGTTTGGTGCTCTTCCAATATTTTCTATATACGATATATATATATAATATATATATATATATATATATATATATATATATATATATATATATATATATATATATATATATATATATGAATAACATACACACACACACAAATGTACACATATACACACAATATATAAACATATATATATATGGTATATACGAAAACATGTATATACACGCGCATACATACAAACACATGTATAGATACAAACGTGTGTGTATACATATATATATATATATATTTATATATACATACACACACACACAGATGTATAGATACTGTACATACATATATTTATATATACATACCGATGTGGAATTTAGACTGTGAGCCTCATTGGGGACAGCAGTGATAATGTGCGGAATATGTCAGCGCTATATAAAAATAAAGATGATTAATTAATATATATATATATATATATATATATATATATATATACACACACACACACATTGTATGTATATATATATATATATATATATATATATGTACACACATTATATATAAACACACAGAATATACATACACACACTCACACTGTATGTATATATTTATATATATATATATACACATACACAGTATATACACACACACATAGTATATACATACACATACTGTATGTATATATATATATACGCACACAAACATACACATTATATATATATATACACATACACACACACATTGTATGTGTATACATATATACACACACACATTATATATACACACACATACATACACACACAGTATATACATACACACACACTGTATATAAATAAATATATATATATATATATATATATATATATATATATATATACACACACACACACACATACACATTATATATACACACACACACACATATACATGTATCAGATGCCACGTGAAAGAGTATAGTGGACTGGTTGCGGAATAGATATTTAGCAGAAGTGTCGCCATCGTACCATCTTGATGACTGTAAGAAGCAATAAACAGCGCTAACGCATTTTAAATATAATCAGAGAAGAAATTATTCACTAAGCGGATAATGAACTAAAATAAGTTCTAATGCAAATCACCGAGATCAATATGTAAATATAAGTTATTAGTAGCGGGCTCGCCAGCGAAAAGCAAATGAGCACAAACAGGGATAGAACAGGAGATTAAGACCAAAGCTAAATTCAAGGCAAGAGCAGAAAAACGCTTCTTCTCGAGCAAGAGAATGGTAAATGCGGTTGGGCCGGCGGGTACAACTGTCCAGGCAGAAACGCTGAAATTATTCAAGAAGCAATTAGGTGGCATCGTGGTGAGGAAGAGAATACTTAAAGAGAATGAACCCTGATGCTCCGATGGGTGTGAAGTCAATTTAGAAACATTTCAGAGATAGTCTTTGCCTCCCTCCCAGGGCTAAGTGCTGCTGAACCCATGGCGTGTATGGAGATCGGGAATGTTCCTTTCAACCGAGCGCTTCACTCCACACCGAAGGCACAATGCCACAGGAGGCAGAGAGCAGAACGTGCTGCCGGTTGTTGTCCTGCCAGGCAGCGAGCGTAGAGGTGGGGGAATGGCATGCAGACATTTAGCACCACCACAGATCACTGGCTTGCCAATTATTATTATTTTTGTCTGTAGTTCTGTAAAAAGAATGAGAGTAGAGCATGCCAGGCCCACCAAGTATGATATAATACATCTATAATTAGAGGGAAAATTAGAAATCTGTAACCACATGAATGTGTCATCTTCTATGGTCCACCCATGAGTGTCCAGACAATGTCTTCCCCAAAAAAATACCTCTTGATCTCTATGGAGTAAGGCAGAAAGGTTTTATCAGATCATCGATAGACTGAAGTAGCTCTCCTGTTCTGCGACCTCACTGTTTCCATATGTATGACTTTTTTTTCTGTAGGGAAACGTTGAGGAACCAATATAAGGCTGTGTGCAGACTGAGCGCCACATTCATCAAAGCTTTCATGCCAGAATTATGGCGGCAAAGCTTGAAAAAGTCACATAATTTAGATGCAACTTAGAGTCGCGCCTTTTGACATTTCACTCCAGTTTCTCCCAGATATGACAAAATTGGCGGGACTAGGGTGGGACAGGAGTGTGGCACGGACATGACGGAACAGCTCGTCTCATTCATGACAAGCTGTGGAGTTCCCCAGGCCAAAAATCCCACTCCAGTACCTGACGTGAAAGACATTTCTGGGGTGATGCACTAAAGCAGACACCACTCGTCAGGAGGGTCTGACTCCAGCACGCCCTCTCACAACGCTGGTCTTGATTAATCGTGCCCGGAGTCTTTTTTTCTGGGTTTTCAGAAGAGAAGATGAACTGAAACTTAAAAGTTTTTTAAAACTTTTGAGATCTGTGGAGTTGCCACTCAATTTCTGCTTGAAAAACTCAGTGGGCACATACCCTAAGGCAGCATTCACACATCTGTGTCACAGATCGGCTGCAGTTTTACCGACCTGAACTCAACACCCTCATAAGCATATATGAGACTGCCAAGTTCAGGTCAGGAGATTCGTGGTCGGTCTGTGAACCACAGTCTGTACTTGACCCGCGACACGCGGATGTGGGAAGCCACCTGATCGTAGTCTTAATCTAGAAAAATCAGGTCATTCTCAATCAAAAAAAGATTGTAAATTATGCAGTAAAGAACTGAAAGGGCGAAAAAACATTCATGCAATAGATGAAAACCCTCAGAAGTAAGAAGTAATACAAAGTCGTGAACTTAGTGACCACGTCTGCCCATCATTGGCTCCCAGTAGACTGAGGTTGAATCACATACAACATCTCTTCTTCCAGTTATATTAAAAGTGAAATTGGTAAAAAAAATGTAGAAATCAACAGGATTATTGAAAGAGAAAAAAAGGAATTGAGCATGTCAAATATTTCATGGGGGTTCGACTGCTGGGACAACCATGACTCCTAGGACACTGGCTGCAACAAGACCATCGCTAGGAGGAGTACGAGTGGAGCAGCAGTCATGAATGCTCCTTGCAACGCTCATCAATCAGACCTCACCAAGCTAGCCTTTATCCCCTATCCTATGCAAGCTTCTGGCTGAACTCTTCCTTTAAAATCAGAGAATCAAAAAAATTTTCTGAAGTGGGCGCCAGAGCTCGGCAGATTACACTGTGGTCACCATTGGTGGGCCACACCTTGATAAAATAAACAAGCTAAAGACAACCTCGACCAACCAGTGGCCATAGACTCTCTGCTCCACCTCTCACCATTCTGTACACCACAGCCTACTATAGACCCAAGGCCCACGAGTTGTCAGCATCCCGATGCTAGCGACACAATGACGTCACCGCATTGGGCTGTCCATGCCTTCCGGCTCTGTATGCAGAGAAGAGGACTCACTCCCTAAGATTACAAGAGCAGAAACTTTTTTATGGGGGTTGGCACAAAAGTGGCATTATTACTTTTGGAGGGGAAACTCAAAGGGCATCATTGATTTCTAAGGAGTCACTCATGGGGCATTATTTATTTTAAGGGAGCATTAAAGAGAATATATGTCACCAGGTATTTACTTGCCATCTGAGAGCTGCATAATAAAGGGCCAGAGACTCTGATTCTAGCGATGTATCACTCACTGAGCTGCATTTTGATAAAATAAGTTATATTTGCTTCAGATCTAGCAGTTCTCTGAATGCTGAGCTGTGTATAATCCCGCCCACATCACTGATTGGTAGGTTTATGTGTACACTGTGCATAGGCAGAGAGCTGCCAATCAGTGGTGGGGGCGGGGTTATACAGAGATCATGAAAATGAAGGACTACCTAGCAATAATCTCCTGCTGATAAAACAGTGATTTTATCAAAACTACAGCAAGTACCCTAGTAAACGATACATCACAAGAATCAGGGTCACTGCCCCTATATTATGCTGCTTTCAGATTAGGTGGCAGATTCCCTTTAAAAGTGGGTTTGGGGGTGCATTATGTGCCTTGCCCCGGGGCATTGCAACCAACACCCATCGAGTAGGATGTCCGAATTCTATTTTACAGAATGTGTACCTCTCAACATGATTCAAGAACAATGTTAGCAAAAGCCTAAAACCTACATTAAAATAATAAAAAAAAGCCACAATTAATTTTCATTTTGGATTTACGCCCATAGCGCATTTTTTAAAATTCTCCTTTGTCTGGCTCTGCTATGCGCACTTGTAACAGGTGTCCCAAGTTAGCAGCCAGGTCACCTTGCACAAGTGATGCTACTAACCCTGGGATGTCATATTAAAGTATGGACGGAAGCCAGGCATACATTAAGATAGGAGCGTTGACTGTCACCTGGGAAGATGTAACACGGCGCGGCCATCAGGATCCATCTACTGCATCCTGTGATGTTTGCTTGGAGTCACAAGTTGACAGCTGTCTATGGATAGCTTTCTTTTATGTGTCCTCTTTGTCTTCCGATAACTTCTTACCAAAGTTTTTTCTTTTTGTGCAACATTGAATAAGATGCACAGAACGCTGGATTATATATTTAGGAGAAAGATGCAATTTTTCATTGCGCAATGTAAAAATAACTCTGCTATTAATGCAAGGCCCTTTTATTTAATCACGAGCTAATTTACTCCTGACAGAAAGTAAATTCCCACTATTTTCTGCAAGGCTTTATGAAATTGCCATCATTTTTAATTAATTCTTAATTAAAATATATTACACCACAGCTTCTACCCATCTCTCTTGATATTCTAACATAATCAATTCAAGAGCATTTACATATCATTAATTAAAAGCATTCCTCTCTCATCCTTAAAATCATAATGAGGCTCTATTTCTCATTAGCAGCCTTTAAGGGATAAAATAACAATACAGGAAAAAGGCGACTCGCATTTTAACCGAAAAATCGAGGTATTACTAGAAAAGCCCCGGTAAGAGGTCTCCAGGTTTTATAAAAAGGAGTGATATCAAGAAGACGAGGATTTCTTCTCCATAACTCACAGACAATATCACCGAGTATTTCCCTCTAGGATCAACCACTAACACGAGTCCTTGACTTCTCCTTTTATGCCACATTTTTATACCTTTTTTTCCATTAGTTATACAATTTGAGGCTTCGGGACCACTTGGTTGACAACACGGACGACCATCATCACAGAAACTACATACACAAGTTTTCAGATGGTTTTTCTAGACTCTAAGGCAATGTTCACACGCAGCAGTTTTTTTTCTGCAGAAAATAAACTGCTTTATACCTTACCAGCAAAAACTATGAGATTATGGAAATTTCACACACTGTTTTTTGTTTTTAGACTGACCACGTTTTTAAAATCTGCAACCTGTCAATTATTTCATTGTTTTTGCAGCAGTTTTCTCCACGCATAGAAAGCAAAAAAAAAAAAACTTTTTCGTGGATAAAACTAAGTTTATTAAACATGCAATCCACACACATTAAAAAAAATATGGCAAAAAAGTAGCAATACCTTAGTTTTGAACCCAGTGTTTTTGCGGCCGAAAAAAAACCCTGCTGCGTCTGAACATAGACTAAGACCATCAAAAATTCTGGAGAAAAACGCTTCGAAATGTTGCAAAATTTTTCTACAATTTGGAAGCAACTTTTGGAGTTTTTACTCTAGTCTGACCAAAATGTGTGGAGGTTGCGCTGGACAGGGCAAGGCGAAGCCCGGAGCAAAAATTTATCATAATTCATGCCACAAAAGTGGTGTAAATTATGCCAGAAATGTACGCTAGCGCTTGGATGGAGTAACATTTCTGGGGAAGGTGGATGGCATTTGTAAAATACGCCCAAGTCATTAAAGGGAATCTGTCATCAGGTGTTTGCTGTGATCTGGAGACAGCAGGAGACAGGGGCTGAAACACAGAATTCAGGGATGTGTCACTTGTCAAAGTGTGTACTAACTGTGAAGGATTGATCACTAAGAGATTAACAATGCTGGACTACATTCCTCCTGTGATAAGCAGCTCACTGTCTATGGATTCTGCACACACAGAACCTGGTGTGGGCGGGGTTTGCTTTCTCAGCTCTGCTGCATTGCTAACAACTCTGTGTCAGAATTGCTACATCATGGAGTTCAGCTTCTCTTTACCTACATTATGCTACTCTAAGATAAGGTCGCAAAAACCTTAAGACAGATTCCCTTTAAGTGGCACGCAGCGAATAATGAAGGGAGCATTAGATTAGATGTGCCGTATTCATTAGGATTGGTATAAACAAAAGCCAGTTGTAATGAATCGGGGCCTTTATGCCTCCCACCTGTGTAAGATAAGCCTCCGCCAGAGGCTTTGTCGGCCTTCCCTTATGGAAATAGAAACACGTGAAAGCTCGGCCGAGCTGAGCGTTCAGGTGTGTAAAGGAGTTGGGTGATAGAGCTGCTATATCATGTGTATAACGAGCTGTAGATGGCAAATCTGCCAAGTTATTCGGTAATATTAGAGGGGAACTATAATATTGCACTATTCTTCCCATCAAAACAATGAACACGCAACAAAATCCAATGGTAGTCAATATAACTCAATGGGTTGTGTTGGGTGTCGCCAAGACAAGTCATGCCACAGATCCCTCATAGAGAATGAAGGAGAAAAAATTTTTTAATTAGGAACTAATTAGAATATATGCAAATTAAGGGAATAGGATACACTAGGACAGGTATATCTTTAACGATCACTATGGCAGAATTGTAAGGCTGTGTGCACACGTAGGGAAAGGGGTGCAGAATTTTCTGCACAAAATCCGCATCTCCTGGCAGAATCCGCAGCCGCTGATTTGCCACGGTTTTTATGTGGTTTAGTGCGGAATTGATGCGGATTTTGTGCGGATTTTCTGCAGTTTTTCCCACTGCGGATTTCTATTATGGAAGGGTGCAGAAACGCTGCAGATCCGCACAAAAGAAGTGACACTTCTTTTAAATCCGCAGCAATTCCGCACTGATTTTTCTGCACCATGTGCACAGCTTTTTTTTTTTTTTACATTGATTTACATTGTACTGTAAATCACAGTGCGGATCTGCTCTGTTTCTGCGCGGAAAAAAACGCTGCGGATCTGCACTAAATCCGCATCGTGTGCACACAGCCTAAGAGCTCCTCATCACGCACTGCACCCCATCTACAATATGTCATACCAGAGGTCCCCTACCTGTGGCTCCCCACTGTTGGAAAACAAGAACTCCCAGCATTAATTATGGTTTCCGGCTTTAGAGAAAAGGAACGTCGGCAGCGGAGAAAATCCTCCCTTATTGTGGCTTGCTGTTCTATCTTACACTAAGGCTGCAATATATGTAAATTGCAAATGTGAATGCACTCACTTCATGCATAATGTCTCAGGGGAGCACAAGCAAAATATTGTTTTATAGAGCTATGGAGGAAAATCAGAATTATGCAGAACGCCCTGACATGCAGATTACATGCAGAGGTTTTTTCCCCCCCTCTTCCTTCACACTGAAAGCATAGCTCTTCTCCAATCACTCGCCACCATTTACAATCTACGTTGAGATGATTGAAGCAAAATATGCATACACCAAGATGATCTAGTGAGAGGCAAATTTCTATGCATCATTCGGAGCTCCCTGCCACCACCGGCGAGATGAAATATGCACTATTTAGACTTGTAGGACGGGGAGAATCTGGGGGAGATTGTTTAGCATTCCTAAATGATCTGTAATGGTTCTGCGTAGGTGCCAAATGGATTGTCTGTGCTAGGTAAGTACATGTAGACAACTATGGCTTCAAAGATGCCGCACTCTTAACCCTGCACGTTACGAAAAAGTTACCCGACTGCTTTACAAACCCACAGACTGTATCTACATGAAGAGTCAATCTAAGCAACTTCAATATCACAAGCGCTGTCTGCCACGTGGCTAAAGGCTTATTCCACTTTCAGCCATTTGTAGAGGGAACAGGAATAACTATCTGCGGGGTAGAGGTGGAGTATGGAGAGCGGCAGTGCTACTTTGTTTCCCTAAATCTCATAGAAATAGGTGCGAGTTACGGAAAAAGTCTTGTAGGAGTTACTCCCGTCTCAGCCATGAAATGGCAAAAAAAACAACTTTAAAGTAAACGGGTCAAATGCTTTTTACCCTTCAAATTGCCATAAGATGCTGACTGCTCTGCTCCTATACCCAAGTTTACTGCCTGTGTGACACATTCAAATTACTGGTCCGTAATGAAGGTAGGAACGCTTGGGAGAAACGTCAAGCTAGCCTTGTCATATTCCCAACCCATCTGGCTTTGGACAAGATACTGACTTGTCTCCTGAGCGAGCATCAACATGAGGTATTTATCTGGGCTACTAAGGACACAAGAATACCTATGACTTTCAAAGGTGGTGACTTGATGGTCAAAAAACCATTTCACAAGTTTTTTTCACATCTCCATTTGGGCCTCCTCCTGTGAAGTCTGCTTCTCTTGGCAATGCAGGGTATGGTGGAGACGTTGTGACCAGAAGCTCTGGGAGGCAGAGGCTCTGTTCAGCCAGCTGGCACCTGTAGTGCTGCCCAGTCTGGCAGTAGGGGTGTTTGCGGACCAGGAGCAATGAGCTTCCTGCTGTGGCCAATGTTAGAGCACCACACCCTACCCTCCCTGCCAGTTATACTTTATTCTTGCTCTGGTTCAGTCCCGTTATTAATCTCTTCAGCCTATGTTTAGACTATGCATTTGCCTAACTATTCTGTTCCTGTCCCCGACCTCCTGGTATTGATGAGGCTTTCTGACCATCCTCTGCCAGATCGCTCTATCGGCCAGCAGCCACTCTGTTGACCCAACCCAGGAACATCTGTGGAAGACCAGATCCCTGTATAGGAGTTAAAAGGGGAAAACAAGAGGACCCTATGGGCCCTCCTAGAGAGAGTAGTACAAAGCCTGTCCATGGAAGTCCTATTACACGATGCCAGCTTTCCACTGCTCCCTAACAGCTTTAAATGGACACTGAAAATGCTTGGGATGTTGTTATATATATATATATAATTATTATTATTATTTATTTTACTTTTTTTTTTTTTTTGAGTAACGTATTGCTTTGACGTAGAGGTAGAATAGTCTGGCCAAAGAAATATCATCTCCTTGTCAAGGTTGGGAAGCGTTTCAATATGGTTGGCCAACAATGACCAGAGATGGAAGGAACCTGCAGCCAAAAATTAAAGGCCAGCATGTGTGTGAATAATAATAGTAGGTATATTTTCTATAGCTCTAACTGTATCCACACACTCTTATCAGGAAAATCAGATTTACATCACTGTCTTGTGTATATATCAGGTGCTCCAGGAATTCTTGTCAAGACAGCCTGTCTCAGCCCTTCACACGTCAGATAAAATCACAGCACTCTGTGTTTGGGTCTGTTGACAGCAATTTATTTTGATGTGTTGTCACAATATGAAATTTCTCCTATGCTCTGCACCATGTTGCTCGTTTCTGCTGCACTTTTTCAGCTGCCAGATGCTACAGGTTTAGTGAAGAAACACAGACTTTTCTTTTTTTAATGATTCAGTGAGGAGTTGGTGAAGTGGCACAGTTAAAACATGCATCCCGGGAGACACTGAGACATTGTGGCATCCCAAATCCTACATACTGCTGACTTAACATCATTACAAAGTGTTGACAAGCGGTGCCAATCCACGGTTCTGGAATAAGTTGTGTCCTTCATGCTGCTGACATGTCATGTGTAGAAGTGAAAACAAAGACAACACTTTCTCTTCTCTCTTTGTCTGTTCCTCCTCTTCCAAATCTATCTCCCTGGCAGGAGGCTTCTCCAACTTGCTGCAAGTTTCCAAGCCATTTATTTCCCCCTTCTCTTCTCGCTGCTCCTATTGTCTGAGTTAATAACGTCGCAGTAAAACCTACTGTCACTTCTATTTTACAGATGCCGATATTCTTAATATTTGCATTAATTACTCCATGAGAAGAACAATGAGAAATAGAGGTATTAGTTGCGAACATGTCCATCATAGTTTGTTAAATGTGTCTTTATTGGCATTTCTATATTTCTAGAAATGTAACAAGCTATGAAAAGTATCAATAAATAATTGGATTTTGGTTCCGAGTTCCGCTCACTGGAACTTTGCAGTCTATCGTACTGATGAGCCACAATCTTTAACCTGGCAAAGCGATAGCATTTTTTCTTTGCCAGATTTGGATCTAAGTGATGGATTGTATATCACAGTCCTGACAATGTTCGCAGAGTACACGTCAATGCACGCAAAATTTTTATTACTTGCTTCATTTTATTTTCTGTTTGTATCTTGTGCAATGGGTTCACATTTGGGGATATGGTAACATTTGGTGCATTACTGACTTTTTTGTCTTTTTATACAGTCTTTCTAGAAATGCCATGTCCACTATACGTGGATGTACAGCGTGGATCACCCGTGGAAACGGACATGCGGTGCGACTTTCAGGTCACCAACATGTAGCGTCTCCGCAACAGAAATTTCATCAATAGAATGTATTGAATGCAGTAAATCCCCATGGATCAGTGAACACATGCGGATTTACCTGTGCTCAATAGCGAAAATATGCTGCATCCAAAACAGATAGTGGTCACATAGCCAAAGTGTACCTGTCACATTCAGAAACGCTGTTTAACTGCAGATCTAGTGATAATCTACAGGTAAATGGTTTCTAAATGCTGTATAAGGACAGAAAAATCTGCTGCAAATACTGATATGTTGGCAGGAAAAACACAGCATGAAAAACATGCATTTCTGACGAGTTTTGCATTTTTTTTTATTACGCTTTTTTGATGAATTTTCTCCTATTCAAAAACACAAAGAATTGACGTGCTGCAGATTTAAATATTCATCAATTCTGCAAGGAAAATAAATAAGAAACACGTGAATGAGACTTCAGGAATCTCGTTCAGTTTAACGGTACTAGGAAATCCATCAGATTTTGTGACAAAACCATCTTAATGGTCTGTGCACACATTGCGTTTATATTGTATTTTCTTGCAATTTGCAGCAGGGATTTGTCACAAAGCCCTAAGGAAAAAAAGACTCTCTGAGTCAGGAGGTCCCCCAAACAGATCTCATAGATATCAGTGGTTTAGACAGTTCTTAATCTAATGTGTATGGGCTTGTAATTTTAGTGACATGGCAGAGGTTTTGATTGGTGGGACCCCAGATGATGAATCCCCCATTAATCACTAGAAAAAAAGAATCAGGAGTGTATAAAGCTACTTTCACACATCCATTTCCAATTTTACATCCATCAAAAATTACTTTCTATCTATGCCTCTGTTTTGCTTCCATTTTATTCTCATCAGTCTTTAAAAACTGAAAGAGGTAAACTTTTTTTTTATTTTTCCCATTGATAAAAAGGGGATCTAAAACGGAGGTCTTTAATCCTTTTTGATGGATCCCCAAAGATATGAATGGCGGAGTCTGATCTACAAAAACAGATAGAGAACATGAATGGCGTTTGATAGAATGGACACACAAAAAAAGAGGTGTTAATAATTCCCAACAGGACTGCACCCGGTGTGATAAGCAAATATCTGAGAGTGCAGGTTCAGCAATGGATCCATTTGGCTTGGATTTTTTTTTCAGAACCCAATTTTAGGCTGGTGTCACGCAACCTTGTTTCAGGGTCCGAATTCAGATGGGATGCTGGTCTTCTTACCCAAGCTTGACGGCCGTATTGGTCCATATGCGTTTGTAGAGTTCAAGTCAGGAAATCTGCGTCCAGTCCATACTTGGACATTATAAGACCGGCCTAAGCATAAAGTGCCAATCGGGTCCATTCATCAGTAGCGGCCACAACACTTGAACCCCCACCAATCACTAATTCTAAAGAGGCAATGATTTTTATATCAATGATAGTAAACCTTTCATTAGTGCAGTGGCCTCATATAGGCTCCTTACACACTTCTTGATGTACATGAGTTGTCACCTGCTTCGTTCTCAGAATCTATGGAAGTCCTAAGGGAGACAGAGACCTCACCGATCATAAAGTCATGGCATAGTCTAGCCACAAGCCATCACTTTATAGGTAAATATTAAAGTTTATCAACTTGTCCAACTCATCAAGATAACATCCTCTTAAGTTAGGAAAATTATGTGCACCCCTGCCGGTCCGTCGCACAGCATTGCAAAGTGTTTTGAAATATCACAGTATTACAGCATGAGGAGGACTCGGTTTTAGTGCCGGATCGATGCAGAGGTTTGTCTTCCTATACAATCATTTAGCTGCATTTCAGTGCGGTGATTGGTGCCGGTATCAGTCTAAGTTGATGCAGATCTGTACCTGGGGAGCATTTGCAGATGAATGTTGATGAATGGCTACCTGCACAGGGCTCCATGTACGTGGCTTTAATGAGCTCTTATAGCAGAATTTATCTGTTCTGCAAATTCATAACCCTTCTGAAAGTATTGATATGCACTTAAAGTTTATATATCAACGATTGACACCGATGTAACAAATTAACTATTTTCCTCGCTCTACGGCCAAGAGAAATTATATTTATCAATCCTGCCTTTATGAAACAGGATATGTAATGATAAATGCCACTGGGCTCTTATCTAGGAATTACCAGCTCACGCTATCCAATTTGTTCAAGAGAAATGTGCTCAAAATATGGGACCATTTTGGCTTTTACAGTCATCAGCCTTGTTTAAATAAGGCTAAATGTATTAAAAATCTAAATGGCAATGTTTTTCCCATATCACAAAAAACTGGTCACAGAGGCAACTCTAGACTTGTACTTACTGCGCTTTACAGATGACTTTTCAAAAGTCTCATTATCATCACAGGCAGGATTACGCTGGGAGGTAACACCTCTATACACAGCTGATCTACCTTTCCTGTGTTATCCCCTTCACAATGACATTTACACACACTCATTAGATGTCTATTGCTGCTCATGTACATGTGCATTTTCTGAAACAACAGGACATGAGTGTTAAATAGCTCCAGTCGCAAGTGTGAAAATAACAAGATTTCTATTTTTTTTACAGATCAGATAATAAAACAAATAAATTTAATGTAACACTTGATTTAATCAGTACATCATTTTCTGAGGACGCATTGCCTGTATGAATAATGTCGAGCTGCAATGCATAAATGGTGCCATTTCTAGATATAAAAAAAAGAAAACCCACTTTTTAACCCTCAACGATCCCTTTTTGTTCTCTGTTGGTTCAAGGGCAACAATAGTCATGGGTTTTATTGCCCCAGAGTTACCGAGCTCCTAACTGATTACACGTCAGCCGAAATTGTAAAAGAAGATCCCCATCAAACACATATTCTACAGAACATAGAACTTTGTATTGTGTGCTTCCTCTGTTATTCCTCCTGGAAATATGACTTTTTTTTTTATGTCCATCTGCATTCGGACACTTTTCAATCAGGAATGACAGGGGCACAATGTAAAAACACCCAAGGGGAATAGTAATGTCTCAACATATTTACTTCCAGGAGAGAGGAATTAATATGCAGAGTTCTTAGAAAAGGTACCCCAACATTATTATTTTATGGGGAATAGTAGTATTTACTTAAAAAAAAACAAAAAAAAAAACATGTGTAAAGGGGAGCGGATATGTCCAAAATAGAACAGGGTCTTGCAAATCAATGATACCATTCCAAAAGGAAAAAAAAAAATGAGTGGGTCATGTCTCGGGTGAGCTACATACTGTACAGAAAAGCATCTCCATCAGAGAGGCGGTGGCTGACACCGTTCACAATCGTGCAGTCAAGTATCACACACAATTCACAGTTTCCGAGCTAAATTATATTGCTTACTTTCAAATGGTCTTTTGGCAGCAGAAGGCTGGCAAGAGACGAGAGCATACAGTGGTCAGTGGGAAAGATGCTGGGAAATGGTCTTTTTATGACGACCCCCTTAGACTTCAGTAAATAGAAACACGAGGAGATAAAGCAGTTTGCCAGAGGCTACCTCCGAGCGAAGGACCAAGAGCAGCGTTCGTTCTGCTGCTGCCGGTATCACATGAAACAGCGGAAGTCGGACGGCTACAGAAGCGAAGGAAGTGCTCCGGGCTGCCAGCAGTTCTTGAATCTTTATTAACATTATTACGGTTTCCTCCTCCTTATACCAGCGGCAAGCATTCATTATGTGGCGCTGATCGAATATATACACCTGTGTGACCGAGTAGAGCTGCGAGCTAGCGCTTACGCTCACAACATCCAACCGCCACCAAAATGGTTAAAACCGGTTTTGTCTATTTCCTTTTTTTTTTTCATCCCTTAGAACATCCTATGCCTTGCTTCCTAGGAGTTTCAATAACACGGTGTCTCGTACCAAACCCCTAAAGGATCAGCATGCAGGAACAAAGCAATTTGTGCGACGCCGATGTACAATACAACAGAGTTTTGAGCTGGTAGTTAATAGGAGAAGGTCTCCGTTACGGAATATATGTCGTACTGGGATCTCATTTAAAGCAGCTGTCTGTGCCATCTGCAATTAACTGTCCCCCCAAGCTGATCTGTCGTTCCAAAATCTATTGGGATGCAATGGCTTCTAAATGAAGCATTTAGTCCACCAAGCAAAAGTGTGTGCTGTGGACACAATATGGCTGTCGCCGCATCAAGGGGAGAAACGCCGTTAGGAGGAAGCGATGGTAAATTAGAAAAGGGGGCGCAGACAAATTTATGGCGTACCCTCTAGCACAAGCAATTTCCTAACATACAAGGGTGTGGGAAGAGAAGTTATAAAGTTAGGTCTAATCTTAACTTTTTGGAAACTCTGGCCTTGCTGCAGCTGTAGACAGTCTATGGGCACAGATGGAAGATTCAGGGTGAACGGACACTTGCGGATTTGCCACCAGTGTAGACCTTTACACATGAAAGGCAGAAAAAATGTCAACGACAAATCTGCCGTGAGTGACTCTGGCCGTAAAGGGAACCTGTCGCTAGGATTTCCTTATACAAACCATATCAACCACTTTTAAGTCACCTTGTCGTAAGTGTCCAGCTCACCAGCATACCCTCCTGTGCCGATGGGTCTCGATGGTCTGCGCTCGGAGCCTCCAGCCTTAATTGATGGGGCTGATGTCTCCTACGTTCAACTCTCACGCCTGCAGAGTAGAGAATGGGAGCAACAGACATTGTGGATGAAGTAGAGGACATCAGCCATGTTAATCAAGGCAGGAAGGCTAGCGATTAAGGGGACGGAGGAGGCGCCGAGCAAGGACCAGTGACACCCATTGATGCAGGAGTGTTATAAAAGGTATTTTCTTTGATATGCGGGCGAAATGGACACTTATAAGCAGGAGATCTAGTAAAGAAGACAAAAATGGTGCATTTAGTTTACATAGGGAAAACCTGGTGACAGGTTCCCTTTAAATCACAATGACCTCTGGGGGGTGGGAAAAAGGATAAAGTAATTAGAAATGTGCAGAGCAAAGCAGAAGTAATTACTTATCTTGTACAGGAGCGATAGGCCAAGGGTAAAGGTAGCCCAGGTGACTTGGTGTTGAATCAAGCAGTAGTGGTAATATACTGAGACACTGCATTTCATATTGAGGTGCTCAATATACAATAGAAATAGGTTATGATGGTTCCTACATAAATCCTAAAAACAGCTGTAAGTTTTGCTCAGGTTGGTCTGTTCGCACATTTTGGCCCCAATTCATCAAGATCAGTGATTTTCTCACCTGTCTTAATGAGAGGGCATGCTGGAGTCAGAGGCTCGCCCATCTTAATGAATCAGAAGCGGCTGATGAGTGTCGAGCGCCTCCATGCGCCACAACAGAAATTTTACTCCAGTTGAGTAAGATTTCTGGTGCAAGGAACGCCACATCTGATCATGAATTAGACAAGTTGTAGCATCACAGCCCTGCTGCACCCCCGACCCAGCTCCTCCCACTTGGAAAAACTGGCAACAAAATGCCAAAAAAAATGACACATTTTTGCCCAACTCAGAGTTGCACAAAAATATTACAACTTTTTAAAGCAATTAACGGCAGAATGTTGGTGAAATTGCTTTGATGAGTGGGGAGCCTTTGTGTTTTCCCAAGCTATATAGTGGTCCTATAGAAGAAGTGCCACTGCACATACTGTATATTAAGTCTCCAAGTAAAGTGATATAACATGGGTAGATCCACGCCTGCACGTTGCCATAGGTGTGGGCAGCAGGTGGCAGATTTTGTACAACTTTATTGGGTTAAAAATCCATAGGAAAGACGTTCTGACGAAGAGTGAAAAATGGAGAGAAAAAGCAATGGGTTCCAGCTTCTGGTAAAAATATTTTTCAGTCCAACTTTACGGAGTTAAAAATCCTTATCTAAAGTAAGGTGTAAGAGACCAGAACAAGACAATACGTTTCAATCACAATCTGGAGTTCTTTTTCAAAGCCTGTTGGGAAAATGTTCCCAATAATCCTATATAACGACCTGGACGAATCAAGAAAGGACTAGGTATCACATGATATAACAAGGAGAGTATAAATTAAAAAAAAATAAAATAAACATGAATAGACACATCAAATACAAAGAGTGATGAATAGATAGAACTAAAGAAAAACATAAAACTAAGAAAACAAAACATTAATAATGAAATATCATGATGCAAATTCAAACTATTGTGATGTCTAGTGCATAGGATGAATATCCAGAAAGCCTCACAAGTTAACAGCCGTCTTTCGTTATCACCCCTAATAGGCTAATTAACTCTTTCAATGCCAAAAATTCAGAGGGAGGAGACCTGGCGTTGATGGTGAAGGATGAAACGTTTAGCTGCAGATGATACATTTCTGTTAGTATTGTTGCTGCCAGAGATGTCATTTAAATGTTCGGTTATACGTACTTTTAACTTACGGCTGGTGTAACCAATATATAATTGATAGGAAACACATTTCATCCCATAAATAACATTTTTTGGAACTGCCATTAATGTATTGATTAATTTGATAGTATTGTGAATTGTCATAACTGGAAAATGTATGACATTGAAAGACATACGGTATTTACAAGTTTTGCAACGTGCTGATCTGCAGTATAGGAGCCATTGTAGTGGAGCCAAGTGTGTTAAGTATGGTGGACCTAAAGAAACTGGGTGAAAGAATATTCCCAAGGGAGGGTTACTATTAACAACACAGGGGAGTTTCTATGGGTGCTAAATTTTCACCTTTAGCGAACTTGGTCAAGACATTCTGGAAGCAATATTTTTTGTATCAATCCATTATATTCATTGGTATGGCAGATTTATCGACGACTTGTTAATTTTCTAGTCTGGCCGAGCATCTGACATTTCATCATTTGCTCAATACATCAACACCAATGAGTACAATCTAAAATTTACTGCAGTTCGTCATTCATCCACCATCACTTTTCTAGATTTACAATTTACTGGTATTCCAAACCAAGTTATTCTAACTACCATGTATAGAAAACACTGGCAGTGGGATTTGTGCCCTCCTGGATATTCGGCACTTTAAATCAAAGTACCGTATATACTCGAGTATAAGCCGAGATTTTCAGCCGAAAGAGCACTGTATGGCACAGCTATGGGGCAATAATGTACGGTGCAGAGCACTATATGGCACAGCTATGGGGCAATATTGGTGCAGAGCACTATATGGCACAGCTATGGGGCAATAATGGTGCAGAGCACTGTATGGCACAGCTATGGGACAATAATGGTGCAGAGCACTATATGGCACAGCTATGGGGCAATTATGAACGGTGCAGAGCACTATATGGCACAGCTATGGGGCAATTATGAACGGTGCAGAGCACTATATGGCACAGCTATGGGGCAATAATGGATGGTGCAGAGCACTATATGGCACAGCTATGGGGCAATAATGGACGGTGCAGAGCACTATATGGCACAGCTATGGGGCAATAATGGTGCAGAGCACTGTATGGCACAGCTATGGGGCAATAATGGTGCAGAGCACTATATGGCACAGCTATGGGGCAATAATGGTGCAGAGCACTATATGGCACAGCTATGGGGCAATAATGGTGCAGAGCACTATATGGCACAGCTATGGGGCAATATTGGTGCAGAGCACTGTATGGCACAGCTATGGGGCAATAATGGTGCAGAGCACTATATGGCACAGCTATGGGGCAATAATGGTGCAGAGCACTATATGGCACAGCTATGGGGCAATAATGAACGGTGCAGAGCACTATATGGCACAGCTATGGGGCAATAATGAATGGTGCAGAGCACTATATGGCACAGCTATGGGGCAATAATGGTGCAGAGCACTATATGGCACAGCTATGGGGCAATATTGGTGCAGAGCACTATATGGCACAGCTATGGGGCAATAATGAATGGTGCAGAGCACTATATGGCACAGCTATGGGGCAATAATGGTGCAGAGCACTATATGGCACAGCTATGGGGCAATAATGAATGGTGCAGAGCACTATATGGCACAGCTATGGGGCAATAATGGTGCAGAGCACTGTATGGCACAGCTATGGGACAATAATGGTGCAGAGCACTATATGGCACAGCTATGGGGCAATTATGAACGGTGCAGAGCACTATATGGCACAGCTATGGGGCAATTATGAACGGTGCAGAGCACTATATGGCACAGCTATGGGGCAATAATGAACGGTGTAGAGCACTATATGGCACAGCTATGGGGCCATAATGAACGGTATGGAGCATCTATTTTTATTTTTGAAATTCACCGGTAGCTGCTGCATTTTCCACCCTAGGCTTATACTCGAGTCAATAAGTTTTCCTAGTTTTTTGTGGCAAAATTAGGGGGGTCGGCTTATACTCGGGTCGGCTTATACTCGAGTATATACGGTATGTAAGAAGACAAAGAGGAAATATATTGTTCATGTGAATTGTCTTATAATATACTAGGGGTTTTCCTCACTGTTTGTTTTATTCTTGTATGTTTTACATATATAGTCATCTTGTATCAGTGGGATTTGTGCCCTCTTGGATATTCGGCACTTTAAATTAAGGTATATAAGAAGACATAGGGGAAATATATTGTTTATGTGAATTGTCTTATAATATACTAGGGGTTTTCCTCATTGTTTGTCTTATTTTTGTATTTTTACACATATAGTCATCTGGTTTGGGTGCATATTTGTATATGTTTGCGTTGTTGCATTGATCATATGCCGTTTTTCCATACCCTATAGGTTGCCTCATGTTTCTCCACCCCTTTTGGAGTCTTTATTCGTACTGTGCTCTGTCTCATCTTTTGCGGCGGCTGCAGGGTGGGACATTTTAGATCGATCTCTTTTTTCATTCTCCCCATCTGTCCTGTGTCTTTTGCTTAGCGCTTGCGCAACATGGCTCATTACCAGAGCCGTGTGTGCACATGCGCAACTATATCTCCATGGAGATTCCCTTGACTTCCGCCCAGCTCCCCTCCACTTCCGGTCGGCGGTTGCCTTGCGGTCCACGCTCCCCTGCTCCGACGAGACTCAGCGGCACTTTAGGTAAATTGGGCTGGTAGCATATAACGTTGGTGGCTCACCACACAAACTCACTTCCCCTGACGAAGCCGCTGCGGCGGCGATACGCGTGGGGCCAGTTCCTCACACCCCATTTTTCACTCTCAGCTGACCATCTCTGGCATATGGGTTTCAGGCGACCTTTACAGCCTTACATCTTTGTACTTTGGTCTGTTTCCTAAATTAACCGAACAGGTACGGCATTATGCCGTTTCTTTGCATATCTAGCAGTGTTTTCCTGGCCATTTATTGCTTCATCTGCCTCTTGCCATAGAATAGAGGGACCCACTACATATTGTTGTGGACTTTTTCCACTACCATTTGGTTTACTATATTGGGTCCTGACCATGATGTTGGTATGTATATGTCGGTTCAGCTGAGTCTAGCAGTGTATTGTTATTCTACAAACTGAGTTTAATTGGGGTGTTGTGTACTTATTTGTGCATTTTTAAATGTTTTTATGTTGTTTTGTTGTGGTGTTCAAATAAACGTATTTCATATCTTTATACAGAACAAGGTTGTGCGAGCCTAATTCAGTCCAATCTTTCTTCTTCTTTGTTATGGTTATATCAATTATTGGACTAGGCACTGCACCCTGACCCATTACGAGTATACAGCTAGAGTGCACCCTTTTTTCCTTAGTTTCATGTATAGAAAACATGCACCATCCTGCATGTTACCAGCAGTCACCCCAATCACACTATTAAATCTATACCGGTAGGAGAATACACCCGAATATTGAGGAATTGCAGTGATGCACAATGATTTGAGCAGGAAATTAGTAATGCACATAATAGGCATTAATTGCAAGAGGTTATTCCCAGTGGCCCTTAAGGCTATGTGCACACCTAGAGTAAATGGATGCAGACTTTTTTGCATCATTTCTGCATCTCTTGGCAGTAAAAATGCAGCTGCAAAAACGTATGTTTTTGCCCTGCGCTTTTCACTGATTTGAGTGAAGTCAATGGTGAAAAATGCAGGGTAAAAATGCGCAGAGAATAGACATACCGCAGATTATTTTCTGCACCAAATCTGCAAGTAACAAATAAGCAACGTGTGCATGACACTTCAGGTTTCTCATTCACTTTGCTGGCATCGGAATTGCTTCAGGTTTTGCTAGCAACTCTGCAACGTGTGCACACACCCTAAATCGTGCACGTGATATTGTACATAGGAAGGATCGTAAACGACTGAAAGCGAACGATAAACCAGAAGCTTCTACCAAAATCCGTAAACCTGCTTTGTCCGTACAATATAGCCTGGAATCCAATGATACCAAACGGATCATACTTATCTATATTGTTTGAAGGCAACACTCTTGCTTTTGTTCTGAAATCAAGTTGCAACACTGTAGCTAAAAAAAGTCCCCTCGCTTGGTAATATTCTTTCACTCCTGTTTCTTTACGTACAACAGATCTATCCCCACTTTGCCCACCTACAATGGCTCCTATAAGTGTGGAGCAGCACGTTGCAAAACTTCTAATTATGCCTTTCATTGTCGTACATTTTCCAATCATGACAATTCACAATCCTATCAAATTAATCAATACATTAATTATATTTCTAAAAATTTTATTTATGGGATCAAATGTGTTTCCTGTCAATTATTATATATTGGTTACACCAGTCCTAAGTGAAAAAAAAACATTTAAATGACATCTCTGGCAGCAACAATACTAACAGAAAGGTATCATCTGCAGCTAAACGTTTCATCCTTCACCATCAACGCCAGGTCTCCGCCCTCCGAATTTTTGGTATTGAAAGAGTTAAGGAGCCTATTGGGGGGGATAACCAAAGACGGCTGTTAACTTGTGAGGCTTTCTGGATATTCAGTCTCCGCACCCGACATTATAATTGTTCGAATTTGCGTCATGATATTGTTTCATGTTTTTTCTTAATTTTATGTTTTTCTTTAGTTCTATTTATTCAGCACTTTTTGTATTTTATGTCTCTATTCATGTTTTAGTATTGATTCTCTCATTCTTATATCATGTGATACCTAGTCCTTCCGTGATTCGTCCAGGTCGTTATATAGGATTATTGGGAACATTTTCCCATCAGGCTTTGAATAAGAACGCCTAAGCTATCCTTACCGAGATCTTCCAATCCCTTGTGATACCCTGTCCTAAGGAGTTCTTATTGGGAATCTTTGATGAGGAGGCCTCACTACCCTCGCACTCTCTTCGGGGAAACATTTTTAGCCCCTAGAGCTATCACCATTCTTGGAATGGATAGATTACCCCTGTGGATTTCATATGGATCAACACAGTAAATACTGCAGCTTCCTATGAGGGGTGGTACATAAAAATAGATATTATCCTCAAAAATGAGAAGGTATGGAAGCCTTGGCTTGATTAGCCAATCACACACCAGTCACTATGATTAAAATATGTGATATTTGGTGCCTTCTGCTTTTGGTTAAGATATTAGACCATGGTATATTAAGGGAAAGGTTAAATTTGTCAGACAGTATTAATGAGCAATGAAACATGTTGTTTGTTCCTTGATGTAACCTTGTATAATCGTCCATAAAACAAATTTAAAAATAAACAAATCTAGTAAAGAAATACAATTGGTGATCAATTTAAAGTCCAAGAATGACAGGATAAACTCTGACATATGTCTTTTGAACATATAAAATACATGTCTGCGTTCTCCATGGCGACACTTCTTGTGATGCCGTGTCCGGTATTTTGTAGAGAAGCCGGTCTGGTGTTGATCACAGGGAGGATTTATGGTACCGTTCTATTCAATAAAGTTACCAACGGTTTGTTCTTTTCCCAGGGAGCTAACAAAGTCTACTCTGTCCGACACCACACACATTTGGCCTTCAAAAGATATCACTTGTGTTCATCAATGAAACAGGAATGGAAGGTAGTGGATCATGCTTGTACTTTACGATACATTACAATAAACATCCTCGATCTTGTAATAAGATGGGTCTCGCTTCGCTCACTCATTGGGGTCTCCAAGAGTCCAAAACTGCACTTATTTAACATGAGGAGTCCTGAAGACCTTCACATGAGTGCGCCAGGGGGTCCATGGCTAGATCCTGACACTTCGGCTTGGGGGCCGCATTGCAATAACCTTAAGGCCTGCTCACAAACAATTTGTCACCCATCAGGAGCTTCTTGCTGCATTCCCGTAAAATGTGCTGAAAATATGTCCCCTAAAATAGCCATTGATTTGGACAAGCTAAATGGGAGTACAAAATGTTACACTTTGGGCTAATTTGGACTCCTTTCCATCGATATCTGTCTTTTTGGCTGGAGGCAATAGCATCATCCATAGACAGACCATTTTGCCAGGAGCCTCACACAGGAATATCCTACTTATCGGATTGCTATGGCTTGTGAAGGAAGCCATGTCACTGATAAAAATATTTCTAATTATTTATTTATTAATGCAGGTCTCTAGTATATAAGGACATATATCACATAGGTGACACTACACAAAGTCTTTAAAGAAACACACACTTTTATTGTTCTCTAATTCTCTCCAAACTAATAGGGCTGTAAACATTAAATAACTAGGAAGGCTAATTTTATGATAATTACTTATTTTAAGAAGGCTGCCAATCCCCCCCAAAAATGAGCAAAACACTCGTTTACAGGGTAAAATGATCTTTTGTGTTGCACATAAGATAATCTTGTTCTCGGCAGCACACTCTCCTGTGTAAACAGGAATTGTGCTGCCGAGATCAATGGCAGCCTATGCAAACTGAGTAATCGCTTACAGATTGCCGTTTAGAGCTGATGAAACGACTGCCGCTCCGAAAACAAACAGCTGATCAGCGGTTGTTTAGTGCCACTGACTGACAGGTGGAAACGGACCTTTAGGGGGTCAAAATATATTTTTAGATGCTTCTGATGTCAAACGGAAGCATAAAACATTTGTCTGCCGTATGCGATACAAATCCAAAGCAAAACAAAGCAAGATATATTCGGAATCATAGAGAAATTGAGTCTTATAAAAAGTCTTAATATGAAGAAAAAGAGGGCACCAGTCTTGTGAAGCCGCAGGCACTTGGCGTTCCTTTGTACAGCTGTGCTTTGTGCCGAGTATTTAAGGACTGTAAAAATGATTGATATTTTATCAAGAATTAGTCAATATTTTTTTTTTTTTTTTTGTACAAAAAGAACCTTAAAAGGGTTTTCAGTAGTGAAGCGGCGCTGATGACATTGAGTTGGCAGACGCCTGCCAGAAAGTGGACAAGGCCGGCAAGTATCATGCAGGCATCTGCCAACACAACGTCATCAGCATTGCTCACCTCCAGTTGCAGGAGTGCGCGACAGCGGAGAATCCTTCTAAGTCTAAATGCACTTTACATTTGAGCCTTTCATCTACGGAGGACATTGGAAAGATTTCATCAGCAAAATATGCCACCATATAGACATACGTTTTTGGAGTAGCTTCTATATAAGAAAACATAGCCTGCTATGCTTTATGAAACATATGAAGAAAAGGTATCAAAGCATGACACTATGTAGGCCATCGGGTGAATGGATAGGCCCAACGTAAGGATCGGGCACAATACACACAAAGGCAAAAAATACACATAAAGCGGAAATGTTCTCATTAATTATCACCATGAACACCATTAGCTAAATCCAAGAACCAAGCCTATCAAAGCTGAACGAACTCAATGCCCAATTGCGTCTGCTAGGACGGGGTTAAATCGAGGCACAATAAAAAAAGAATTGCCTGATAAGGGTAATTAATAAACAAGGCCAATTAAAACAGAGATTGTGCACATTCTTTAGACCTGACAAGGTGCCGTTGTCACCAGTGTATCTGTGATAATCTCAGATTTGAACAGATTTTCTGACTGCGAGCTGTCTGGGTAATTGCTGAGCTGTCGGAGCGTCCTATTGAATGGCATCCATTTGTATCTCATCGGATGACTATTACATGTTATTACCACAATTAATAATGGGAATAATACCGAGCATATGTTGGGCGCGTCGGAACGAGCGGCTCCACTCGCTAACACCTGTGCATTCTGCCTTTCTGCCTGCAGTTTAAGAATCATTGTTTAGGAATGAATGGGCACATTCAGATTCTTGTAATGTTTTTTTCATAGCCATAAAACCTGCACTATTTTGAATGATTTGGCAATTTATTCCACCCTCCAAAACATATTTGCCTTCTCATAATATGTATGGAGCAGTAGAGAGGCCCCTCGCTGTAAGGAGAGAGGAATATTCAGTCGCTCCATCAGCCTCTCCACCTCGAGGCGCTTCTGCCCACATTCAGGCAGAAATATGACATACGCAAAAGAATTCTGACATTTTCTTATAGAATATATTCCTGTATTAACCATTAAAGGTAACGATGATGACTACCCCCCATGACTTATTTCCGGGTTCATTCCTTAATAAGCGGTCATCCCGATGGTGGGGATCCTACTCCTACGTCTTGAGGTTGATGTCGCAGACAGTAACCAGATTTTGCACATTAGAAAAGTGACAGTCCTTTCTACCAAAAGGCATTGTCACATTAGTCTGAAAACTATGCGGTGATTTTTGTGACGCTTGCCGCTGTGGAAGAAATCTGATTTTTTACCTAGAACACCATGTGGGCTGGAGATGTGACAACAAGAACAGAGGAGACATGCAGACAATGGTCCCGAAGTGTCAGCACACACCGTGCCGAGGCAACGCTTGTTATTACCGGGTGTACTACACATCTTGGCCCCCAAAGTAACAAATCGTGACAAAGACGATCTGCAAAGTAAAGGAAGAAGACTTTGTGGTCAAGATATCAGCGATTTCCAGTGTTTAGAGAATGAATTAACGGGATTGTTTGCTGTAAAAAAAACAAAATACCTTACCATATATTATTATATAAAAGCTGAGAACCACTACAAAGAGCGGGTTAAAGTCTTGATTATGAATCATGTAGGCCTTAGACATCTAGTGCAGTGATGACCAATGTTGAAAAGTAAGGGAGAGGAAGTTCCAGTACTTAAAGTGCTGGCAAAATGCTAATAAAGAGAAATGCGTCCACTAAAAAACAGTGAATGGAAAGTTACACAGCATCAAGATAATTCCTGGACATATGGGCACCAAAAAGTTTTTAATTGTTTACAAAAATGAACATAATTAAACAAAAATGGTTGGAAAATAATTGAAAAAAGGCCCCGAGTCACCACGACTGGTGTTTTGGACGTCAGTCTGGATAAACAGTGTGCAGAAGTAAAATTCATTAAGAGCCGTGTGAGACAGCGTAAAAAATATACTAAAATCATGGACTGGAGTATATATCTGGTAAATTATAATGAATTGCCCTTTTATGCTCAGGCACATCCTTTTTTTTTTCATTGCTAATCTCTGGCCCAAAATTTGGCAGGACTGGCGTAAAAAATGCCCAAAGTTGCAACATTTTTTTGCCCAAATTCTGTGTACAAATCCTATTAAAGAAAAGTGACCAAAAATATGCTTAAAGTACTTGGCTGTCCTAATTGTTCACCTGCGTGCATAAGGTTAATGGGTTAATGCCATAGGTGAAGATGTGAACACTGGTTCTCACTAGGGCTATGGCTCCGCTATCTCATGATGCAGGACGGGGGCCATGTCACCTTGAGAATGAATATGAACGAGTCCAAATCGCTTTCGCTTGTAATTTCCTCTCTTGACCTTCGTAAAGCGCCCGCAGATCTGGCCGTGTGCTATCGCTGGCAGGAGCTGGCTTCCTTTATGAAGCTGACATCTGTATCAGCGGGTTAGTAACTCTGTTATGGGCTGTAAATATAGAACTGCTGGAACTTCCTCTTAGGACAGAATGAGGAATTTGCCTATAATTAAAGCAGAGCCAGTTAACGGCTGGTAGTAAAGGTTTACAGCATCAGTTGACAGTTGCAAAGATAAGCTTGTAAAAAAGGTCTGAAACTGCAGAGTATAGTGGCTCTTCCCACACATCCCAGAGGTAATCTCACGCCCAGGCCCACTTCTACTAAGCAGGCCCAGAGAGACACTTTACTGCTTTAAAATAATCTAGGATAGCTGATAAACGTATGACGAGGGTTTGCTACTGGGACCCCATCATCCTGCATCCACAGATGCATCTCTGGGTCTGCGAGTGACAAAAACACCCAAGCATACATGGAAAGCCCCCATACACTTTAGATAGCTGTCGGCTGAACAACGATCCCACAGATCGTTTGGTTGGTAGATACCTCGCCCACTGTGCCGCCGCATGCTCCTGTATTCTCAGAGAGTCGCTGCCAGACTTTTCTTCGAGAACAAAGGCCTCAACAGTCTGAAATCAGACATGCCGGATCACGATCTCCCTCGACAGTCATCAGGGGGCCCTATACACATTGAACTGTGGTCCAAACCAGTTGAGGAAAAGGAGACCACAGTCCGTGTTCAAGATAAAGTCTTCAGTTTATTTTTTCAGATTAAAAACATATATCCAATGAGATTCCACAAACAAGAGATATAGATATCGTTGGCGCGTTTCAGGCACAAACCGCCCATAGTCGTAGCATAAAATCCAAAACACAGTGGATTTTAAAAGTTTCAGAAGTAAAAGTTTTTACACTCCTGTCTGTGTATTGGTTTTTCTGCTAGGACTAAGGCTGGCTATACACATTAGATGGTTGCTGGCCAAACGATGCTTTGGGAAATTGATCAGCTGACAGCCATCTCAGCCGACCCTGACATACACAGGAACACTGGCTCAGCCGACTGCTCCTGTGTTCTCTATGAGAAAGGTGCTTGATATCATGTCGGATTGCGACTTACCAATGCGATCATCAGTCTGAAATTGAGGATGTGTGGACGGCATATGTCCCAAACATCAGTCGGCCACCGCCCCCATACATATTACACCGGCGGCCGAACCCGTCGATAATAGGCGAGTTCAGCAGATTTTAGTGGCCTTAGGCTTCAGTTGTGCCTAAACCGCATCAGCAATGTCTTTATTTCTTTTCTGGAATCTCATTGGATAAATCTTTTTTTTTTTTTTAAAACGTAAGTTGTTATCATATTTTGCACGCTGGCGGTGGTTTCCCTTTCCTCGAATGTACTGCTTAGCAACCCTCTAGGTACACGTGAGCTGAATACCATCTACTCTTCCAGATATAAGCGAGTATGACCGATTTTAATCTAATGTATATGAGGGCTTTAAGGTTTAACACCCGAGCAGAATTCACCCCTTCATGGCATCTGCAGTTATGCCAGGACCTGTCACATAGTGCCCATAGCGAGCAGAGACTCCATGTTCTGCTGTAAAGCCTCCTACACAGTTAATAATAATAATCTTTATAATCTTTATATAGCGCTAACATATTCCACAGCGCTTTACAATTTGCACACATCATCGCTGTCCCCGATGGGCCTCACAATCTAAATTCCCTATCAGTATGTCTTTGGAATGTGGGAGGAAACCGGAGTACCCGAAGGAAATCCACACAAACACGGAGAGAACATACAAACTCTTTGCAGATGTTGTCCTTGGTGGGGTTTGAACCCAGGACTCCAGCGCTGCAAGGCTGCAGTGCTAACCACTGCGCCACCGTGCCGCCCAGTTTAGGACTCTTCCATGTCTATTGTGCCTGAACGTCCAAGCGTTTGTATATCAACGCGCCAAGTAGACGGTGATTAGTGCAATTTACGACGCTAGGTCCTATGTGGAGTGAAGGAAGCGTAAACCTGCATTGCTTGACACTTCTAATCAAAAACACAGGTTTATTTTATCCAAAGCCCTCGTACAAATCTCAGTCAATTCTGAATCTTCATAAATCACCATTAAAAGACAAGACTATCATCGTCATCACATACATCTCCCTGTTCCCGACCCGCAGACTAATGAGAAGAGGGATCGGGCTATCTCCTCTGATTAATTAATTCAAAATGTCTGCTGTTATTCACATGCGGGCTGCGGTTATTTGAATAGTACTTGACAGCGCTGCCTGAAGATATCATTTCTGATTTGTGAACTTGCTACACCATAACTGATGATTGCTCATGAAAATCACAGACGCTCCTTTCCCTGGCATTACTGTAAAGCCCTCTCCCTGCTAGTTATTTTTTTATACGCTCAATCTGTAGTTTACATTGCTAATGTTGTCAAATACATCCGTAATGTGGCGTGTTTTGGAAGATTATTTCTCGCCTTCCTCCCCCGTTACATACTGCAAGTGTCTCTTAGTTTACTACAAAAGGTGCCGCCTTAGCAAGAAATCTTTGTAATAAATAGTGTGATCGGATCTACATTACTCTATTGTCAAAGCTGACCAAATCCTCGCTCGGTGGTCTGTTGACCCAGAGGAGTTTATCTTCCCCTACGTCATCTATTTTTACCATTTGATAGATGTTGTTTATTACGGTACTTAAGAAAGATGGCGCCCTCAAAACATACTTACTGGTATGGTCGCATGGAAAGGGTATGGCCTGGTTCTGGGTACTGTCCCATAAATAGCAAGTCTAACCTCTCCACAAGGGATACATGTCTGATCAATGGAGATCCGACCACTGATCTCGGTGTCCACGTTTATAGGAGTGGTGGTCTCACATGCTCACTACCGCTCCATTACTCTGTAAGGGTATGTGCAGACATCTTATTCAGACAGATTCAGCCCGATAAAGCACTTAAAAGCCTTAACGTGTGAACAGGAAGTGATGTTTTACATAGAAATGAACATGTTCATTCTTTTGAGTGACTTTTTACTGCATCAGGCTTAAAAAGGCGCCAAGTGGCTAAAAGCAGAGACCTGACCATTCTTAGAAAAATATTTAGATTTGAGAGTCCTCAGTGGGTGATACTTTTTAATGGCTAACTGAAAAGATGGTAACAAATTGCAAGCTTTCGAGACTACTCAGGTCTCTTCATCAGGCATAGACTAATACAAATTCTGAAAGAACACATTTATGCACAACACCGCACAGAAAAAAATGGCTTTTCAGTTAGCCATTAAAAGGTATCAACCACTGAGGACTTTCAATTCTAAATATTTTTCTATCTACTGACTAACGCGGTACCAAGATATATATCTTTCTTGTATGACCATTCTTTAAGCATCTGTTCTTTACAATACAAGTAAATGGGAAGGCTTAAAAGACACCCGGCCATTTTTTGTTGTGAGTTTTTGCTTCAGAATTTGGTAGGGGGGGTCTCGTAATTTTTTGAATAGAGGAAAAAAAAGATGAAAGCAAAATGATTAAAAAAAAAAAAGATAAATAATAGTTGGCGATCAAAAACAACGAAGCAAGTACTCAGGTAAGGACCAACAAGATGAAAAAAAAGACATTTCAGGACAAAAAGCGCCAATGTGACCTGAAGATTCTTCGTCTTGGTAAAATCGTTGGGTTCGCCAGAGTTTAAAAGCCCATACTCTAAGGTGCCATACACGTTACATAGCACTTGGATGACGCTTATTTAGTTAATATCAATCCCTCTCGATCCTCCAATCGGCCAAATGTGCAGGTGTTCTCAATAGAGGGGTGAATAAATTGCTGCTGTAAGCTGAACTCTTAGAACAAGAAGAGAAGAAGTTGAAATGTAACTTGCTCGATCCTGACTTCCTCCATAATCATCTGCCTGTGCTACAGATACGTGACGGCCAGCACCTCAGGCAGCGGAATATCATCCTTTACTAAAAAGGGTCTCGCTTGTTGAATTCCAACGTCTGGGGTCACGGGAGATTTGGGACACCACTTTTACACATTATCATTTGCCTAATTTACATGGGCACCTTTTATTCCAAGTGACCCCCGTCTAGCCGTTGACTTGAATGAGTGGGGCTGCGGTACCACGCACAGCCGCACTTTTTGGTTAAATAATGAAAGGGCCGCGGACCACTATGATTATACCCAGATGGCCTATCTAAAAGCTATATTGTTCCTATATCAAAGAAACTAAAAAAATATAAGCAATTAATATGACGCGTGGGGGTTTTTAAAGGTTCAAAAATCTAAGTGCCTAAATTAAAATTTTCATTAATCACCAAATCTATGAGATGATTGTAAAATATATTTGGCCTTACTTTCAGTCTATAGACATCAGTGCCATCTAAAAGCCCACGCAATTTATAACATGTCTTGTGATAATAAAGGGGGCACCGAAAGCAATACAGGATATATATCCACTTTACTCCAGTCGTTTTATCTCGCCATTCTTATTAGAATGGTTGACCTCCGTGGCTGCAAGAGGATACAAATATTGCGCTGTGATCTCGAGAGAACAGGCAAGGACAGGGCTATGCCTCCGCAGCCTGACATGGTTTAACTAGAGGAAGAAATTACTTCCCCGAGATCAGAGGCGCCTGCGTCTCACCTAAACACCTGGCTATTACAGGTTTATTTTCTATGGAAATTGTTTGCTGCAGTTCCTGGCGACAGAAATATACTGCACTTAATACAATGAACAGGTCAAGATTAAATCTAATCTTGATCCTAGCACTGGGACGTATACTATGGGCAATCACTTTATACTACACTGGTCACATAGTGTTCCGATAATAGGAGGCTCAGCAATTAGTTAGGGAAGCAGGTTTCAAGTATTTCATTTTCCTGCAGTGCCCCCGCAGGTGAAATGAAGGCTTACATGGCACCTACTGATAATTCTGCATTGGAATACACCTGAGAAGCAAGGTTCATGAATTTATAAAATTCCTCTAAAGCCCTTGTCCTGGTAGGAACAGGAAAAACTCTGAGGAAGGGGAGGATGGGAAGGGAATTTAACCTCTCAGAGTTTTCCTTTTCCTATTCGGACAAGTGGACAATCTTGTGTGATGTCAGAGTGGCATAATGTAATTATCTTTGAGATAAAAGAGCAAGGCTCCGATTCATCAAAAGGATTAAGCCTGAATTATGGAGTAAATCGCTTTGAAATATGGCCATATTTTTGCACAACATAGATTTGTAGAGAAGTGTTGCAACTTTTGGCGTTTCAACGCCAGTTAAACCCAGATGTACCAAAATGGGGGCGAGATGAGAGGTGTCGTTTCTTACAGGAATATTTCTGAAGAGCGGTGGGATTCTTTATGGTGGCATTCATTTTTTTTAACCAATACATTTTTATTGAAAGATTGCATATTAACAACATATAAAAAAAAAACATCAGGAGGGGGAGAGGGAGTAAGGAAGGGGGGGAGGACAGGGAAAGGAGGACAACAAGGAACCCAGTACATAATACAAGAGGACCACAATGTAGTCAAAGCAAAACACAAAAATTCCACAATCACAGGGTCAGTCATGGCGAGAAAGGCAGTAACAAAAGCAAGGCTTAAAAAAACTTTAAATGAGGGCGAGTGCAGACTGAGATATGTGTGCGGAGGAAACCCATGGATCCCATATGGTGGCATTCATGACGAGTGGTAGCGCTCCTTACCGCGGAATTTCTGAAGAGCGGTGGTGTTTCTTGAGGTGACGTTCATCATGAGCGGTGGCGGTTCTTATTGTGCCGTTCATGATGAGCAGTGGTACCCCTTATGGTGGCGTCCATGACGAGTGGTGGTGTTCCTTATGGTGGCACTCAAGTCAAGCGGCGGCGTTCCTTACACCTGACGAGTGCTGGCGTTCCTTATGGTGGCGTCCATGACGAGTGGTGGTGTTCCTTATGGGGGTGTTTAGGTCAAGCGGTGGCATTTCTTACACCTGACAAGCGCTGGCCTTCCTTATGGTGGCATTTAGGATAAGCAGTGGTGTTCCGAGTAGTGGTGTTCCTTATGGCGTTCACGTCGAGTAGCGAGTTCCTTATGCCAATAATCTTTCACCAGTCCCTGACTAGAGTAAGATTTGTGGTGAGGCTCATGGAGAGACGAAACTCGTAATGAATCGGGCGCATCTGACTACAACTTGCCCTCTCATCAATTGTGAACACTGCCAGTTTTGATGAATCGGGACCCATGAATTAGATTCTCTAAATTTAAATTGATACATAAATTATTTAGCAAAACGTATATACACATAGGTATACATAGGTCCTAATGTAGGACCTGGGAGGCAGATCCGTGTCACAAGGGACATAGGACAACCTAGCATTGTGATGGTATGTTCATCCAGCTCTCCTACATGAAGCGCACATAATACATCACCCAGCTTTGCGCATAGACTTTCCCCTGCTCCTAGCATTGTGATGGTATGTTCATCCAGCTCTCCTACATGAAGCGCACATAATACATCACCCAGCTTTGCGCATAGACTTTCCCCTGCTCCTAGCATTGTGATGGTATGCCTTTCAGCTAACCCCCAACTTACTGTGTGATATTTATGACCTTGTTTACTTAGTCTTGATTGTATGCATCTGGTCGACCCTTAATTCTCTGACCAAGATGAGCAGAGACCACTCCTCTCTGCTCCACACCTGACCGCACTTAGTTTTCCATATATTGCATAGCACAAGTCTGCAGGACTTTAGTCTGCTGTGTGATTTCTAGAAGTGTGTTCTAAAAGTGTGGATTACATTAGAATTAAAACCTGAATTGAACCTGAAGGGAACTGAAGGTAACTGGCCAATCACTGCAAACAATGTTTCTGTTTGTTGTCACTTTTACCCCTATAATCTTTCACTTTCTGCAACCTCCCCCAATCCCCACACCAAGTAAGGAACTGTTCATCTCCTCTTCAATCCTCCCCATCCATCTCACCTCCTCCTCAGAACTGTTCCTTAACATACAATCCTCTGTCTCAAAGCACAGGCAGCCCCCTCACGCTCTCTCCTGCTCCCACCTGCTAACACTATCTCTGCTCCTTCTCACTGCTGGTGATATCTCTCCAAATCCTGGTCCTCCTCACCATATTCCCACAGTCATTTCTACCTCCCATCCACGCTCCATCACAAACTTCCGTAACCTCTCTAACCTTATACCCATTCGCCCAGCCCCCGCTTCCCCAGTCCCACTAACAGGAGCTCTGTGGAACGCTCGCTCTGTCTGTAACAAGCTTTCCTACATCCATGATCTTTTTGTTACTACCAAACTTTCCTTCCTCGCCATCACCGAAACCTGGCTCACCCCTTCTGACACGGCCTCCCCTGCTGCACTCTCTTACGGTGGCTTCCACCTTTCTCACACACCCCGCCCCAGCAGCAAGCATGGTGGAGGAGTTGGTTTTCTCCTGTCAGATAACTGCTCCTTCACCCCAATCCCACTGCCACCCTGTTACCCTCCCTTCCTTTGAGGTGCACTCTGTGCGCATCTACTCCCCCTCCAACCTCCAACTGGCTGTCATTTACCGCCCCCCAGGGCCAGCCACCACCTTCTTTGACCACTTCACCACCTGGCTACTTCATTTCCTTTCTGCGGACATCCCCACTATCATCATGGGCGATTTCAACATACCCATTGACACTTCCCTCTCAGCTGCCACTAAACTTCTATCTCTCTCTTCCTCCTTCGGCCTCACTCAATGGTCTTCTGCAGCCACTCACAAAGATGGTCACACACTGGACCTCATCTTCACCCGCCTCTGCTCCCTATCTAACCTCTCTAACTCGCCTCTTCCTCTCTCTGACCACAACCTTCTCACATTCTCATCTCTCTCCACTCCATGTCTAGAGTCCCCACCCCACAAACTTTCACACCCTCGCAGAAATCTTAAACATCTTGACCTACATTCATTCTCTGAATCCCTCCTCCCTCTCACAGACATAATTTCCATACACAATGCGGATGACGCTGCCGCTCTATATAACACCACAATAGCTGTAGCTTTGGAATCTGCTGCCCCACTTACACATACCAAAGCTCGCAAAATCAACAGACAGCCCTGGCACACCAGCCTGACCAAAGAACTGAGGCGAGCTTCCAGGGCTGCTGAGCGCAGATGGAAAAGATCCCACTCCAACGACCACTTAATCGCATTCAAACAGTCCCTCACTACTTTCAAGACCGCACTCGCCACAGCTAAACAAACCTACTTCTCATCTCTCATATCCTCCCTGTCTCACAACCCTAAACAGTTATTCAACACCTTCAATTCTCTCCTCCGTCCCCCAGCACCTCCTCCCTCCTCACTTATCTCTGCTGAAGACTTTGCCTCATTCTTCAAGCAGAAGATTGATAACATCAGAGACAGTTTTGGTCAACAAGCCCCAGAGCCCTTCCTCCCAACTTCCCTACCCTCCACCTCCAAAACCAACTACTCCACCATTACAAAAGATCAACTCGCCACTCTACTCTCAAGATCGCATCTCACCACCTGTGCACTTGACCCGCTCCCAACCCACCTCATCCCAAACCTCACCACAATCTTCATCCCAACCCTAACCCATCTCTTCAACCTATCACTAACAAATGGTGTTTTCCCCTCAAGCTTTAAACATGCCTCCATCACACCTATCCTCAAAAAGCCCTCTCTTGACCCATCCTCTGTATCTAGCTATCGCCCTATATCACTTCTCCCCTATGCCTCAAAACTACTGGAACAACACGTCTACCTTGAACTGTCCTCCCATCTCTCTTCTTGCTCCCTCTTTGACCGCTTACAATCTGGCTTCCGGCCACACCATTCCACTGAAACTGCCCTAACTAAGGTCACCACTGACCTTTTAACCGCCAAGAGCAAGCGACACTACTCTGTTCTCCTCCTCCTCGACCTGTCGGCTGCCTTTGACACAGTGGACCATTCCCTATTATTACAGACCCTCTCATCCCTTGGCATCACAGACTTGGCCCTATCCTGGATCTCATCATACCTAACAGACCGGACATTCAGCGTCTCCCACTCACACACCACCTCCTCACCTCGCCCCCTCTCTGTCGGAGTCCCACAAGGTTCAGTCCTTGGGCCCCTGCTCTTCTCCATTTACACCTTTGGCCTGGGACAGCTCATAGAATCTCATGGCTTTCAGTATCACCTCTATGCTGATGACACACAGATCTACATCTCTGGACCAGATATCACCTCCCTACTAACCAGAATCCCTCAATGTCTGTCCACTATTTCATCCTTCTTCTCCGCTAAATTTCTGAAACTTAACATGGACAAAACAGAATTCATCATCTTTCCCCCATCTCACGTGACCCCCCCAACGAACCTATCCATTACAGTAAATGGCTGCCCACTCTCCCCAGTCCCACAAGCTCGCTGCCTCGGGGTTATCCTTGACGCTGATCTCTCCTTCAAACCACATATCCAAGCCCTTTCCACTTCCTGCCGACTTCAACTCAAAAATATTGCACGAATCCGTTCATTCCTCAACCAAGAATCTGCAAAAACCCTAGTCCATGCCCTCATCATCTCTCGTCTTGACTACTGCAACATCCTGCTCTGTGGCCTCCCCTCAAACACTCTCGCACCCCTCCAATCTATTCTAAACTCTGCTGCCCGACTAATCCACCTGTCCCCCCGCTATTCTCCGGCCTCTCCCCTCTGTCAATCCCTTCACTGGCTCCCCATTGCCCAGAGACTCCAGTACAAAACCCTAACCATGACGTACAAAGCCATCCACAACCTGTCTCCTCCTTACATCTGTGACCTCATCTCCCGGTACTTTCCTACACGCAACCTCCGATCCTCACAAGATCTCCTTCTCTACTCCCCTCTTATCTCCTCTTCCCACAATCGTATACAAGATTTCTCTCGCGTATCACCCCTACTCTGGAACCCTCTACCACAACACATCAGACTCTCGCCCACCATCGAAACCTTCAAAAAGAATCTGAAGACCCACCTCTTCCGACAAGCCTACAACCTGCAGTAACCACCGATCAACCAACCGCTGCACGATCAGCTCTATCCTCACCTACTGTATTCTCACCCATCCCTTGTAGATTGTGAGCCCTCGCGGGCAGGGTCCTCACTCCTCCTGTACCAGTTATGACTTGTATTGTATTGTTCAAGATTATTGTACTTGTTTTTATTATGTATACCCCTCCTCACTTGTAAAGCGCCATGGAATAAATGGCGCTATAACAATAAATAATAATAATAATAATAACCAAATAGTATACTTGTCTTCCATTGCTCCTCAGAGCCAAGACTGACAGACACTTTTACATATTAAATTGAGGGTATATTGCACAACTTTGACAACTAGGTATTCCCAGCTTTATAAATAATTTGTAACATCTTTATACAAATTTACCACTGGTACCACTACCAGCGCAGGATCCACTTCTACTCCGATAAAAGCATAGAATTTAAATTTCAGACAAATAAGGATAAAATGAATATTTCTTGCTAGTTTTAACCCCAGGTTAATTATTATTTATGTCACATATGAAAAAAATAAACCTTTCAAACCTGGGAAATGACACTGAAAATGAAACATAGACACTAGAAATCCAAATTTCCAAACAACTTCATGCAAATCACACAATTTGATGAGTTTGGCTTTATATGACCCCTAATCAAATGTGGTTATAAAACGGTAAGCGAGCAACCAACTGAAAGGTGGATATTAGCTGTTGAGGTGCAGGCTTGTTAGGTATTGAATGCTCTAATGAGCAATTTTCTAAGCCATTAGTGGACAGCGAGGTCAAAGAGAGATGTAAATGATCAGTTCCTCACATCAATTCTCTAAGGATGGAGATTTCTGCTCCACACAAGTTTCATACCCAGGAACTTTACCCTGGAGAAATGGAGAGCTGCATGGTAAATTCCAGATTCAGACGTCAACATTTTATTTGCAGTTATAGTCAGTAGATAGCAACCGTAAATTGTATTAAATCTAATGGCAACAAACACATTTCCTTTTAAAGGAAGTTTACACCTAAAGAGGACCCATCACCAGTTTCAGCATGTTATCCTGACCTTTTCTTTTTAATTTTATTAAATTTCTCATCTCCATTGCAGAGATTTTAGTTTAGATTCTAATTTTTGCCAAGACCAAGGAGAAAAATAAACACCCACAGGGAATATCAGATCCAACTTTATAACGGTACACAGCCCTGCTTTCCTAACTAATGTCACGGCCGGCATCTACTGTGATTATAAATGAGGGAGGCGAGTAAAGGAGAGATGTGAGTCATTACAAACACCTCTGCATCTGCAGCGCTCACCCCACGTCAATCAGTATGGCGGGAAAGGAAGTATAGAACAGCTGCGTGTCGTTACAAACACCTCTGCATCTGCAGCTCTCATCCCAAGGCGATCAGTGTGGCGGGAAAGAGAGTATAGCAGAGCTGTCTGTCATTACAAACACCTCTGCATCTGCAGCTCTCATCCCACGTCAATCAGTATGGCGGGAAAGGAAGTATAGCACAGCTGTGTGTCGTTACAAACACCTCTGCATCTGCAGCTCTCATCCCAAGGCGATCAGTGTGGCGGGAAAGAGAGTATAGCAGAGCTGTGTGTCATTACAAACACCTCTACATCTGCAGCGCTCACCCCACGTCAATCAGTATGGCGGGAAAGGAAGTATAGCACAGCTGTGTGTCGTTACAAACACCTATGCATCTGCAGCTCTCAACCCATGGCAATCAGTGTGGTGGGAAAGAGAGTAGAGCTGAGCTGCGTGTCATTACAAACACCTCTGCATCTGCAGCTCTCATTCCACGGCAATTAGTGTGTCGGGAAAAGAAGTAGAGCAGAGCTGTGTGTCATTACAAACACCTCTGCATCTGCAGCTCTCATTCCACGGCAATTAGTGTGGCGGGAAAAGAAGTAGAGCAGAGCTGTGTCATTACAAAGACCTCTGCATCTGCAGCTCTCATTGCATGCCAGTCAGGGTAGGGGGACGGCAAGTAGAGCAGAGGTATGTGTTATGTCAAATACCTCTTGCAGCTCTCTTTTCCCAGCAGTCAGTGTGGGGAGAGGGGAGGTAACAGAGCTGTGAGAAGAGAGCTGCAGCTGCAGAGGTGTTTGCTCTACTCCCCTCCACCACTTATAAATACAGTAGCTGTTGGCAGTGAAATAAGTGAGAAGAGCAGGGCTGTCTGTCATTATATGAAAGCTATACCAATGCAAAAAGTTATTAGTTGCAGTAGACTTACGGAATATTTCCGCCTGCAAACTACAGTCTACATCAATGCAGATATTCAAATAAAGGAAATGAATCTGCTCTCCCCTATTTGATTGTGAGTAAAATAGTGACAAAATAAAAAAATAATTGTGTCTCATCTTTCCAAAAAAATCAGAATGTCATCTATATACCTTCCCCAAAAAAGAAATGTGACTGCTATAAAAATAAATCTCCAAAAACAAAAATGTCTTACCACCAACTAGTAGTGGACAACTCGTTTAATAACTACTTTGTTGCAATTTTTACCCCATTTCTGTGAAATGCAAACTATTTACCAGAAAAGACCCTTTCACATTGCGTTTTACCTATTCTCAGTGGCCCGTCGGGGTTTATGTCTAAAACCTCAATTCTCCCTCTCCCACCTACCCCCGCAAAAAGGGATTTGGGCTTATGCACAGACGGGCCATTGACTATAATGATGTAGATGGAGCCACCGTATGCTCTGCCATGCATCATTTTTGGCCATGTATGTCTTAATGCCTGACTCAAATAGGCATATATGGCCGAGAACTATGTGCGGAGCAGCAAACGGTAACCTCATCTGCATCATTATAGTCAATGGACCCATCGGCACATACACTCAAAGCCTGTTCAGACATAAGCCCCGACTGAGCCATTGACCGAAGGAAAAAGGCAATGTGAAAGGGCCCTAATCTGTAAACATCTGGCACCAATGTATTAATGAAAAATATTTACCGTATTGTATTCATATACTGTTGATAAAGATATATTTATTTCTTTTAGTCTACTAATAAATAGTGTGCATTTAAACTATGTTACTGTGATGAATGAAAGCCATGGAGCAAGTGTTACCGTGATTTGACAGAAAGAAAAAAAACTGCAGGAAAAAAAAAGTCTGACAAAAGATCCCATCCTGTTTTAAGGCAGTGGATTTCATCAGGCACAATCCCAGAGCAGAACACTTGATTTATGAGACTTAGTCAATATCTGGCTTTGCTTCGTACGGTGGAACAATCTGTGAGCTCTGTGCAAAAGCTTCAATGCCAAAACTTTCCTGGCTTGGTTCACATTGTCACAGATAATGGAAATTAGGATTATGTTGGCGTTCCTGTGTCTGCAGAGCAGATGCTTCAAGGTAACAAAACCCCAGCTCCTGAGAACCGTAACCAAGAAGTGTAATGGTGAGACTGAATACATTTTGTAGTGTATAATGGGCACCTATAGAATAGTCCTAAAGCATATCTTGGGGGATCATTAACAAAAGGATGCAAATTAGCTCAGCGTTTAGTTACCGGACACCTAGTTATTTTGATCCTATTCACAATAAGGTTATAATCAACACCGCTAAAAAGTATAGTGATAAATATAACAAAGATTTTGGGTTTGTTCCAGCTCCTGGATGAAGGTTAAAAAAGAATGGTCTTTATTGAAATATTCTTAAAAAATTGCAGAAAAAAGTGGATGGAAGGAAACGGGCTAAATTAATGTGTTTTGTCAATGCTATCCGGCGTTCTTTGACAAAGGATAATGTTTGAAACGCGTCGTTTTAACCCACTTCCTTCCACCCACCTTTTTCTGCTATGTTTTAAGAATATTTCAATAAAGACAATACTTTTTTAACCTTCATCAAGTAGCTGGAGCAAACCCCAAATCTTTTTCTTATATCAATATGTACAGAGGTTCTGAGCACACTGGATCCTCTCGATGCAGCGGTGAGCTGGCTTTGTCCTTGCTGTTGCTAGATAAAGGTAAGGTAATAGGAAATGAAATGTATCATTATGTATTAAATTGTAAACACTGGGTAGAACTGTCAGGGTACGTGTCCACTGGTGGGATTGTCGGCACTTTGGAAGGAGAGGAAACACCGCTCTGCCCATAGCGCCGCCCCCTTCTGTACATGCGGTGATTCCGGATGTGTTCATTGAACACATCCGGAATCTCCGCACTCCATAAATAGGACTGTGTTATTTACCTTGCGGAGATGGAGCGTCGCCACAAGGTAAACAGACATGCTGCGGTCTAAAAAGATGCGGTGTATGTTCGAAAACGCAGGGCCGCTGGATGCGTGTTCACACGCATAGTGGAGATGGGATTTCATTAAATCCCTCTCCACTATGCTGTAACATCTGGACGCTGCGGATTGAACGCTGCAAATCCGGATGTAATCCGGCCCGTGGAAACATACCCTCACTGAAAAAGACTTGGGTGTATGGGTGGACAGCAAACTAAACTTTAGTGAGCAGTGTCAGGCAGCTGCTGCCAAGGCTAATAAAATAATTGGGATGCATTAATAAAGGCATAGACACATATGATAAGAACATAGTTTTTTACAACTCTCTAGTGTGACAGCGCTTTCAATATTGGGAAAAATTTTGGACCCTGGTGTACAATAAGGACCTAGCTGAACCATAGCGGGTTCAGAGAAGAACAATCAAGGTTATTAAGGGAATGGGTGGACTGCAATATTAAACTTGGGGTTATTCAGTTCGGAAAAACAAAGGTGTAGAGGAGATCTTATTACAATGTGCAAATACCGTATATGAGGAGATTGCACAGAGATCTTTCTAATGATCTTTTTATACCTAGGCCTGCGACGGGGACAAGGGGGCATCCTCTACATGTAGAGGAAAGAAGGTTTAATCATGATCACAGTTGCAGAATCTTTACTGTAGGAGCAGTGAGGTTATGGAAGTCTCTGCCACATGACGCTGGTTGATTCACTACGTTCAAGAAGGGCCTGGATGCTTTTTTTAAAAAAAAATATTTAACCTTACAAGTTATGGGCATTAGATTCTGTAATGGGGTATTGATCCAGGGAACTAGTCCGATTGCTGAATGTGGAGTCGTAAAATCATTTTTCCCCCAATATGGAGCTATTGAAGTCTGCCCCATGGGTCTGTGCCTTCTTCTGGATCAACATGTTAGGCTATAGAAAAAGTAAAAAATCAAATGGTTACCTTTAGCAAAACAGACGCATCTATATTATACTTCATAACCATCAGTGGCAAGTATATAAGGCGTCCAGAATAACGGAAAATATGTACGTGTTCAACGCTACATACTTGAAATCATATAAAGAAAACGCGTATAAAGAACAATGCATATAATGATCTTTATTACAAAAAAACAAAACACAAGGGATATACTCCCTATCAACATATGACACATTTAAAAAAAAGACCTGGTAGCCACAAGTGTGTTACAATGGTGAGCCAACAAAAAATTAGTGGCATGGCAGACAAATAGACCAAACAGTAAATAAATAAAGTACTTTACCAGAACACTCAGAGAATGGTGCCACGACCCCTACGCGCGTTTCGGCGGCGTGCCTTCGTCAGGGGGAGTGGCATCATGTTTCTAAGAGGTACCTTATATACTAGAGAGGACCAATAATAGGACGCCATTTGTCTGCCATGCTTCTGCTAATTCCTTCCTCATAACCTCATGTAGTGTGTAGTGACGTATGCCACAGTGGCTTTAATACTATGGTTGATACAGTGATGGTTTGATCTGGTATTTGCAGTTTTTTCTTTGTACCATCTGATGCTATTTAGAGAATGGCGTGTTAGTTCTGTTATTTCCTCTGGTATCAACATGCACTCAGAGTGGTGCCACTAATTTTTTGTTGGCTCACCATTGTAACACACTTGTGGCTACCAGGTGTTTTTTTAAATGTGTCATATGTTGATAGGGAGTATATCCCTTGTGTTTTGTTTTTTTGTAATAAAGATCATTATATGAATTGTTCTTTATACGCGTTTTCTTTATATGATTTCAATGTTAGGCTATAGGTTGAAAGCGATGGACTGAAGTCTACCTTCAACCTTAACTATGAAACTATAACTATTCTGCTAACCTACACTTATAGGTAGGGAGATCCCTTAATAACATCATTAATCAATTGATTCAGCTACTGACCAATCATAATGGCATTTCAATAAATACAGATTCGATCTAATAGGCTTTTTGAATTAAAGATGAATCCAGATGCAGCGTACATAGAGTTATCAGATCACGGTATCAGGATTGGAAGGGTTTATGCGCTCTTTGGAGTCCTGACAAAAATAGTGGTAGGTAAAAATGTAGATTTATTGACAACGCGTTTCAGAGTCCACCGACTCCTTCTTCAGGACACCCATTCATAAATAGCGAGTCAATCCAGACATACATGGCTTAAAGACAGAAGAAAAATAGTAAAAGGGCACCAAGAGCAGAGGGAGGAGTATATATAGTCACATGTCAAAACACCGCATACGGTACTAGGTTATATAATGAAGTATATTTTTTAGTAAAACTTGAACACGGTGTTTTGACATGTGACTTTACATACTCCTCCATCTGCTCTTGGCACCTTTTTTATTTTTTTTTTGTATGTAAACTATGTATGTCTGGATTGTCTTGCTATTTATGTATGGTTGTCCTGAAGGAGTGGGTGGACTCTGAAATGCTGAGACAAGAAACCTACCGTACATTTTTACCTACCACTGTGTTTGTTGTATCTTCAGAGAGCACAGAAACATTTCCAATCCTGATACTTTAATCTAAATTATTAAGTTATGCAACTTACTAATATACTTCAGAGTTTGAAAAAAAAAATCTTGCAGGATCCTGGTCCAGTGGCCATGACGGTAGTCATCACATGATGCACACACGATATCATGACCAAATATGTCACATCTGAAGGGTGCCCTGAATTTAAGATACAAGATCCGGCCCCAGCGAGTCTTCTTATAGTAGGTCTCCGACACAGGAGTACAGCGGTTTGTGAAGGAGGCTGGCTGACGGCTTATTTCAATAGCTAAGCCAGCCTCCTTCTCTATCACAGCTGATGTACAGACATGGTCTGGCTTAGGTATTAACTTAAACTACTTAGCCATTCCTCTTCACACATGGCTCCGTTCACATGACGGCACTGGAAACAATGCTAGACACAAACTGTAAGAATATATGCACACGTTGAGCATTTGCAGCAGATTTTTCTGCACCAAAAACCTGCTCCCAGGTAGTGCTCTATATTAATAGGCTCTGTATAACCCTGCTCCCACCACTGATTGGCAGCTTTCTGCCTATGAACACAGAAAGCAGCCCATCAGTGGTGTGGGCAGGGTTATACACAGCTCAGCATTCAGAGAACTGCTAGATCTACAGCAGAGCAAACAGTGATCTTGAGAAAATGACAGCAAGCGGCAAAGTACGGTAAGGGATCAGTGTCTCTGCCCCTACATCATGCTGCACTCAGATGGGGTAGCAAAAAGCTGCTGACAGATTCCCTTTAAGTTCCTTATTACCGGATTATAAAAGTTTCCAAGCACCTTAATATACTGAAAACCTGAATAGACGTCCATATGATCCTGCCCTAAAAATTATATCGAGCCTGATGCGGTGGGAAAAAATAAAAAATGATGAGACAAAGAAAAATGAAAAGTGGCTGAATTTAATTTCCCCCAAGTTTTATTTGTCACGATGAAACGCGGTGCGAGTTGGTAGAAATGTGTTGTCGCACATAGCGTTAGTGATCAACACCAAACGGTACGCAGCACGCGGTGCAGAGCGGTGCAGCCGGAAACAAATATAAATCAATCACTGTGACAGAAGTAGCACTTATTCCAGAGTCAGAAGTGAACAAAATATTCTATGTCAGCAAAATGTCTCCTGTCAAACCCGCTCTTTAAAATCTCACCACAATTCGCAAAGACAAATGTCCTTTGCTACTCCACGGAAAGATGTATGTGTGGATGGTGTGTACTGGTGCTCAGATGCCGGCGGCTCAGGAGGGGCTGCTAATCGTTCTGTGCTTTTAAACTATCCCATCCTCTAACAAACACTCGCCTGCTATCAGATGCTAAGCCTTTCCTCCTCAGAACCCAGCAAAGGGGAGTCAGGGGGATGGAAAGAGATCAAGAACGCCCGGGAGTTTCCCTCACATGCATGTGTAAATATTAATTTATGTATATAAGGCTGTACAAGGGTATGAAGGAGTTTACAAAGGGAAGATCTTTACAGCCGGCTGCCAGATCCATGTTATCCAATGAGGGGTAGAAAGAGGGAAAAATACAAACACATATACAAGCATATGTCTGCCTACACTGAAAGGCAAATGTATCTTACAAGCAAGCAAACAACTACACCACCTTTTCGTTGCTTAAACAGTTTACCCAGGACATTTTTGTTTACTATGGGTCTAATTACTTGCCTGTGGTGCCCAGCGCTGATCTCTGATGGCACAGAGTGGTGACAGATGGCTACTGCCAGCAATTCAGCAGCTTTCGCTGACGCCACGTCGACAGAGCAGCAGCTTCTCTTCCCTCTGCTCTGTTGACGGGGTGTGCCTGCCAACGTCATGCTGATTGACAGCCTGCTCCCTGCTGACTAACCATGGGAAGCTGGCTGTCAATCAGCATGATGCCGGCAGTCACGCTCTGTCAACAGAGGAAGAGCTGCTCTGTTGACGTTGAGCAGCTGAATCGCCGGCAGGAGCTCTGAGCCAGCATCGGGTACAACAGGCAGGTAGCTATCAAACACCTGCCTGTTATTTTTTTAGGGCCAGAGTTTAAAAAAAAAAAAAAAAAAAAGGACCTGGATAAACCGCCAGAGTTAAAAAAAAAAAAAAAAGGACCTGGATAAACCCTTTAAAATCTATATAAGCCTATTCAACATTTTTTAATTACTCCAAAGCATTTAATATATGGGTCTCCATGGTAACAGACTACAGACAAACCTTGGGTAGTCTGATCCTGCAGACACTCTCCTTTTTACATCTGTCTGTAACCTTTCAACTGTATTTTACCAAGAAACCTTGGTCTCAGAGTAGAAGCTAGAATCGGATTGTTACCAGGGCGACACATAAGTCTGCTTGGGAACTCTAGACACAAACAAGATTTTTATTTAAAGGGAACCTGTCAGCAGGTTTTTGTTGCGTAATCTGACAGCACCATGAAATAGTGACAGAGAAAACAATTCCAGCAACGTATAAATTAGTTTACTGGGTGCAGCAGTTGTGATAGAATCACAGTTTGCTCTGCTGCAGATCTAGCAGAGCTCTGAATGCAGAGTTGTGTATAACCCATCCCCCACACCTCTGATCTCTGTGTACACTGTGCACAGGCAGAAATCTGCTAATCAGTGCTGGGGGCGAGGTTGGACTACCCGAAATGTGCCATGTTGTCCTGCAATGATAATCTCTTGTTGATAAAATGTTGATTGGATTGAAACAGCAAAACACAGCCTAGTAAGAGACACATCATTGTAATCAAGGTCTCTGCTCCTACAATATGGTGCTCAGATTACATAACATACCTGCTGACAGATTCCCTTTAAGACCATTTACAAAGCAGTTTCATCTGGTCATTGTAACAAATGGAGCTGTACACGACATTTAAAGTGATTTTCAAAAGTTATCAAATAGTAGGGAACATTTTCAAATATGTGATCGTTGAGGTTAGTGATTAGCTGCAGTGGTAATGCAATTCATGGCATGAATGTCATCACGTCCTGCACTGCTAGAAGCCACAGGTGAGATGAAGATTTGTGGGGGTATGGAAATGCTTATTTATTTTCTTTATAACTTTAGTTTTTTTGCATTTTGATAACCTAAGAAAACCCTTTAAGAAAATGTATAAAGGGCAACTTCCTACTATAATCAAGATAGAAAAAGTCTTTAGATAAGAGCACTCTGACACCCTGCAGATAGAGAACAATATATTTCCATCGCTTCACTGTGAATCTGTAAGCAGAGTGCAGGCTGCACATTATGGAGGCCTGTATTCTGACAACTGACTCGGTATTACCAGCTATTATAAATCTGCAAGAAAACCCAGGAGATATGAAATTCACAGCAGCCCTGCTGGTTATTATCGGTACATACTACCCTGATCAAAGTAACACAAATAGGACCAACCTGTGTGTAAGGGTCCCTTTCCACTTGTGAGAGACAAAACAGTCCGATTAACGGACCGAAAAAACGGAGGAAAATCGTGCGATTGTCATGCGAGTGTCATGCGATTTTTTAATCGCAACATCCGTATGACATCCGTATTGCTGTCCGATTTTTACGCACCGGTGTCCTTTGAAAAGCCGGCAAATCAGTGCTGTGTACAGTAAAATCACACTGACAGGTTAGAATAGATATATACACATAGAATGTGTATATATACATATATATATGTCAGTGAGACACCTATATATGTATATTTATATTTAATGCAGCGCTAGATAGCATTAAAGCCGCTAATTCAATTGCCGGCTTTTGCTCTCTCCTTCACAAACCCGACAGGATATGAGACATGGTTTACATACAGTAAACCATCTCATATCCCTTCTTTTATTACATATTCCTCTTCACTAATGTAAGAAGTGTCTGTGTGTCAAATTTGGGGGCTCTAGCTATGAAATTAAAGGGTTAAATGGCGGAAAAAATTGGCGTGGGCTCCCGCGCAATTTTCTCCGCCAGAGTGGTAAAGCCGGTGACAGAGGGCAGATATTAATAGCCTAGAGAGGGTCCATGGTTATTGCCCCCCCCCGGCTACAAATATCTGCCCCCAGCCACCCCAGAAAAGGCACATCTGGAAGATGCGCCTATTCTGGCACTTGGCCACTCTCTTCCCACTCCCGTGTAGCGGTGGGATATGGGGTAATGAAGGGTTAATGCCACCTTGCTATTGTAAGGTCACATTAAGCCAGATTAATAATGGAGAGGCATCAATTATGACACCTGTCCATTATTAATCCAATTGTATGAAATGTTTAAAAAAAACACACACACACAATATTGCAAAGTATTTTAATGAAATAAACACACAGGTTGTTGTAATATTTTATTGCTCTCTCAATCCACCTGAAGACCATCGTTCTGTAACAAATTAAAAATAATAAACCAACAATATACATACCTTCCGTAGATCTGTGACGTCTCACGATGTAAATCCATCTGAAGGGGTTAAAATATTTTACAGGCAGGAGCTCTGCTATATTCAGCTGTGCTCGTGCCTGTAAACCCCGGGGAATGAAGGTAATGTAGGTCAATGACCTATAGTTGCCTTCAGTCGCGGTGATGCGCCCCCTGCTGGATGTCCTCATATGACGTCGAGCGTGGGAAAAAGTTCCCAGGCTGCAGTTCATGAGGACATCCAGCAGAGGGCGCATCACTGTGACTGAAGGTAACTATAGGTCATTGACCTACATTACCTTCATTCCCCGGGGTTTACAGGCACGAGCACAGCTGCATTATAGCAGAGCTCCTGCCTGTAAAATATTTTAACCCCTTCAGATGGATTTACATCGTGGGACGTCACAGATCTACGGAAGGTATGTATATTGTTGGTTTATTATTTTTAATTTGTTACAGAACGATGGTCTTCAGGTGGATTGAGAGAGCAATAAAATATTACAACAACCTGTGTGTTTATTTCATTAAAATACTTTGTAATAATGTGTGTGTGTGTTTTTTTTAATCATTTCATGCAATTGGATTAATAATGGTTAGGTGTCATAATTGGCGCCTCTCCATTATTAACCTGGCTTAATGTGACCTTACAATAGCAAGGTGACATTAACCCTTCATTACCCCATGTCCCACCGCTACACGGGGGTGGGAAGAGAGTGGCCAAGTGCCAGAATAGGCGCATCTTCCAGATGTGCCTTTTCTGGGGTGGCTGGGGGCAGATGTTTGTAGCCAGGGGGGGCCAATAACCATGGACCCTCTCTAGGCTATTAATATCTGCCTTCAGTCACCGGCTTTACCACTCTGGCGGAGAAAATTGCGCGGGAGCCCACGCCAATTTTTTCCGCCATTTAACCCTTTAATTTCATAGCTAGAGCCCCCAAATTTGACACACAGACACTTCTTACATTAGTGAAGAGGAATATGTAATAAAAGAAGGGATATGAGATGGTTTACTGTATGTAAACCATGTCTCATATCCTGTCGGGTTTGTGAAGGAGAGAGCAAAAGCCGGCAATTGAATTAGCGGCTTTTATGCTATCTAGCGCTGCATTAAATATAAATATATATATAGGTGTCTCACTGACATATATATATGTATATATACCTATTCTATGTGTATATATCTACTCTATTCTAACCTGTCAGTGTGATTTTACTGTACACCGCGCTGAATTGCCGGCTTTTCAAAGGACACCGGTGCGTAAAAATCGGACAGAACTCGCATGGTGCGAGTGCTGTGCGATTTTTTTCTCGCACCCATTGACTTGCATTGGCGAGTCTCGTCCGAGAATCGCAGCAATACGCAGCATGCTGCGATTTTTTTCTCAGCCGATCCAGATTTTTCTCAGTCCGATTTCGGCTGAGAAAAAAATCGCAAATGAAAAGACACCTATTAACTAACATTGGTCCGAGTGCAATCCGATTTTTTATCGGATTGCACTCGTCCGTTTTCCTCGCAAGTGGAAAGGGGCCCTTAGATTTCAGCACCATATATGCAATATAGTAAAAGTATAAAGCAGTTAGCTCGGAAATACGCTGCTATTGCGCACAATGCTATTCACAGATGTTATATACGCTGCTATTGTGCACAATGCTATTCACAGATGTTATATACGCTGCTATTGAGCACAATGCTATTCACAGATGTTATATACGCTGCTATTGCGCACAATGCTATTCACAGATGTTATATACGCTGCTATTGCGCACAACGCTATTCACAGATGTTATATACGCTGCTATTCCACACAATGCTATTCACAGATGTAATATACGCTGCTATTGCGCACAATGTTATTCACAGATGTTATATACGCTGCTATTGCACACAATGCTATTCACAGATTTAATATACGCTGCTATTGCGCACAATGTTATTCACAGATGTTATATACGCTGCTATTGGGCACAATGATATTCACAGATGTTATATACGCTGCTATTGGGCACAATGCTATTCACAGATGTTATATACGCCGCTATTGTGAACAATGCTATTCAGATGTTATATACGCTGCTATTGTGCACAATGCTATTCACAGATGTTATATACGCTGCTATTATGCACAATGCTATTCACAGATGTTATATATGCTGCTATTGGGCACAATGCTATTCACAGATGTTATATACGCTGCTATTGCACACAATGATATTCACAGATGTTATATACGCTGCCATTGCGCACAATGCTATTCACAGATGTTTTATACGCTGCTATTGCGCACAATGTTATTCACAGATGTTATATACGCTGCTATTGGGCACAATGATATTCACAGATGTTATATACGCTGCTATTGGGCACAATGCTATTCACAGATGTTATATACGCCGCTATTGTGAACAATGCTATTCAGATGTTATATACGCTGCTATTGTGCACAATGCTATTCACAGATGTTATATACGCTGCTATTATGCACAATGCTATTCACAGATGTTATATATGCTGCTATTGGGCACAATGCTATTCACAGATGTTATATACGCTGCTATTGCACACAATGATATTCACAGATGTTATATACGCCGCTATTGCACACAATGCTATTCACAGATGTTTTATACGCTGCTATTGCGCACAATGCTATTCACAGATGTTATATACGCTGCTATTGGGCACAATGCTATTCACAGATGTTATATACGCTGCTATTGCGCACAATGCTATTCACAGATGTTATATACGCTGCTATTGTGAACAATGCTATTCACAGATGTTATAGAGTCACTTCCCATTTCGAGAGCCGCAGTCAGAAAGGCGCCATAACACATTGGTGTTTCTGTAATTGTAACATACTGTGGGCCATAAAATTAGAAGGTGACATAACAGAGGCTTTATCTGCCACCTCAACACCTTCATATCCAAATCCCTGTGTAAAGCATATGTTGCTAAACAGATTGATTGGGCTATTTTATCTTTTGTTCCTCGCGTTGTTGTGTGCGAGATGGTTAAGGCACTGGCAAATAGAAATGATTTGTTTGCACGGCCATCAATTTTTCTTTCTAGCGAAGGAACTGGCCAAACTTGCGTCTTTTGAGCAGCCATGGGATGCCTCCAGTCCCTGCTCTCGTCAGAATATTCATGCACGCATGCAAAAAAAATCTGGCTGGTAAGACCAGCGGGGGGAAATAAATTCTTACAGAATGCCAGACGATTCTTTTTTCTTTTGTTTTAACCAAAAAAAAAAAAAAAAAAGATACAAACCCTTTGCTGCCAGTGGCATTTCCGCGATAGACACGGCATCCTCTTCTGATGCTGGAGGAGAGTTCGGTACCCTACAAATGAGATGGGCTTCACACGGCTAACGGCTCAAAGCCAAGGGCTGCCTTTTCCAAAAGCTGAATAGCCAAGCTGTTTAGCAAACTGTCATTAATGTGTGGACATGAATGGCAAGCAAAGGGATGCTCTGCTAAATATATTCCATCATCACCATCATCCTGCTTGTAACCGCTCCACCAAGCTTTTCAGTCTCCTTAAGGGTATGTTTCCACGTTCAGTTTTGCTTCAGGCTTTGGTCAGGATTTTATGCAGGTAAAATCCTGACCAAAACTGCACCTGAGGTCACTGGCAGGTCACCTGCGGTGTACCTGCGTGTTTTGCTCATAGTAGCAACATGCTGCGTTTCGAAAAAACGCACCACGCATGCGTTTTCGCGGCAAAAACGCATGCGTTTTTAAACGCATAGTGGAGTCTGGATTTCATGAAATCCCATCCACTATGCTGTAACATCTGGACGCTGCGTTTTTGACGCTGCGGAAAAACGCAGCGTCAAAAACGCAGCGTTTCCTGAACGTGGAAACATACCCTAAAGGAGGCATTGCAATTGTCTGCATCAATTTCAAGGGCCACATTGATTCAACAAACTACTACTAAAGAAGTTGTCCAGCTACTGATTACCTAGACTACTCATGGGTTAAATCGATTTGCTGGTTACCCCCCTGCTCCCGACCTGAATATCATCCTGCAACGTGATCTTTTTTTTTTTTTTATTCCTTCTACCCTTTCAAAATTCTCCCGACTTCAGGAAATATTCTTGGTGTCTAGTGTCAGGCAGAGAGCAGAAATCTCTCAGCGCGAGGCACTCTGAAAAATATAGCTGTCCGCCTCGAAAACGCGTCTATGTGTCTGGAAGGAGGGGAGGACGTGGAGGGGGGCTTCAATGCATTTATTGGCGGTGATATGAAGGAACTGAGCACTCTGCCTTTTACTTCCCAAAGACAGAGCCGTTCATTTTTCATTCTTACATCTGAAAGGCGACTTACATTCTGGGCAAAAAAAAAAAACAGGCTTGTAACAAGCAGCGAGATTGGAAACGGATCCAGAACATACAGTAGAGCAATAAAGCAGAATAAATATTTATTTATATATATATATATATATATATATATATATATATATATATATATATATATATATATATATATATATATACACACTATTAGTAAACATGAAATTAAAAGCCTGGGAATAACAATCACAAATAAATATATGAAGATAAATAAACAAAACAGTAAGCGACAGCACACAAACGTGAAATGTCAGATATTATAAAACACACTGGAAAACGGCAAGAGAAATAGAAACGGTTACTTGCATATTATTAGTGCTTTTTTGAACAATGTAAGTAAATTGCAAAAGGCCTGTGGTTCCCATACACAGATTTTCTGCACGAAACTAGCGCCTACTGACAAGCTGGCACTCGTTTTGCTCCATTTGCATGGATCAATCGTTGGCTTTGTATGCAGTCTAATGATCGTTAATCGATCGCTCATATACGGCCTCATTATTGTCTGCGTCACAGTCCCAGTTTACGCGAGGGGATGTGCTGGTGACAAACATTTTTAACGTCTGCGTAAAGGAACAAACGACCTGACTGACGGATATTCCTATACACAAATTATCTTGGGACCGTATAACAGGTTCTTTGGTTTTCACGTGTTTCTTCTTTAAAAGGTTTTTTTTTATCATCTTCATAAATGGGTAAAATTGCAAAATGCTTGTAAAAACGAGCAACTTTGCAATTTACTTAGTATTGAAATTCCTCTTCGTTCTCAAGAATGGAGACGTTTTTACTTTTTATTGGTTACCACCTACCACTACAGTCCATCAGAGGTAGCCAGTTTCCAAGGCAAGGAGCGCAGCACTTATAAGTTCTCTTTTATAGAGCTTGTAAGAGCTGCTCTGAAGCTGGCTGGATCCTGCAAGTTTCAGTTCCCCTGAGCTCTTCCGATGCTGCAGAGGAAAAGCTGTCTCTGCTTGCAGCATGGGAGAAAGCATGGTTCGGGCCAGAAGTGCAACTGTACTAATGGCCTGAATTGTCAAGCTGAAAGTTGGGATACAGTGGAGCAGTGCGCTCCTAATAAATTGAGAAAACGCCTTTAAAGAAGCTGTCCAGGACTATATTAATTTTCTCTACTGTGGCCTAAGACCTAACATACAGATATTTGCTTACTAGCTGACTTTTCTGCCCAATGCAGATCTCTGCGGATTAAGCTGATGTCATGTCAACAGAGCAGCTGCTTCTCTTCTAATCTGCTCTGTTGATGGAACATAACTGCCAATGTCATGCTGACAGCCGGCTCCCCGCCGCATAACTGCGGGGAGTCTGCAATCCATCAGCATGACGTTGGCAGCCATGTCCCATCATCAGCACAGCTGAAGAAAAAGAGCTGCTCTGTTGACGTGGAGCAGCTGAATCGCCAGCAAGAGCAGTCAATGACCGCTCTGAGCCGACACTAGATAAAAGAGGAAGGTAGTTGCTAACTAATTAGCAACTACCCGCTTGTTAGTTTTTTGGCTCATAGTAAAAAAAAATAATTTACTGGATAATCCCTTTAAGTGGTTGTTTGCGTCTGTATAGTGTATAGTCATGGACACTACAATCCTCCTGAAAAAGTGATAATGACAATTACTAAATTATCATTAATGCAATTAATGCCTAATTATCAGATCCAAAGCATCCAGTCATTATTGAACTTACAGAAATATTTTCTTGGTCTGCTCACCTTATAGGAGTGTACAATTGACAAGAACTAGTAATAAAGTACCGTATGTAGCGTATATTGAGGGCTGTTATTTTCACAGATTTTCGGTCAGATCCAAGTTAGGCCAGCCTCACACTCAGCGTATAAAAATACGGTCCGTTTTTTACGGCCGTAATACGCAGAAAAGTCCCCAAAATAGTGGTCCGTATGTCATCCGTAGGCAGGGTGTGTCAGCGTATTTTGCGCATGGCATCCTCCGTATGTAATCCGTATGGCATCCGTACTGCGATATTTTCTCGCAGGCTTGCAAAACCGACATCTAATGGATTTATGTGCTCAAATGTTCGTTAAAAATATATACAGTATATATATATATATATATATATATATATATATATATATATATATATATATAATTGAGACACATATATATATATATATTCTGTATTTATATTTAATTCAGCGCGATATATGTAAAAAGCCGGTAATTCAATTGCCGGCTTTTCATTTCTCCTTCACAAACCCGACATGATATGAAACATGGTTTGCATACAGTAAACCATCTCATATCCCTTTTTTTTTTGCATATTCCACACTACTAATGTTAGTAGTGTGTATGTGCAAAATTTGGGTGCTGTAGCTGCTAAAATAAAGGGTTAAATGGCGGAAAAAATTGGCGTGGGCTCCCGTGCAATTTTCTCCGCCAGAGTGGTAAAGCCAGTGACTGAGGGCAGATATTAATAGCCTAGAGAGGGTCCATGGTTATTGGCCCCCCCTGGCTACAAACATCTGCCCCCAGCCACCCCAGAAAAGGCACATCTGGAAGATGCGCCTATTCTGGCACTTGGCCACTCTCTTCCCACTCCCGTGTAGTGGTGGGATATGGGGTAATGAAGGGTTAATGCCACCTTGCTATTGTAAGGTGACATTAAGCCAGATTAATAATGGAGAGGCGTCAATTATGACACCTATCCATTATTAATCCAATTGTATGGAAGGGTTAAAAAACACACACACATTATTAAAAATTATTTTAATGAAATAAACACACAGGTTGTTTTAATATTTTATTGCTCTCTCAATCCACCAGAAGACCCTCGCTTGGCAAAATAATAAACCAACAATATACATACCTTCTGATGAACTGTCACGTCCCACGAAGTAAATCCATCTGAAGGGGTTAAATCAATTTACAGGCAGGAGCTGTGCTAAAGCACAAATTATTTATTATTTTCTTGAGTAAAAATTATGTTTTCTAATAAATTCCTACTCTAAAACTATATCTAAAATTTAAACAAAAGCACTCGCTCGTGCCTGTAATCCCCGGGTGCTGAAAGGAAAGCTGGGTGATCTGTACTTACATTGAGTCGCGGTGAGGCGCCCTCTGCAGGTTGAACTCATATGAACTCGAGCGTGGGAACTTTTCCAAGGCTCCAGTTCATGAGTTCATCCACCAGAGGGCGCATCACCGCAACTCAATGTAAGTACAGATCACCCAGCTTTCCTTTCAGCACCCGGGGTTTACAGGTACGAGCGAGTGCTTTAGCACAGCTCCTGCCTGTAAAATGAGTTAACCCCTTCAGATGGATTTACTTCGTGGGACGTGACACATCAACAGAAGGTATGTATATTGTTGGTTTATTATTTTGCCAAGCGAGGGTCTTCTGGTGGATTGAGAGAGCAATAAAATATTAAAACAACCTGTGTGTTTATTTCATTAAAATACTTTTTAATAATGTGTGTGTGTGTGTGTGTGTGTGTGTTTTTTAACCCTTTCATACAATTGGATTAATAATGGATAGGTGACATAATTGACGCCTCTCCATTATTGATCTGGCTTAATGTCACCTTACAATAGCAAGGTGGCATTAACCCTTCATTACCCCATATCCCACCGCTACACGGGAGTGGGAAGAGAGTGGCCAAGTGCCAGAATAGGCGCATCTTCCAGATGTGCCTTTTCTGGGGTGGCTGGGGGCAGATGTTTGTAGCCAGGGGGGGCCAATAACCATGGACCCTCTCTAGGCTATTAAAGGGAACCTGTCACCTGAATTTGGCGGGACCGGTTTTGGGTCATATGGGTGGGGTTTTCGGGTGCTTGATTCACCCTTTCCTTACCCGCTGGCTGCATGCTGGCCGCAATAATGGATTGAAGTTCATTCTCTGTCCTCCATAGTACACGCCTGCATAAGGCAATATTGCCTTGCGCTGGTTTGTACTCCGGAGGACAGAGCATGAACTTCAATCCAATATTGCGGCCAGTATGCAGCCAGCGGGTAAGGAAAGGGTGAATCAAACACCCGAAAACCCCGCCCATATGACCCAAAACCGGTCCCGCCAAATTCAGGTGACAGGTTCCCTTTAATATCTGCCCTCAGTCACTGGCTTTACCACTCTGGCGGAGAAAATTGCGCGGGAGCCCACGCCAATTTTTTCCGCCATTTAACCCTTTATTTTAGCAGCTAAAGCACCCAAATTTTGCACATACACACTACTAACATTAGTAGTGTGGAATATGCAAAAAAAAGGGGGATATGAGATGGTTTACTGTATGTAAACCATGTCTCATATCATGTCGGGTTTGGGAAGGAGAAATGAAAAGCCGGCAATTGAATTACCGGCTTTTCACTAACACCGGTGCGTATTTCTCGCAAGTCACACTGCTGGTCCGTGTGGAATCCGTATTTTTCTCGCCCCCATAGACTTTCATTGGCGATTTTTTTGCGCAATACGGTGCCAAACGCAGCATGCTGCGATTTTCTACGGCCGTACAAGACCGTATATTACGGATGCGTAATATACGGCAGACAGGAGCTGGGACATAGGGAATCATTGGGCCGTGTGTAATGCGAATTTTACGGACGTAGTTTATGCGCTCATACGTCCGTAAAACTCGCTAGTGTGAGGCCGGCCTTATTTTTTAACGGTTGGAATGTCCCTTTAATAGCTAGGCTAGCAGTCCCTAAACCTGTATCCAAAAATTAATAAAAATATCCCAGTGTCTGACTAATTGTGGAGGGATGTAGAGAGTGGGCAATTTCCAACCAGAACATTTTTTTAAAAGGTTGAACACATGCACTCTTGGCCTTGTTGAGAATGCATTCACGGAGGGGTGGGGGCCGTGTATAATAATGCATATATCCAGTATGTCTGGGTACTGAAGACTATAACTCCAATTATCTGCACTACATACATAGTTTTCCACTGTGCAGCATTACTAAAGACGCTGGAATATCTACATCTCCCAGACTAAACAAAGGCTTGTCTAATGAATGTACGTTTATTTTATATATATATATAAAAAAACACCTCACAATATTTTATTTTTCTCCTATCAAGATAAGTTTTCAGTGCATATATCTACCTGGGTAGTTATTAATTCTTGCCAAAGCCTTTCCAAGAAACGTGATAAAAAGTCTTTTTTTTTCCCTCTCCTCTCGCCGGCAACACCATGTTCCTACTAACGAATCCTTTATCTTAGGAGGAACTTTAAAACAAAGCAGAAATGTTGGCAGATAGTTTTTTTTTTTTCTTCCCTGAGTGAGGAGGCTGATATATCTGGGAGATGCGACAGGCAGACATAAATTAATAGAGTTCTGGAGATCAGATCTTCATTAATAATCTATTTTGTCATGCACTGCTACTGACAGGCTCCTCGCTCACGTTTCACTGGGGTATAAAAGCCCAGGATATGTCTTAAGGCAGAAAAACACCAAGAAATGAGTTTATTATCATTTATTTTCAGCACCGTGACTACAAAAAAAAAAGAGAGATACAGGTTTTACTTACAGCAAAAAAAAAAAAATGTATCGTGTATGAATGGGGGAAGAAGTGTCCTGGTTCTGTTCCGATCCCATACACTTCTATACTACAAAGGCATGGAACATTTTAATGGACCCCTGCTATTTAATTCTGTAATCGTTATTAATACCAATTTTCCGTTCCCTTTACTTCCAGTTATGTTTCCGTCGTCCGCTATTGACGTGTGCGCTTTGTGGAATATGGTGTACATGATATAGATTACAGTCTTCAGAGACATTTACCCTCGGCAGATCTGACCGTACCAGACCCTTACCTGATCCCCCGCATATGACGCATAGGGGTATAATTTACCTATGGACATAAGGTATGAGTACCATTACGAGGTAAGTGTGAGAAGAATCTGCTGACCCCGGCCTACTAGATCACCACCTGCATGGTCATTTACTAAACTAAGGAGTCCACGACTTTATGACAGCCCTGCACGCTAGGAGTCATTACACCGAAACGGGAGGACATTTCTCCGCTGCTGGCATTGAAGGGGTTCAAAATATTAACGGGAAACCGAAGATAAGAAGAAATTGACTTTAATGTACTCCGGACGACCTCTGCTTTCTGCTCCGAAGGAAATGAGCCTTCTCCACTTCTCAATCCCGATCAAAGCAGAGCGAGAGCAAGCGAGCATCCCGTCCCACCTGACATTAATCACTGCTTTCCTGCAGCCTTCCTGGATTAATTCCTGTCATGCCAAACATGGGCCGGAGACTGTCAGGGCGCAGCGAGGGTGGACTGTGCAGGCTCGGGGCTTCGGGAGCTTTCTACCTCTGGGGAAAGGACATCAATTCAATGAGTTTGGAGAACGACCATGCTCCTCCAATGGTGAACATTGCTCTGCCTGTCTGTGAGAGGCACAAGCACAAAATGTATAGATAGTATAGAAAATGTACACATATTTATACATACATGCACACACAACATAAATACATATAAACTCACACACACATAAACAAAACACATTTATACATACACATCTCACACATTTATATATACACAACACACATTTATATATACACACAATACATAAACACATTCATACATACACACATCTTACACATTTATACATACACAATACATACACACATTTATACATACACAACACACACACATTTATACATACACATTTATACATACACATAACACACACACATTTATACATACACACATCTTACACATTTATACATACACAATACATACACACATTTATACATACACACAATACATAAACACATTCATACGTACACACATCTCACACATTTATACATACACAATACATACACACATTTATACATACACAACACACACATGTTTATACATAAACACATTTATACATACACATAACTCACACATTTATATACACAACACATACACATTTATACATACACACATTTATAGATACACAACACACACAGATTTATACATATACATAACACACATTTATACATACACAACTCACATTTATACACAACACCCCTTAGACCCCAGTCCAGAGCCTCTCACCTAGCCAAATCAGTTCTCATGCTTCGCACTGACGAGGGCCAACAGCCCGAAACACCGTGTCTGCGAATTGAGATACTGATTTGGCTTTTATCCTAAGTCATGTTGCACGACTCGTTAAAGGGTTGATTGTGACTTGTAGGATCGCTACTTCCAACAGGTGGCGCTATAGAGTTCAAGTCCTCTTTTTCTCTGAAGAGGCAATTTGCACATACACACATTTATACATAAACACATTTATACATAAACACATTTATACATACACAACACTTAAACACATTTATACATACACATAACACACACATTTATATACACAACACATACACACATTTAGGGTATGTTTCCACGGTGAGTAAACGCTGCTTGTTTGACGCTGCAGCGTCAAACAAGCAGCGTCCAGATGTTCCAGCATAGTGGAGGGGATTTTATGAAATCCCGTCTCCACTATGCGTGGAAACCCACACGCGGCGGCCCTGCGACTCCGGACATGCTGCGCGTCTTTTCAGATCGCAGCATGTCCGTACACCTTGCGGGGACGCAGCGTCCCCGCAAGGCATATCACAGGGCCCTATGGCGAGGGGTGCGATGATCCCGGATGTGTACTGTACACATCCGGCACCATCGCGTCCCAGAAAGGGGGCGGGGCTTAGCGCCGAGCGGCTTCGCCGCTGCGGCGATACCGCCGCCCCTCCGGACCGTGGAGCCATACCCTTATACATACACATAACACACACACATTTATACATACACAACACATACATATACATAACACACACATTTATACATACACAACACACATTTATACATACACATAACTCACACATTTATACACACACACTTATACATACACATAACTCACACATTTATACACACATTTATACATACACATAACTCACACATTTATACACACACATTTATACATACACACATTTCCTACATACATATAACTCACACATTTACACAAACATAATGAACACACATATACACATGCACAGAAACAGCAAACAAATACATACACTTTTATACATACACAAACAAATACACACATTTATTCATACACAACAATATTTAAGCACATTTATAGATACACGCACATATAGCAATCACACACATATTTATAGATACACATAATGTGCATACACATTTATACATATGCGTGCATATAGCAAACATAAATACACACAAATATACACACATTTATACCTACACATAAATATACACACAAATAAACATAAATACACACATACATACATTTATACAGACAAACAAAATAAAACAAACGCACACACATTTATACTCACACACACGTACAACCAAAATATACACACATTTATATGTAAACACACATGTATTCATACATAATTACATATACACATAAATACAAACATATACACACACATATGTGTGTATATACCTGTATTTTCATGACTTTTACCCTTCACAGTTGCAGGTCTCGTACATGGCTACACTTCTATGGATTATTAACTTTAAGGTCATCAAAGGTCATTACAAACGAGCACCTGGAGTACACGAGGTTAATTATCTGCCATATACAATATCTGCATGTGAAGCATATTGCAATTAAGGACTATCTGTTACTATATGACTATAAGTATTTAATTGAAAAGCAAAATGAATATGTGCTTGTGTGCTTCATGACATCCTATCCGCGTTTACAGTAACCATAGATCACAAATGATGCAAAAGGTTATTCAGCTGTGTAGATTAATACTTGAATTGAATACGACGTAGAATCATGACCTAGTGCTTTCTAGAAAGTAACACAAAGAATACAATGAGTTACTAAACCCCATCCTTTGCCTTCTGCATCCTCCTCCAGGCAGCCTCAATAGACTGAAGAGGAGTATTACCATAGCGCTGTGGTGCGGCCTCACTTCAGCCAACGCGACTGCTTACAATATCATGACAAAGAGGAGCAGCGAGATCTGCTTCTTGCCATACATCTCTTTCCTTTGGACATGACAGCTCAAATGTGTGCGGATAGCTTAATAACCCGAAAATTGAAAGATACCACTAATTCTGTCTGTCTCAGTCTAAGGAATATCATCACAGATAAAAAAAAAAAATTATATATTTTTACATATATATATATATATATATATATATATATATATATATATATATATATATATATATATATACACACACACGCACACATATAAAATATATATAATATATCCATTCAGTAATAATGAAAGTGGAGGGTGACAGATACTCATCGCCGCCATATACTGCCACACTGGCCTTTGGCTAAACCTTGCTGAGGTCTATTCCTCGCCCACAACCATGAAGCCGGGGCGGCCGGTGGTGATCCATCATTAAATATGATTTGGTAAACATATTGGACTTGTCAAATGATTTGGTGACATTGCCGCGGATTGTTAGATCAAATCACTCTAGTTGTACCCCGGCATTTACATCTGCTTTTAAGCTGTTATGGTTGCCTTTTGGCAGGCAGCAAAGTGTAGCTGTTGCGACTGCTGCGAAATAATGCAAGGTTTGTTATGAATTAAATATTAGAAATCTTAACGCAGCGACCAATAAGAATTATTTGCCTTATTAAAGCAGCAGAAGATGCTGATTAAATTTTCATTGCATTGCAGTCTTTCCCCCATTTCTGCTCTCAATTCATCATTCTAATGTATGAAAGGCATGTCGAGTACTGGCGTGGGGGGACTTAATTTCTGGAATGCAAATACAGAAAAAGAAAAAAATACTATAAATACTTTTCCCGAGGAAACATTTGGCAGTCGCTTCTGATTAAGGGGATCCCAACAAGGCAAAATATTTTTCTAAAAATGACAAAAAACCTTTTCCATAAAAAAATAAACAAAAATGTGTCGGTCACTTCTCGGTAGGGTATACAGAGGATCAAGGCTCGGATCATATTGTGTATAGCCCTGACATATCTAACAGTTATAAAAAAAAAAAAATGCATACTGCAAATGTATCGGTGCCCTATGGACACATACTTGGCAAATATTTGGGGAGAAATTATACAATTACCCTATAAAAGGATGACCGTATAACCAGTATGTTGTAAAATTGGACATGTAACTTGCATAAATGTTTTGTTTTTTTTAGTTAGTAACTTTTCCAAATCACAGAATAAATGAATTTAGCCTAAGAAACCAGGAAATCCCACCAGTGTACATTTCTACAGGCCAAGGTATGGCGAAGCAGTCGCCTTTGTCTTACCCCAGCCTAAGCACAGACCCTACACGATACACTTGATGAGAGGGCAGGGATCACGCTGGCAGCAAACGGGTTAAATGATATTGCACTGTCAGATATTTAATACGCCGCCGTGCAGAACAGGCTGCCCTCGGATTGCTACAAATATATATTTAGGAATACCAGCCTCCTCCAGATGTCAGCTTGTGTCCTAGATAAATACCGAGAGATGAAGGCTGCGTGCAGGTTTTTTTTTTTTTCCTTCCCTGTGCTTTAATGTGTATCAGGGAGAAAATGAACTTCAAGTATCCCATTCCCCCAGAGAAATCCTCTTCCCTGAAACTCTGCGACTAATGAAATGGGGGATCTATAAATAGCGGCGTCATTACGGAGAGAGGGCTCGTGTTGGAAAGTCGCCTCTGCCGCTGACCCTCTTTAAGCTAATAACTTTCAATATTTCCCCAAAGGATGATCGATACCGAGAGGCTGAGAGATATGAAGAAGCAAAAGCCGCAGTCCTGACTGTACACTATCCAGACATCCAGAAGAAGGGGCAGACGGAATCCCTCCATGCTTATCAGGGTCCCTCTGAAATTTGTGGAAAAGGGTCTTGTGGCGCCACTCGGGTCCATCGCTTGTGTCTGGTATTACAGTGCAACCCCAGGCATTTGTGTAACGGTAAGCTGCAATACCAGACACAACCCAGTGACTAGAGTGGCGCTACTACTGAAAAATAAAAAAAAGTCTTTTAGGAAGCCAACCACAAATAAGTTATTTCACATTGTTCGAGTGCCCCATAATTAAGCGATTCTGCAAAGAATTCAAAGGGGCGAAATCCATTGTGAAAATCTGCAGCGTAAATTGACAGTAGGCGGAAGCGACATTTACAGGGTCACTCAATTACTCTGCAGATTTATTTGCAGCGTGTGAATGAGATTGTATGAAATTTCATACAAAGAAAATCAGTTGCACGTATGTCCCCCACAATGTTATTAAAGGGAATCTGTCAGCAGGTTGTGCTATGTAATCTGAGGGGATGAGACACTGATTCCAGCGATGTACCACTTATTATGCTGGGGGCTGCTGTTTCCATGCAATAAGATAATGTTTATCAGCAGGAGATTAGCACTGATGGACTAGCTGCCTCGTGCCTACTGGTCCAGCATCTGTCAATATACACAAAAGGCTGCTACATGCTATATCTAAAAACTGCACCCAGTAAGCTGTCACACATCACTGGAATCAGGGACTCTTTCTCCACATTATGCTGCTCTCAGATGAGATAGCAAAAAATGGTGACAGATTCCCTCTAAGTTTTTTGAAAATTTAAAAAAAAATGTATTTGCTCTTTTTTTTTTTTTTTTTTTAAACTGATTTTACCAGCCTCCTCCCCCTCATCCTATCCCCAACAGAGCCCTATAAGTTGTTGCAAGAAAAGGTTATGGGTTACCCAAGATACTATTTAAAAAAAAAAATGGGAGTTTTATAAATTGAACATCTTTTTAATGGGAAGAGCGGAGGCTTTAATCAGTCAGCGTTAACGATGGAGTAATCTTGTTTTACTCCTATTGAAAATACAATACTTGCAATTCCAGTGTACACAAGTGAACAGATATTGAATGGTGTGTTGTGCGGCAGTAAATTTAGGCATGTTGGAAAGCGGCTGGGGAAGGCGCGGGCGAATTCTGAGCGCACGGAGGACGGCTGCCTATGTCTAGGCGCTTCCAGCGACTGCGGAGATTTCTCATCCCGATTGTTCGGTTAATTTCACATCTCGTGTATGGGAGAAAAAAAAAGTGTGTGATTAAACATAGCGGTGGGTGGATTGAAATGGGAAGCTTCTATTGTGCCTGACAAAGTTATTGATAGCAACATATCAGAAATGGCACAGAGGGGATGTTGACATGTCACAGCAAAATGTAAATATTAGAACAGCGCGCCTCGTCGCAAGAGAAGGGTTTTTTTTTTTTTAATATCTGAATATTTTGATAGAAATGCACATGGAGACAATACGCAGCGAGTTAAAAGGGGATTATCGGGTTACACTACGTATGAATAGCAGAATCCGGGCCTATTAATATCTTGTCGTTTCATAGGGAAAATCCGTAGAATACAACAGGAGGACGGCGAAAATCAACAGAAGCAGCTATATTATTGCAAGACGTCAGAGGGGATTTCTCATGAAGACATCCGCCGTCCTTATGGCCTATTGACACATATGGACATCATACATGGTGGTCTCCCGCTAGCCTTCCCCCTTCTATTAGCCAGAATTGGTTACACACGCTATATAAGCATCTTCCAATTTATCAGCAGGTTTTTACTTTTTAATCTGAGAGCAGCATTTGGGGCTAAGAGCCTAATTCCAGGGATGTCTTACTTATCAGGTCCTGTGCTGTAGCTTCAATACAATCAGTGTTTTATCGGCAGGAGATTATCACTGCCTGACTAGGACTCACGAAGCGGCCAATCAGGGATGTGGGCGGGGTTAGACATAGCACAGCATTCTGAGCGCTGCTACATCTATAGCTGAGAAAACAGGGATTCTATAATAATTTCTGCACCCAGTAAGTGTCACATGCCTGGAATCAGGCTCTCTGCCCCTACATCATGCTGCTCTCATATTACATAGCAAAAATATGCTGACAGATTCCCTTTAAACCAAATGTTTCCCATCAACCAGTCAACACTTGGATTTTGCATGGTTTCGGGTTTCATGTGTCCTGAATAATAAGAATTTCCCTAATGTTTCGTACCCACAAACCCTGACCTGGGGGAGAATGATAAACTACATACATGGAAATCGGTAACAATCCATCTAATGAAAAGCCATACCAAAATATTTTCAGCTCCAAAACACTTGGTTCAAAACGCCGCGACATTAAATGTCTTTGATATTTCAGTCATGTGACCATAACATCAATCGAAAAAGGTATGATCACGTGAATCTATGTTATCTGATCTACTCTGCTGGTAGATTAGCAATAAGGGGAATAAAATGAGTATTTCGGCATGGATTACAAATGCAGGAATCCTGGAGCGTCAACTAGCTCTAGCTACGGTATATCATCAATGCACGATTGGCGGTAAGAGTCTGTCTCCCGCTTATAATGTAGCCCCTCTATGAAGAAGGCTGGAAAAAGAAAAATGGACAGAGTTGGCAGAAGGTGAAGCTGACCATGCACACTAGACGGATGTTCGCCAAAGCGGCCGTTTTGACGGGACATGGCAACCACCTAATTTTGGACAGGGAGAAGAATCGGGCAGTTGGGGATCAGAGATAAGCCAAACATGGAGTGTCGGGTGGCTTCTACGTGTATACGGAGGGAGTCAGGATGGCGAGCGTCCTCCCATGTATACGACTAGTCACACTCTTCAAGATCCCAGAGGGTATGTGCATCAGAAAGGCCCCCAAAGAATCCCCTGCTCCACTTTTACATGTGGAGAGAATGTTTTGGTGCTTTCCATAGACTTATAGTTTTACGTTTACCATTTTCATTGTCCCAGAATGAATGAATACTGAAGGAGCTCTGCATTTGTGGTAACCAATGTACTTGTTCGGTGTAGCTCTAATCTTTAACTACATTAAAACCAAACCCTTCGAAAAAAAAGATCTACAGTGACCATGTATTGTATTTCCATCACAGTCCTCCCAAACCGAGAACAGAGAATGTATATACCTCAGGGTGAAGGAATGTATAAATACAAGTCAGATGAATTACTGGGGTGAACTCCGCAGCCTTACTTAGGAATCTTAGCAGGAGAAGTTTTAATGATCCTGTCCTTGGAATGGACTCTTTTGTACAGACGGCTTGTACATGTATGAAAACACATTATTAACCCTTCATCAGGCAGACCATTATAGACCGCCTTTTATTGACTGCACCAACCACCAGAAACCCATGTACGTCAACGAAACACTTTTCTATTAAAATAATTGAAGGGGATTAACTGTTTTTGGAGATGTCACTAATACATTTTTAAAAACGGGATGTGATATCTCTGGTGACGTCAGATTTGATAAGCTACAGCCTCATACTGTACGTACGGCAATGGTAGGACCCACCGCCAATGACAGATGAGGAGCACTAATGCTATAGATTGCTCTATAACAAAAAGATCCTTGGCCGAAAACAGCAGAACTTGATTCTGATTAAGATAAAAGCTCGGGACTCGCTCGTCTTGATCCCTCTTTTTCATTAACATTGCCGGTGGTTTTGTGGTTATGGGATTATAATGCGAGTCTGATCAAAGGCCAGTGCTTCCAATGATTTAGCCTGGAAACCTTACTGAACAATAAATGGAAAAAAAAAAAAGACTCTGTGCTATATATGCGTTATTCCTTTTCCTTTTTGTCTGTACGTAAATAGAAATTTTATTTTGGAAGTGTAAAAAAACAAAAAGTCATTTTATGCAAAAGCCAGAGAGATAGTCTTTTTCATCCAATCTTCCAGCTGTATGAAACCAAGTTCCACGTGCCTCCATCCCTCACTGTGATAAATCGCTGTATTATAGAAAACATAATAAATTATAGAAAACATTTGCAGACCGACCATCAATAATATCAATACTACACAAGCATAAATTTATCCTCAAAGGGATGGTCCACCTCTGGAAAATATCAGTGATATGACACCTCGACAAGGCAGATAGGAGGGGTACTATACCCGCCACGAATGGTAAACAGTGGGCGATCAGACATCGCAGAGGTATGTGGAGGGGGGGGGGCGAAGCTTATGCGCTGTCCTATTAACAGCATGGAGGCTAGTAATCCCAAATGATCAGCCTTGAAACACACAAGGGTATATAGTATATTCAGATACAATGACCATATAAAGCGGTATCTATCATAATAAAAGCTATGATTTTCCGCTGACATAACAGTTATATACATCAGTAGTAGGGTACGAGGCAAAGGCACGATTCACACTCTTAAGGCAACGACCTCGAGACTTTGAGCCATCCTATGAACCTCAAAGGTCCATGAAGACGATTGCGTTTGTCAATACAAATATACATGATTTAGGATGCATTGTGTGAAAGGGGAACTCTTCCCACTCCATTTGATTTGTATACATTGCCCCCCGTGTGTCAAAGCTTCCTTTACAGCCATCAGATGCCCTACACGGCCCAGAGACATCACTGCTTCACAGTGCGAGGATCGTTCATCAACACAAATACAAGTATTGGACAATCATGGAGATAAATGAGCTCCGGGAAGAGCTCTACATTCAGGTGATTCTAGGTTACCTACATACAAGACATTGCCAACTAAGTATGGTGGAATCACACAACAGGAGGACCCCCGAAACAAGCTTTGGCACATCCACACCACTTTATTTAAAGGGTAGTGCCTAATTAGACTGTGGTATTGCCTGGCTATGCCACCTACATTACAATGGCAGGGATCAAAGCACAGTAACCTCTCAGAAGCATGCCCTATCATCTTCTGTTGGCACTGCATTTATCAGCTAGCACATGATTGACCCTTTGGTCTGCTCAAAATGTTACTGTCACTATTTATTAGTCACAAGTCAGACCCTACTAATCTGACATTGAAAGGGAAATAAGCAACAAATGTCTGTCCTAAGCACCCCTTAAATAGAATATCTGCATGGGGTTTAGCTACAGTGGGTGCAGAGGTTGCATTAGCACCAGAAACACCATAAAGGCCCTACTGACGCATAAGAGGACACCATCATTACACATGGCATAATATAGGTGTGGGCCGTTTAAAGCTGTATTCACATATTGCGGGTGCTATGTTCTTTTGCCACAACTGCTGTAGAACTGCCATATTTTTGGGCATTTTCAACCTCACTGGGTTATTTTCCCAGGCTGCCTTTAAAACAATCCTCCTGTAGTACCAATGACAACGGACGAGCCTGGACACTTACATCCTTCATTGCTCCATAGGCTGCCAGTCTATCATTTGCCCTCCTGCAGATCTGGCTGAGTATATGTCCACAGCCGAGCGCTCCTCAGCTGTGAAACCGCACCTGTGCCGTCTTACCCCTGAACTCTCCGTACATGTCACTTACTGATCACCTGAGGATGTCATGGCTATATCACCACAGTCATGTGAAGAGCAGGGGAGCTCTGTCAGAGTCAGCAGAGGCATGTGTACTATGTTTGTAGTATGTGTGTGTATAACTGCAACACAGCTGTGTCTTTACTATGGATGGAGCAGATAAATGTGTTAATGATGACTGCTGGAAAGCAGTGTGTGTGTGTGTGTGTATTATGCAATAGCTTGGGAGTAATATGGTTGTAGTGTGATAGTACTATGGTTGTAAGGGTACCGTCACACAGTCACACTTTGATCGCTACGACCGTACGATCCGTGACGTTCCAGCGATATCCATACGATATCGCTGTGTCTGACACGCAGCAGCGATCAGGGACCCTGCTGAGAATCGTACGTCGTAGCAGATCGTATGGAACTTTCTTTCGTCGCTGGATCTCCCGCTGACATCGCTGGATCGTTGTGTGTGACAGCGATCCAGCGATGTGTTCGCTTGTAACCAGGGTAAACATCGGGTAACTAAGCGCAGGGCCGCGCTTAGTAACCCGATGTTTACCCTGGTTACCAGCGTAAACGTAAAAAAAACAAACAGTACATACTTACATTCCGGTGTCTGTCCTCCGGCGTCTCAGCTTCTCTGCACTGTGAGCACCGGCCAGCCAGAAAGCGAGCACAGCTGTGTGTACTAGGACTATAGCACAGCTGTGCATGTACTATGGCTGTAGTAGATTGTGTGTTTTCAATGACTGTAGCAGAGCTGTGTGTTTGGGTACTATGTCTGTAGCACAACGCTGTGTAAAACATGGATGCAGTAGGGAAGAGTGACCACATATTTTAGGCTGTTCATTTTCATATAGCCCCATACACTTGGACTTTTGCCATACACAGGACCAAATTGCTTTCATCTGTTCCTGTATAGCATCCATAGAAGGCAGACCATGCAGCTATTGATTTGCCCAACCCCATCATAGGACCTATCCACTTCTCTAAACCTGGACTCCCAGGATCAGCATCCCGTGTGGACAAACGTCAGCAGATTCAGCAGGCCAATAAACAACTGAATCTATTGATGCTTCCAATCATCTTCTATACACTATGACCCTGTGACTTTTATTAGGGACCCCAATATTTCTATGTAGGCCCCTGCTGTGCATGTCTAATGTACAGTATACTCCGCTGTTCTAGTTTATGATGTACTGGGTTTAGATGATTTTGGTACTAAACAGTGGCTCAGTTGGCAGCATGGTGGATCAGTGGTTAGCACTGTAGCCTTACAGTGCTGGAGTCCTGGGTTCAAATCCTACCAAGGAGAATATCTACAAGGAGTTTGTATGTTCTCCCCGTGTTTGCGTGGGTTTCCTCCGGGTCCTTTGGTTTCCTCCCACACGCCAAAGACATACTGATAGGGAATGCAGCTTGTGAGCCCCAAATGGGACAGTGCCATTAACGTCCGTTAAGCGCTGTGGAATTAATGGCGCTATATAAGTGATGAAAATAAATAAAATGATTTTTTTTAAACTATAGTAAAATAGTCTGCGTAAATATAAAAATAGACTAGTCTTTATGTATATACTGTTGCTTTTCCAATTATGCAAGAGACAGACAAAGTTCTGGAACCACAATATAGATCAATACATTTTATGGTTACAACATCCATATTACAAATATATATTAGTATTATATCTGTAATTTGAAAGAAAGTGATGATCTTTCGTTCCTACTCTTGAGAACTGCAGTAAAGGCGCTTCATAAACACACAGGAGAGCAAAGAGAGAGAGCCCTGCAGCACTGAGGAGAAGCAGGGTGGTGCTGCACAGAGGGGTAGAAGGAGATCAAAAAGACACAAAGGTACAATAAAGGTCGGTATACTTACAACAGCGATATGAATACTGTGTTTTATGAAAAGTAATGTGATTGTGGAAATAACCCTTTAACCTTACAAATTTTGCACTGGGGCACGAGAATTTTCAAAATTTTCAGTGATTACCAATAAGATCCTCAGGATAACATCTGGCTGCTACGATCAAACAACTTAAATAAATATACTGTATATATAGTTATGTGTGTAAGGTATATGACTCGCAATGGACAGTTCACTATAGCGGAAAGTAAAACAAGAACATTTCTGCTTTCCCCGTGTCTGGCTCTCATGTATATCATTTAACTAGCCTTTCAATGCAAAAATCGTCAGAGCTGTGATAAATCCCCTCTCTGTACCCGTTTCCTGGCACTGACGCTTGGGAAGTGTATGTTGGCAGTGGCTACTAACCAGCTTGTGGCAGCAGGCCTGGATTTGGTGGCTGCGTAAGTACCAGCAAAGCCTCTCTGATAACAAAGACAATTGTTTTCTGGATGAATGGGAATCTGTTTTCCGGCATATACTTACAGAACAGATTTACACCAGTAGATTGAAGCCTGTAAAACACACTCATCCTACAAACATTTACATTACTGCTGACCACAGCCAGGCTGCTGACAGAATGGGTTATATTGATGCTGCGGATAAGAGCCGAAACACTAGCACTTTGTGAACAAGACAAGTTGCTTTCCTGCTGCAAAGCTCGAGCCAGGACAGGCAATCTGTAATAATATCTATCAGTGCCACTGTGCTCTTACAATTATTCCTCACAGGTCAGCGTGCAGCCACCTCTGGGGTGACATACCAGCAGCACTGTGATCTGTGTTATTATTACTGCTGGGTAAGCCAGGCGGCAGAGGGTAAAGAGGCTGTTCGGGGACTTTTTTTTTTTTCTTTTTTAAACAGCCTTATTAAAACTGTATGGAAGACAACCCATTTAATTGTTAGCTTCCTGCAGCTGTATTCAGGAGTAATGAAAGACAGAATGAAGACATCTTCCATTCACTGATCTCATGCTCTTAAATGAAATCGCAGATCAAACAAAAATGACTTGCTGGGAACATATTCAACGAAAAATTGGCTCTACACCATAGATCACTTTGGATCCATGACTCGCTGCCTTAAAGTATCTTCTCTTACGTGTCTTCTTGCCCTGGTTAATTATCTCTTCCTTGGACACCCAAGATTATCCCTTTCCACCTGAGATTCAGACTTTGAGTGCCCTTCTGCTCACCGACCCCAAATTGTGTCTCAATTCACCTGAGATCACTCTACATCTAGCCGGATTATGTCTCATAGTACTGTACTCCTGGTACTGGTTAGATACCGGCCTAATGATCCACCCAAGAACCTACTGAAGACGTCAGTTCTACTCAGTCCCGATGGTTGAACATCTCCAACCAGACTGGAGTAGTCCCAACTGGTTAGATACCGTCTTAATGGTCCACCCAAGAACCTACTGAAGACGTCAGTTCTACTCAGTCCCAATGGTTGAACATCTGCAACCAGACTGGAGCAGTCCCAACTGGTTAGATACCGGCTTAATGGTCCACCCAAGAACCTACCGTAGACATCAGTTCTACTCAGTCCCAATGGTTGAACATCTCCAACCATAATGGAGTAGTCTTTCTGGGGGTGGACATATCATTGGTGCAACCTGTGCAGCAAGACAGGGGCCCAAGAGCTAAAAGAGTCCATTTATGATGAGCTATTGGGCTGCAATGGGCCGATATACTGTTCTTGCACGGGGTCCAGTTCTGCTTTTTTCCGCCAGTGGTACTTTTAATTGGGCAAAGGGCAGCACTAACTTATACCGACTATCACTATCAGTCTTGGACTGGCATTCAGGAGAACAGGAGAATCCTCCGGTGGGCCCCAGTGTAAGAGGGGGACACTGATCACTATGGATTTATCACCACTCACTGTTTTTGGAAGAAGGCTGCATGTTTTTTTGCAAAAGCCATAATTGCTTCACGGACAATTAAAGCTCTGCTCTTATTTCTCAGTCTGCAGTGATAAAATAAAAGGTGACATTGGATGAATAATAAGGCTACGTTTCCTGTAAGCCACTTTCAGTAAGGACCACACCTTTAATACAATGTATATACATCCAATGACATGACAAATAAGAATCTCTGCCTTAAGTACCCGGATAGGCAGAGGAAGAGGTCTTCAAAGGAAAAAGTTATGAGAGCATTTTGTCATGCAAAATAGAGCTGGCAGCGTCCCTGCAATCAATTTGCAAAAAAAATAAAAAATGTAAGTCAGGTTGTTTGGCTCTAGCAGATTTTATTAGGCAGCAAAAGGCAGATTTTCAACAAATGTGTCTGGCTGTTAATACTCGACAAACCCTGCATGGACTGAGATGAAGTGAAGTCCGCGGTATGTAAAATAATAGGTACAAAAATATAGAGGACAGACAATAATATTTAATTGGACAAGTCTTTATTTCCACTCCTAGCTGTAGAGACATGTCACTTACTGTGATGCTGTTAGATTTAGAACAACACATTCCTTGTATTAATATTCTAGGAGCTTTTGGTCATATTCTGTAAATGGAGCTATTTTTTTAGGGGCGGGGGACATAACAAACACTTTATTATAAACTAATGTGTGTAAAACCTATAGTTGTTAAAGGCAGTCTGCCCAGTGTAAGTGTCCAGGAGGAGAGAAATGGGATTGGAGGCTGGAGAAAACTATTTACTGCAAAAAAGAAAATCAAGTCTACGGTCAAAATATGGGCAAAGTCCAGCACTAAAATCATTGATGACTGAAGGTAATCCAGTAGGCTGCCAATCACAGTGAGTGTAGTATCATCGGTTTTCTCTGCTGTAGATCTAGCGGTTCTCTGAATAACCCCGCCCACACCTCTGATTGGCTGCTTTCTGCATACAATGTGCATAGGCAAAAAGCTACAAATCAGTGTTGGGGGCAGGGTTATATGGAGTAGAAGGACTGCATGGCACAAGATGACTAGTCCTCTACTGATAATTTGCTGATAAAACAGTGATTTTATTGAAACTACAACAACTAACCCTGTATGTGACACATCGCTGAAATCAGCATTTTACTCATTTGTCAGATGACTGCCGGCTTGCTTATATCGGTGAATTATCGGGAAACAAAATACTTCTTGAAACACTTGTTCCTGAAAATCGGACTGTTTAAATGTGACAAAAAAAGGGGTATTTCCATCTCCAAGATCCTATCCCAATATGTAGTCAGTGTAATAATAATATTAGCAAATACCTCCAATTAGAAATGTAGCATAGTTCTTCTGATTCGCTATGTGTCTTTCCACATGTGTAGAGCGCTACAGGACCTTAGGTATCCATGGTTACGACCACTAACAACTAGCTGACTGTCACTATATCAGTGGTCGTAACCATGAATACAAAAGATCTTGCAAGGCCCTGCATAAGAGGAAAGACAGTGAATCAGAAAAACTATACTACATTTCTAATTGGAGGTATTTGCTAATATTATTACACCTATTGGGATAGGATCTTGAAGATGGGAATAGCACTTTAAGTCCCATTAAGAGTACATGTATCCCTAGCGAGGAGTAAGACATCTACAGCAGGCACTAAACTCCCATGATGACAAAAGGGTTAGGCATGTAGAAATCTCATCAGCCCAACCCTTCTTTCCCCAATACATCTGTTACTAAGAGGAGGAGGTCTGGCCAATATTCATCTAATGTGTATGGACACGTTAAATTAGCCTAAAATTCCTCGATCTTTATCTTTGAGACAATTTGCTCAGTGAAGCCCTGATCAAATTAAGGACAAAACCTCTAAGAGCAAAGGAAACCTACCATATACTTGTATTTGTTTTAATTCTCAGAAATGCTATCATACGGATTGGCTAGGCAACAGATTAATTTTGCAAGACCTTACAGTCTGCTTGTAGAAAAAGGAAGGGAAAAAAAGGAAAAACAAAAAAAAACAATCAATTTCTACAGGAACAACAAGAAAAAAAATGTTGAAATCCTCCCCCTGCCTGTTATTACCTATCATCTGGTTTTATAGTGACAGGATTGTGCTATAATTTTTGAGAAAACTTCAGCATAAAATGCCATAAAACTCACACATTGGCGCTATGGATCATGTTAGGCTCTGCACAATCGCTGGCTGTACTTTTTATGGAGGGGTAATTTACTCAGGAATGGTAAGATATATACATCCATGAGGTCAAATAGGAATCATTGCACATTTTGACCATAAGGCTAAAATCCTAAGTCATTTTTTGACAGGATATAGGGACAGGAATTCACTGTACTGTACAACAGACGTAGCTGTAAGAGATAGCAGGCCCGGGAATATTCGGTCGGGCTGCAGAGTATTCACATTTGACATTACAGACATGCAACCGCTGCTAGATCTATAATGGATCATGGAGATAGCAAATTAAAACACCATCATAGGATGAATTCTGAAAAATGTCCAGACACATTGACAGTGTGATAATGGTCAGTACACTTCAGACTATGATAATGTGATAGGTAGCCAATCTGCAAATCACAATCATAATCATGATGTCATCTTACCCCTAAAAAATAACTGCAAAGTGATGACCAATAGGTTTCTGGCTAACTTGTTGCCAAGTGTAATTCCTCTTTACCAGGAGAGCCATTGACATCGATTACAGGAAACGGGAGGGAGGGTCTTTGACCCTCTACAGAAGTGGAGGTTGGGTCTTTGACCTTCTACAAGAAGTGGAGGTTGGGTCTTTGACCCTCTACACTGGGTCTTTGATCCTCTACAGGAAGTGGAGGTTAGGTCTTTGACCCTCTACAGGAAGTGGAGGTTGGGTCTTTGACCCTCTACACTGGGTCTTTGATCCTCTACAGGAAGTGGAGGTTGGGTCTTTGACCCTCTACACTGGGTCTTTGATCCTCTACAGGAAGTGGAGGTTGAGTCTTTGACCCTCTACACTGGGTCTTTGATCCTCTACAGGAAGTGGAGGTTGGGTCTTTGACCCTCTACACTGGGTCTTTGATCCTCTACAGGAAGTGGAGGTTGGGTCTTTGACCCTCTACAGGAAGTGGAGGTTGAGTCTTTGACCCTCTACACTGGGTCTTTGATCCTCTACAGGAAGTGGAGGTTGAGTCTTTGACCCTCTACACTGGATCTTTGATCCTCTACAGGAAGTGGAGGTTGGGTCTTTGACCCTCTACACTGGGTCTTTGATCCTCTACAGGAAGTGGAGATTGAGTCTTTGACCCTCTACACTGGGTCTTTGATCCTCTACAGGAAGTGGAGGTTGGGTCTTTGACCCTCTACACTGGGTCTTTGATCCTCTACAGGAAGTGGAGGTTGGGTCTTTGACCCTCTACAGGAAGTGGAGGTTGAGTCTTTGACCCTCTACACTGGGTCTTTGATCCTCTACAGGAAGTGGAGGTTGAGTCTTTGACCCTCTACACTGGATCTTTGATCCTCTACAGGAAGTGGAGGTTGGGTCTTTGACCCTCTACACTGGGTCTTTGATCCTCTACAGGAAGTGGAGATTGAGTCTTTGACCCTCTACACTGGGTCTTTGATCCTCTACAGGAAGTGGAGGTTGGGTCTTTGACCCTCTACACTGGGTCTTTGATCCTCTACAAGAAGGGGGGGTTGGGTCTTTGACCTCTAAAGGAAGTGGGAGGCAGATCTTTGACCCAATAAAGGAAGCAGGGGGCGCAGGTCTTTTACCATCTACAGGAAGTGGGGGATGAGTATTTGACCCTGTAAAAGAAATTGGGGGCAGGTTTTTGACCCTCTACAGGAAGCAGAGCATGGGTCTTTGACCCTCCACAGGAAGGGGGGGGGTCTTTGACCCTATATGGGAATTGGGCGTGTGTCTTTGACCCTCTACAGGAGGTGGGGGGCAAGTGTATGACCCTCTACTGGCAGTGGGGGGGCTTTATCTCTGCTCCTACTCTTCTGTATGTCAAACTGTATCCAGGTATAACAGAGAGGAGGTTCAGACAGACAGGGCCATTGGACACGAATATGGTGGGAATTGAGGGAAAGTAAATTCCAGTACCTGTAGTGCTGGCAGAGTTCTGAGCTCACTCAAAAACAGTGGATGGCAGTTTGCATTGCAAAAAAACCTTTACAGTTTCAAGACATATTAGATTGGTATGTGTAGCGGTTTTAACCTGTGAGGGATGAGGATAGCAATGCCGTGCATTTCTATACATTTTACATGAAAGGACAGGTACATCTCAATTGATAATGGACTGTAAATGCAATCTAACAAGTGACTTTTAGCCACATAAAACATCCTGAGCAAAGAATCTTCTAAATAAAGACTTACGTATTTCATACATGGAAAGCTGTGTATCTGTGTGATAACTGCTGACCACCGTAGTGCTGACAATATAAAATGAGGGGCTGGTGAAGAGTCCATTTTTCAGTCCTGCTGATAAGAGTTCAGAATATTCTAAAGGTACCGTCACACTAGGCGATATCGCCAGCGATCCGTGACGTTGCAGCGACCTGGATAGCGATATCGCTGTATTTGACACGCAGCAGCGATCTGGATCCCGCTGTGAAATTGCTGGTCGCTGCTAGAAGGTCTGCACTTTATTTGGTCGCTAGGTCGCCGTGTATCGCCGTGTTTGACAGCAAAAGCAAGGATACCAGCGATATTTTACACTGGTAACCAGGGTAAACATCGGGTTACTAAGCGCAAGGCCGCGCTTAGTAACCCGATGTTTACCCTGGTTACCAGCGTAAAAGTTAAAAAAACAAACAGCACATACTCACCAGCGCGTCCCCCAGCCTCTGCTTCCTGACACTGACTGAGCGCCGGCCCTAAACTGAAAGTGAAAGCACAGCGGTGACGTCACCGCTGTGCTGTTAGGGCCGGAGCTCAGTCAGTGTCAGGAAGCGGACGCCGGGGGACGCACAGGTGAGTATGTACTGTTTGTTTTTTTAACTTTTACGCTGGTAACCAGGGTAAACATCGGGTTACTAAGCGCGGCCCTGCGCTTAGCAACCCGATGCTTACCCTGGTTACCCGGGGACCTCGGCATCGTTGGTCGCTGGAGAGCGGTCTGTGTGACAGCTCTCCAGCGACCAAACAGCGACGCTGCAGCGATCGGCATCGCTGTCGCTATCGCTGCAGCGTCGCTTAATGTGACGGTACCTTAAGTGGCAGAGATGGGCAAACCAGGACAGAAGTGTTCGGCCGAATGCGGACGAGGGTGAAGAGAGAAAGAAAGGAGAAGAGAGGAGAGAAAGAGAGAGAGAAGAGTCGAGACGAAGAGAGAGAGTTCAGTCTCAATGTATCAAAGACTGCTAGATTGTAAAAAGTTAAAAAAAAAAAAAGTTTTCTGCTTCACGAATTCTGAGGTTTGGATATGATGGATATTTTGTTTTTACTAGTCACAGGCTAGTGGACCTGTTGGTTCTCATCATCATATAATGCATCAACATTAACTAATGAGATAGATTGTGATGGAAGATATCTTTACCTGGGAATTATTAGTACAGACAGCGGACTTAGTGGACATGTACGGTAGTTGATTCATGAAAACTCATTACCTACATTGAGTGATTGCATTAATGTTTCCCGGTGGAATCCTTGCAGGTGGAGATGATATTTGGCAGGGGTCTTTATGAACAAAGCAAAAAGTGTAATGCAGCCTACGGAGTGGACGTAGCAAAATCAACAATATGGTAGATGTCACAATTACCCTACATTACCCTAATAATAATAATATTATAATTAATTTAATGGTTAGCCTTTTTTGCATATATCACAGCTAGACAAAACCCAAATGACTAGATGGCCTAAATATGGAAGGATATTGATGTCCGGGGTTTTCTGCTGACTACTACAATTTATTGACTTAAATGGGTTGGCCAGTTTCTAATAAATGGCTCTCATCGGTCATTGAATACAAAATGATGGCGCGTACTAATATAACTATTACAAGGGACAGGCAGCATTCCCTTGTGTAGGTCCTTGGGCGCCTTCTCCACCTGTCTGCTCCAATTCTTGCTATTCAGCATGTGGACACGACACTATGGGACAGAGGTGATGGTCATGGGATAAATCTTTTGAGCACTGCGTCCATTGCTTGGGTATTACTACAAAAGAAATTACTAGATTGTCTGAACAGGAGTTTCTATATGTATGTGCCCGCGTCCACAAAGGAAGCAACTGATGCATTGACCATGTGCTATCACGGGACCATCCTCTCTATTACTACAGCTACAATTGTTTACTTGGAGGCGTATAATGCTGTTTCCACATCTTTAAAAAAAAATGTAAGGGGAATAGGAGCTAAAATTGTATTAGTAGGTGGCATAACTTATTTTAGAACAGACCAGAGGCAATTTTTTAGAAACTGGTCAACCTTAGCTCACCTTCCACCGCAGTAGGACTTTACATGAGCAACAAACCTACAGTCTACCAATAAAACCGGTGATAGAACTAGTAACCCTCGGTAGATCTTCGCTGGTTACCGTATCTGGTTCTGATTCTGTAGCCTAAAGTAACAAGCTCTATTCTTTAATTTTTTATGGCTCCATGTAACCTAAAAATGGATTAGAGCGATAATACGGCAACTATAAACGCCTTATTGTACTTCATTAAAGGGTTTGTTGTGTCTTTCTTCAGGAGCGAGCCTCTCCTTGGTCTCCCAGCTTCCTACTTGCCGAGTGGCGATGTGCTCCTGAAGACTGACAGAGCATCTTGGTTGCATGATTGAAGCTGTCCACTACCCAATGCTACAAGTGGTAGGCCTGTGGAGTCAGAGTCCGTGTCCATTTTGATGGAATCTGTATAAAATGGACGGACTCAATACAATAGTTCAATGTAGTATGTGTTGTAATATTTTTCATAATTTGGGAAAGTTAGGGAATGTCCTATGAATGTCTGTCCTGTTCCTGTTCTAAGGATCTAGGCTTTTAGTTGAGACGAATCTGTGCTGCACTTTATGGACATGCTCAGTAGTGACTAGTGCTGTTGGGTCGGAGTCGGGAGTTAGGGAAATTGAGGAGTCAGAGTAGAAGGTTTGGCTTACTGACTCCACAGCATCGGATAAGCGCTGATCCACAAATACTTCAGATTCAGAACATCACTTGCAGAAGCGTAACAATAAAAAGTGTAAGCGTTTCAATTGCACCGTGGCCCCGGACCCTAGAGGGCCCAGAAGGTTCCCTTGATCCATATAAAAAGACTATTAATATTAAAGACCGGTAATAGCTGGGGGCCACGTTGGAGATTTTGCATTAGGGCTCACATTAATAGCTTGAAAACTCAAAAAGCAAAGAGTTTGCAAGTGCCTGCCTAGTCTAATAGACTGCAGTGGTGGCCAGTAACCTAGGCAATGATGAGTAAGCTATAGAATTAAAAATATTTCCACAATGGAGAGAATCTTTAATAAGAAAAGGTAGATTGCAGAGATGTTTGTTTTTACATTTCCCATTTAACAAGAGATAACCCCTTTACTGACTCCCCTGAAGAAAAAAAGAAACAAAATTGTACCAAAACGTATCAGATGCCATATTGTGGTGCCAATGTAAAACATCCTTCATGTTAATTGTTTATGGTATCTATTAGCACGGACACACTTGTACCATTCACAATTCTGTAATCCTTCGAAAGCCAAAAAGAGAGAAAACCATTCATATCTTCTTGTGCAACGTTAAAATGTTTTATGCTGCCATCACTTTCTTTTTGTTTTATATATAATCCATGGCAATTGAAAACATCACATATTGTCACACCGTGAACGTGGTCACCATGTAGTTTTTCAGAAACTAGAACATGTGCAACAGCAGAGGGTAATATGTAAAAACTTATTATAGGGCTACCGTGAACACTAAATTCAAATCTTTCATCATTACTTCATAACATCCAAAATACCAAAATACATACATATATATATATATATATATATATATATATATATATATATATATATATATATATATATATATATATATATATATATATGTGAAACAAAGGGCGGTTGGAAAGATCTAGCTCCGTTCTGGAAGCTTCTTGAGTGCTTTCAATCAATTTTATTTATATGCAAAATCCAGAGAAACCCACAGAAAAAAAAAGAAGAAAAAAAAAAAACAAAGCTCTTCTTGATGCTAAAACTCTCAATTTACTGACAGGCAAATGGCTTCACGCTGCCACTTAATCTCATTTCTTGCATAATGCCCTCTAATTAGCATTTCAAAGTGAATTAATACTTCTAGGACATTAGCAATGGGAAAATCTGCTTGGGGCTCACAATAGCAGTTTAGAAGAAGCCAAGAAAGGCTCAGAGAAAAAAAATACACATACCACCAACCACTTTGCATTGCAAAACTGTTCAACTTATTTATCTCCCTCTCTAAACACTTTTACCGCACACTGTTTTACTACTGTTCGCCAAGACGAAGGAAGAAAAGAAAGGAAAATGATAATTGCCAAACTTATCGGCATCTGCTAAGTATCTGAATTTACAAGATACAGGGGCTGCTGCATTTTATTTTATGCTAAGGGACCAAAAGATAGATAGATAAATAGATAGATAGGTAGATAGATAATAGACAGGTAGATAAAAGATAGATAGATAGATAGATAGATAGATAGATAGATAGATAGATAGATAGATAGATAGATAGATAATAGATAGATGATAGATAATAGATAGATGATAGATAGATAATAGATGATAGATAGATGATAGATAGAAGATAGATAATAGATAGTAAATAGATAGATAATAGATAGATAGATAATAGATAGATGATAGATAATAGATAGATGATAGATAGATGATAGATAGAAGATAGATAATAGATAGATAATAGATGATAGCTAGATAGATGATAGATAAGAGATATATGATAGACAGATAATAGATGATAGATGATAGATAGATGATTACGGTAATAGATAATAGATAGATTTCTTCACTATCGAGCTATTTAGATCATTAGAATAATTCTTGTTAATGGTTAATGTTGACGTTGACAGTCAATATTATTGGTACCTGAAAAATGTTGTATACAACTTTTGGACACGTTCTTCATTGTGGTGGTCCTTAAACCCCTTAAAAAGGATCTGTCACCAGATCAAAAGTAGCCAGTTTTTGCTCTTATTTTCTTCCGGCTGCTCCCGGGAGTATTCAGATTTTTTGGTTTGTTTGTTTTTTTAAATCCCTTGGATGATTCCAGAGATTTGGGCCTTTATTTTAGTGACACTTTTTATGGTCTTTACCGAGGGGGAGTTTCTCACAAGTTAATAACGTAGAGCAGCATAAAGACCATAAAAATTAAATTAAAAATTAAAAAAATAGGAAAACATGGAACACACAAGAGAACAGAAGGAACAAAATAAGAAAAAAACCTGGTCACCTTTAACCTGTAGACTGGTCACCATCTGCAGTGGTGACCCATAATAGCGTTGCCGGTGGCTCAGTGAACACAAATACAGGGAACCGCTCCATTTAACGCCGCTGTCAGACATTGACAGTGGTATGTAAGTGGACAACAGCAGTGATAGGAGCGCTACTCCAGCTGCTGCTGTTATCCGGAATCTATTACATGTGGATGGAGTTCAGGTCCAAAGCCCCCCTCCAAACACGATGACCCCTGCAATGATATACAGTTGCATCATAATTTGTTAGCGGGTTAAAAATGACGTAGTCTTACCACTTTTACTGCTCTGTAGGTGAATACCACTTTTTTTTTTATTTTCTTTTTTTACAAATGCGCCTATTGCTACCGATTGCACAATGGCATTATACACTGTTCAAAAAAATAAAGGGAACACTAAAATCCCACATCCTGGATATCTCTGAATGAAATATTCCAGTTGCAAATTTGTATTCATTGCATAGTGGAATGTGTTCATAATAAAACCTAACAATTATCAATGTAAATCAAAATGAATATCCCATGGAGGTTTGGATTTGGAATGATACTCAAAATCAAAGTGTAAAATCAAATTGCAGGCTGATCCAACTTCAGTGGAAATGCCTCAAGACAAGGAAAATGATGCTCAGTATTGTGTGTGGCCTCCACGTGCTGGTATGATCTCCCTACAATGCCTGGGCATGCTCCTGATGAGGTGGCAGATGTTCTTCTGAGGGATCTCCTCCCAGACCTGAACTAAAGCATCCGTCAACTCCTGGACAGTCTGTGGTGCAATGTGACGTTGGTGGATGGAGCGAGACATGATGTCCCAGATGTGCTCAATCGGATTCAAGTCTGGGGAACGGGCGGGCCAGTCCATAGCTTCAATGCCATCATCTTGCAAGAACTGCTGACACACTCCAGCCCCATTAGCTCTGGCATTGTCCTGCATTAGGAGGAACCCAGGGCCAACCGCTCCAGCATATGGTCTCACAAGGGGTCTGAAGATCTCATCTCGGTACCTAATGGCAGTCAGGCTACCTCTGGCGAGCACATGGAGGGCTGTGCGGTCCTCCAAAGAAATGCCACCCCACACTATTACTGACCCACTGCCAAACCAGTCATGCTGGAGGATGTTGCAGGCAGCAGATCGCTCTCCACGGCATCTCCAGACTCTGTCACGTCTGTCACATGTGCTCAGTGTGAATCTGCTTTCATCTGTGAAGAGCACAGGGCGCCAGTGGCGAATTTGCCAATCCTGGTGTTCTGTGGCAAATGCCAAGAGTCCTGCACGGTGTTGGGCTGTGAGCACAACCCCCATCTGTGGACGTTGGGCACTCAGACCATCCTCATGGAGTCAGTTTGTAACCGTTTGTGCAGACACATGCACATTTGCGGCCTGCTGGAGGTCATTTTGCAGGGCTCTGGCAGTGCTCCTCCTTGCACAAAGGCGGAGGTAGCAGGCCTGCTGCTGGGTTGTTGCCCTCCTGCGGCCCCCTCCACGTCTCCTGGTGTACTGGCCTGTCTCCTGGTAGCGCCCCCAGCCTCTGGACACTGCGCTCAAAGACACAGCAAACCTTCTTGCCAGAGCTCGCTTTGATGTGCCATCCTGGTTGAGCTGCACTACCTGAGCCACTTGTGTGGGTTGTAGAGTCCGTCTCATGCTACCACGAGTGTGAAAGCACAACCAACATTCAAAAGTGACCAAAACATCAGCCAGAAAGCATTCGTACGGAGATGTGGCCCTCACCTGCAGAACCACTCCTTTTGAGGGTGTCTTGATAATTGCCAATAATTTCCATCTGTTGTCTATTCCATTTGCACAACAGCATGTGAAATTGATTGTCAAACAATGTTGCTTCCTAAGTGGACAGTGTGATTTCACAGAAGTTTGATTTACTCGGAGTTATATTCTGTTGTTTAAGTGTTTACTTTATTTTTTTGAGCAGTGTATACGGATTTTCACTAGCGATATGTCGCTTTGCATTGACTAATATATCCATTTAAAGGGAATGTTTCATTAGAGAATGACCCATTGTTTAAATCCGTTTTTTGTGCTAAATGCAATTTTTAATAGTACCTTTAATGGTGTAGTTAGGCTACTTTCACACATCGGGCTTTTTGTTTCAGGCACAACCCGGCAATTTTTGGAAAAAACGGATCCTTTTTTTTTATGCCGTATCCGTTTTTTTCCCATAGAGTTGTATTAGCGCCGGATTGTGCCTGATGGCCAGACGTTTCATCCGTTTTTTTCCGGATCCGCCGAAATAGTCGTTTCTGGCGGACGGAGGAAACGTCCACTGCAACGTTTTTTTGTGCAGCGGAAAAAAACACACACTGACGGAATCGGCCAAAAACACATAAAAAACGGAGATGTGAAACACTGAATCTGGCGCTCGGATCCGGTTTTCAAAGCATTTTCCATACAAATCATGCAGATTCTCTCTCTCTCTTTTCCCCGGGACCAGGAAGTCAAAAAATCCATGCGCATTAAAGAAGACCGGACCCAGCTAAAAAACGGAACCGGCGCATCAGTTTTCCGCAATTTACGTTGGACCTGTTTTTTTTTAATTTTGCCGGATTCAGCCTGAAAACAAAAAACTGATGTGTGAAACTAGCCTTAGAAACATACAAGCACTTGCATTATGGGGGTAATAATATTGATGATGGCTGTGCTTTATTACATTGCTTCCAAAACATGGCATTGCTTGTGTAAAAAGCCTTTTTCAGATAAATTTGGGGGAGAATAGTTGGCACCCTCAAGTCTGAATTTGCCATTCCATAAGAACAACTTTGCAATAAAATATGTACATAGTAAGAGAAGCCGCTGAATATATCCACACACAAGCAAGCCCCAATTTTGCCATTGCTGTAGACAATATCTAGCACTACAGGAAACAGTCAGTGCCCCCAAAAAAGTCCACAGAAGCATGCCATTCGAGGCCTGAGGACATCTGGATCCTTACGGGCATCAGGTTATTTTTTTATCCCCACTGCACTGATTATTGTAAAAAGGATTACTAGACTCTGCGGATATCTTGTTAGCCAAATAAATGGAGCATGTTGGTTTAACTACAGTGAATTATATATTTCAGTAGTCACAATATTTGACTTTCCCAGAGTATAGATCCAATACGCGTAATGCATGCTTAATGACATGTGTAACATTATGAAACCCAGCTGGAGGGGCGCTGGCTTTTCCGTTACTTATTAAGACTCGTATTAGCCATGGAGGAGTTGGCCCATGGTTTGGTTCTGCAGCTTGGAAAGCTGCGCAGAGAACAGCAGTACTTTATACCGCTATGCCGCTGTCTGGTCTGGAGCTGCCCGCATGCTGTACCGTAATGCAGTCATGCTGTGAAGCTACAGATGGGGCCTGCGGACCTCCCAACTTCCCACTAGTCACGGTAGTAAAGTCTGTTATCTCACCTACTGTCTGGGAACCCATTTCATTCTTGATGCGTCTCTAAAGTTACAGGGAAAAATCAACTCGACAAACACAAAAATAAAAAAATATATATTATATATAAATACATATACTTGTCAAGCTAGCACCCTCTAGCTATGACCCTAACCAAGAGCAGCTGTATGTGAGATAAAATATTTATTCTTATTTTTTTATAAATATTATTATTATGCATTGCAGAGCATTACATACATTAAACGAAAAAATGAAGAAATAGGAGCGCACTTACCCAGGTGGGATGACAATCACTTTATTAGGACATATTACAAAAACGGCAGGGAGAGATGAAGATAGCCACGGACAACGGCCGTTTCGTGCTGCACGGCACTTCAACAGGTCCCGTTGAAGTGCCGTGCAGCACGAAACGGCCGTTGTCCGTGGCTATCTTCATCTCTCCCTGCAGTTTTTGTAATATGTCCTAATAAAGTGATTGTCATCCCACCTGGGTAAGTGCGCTCCTATTTCTTCATTTTTTCGTTGGATTTTGCTTACTGGTTTTTGGATGCAGCACCCCTACGAGAGTGTGGAGGAGACATACAGCTGGCGCAACCTAAAAGGTGCAGAGTCGGATGTTGGTGGTGTTCACATTATCAACAGTGCGGTTGTGCCTCTTTTCTTTCATTTGGACATTACATATATTATCATCACTGTCCTCATTGGGGCTCACAATGTAAAATTCCCTACCGGTATGTCTCTGTAATGTGGGAGGAAAAAGGACAACATGGCAAGAACATACAAACTCCTTGCAGATGTCCTTTGTGGGATTTGAACCCAGGTCCCCCGAGTTGCACAGCGACAGTGCTAACCAATGAGCCACTGTGCTGCACTATATTATTTAAAATAAATATATATTAGAAAAATAAGAAAAAATAAAGTTAACATCATAGTTTGGGGTTGCTAGCTGGGCAAGTGCCCTTGGTGATGGGTGGCACTATTATCCTATTCTAACAAGGCCGGGATATTTAGCGTGACTGGGACAAAACTAAATCTATGCACCAAGAAATCAGAAAACCACTCTGTGTTTACATCCTGCAGAATGATATTCCCTCCCAGAATGCTATAAAACAAGGTACTAATCCGGTAAATCCGCCAATTTTTCGGCTCTTTTGATTTGGTCGTCCCGTATCATTGGAATTAGCTGTTGCAAGCTGTACATGCGGGCATCAACAATGAAGACAGCCACTGGGTGCAGCCGCCACGTGAGCAAGTAAGGCATGTCATCACAACAGGTCCATTCACAAGAGCAGGCAAAACCCCTAATAATTATTGTTATATGGGGTGGGGTTTTTTTGTTTGTTTTTTTAATCCTGGACAACTCCTTTAAGCTGGTCATAGATTAGATAGTAGTCTATAGCCTTTCAAGGAAAATTTAGTGGAATCTGCTTGTATATTTAATAGAGGAGAGAATGCAGTGAATCAACCATCTTCAGCAACAACAACTAGCTGGACCTTGATTGCCCGGACTCATGGTATCACGACATCAGTAGCTGCAGGTTTTGCAAGATCTAAAATGGGCCAATGACAGTGACCTAAAAAATGATAATTTGGGGAAAACAATATGTGTAAGGCAGTATTTTATAAATAAATGAATGACTGAGTGTTATTGAAAATAAAGCAAAAATATTCCATGACTAAAGCTCTATTACCAGACACAAATATGAGAGCAGCAGAAAACAAGTCTAAGGCCGGTTTCACACGTCAGTGATTCCAGTATGTGAGGTGGAGGTTCAGGGATCTTTATGTTAAACACGAAAAACAAAAAAAAAAAAGGATTATTCATATCTTCTCTACAGCAAACGCTGCTGCAGAGAAGATATGAATGGCGGCTTCAGCACCACGTGGGGGGACAGCGCTTATCTCTAGCGCTGTCTCCTGCACGGTGCGTGTGGTACCCAGTCGGCACACGGGCAGCACACGTGTGCCGCACGTTTGCCACACTGATGTGCCACAGAAAAGCACGGGCACACGGACACGGATAATTCCGGTACCGATTTTTCCGGTACCGGAATTATCTGGACGTGTGGGACAGGCCTACCACATCCATAGATACATGTATGTATTGTGCAAGCGACAAGTTGTCCCCCCTGACGTAACACAGTTAATTATGAGCAGATGCGATATAAAAGTGCATTAAATTTATTAATAAATAAGAATAGTAGCTAATATATAAAATAAAATGTACAGAAAGCAAATGAGAAAAACAGAAATCAGCTGCTCTATATTAACATTAATGCAGAATAACATTAACGTAACTGATGCAATAATAATAATTATTTAGGATAATGAATGGCTAATAACAATAAAATTTAAAAAAAAAAAAAAAATCTGTATTATCCGTGAAGTCGGGAATTATTATCAATACTGAGAAGTGGGGAAACTCCAGCAGACGGATTGTCAGCTCCACTTTGGAAAAGGAACGTGGGGGATGATACATATATTTTGCTTTGCCTGAGCTCAAAGTTCACTCGCTGTGAGACACAACTATATATAAAACTTTCTGTAATAGTGGATGGTGTTTATTGCGGACTTGCTCTGCCCGATGTGTTTTATCTCAGGACGTGCCGTGCGTGAAAGCACAATGTATATCTCTCGCAGTTTCTGCGCTAACAAGGTCCGGGGACGCCCGCCTGTGACAACGCCACAACTTATATACAATTAACCGACATAACATACAATACCCGTATCACTCAACCTACAGTAACATTCTCTAAATAGTCACTGCTCATAAACGGTTCTAATTTGGTTTGAGTCGGGAACCGGTTCTGAAAGGGTTACTTTAAAACACTGAAAAATAATGGCGTAAACGGTACAATTTCCTTGCGTTTAAATTAAAAAAAAAAGACACACATGGTGTGCATAATACACACACGAAGCAGCATATGTGTAACAGGATTATTCATAATCAGCTCTAAAACACTTCACTTGTGATTCCCGGTGCCAGCGATCCAGCCGTACCCACCCCATACTACAACGTGCGCTGTCAATTTACATTGTTGGCCCATATCCCTCTCTCTCTATCTTGAAAACGGCAGATAATGAACAGTAGAACGTGGGCTTAAGGGGGAAACCCTTTTTTCGCAGCTAATTTGGTGTGTTTTGGAAATTTTATGCAACAAAATTGGGAATTCTACTTTCGCTGTGGCTTTGTTACATTTATTGGCAATTTCTATACGCTCCCTGCGGCCTGTAAGGAGAACACACGCACCGGGAAGATCGTATACAGTTTGTAAAAAAAAACGTCGGCTTTCTAATTTCCCTTTTTATGAGCGCGGCTCACTGATGTAAGGACGGATCTGTCTGCCTGCTACAGTCAGTAAAATCACACAATTACTCCAAAGTTTATGTCAGGCTAAGGGTTTTTTTTCTGTGTTTTTGGCTTTTCCTCTGAAATAAATAACAGACGAGCCAGTGACATCAGTTTCAATAATTCTAGAAAAAAAAAAAAAATGAATGGGATATCTGCCCCACAGAAATGCACATTTTTCTAGTAAAGTCAATAGAAAGGAAATATGGATGGTTAGTGATTAGTTACAAAGTCATTTTTGAGTGCATTTATCATCCAATCCATTTTAGATTAAAAAAAATAAGAAAACCGTCAGACCATTGAAATGAATGGGGATGTGTAAGGAATAATTAAACATAAAAAAGAAAAGTGAATTATTTATAGTGACGTGTTTCATTCTTATCTAAAAAAAAGATGACAAAATTGTCCTACAATGCGGGGAATGTAGTATTGGAGTGTGTGGGGGGTGGAGGTAAAATCATACGTCTTAAAAAGTGTCTTAATAAGAAAAAGAGTATTGTTATAAGAGGTTGGAGAAGGACTATGTAGGGGGACATAGTTAATAGTCTATGTCCTATAGCATGTGATTAGATACAGAGTAACTGCAACGTGAAAAATATCTAAAAAATAATAATAATTCAAGAAGGAGAATTTGTAAGCCTATCCCCCGAGATTATAATGCCATAAGTGGTTCTCTGACACATGGGCCGAGCAGGAATATTCACATCCTATTCCCTTTCCCTCTACACTTTATACTGTAATGGCTAAGTGAAAACTGCAGGGTGATGGGGGGGGCTTTCTCAGAGGGGTGTAGCTCTTAATATGGAGTTTCTGTCCAGAAACTTTCGTGTTTTCCAAATTGTCACTCATCGCAACATGCCTGGGCTTTTAGAAAGATGGCGTAACGTAAGGCCTGACAGAAACTTTAATAATTGATCTTAAACATTGATGTGAATTATTTACAACACTCATAATTCAAAAACCTTGAGACGTGTACAGAGCGGGAGTGACGCGGAAGGGTGATCGAGTGGGTGAGAAAGGCTGGATACGGAGGGGTGATCGAGTGGGTGAGAAAGGCCAGATTTGGGCTTCTTCACCTTGGTGAGAGTTTAGGGCTCACAAATGATGTATCCTCCTATGACTAAGTTTTGGGAGCATATACTTCCTGGTCATAATCCAACGACTGCTCCGTCAGCACTTGTATTACCTATGACTGGTTACAATGTTAAAGTAATTGTCAGTACGGGGTAGGATAGAAACATAACAGTGTGGACGAACCTTGCGTGGCTGCAAGTACCTGGGTTCTGTGTAAATGTCATTACATTTATCTAAGAAAATGCCTCACGAGTGGGATACCTGTCTCACAATGTATGGGGGGATATGCAGTAGACCAGATTACCTACCCTAATGTGTTGTAAGGTTACATTACCCACGCTTTGTGTATTGGAAAAGTCACAATAGGTTTGCAGATAAGGTAGCACAATGACCGACAAAGAGTCAGAACAACATAAAACAACATGTGATTATACGCCTCATTTCTAAAGTGTGTTTCTATCAAACTATAAATATCTACAACGTCTAATAAAGCCGCCATCCAACTATCTATTTATCTGTCTACGTGCCCACCTTTTGTTTAGGCATTTCAGACACCCTGTAAAAATTAAAAAAAATCATTAGTGAGTTTTCTCTATTTCTTTTTTTCAAATCAGCAATAAATAATTCTGGGACGAAAATAAATAACATTATTACATCAAACATATAAGGGACACATGTAACACACAGTTTACAGATCCAACGAGCGATTGCCATACCAGACAACCCTCCTGTTCATTTTCGGGGTGACCTGTTCAGGTTTCTAAGATTTAGGTTAAAAAAAAAACTAAGTGTGATCCGTGAAGTGATATATGTTTACTGGAAAAAAAAGAGAAATAAATAAAAAATGATTGACTATTGCTTTACCAGCAACATTGCTCGCTTTTTAATCAGACCAAACTAAAGAAACCCATGACTAAAACTTCTAATCTCTGCCTTGCATGGGAACTATATCAATTCTTCTTTGGACCTGTCCCTGCTTTACTGTAAAAAAAAATTCCAGCTCTACATTCAGGATGTGATAACTTTTATTGGGCAGTCAGAAAATATGACATTTCTTGCCGTCCTCGTAAAATGGTTCTGAATGTGCAGAAAAAAAAAAAAAGAAAGAAATGTGTAATATTCTTGTGTCCCCACGCTGTAATAATTATACGTTTTTATAGATAACCAACATATGCATCACTTTGGGCAAAAAAAAAAAAAGACGGAAAAAAAAAAAAGATACGGTGCAATGCAACACATATAAAAGGGGAAAGGAATAAAAGAAAGCGTTCAGTGACCAACGCTAGGGCTGCATTCCCATGTACAACCCTTAGAAGACTGAAACAATAAAAGCAGTTTAGGATGGAATATTAGAACAGATCCCCGTTGGTACATAGGACATACGTGTGTGCGTCCTACTGTCTGAACCTGCCCCTCATTATCTTCATTTATTACATTTACATTGATAACTGGCTGCCGCTTAACCTTACAAGAGGAAGCCGAGACATACACTGGAAACAGAGCTCTGTAATTGAGTTGAAGTTTTGTTGGATGGTTAACCCCCTACGTTACCCAAGAGCCGGCACTACTGATCATACATAATACTAATAATCACCGGGTTTGGGAAGCGAGATAGACCTACACCCAACCCACCTCCCTTTCTAGTGTAATGGGTTGCAAGCAAACGCAATCACACCGTTTACATGGGGCTGCAGTTACACCTGCATTATCATCCCATGCATAAACTTGACTACACTACTGCTCTGATGAAGAATCAATGTATTTAGCCAACATACAGATGTAGCAAAGTTGGTGCACTGAAAGCAAATGTATTGCAATTTTTGATAGGAGGCTGTACGTGAACCTACTGCAGTATAGGGAGGCCAATAATCAAGTTACAAATTAACAAAAAAATAATGATTAACAGGAAAGATTGTCCCATATCTCTGAATCTCTATGCGACGTGATGTAATTGATATGGATGGTGAAAATATCTGTGTAGCGGCAAGTTTAAAAAAAAAAATCTATATGTTAAACGTTTTCATGCAGTATAGGCAACGCATGATATGATGTACGTATGCATGATAGGCTACCCCGGGGGGTAGTAATAATTTCTAAGGTTCTACAAGGACTGGTGGGTGTAAAAAAATACACATCAGACACACAGGGTTGGGGGGCTAAGATCTGAGTGAGGTGGTTTATCACAACTCCCAAAAAATGACATAGGAACAAAGGTATGTCTGATCACTTTGAATCAGCACTTTCTAAAGGTTATGTCAAGCTGAGAAATTAATATTGGAGATATATATATATATATATATATATATATATATATATATATATATATATATATATATATATATATATATATCTTTTCCCTTTTTCTACGCTTGCACTCTGGCACATTCCCATTCTTTTAACTATGGATCATTTTACTGTCCCCAGGAAAGGAAATGATGGGGACTGAATAGTCGTATTTGACTATGCGGCCACGAGTTGTACTTTCTTAATTTTTGTTTTTACATACACAACTATAAAGAATAATTTTTGTGCATTTATGTTGAGGCATATTCTATTGCATGCTACCTGTATGAGGTTTTTCTCGCGCTTCGTCAAGTAATATCTAGATTTCCTTTATCAACAAGTGACTCATTATTAACTTTTAGGTCACAAACTTTTAATCTTTCGCTATATGCCTCGGCGACAAACAGGTTAACGTTCTCCTGACTGGCTACTCGCATCTTTTCTGGGTCAAAAATGTTCAGTGAGTGTTTTCTACAGACTCTCTTTAGGCGTATAAAAATCCTTCAAGTAGCCCGAGACGGTCCTTTTAGCTTCCCCCTGCGGACACCACGCTCAGTGGAGAAGTTCATTACATTTTATGATCTTCCCAAGTCTGTCCTGCTGCTTACAAGGCTTGCAAAAGGCCACAAATCTGGCAAACCATCATGTATGCCACTAGACATTACTATGAAACGACTGGCATTTAAGATCTCTGCTCCGCGACACCTATATTATGGGGTGGCTGGCAGCTGTCAATGCGCCTTCTAAGTCCTAAAATCTTAACGGACTGTTTCACAGGGCAGATGAGCAAGACGCTATAGGTGTTAAGGAAGACACCTTTATCCATATCCTTACACGTACATAAGTGCAAGGTGCTGCGGAATATGTTGGAGCTATAGAAACAAAATTATTATTATTTATTTTTTATTACTATTTATTTGTTTTGCTTTCATGTTCCGAGATTTATGACAAACTAACAAATATTTCTAATTTTCTCGCTTTGCCAACACTAATGAAACAATCTTATGCTTTTTGTTTTTTGTTGCCACTGTGTACCCACTCGGGAATAAAAACTTACATTTAGGCTCAGGCTTGTTGACAAAAAGAAAAAAAAAAAGCCATCCATACACACTCATATGTTCACGTGTATTGATTTTTATGCCTGTGGCTAGCTGAAAAATCCAGAGCCTTTTTATTTAATTCAAAAAAAGGTCATTTCTCATCTACATGCAGCAAACACAGCCCAGGCAGCTAAATCTTTCACGCTTCTTATTTTTTTATCCTTTTCTCGGCTTCCGATCCCAAATAAATAAAATAATCTAGAAAATGACATAAATCTGAAATATTTGGGGCAAAAAAAAACCCCTAACATTTTAGGGGAAGAAAAAAATAAAATAAAAAACTGCTTCTACCTTGCAGCTGGTGTGAATAAAGCCTGGTAACTAGTGTATAATTTTAACACCTAACAAAAAAAAAATCCACTCCCAAGTATGCAAAATGGGAAGAAGATAAAATGTGCTGGACAAACTGAAACCTGCTTGTTATCTGGCTTTTTATTCAATAAAACCTGCCGGCTGATGTGATAATTAAAATGAACAAACATAATAAAAAAAAAAAAACAGTGCTGAAAGTGTAGGTGTGGATAGAGGGGGGAAGCGTCTTACCCTGGTGCAATATTTTCATAGATTCTCTGTAGACGGAGAGAGAGAAGCTTTGAAACAATGAAGCGGTCAGAAAACAAAAGACGTTTCCTGACCCTTTTCATTTTCGCTGGCTAATAAGGTAAAGTTGCTGGGGCTGGCATTAGCACACGCCACACCAGCCGCCCTCTGTGACATTAAACAGATTGCAGCCACTGAGGATAAAAAAAAAAAAAACACTTGAAATTCAGCATTGTTTCTAACTGGAAGAAGCAGCTGCTTCTACGGCTCCGGAGCGAAGCGGTGCAATGTGTGAAATCCATACGTACACAGCCTACAATTTTATATCACACTAAAGAGATGATGATGCAAACCGAATCTTCTCATTTAAACAATTCGGCTGGTTATTGATGTCACGGCCAATGCTCGGCGTTCTTTGTCTGCTAAAGCGACTAAAGAGTCTTGTGCTCATTCATAATGTAATAGGCACGTCTTTTCCAATTTCCATTTTTCCTTTTGTCAATGTTACTGTCACTTTTATAAGCCGGGGGTGCCAGTGGACATTTGTACCGAACAGCCCTCTCAGCCGCGAAGGTTGGTTTCGCCCCCTTATCTAATCTATGAAAATCTGAGATTTGACACCTTTCCTTACAGCACTAGTCAGTCCGATTAAGTTCATTTTGCAGAATGCATGAAGTGTACAATTATTTCAATTATTAAATTTTGTTTTCCCCCCTGTTAAGTGGCAACATATGCTGTGAAAAGTGTAGACAAAAGCCTGAGAAAAAGAGCAATTAAAAGCGAAACGCAAAAATGTTTTTTAAAAATTAATCCCTAAGAGAAATATGTAGCAACCGTATAAAGATTGCATTAAATTAACCTCTGAGTTGCTAAACGACCGAACGGCGTCTAGTAAACAGAGGAAGTGCTCATAAGATCAGGTCATTGTGTATTATTCCAGCAGAAAGCAGCAATTACGGAGATAGATTTGGGGGGGTTTAAGGGGAAAAAAAAACCCTCTCAGCACACAGAAATTGACGGTGATTGATTAGGTGTGCCAGCAATTAATATATATATTGTAGTCATTTGATTTGCTACAATGTATCAATGACAAGCTCAACACTGAAACTGACACCCTTAATAGGTTCTGGTGATTTGACACCCTTGAAATCATCGGATTATTTAATGATGGCTTTTTATGAAAATATATAAGAACGCCTCACAAAAGAATTTTTTTTTTTTTAAATACTTTTTTTTCTAATGCAGCCATAGAGATATGTCCTAAGAACGCTCACCTACATCAATTACCTTGATGTAATACCGTATGCAATATACATGTGTGTATAGATGATATATACCCTATAGGAAAAATACTTCATGCTACTGTGGATGACGGTACAGTACTGAAACTTATAACCAACTCAAGAAAACCCAGAAGAAAATCTATTTCTTTTTTGTTTCTTCCTTTAAATGTGGATTAAGATAGGAATTAATTTTGCATCCGTCACAATAAAGATATCTTTCCCAGTGATTTTGGCAGTTAATTAATGATGTGATTTGGTGTCACCAGCACAGATTCCTTATTGATCTTTTCATAGGGGTTGGAGGGGGGAAAAAAGCATCTCCACTTCACTTCCTGCATACCACCAACCTCAGAACCATTTATTTTGGGGGGGCTTGTGAGCCACAGGAACAACTTTGTGGCCTATATCTATTCAGCCTGCCTCCCTGAAGGGTTAACATTTCAATATAGTTTGTCTGACAGAAGTGTTGCCAAAAGGCAGGATGACCTGTCCCCTTGCCCAACATACACAACCATCAGTACACAAATGATCAATACAATCTTTTTTTGGACTGTTTCTTGACCGCACGAGGAAACAAAGATGGCGTCGCCCAGCTTAAAAGCCATGTTAAGCTGAGCGCGATTAAGGGGTTAATAATGACAGAAAGATTACAACTCCCTACCTGTTTTCTCTTTGATTTCGCATAGCACGCTGAAGAGGGCTGGCTTCATCCTATGACAGTTTAGTGCATGCTTCCTGCAAAAAAAAGGGTTTAGAAACATGATATTAGCATGGTAGAATAAAAAAAATACATAATGTAGATAAATAATCGTGTGTATATATACATAAATACATACATAACTGAATAGATATAGGATAGGTGGATAGATATGAGGATGGAGATAGATAGATAGATAGATAGATAGATAGATAGATAGATAGATAGATAGATAGATAGATAGATAGATAGATAGATAGATAGATAGATAGATATGGCTGGATAGATATATAACTAGATAAGGGATAGATACATAGATAGCCAACTCATAGATAGATAGATAGATAGATAGATAGATAGATAGATAGATAGATAGCCAACTCATAGATAGATACCATATTTAACTAGATAAAAAGGCTTTAAAAAATAGACTGCTACATAGATGACAGATAACTCATTAATAAATAGATATAATGAAAGGATAATTCATATATAGACATTTCACTCACATATTCATATTCATTCATATATAGACAATTCATTCATAGACAGACAGATGTATGGATAGATCTACAGATTGGTCACTCAGAAATTGATCATTTTTAAATAAAATATGTGTTTCATATGTACGTATGTGTATATATATACTTGGCGTGTGTATATCCAAACGTGTAGGATTTGTAATAAACTACTGAACATGTTACAAAATAGCTAAATATTAGATACTTTCTTTATAAATATACTGCACCCTTTAAGTAAGCAGGAAGCAGAACAATAGTATTTACAACAATACATATCATTATTATCGCTACCTATCGCAGCAAACATCTGATCCCTGAGGCGTCGGGGAAAACTTTTTTGATAACTTGGCCCTAACTTTGTCGTTTTAAATGCCCCGTTGCTTACGACTATTAACTTGTAAAAAGTGTAAGTCTTGCTTTCCCCACTAAAGGCTTGGCGATTTGTAATGTTTACTCACATGTCAGATTAGCCGACTATTACAGCCCATATAAATCATCGCTTGTCGGCAATAACCGGCTTCAATCCATATCAAAACTGATTTATTAAAAAGGGGCAACTTTTAAACAGCAGTATATTTTCCTAACATTGTTTTGTTTTGTTTTTCTTCTGCGGTAGCATCTGCTCCTAAAAAGCACCAGAAACCATACAAAACACGACAGCGGTCTGCATCTGGTTAAGGGCTACAAGATGGGCACAGAAAGATGCAGAACCTGGCACCTTCTAGCCGCAGTACATACAGGAAGCCCTATAAATAATCCTCTACACATAGGGACGAGCTGCGTTTATGGTCATCACTTTAACAATATATGGACTAATAAAAGGGTGCGGATTGACTGGTGTAGCCCCTTAACGCGCTGAATTACATTTATAGTGATCACTCTTCGTATATAGGGACAGATCCTAGAATGGATTGTGTGGAGGCAGCAGCACCTCTTACACAGCTGCTGCGGCCCCTCTTTAGAGCAGATCACCCCCGTTCCCCTGCTAGAAGGAGCCTCCAGCTGCATGGCAGCCTCTGCTCCTCATCGTTGCTACCCAAACATGTGTCGGATTATTTGACAAACTGTCTGCAAGTTGCTCACTCCAGGATGTACAGGAGTGATGAGCTGCTCTCATGTTTGGGGAGGGAAAGCGTGATGCTGCTGCGTGTATATGTGTGCGGGGATTTTTTTTTTTTTTTATTATTGCGATGGAAACCAACTTTGCTTGTGCCTCATCCAGGCTCTGATCAGTGATGGTCATGATCTGGTGCAGGATGTCGCCAATGTCCTGTTTCCTGCCATCTCCGTCCGTCCCATCGTGTCCATGGGGAGGAGGTAAAGTCATTCCCCCCTGTACCGAGTGACCGGCCATAGTCACCCCGGCCAAAGTCTGCAACATCCTGGTCTGTTCGTCCATACTCGTCTCCGCAGCCGAATCAATAGAAACGGAAGACTGCAAGGAGACAACCTCACAGTCAGAGGGGCACAACAACTGCTTGGGGGGTCAATGCCCCGCACATCAACAATGGCAGCAAGCGTAAATTCCCAGCCTTGGGTACCCCGACTAGTAAATAAGGCGTATAATACAGTTCACTCCATCCAAGAAAGAAAAAAAAAAAACCTTATACAAAGTAACAAAGCTGCAGCCCCTCTCACGCTTCACCTTCTTATTATTTCTGGAGATCTATTATTTTCAATGCAATTTTTATTCCCAGGATAATGCAACAAATTTCTGGGGGTCTCATGAAAAGTCTCGGCTTCTTAAGGCCACTTCTGATTCATCCCATTAGGACAAAAAAAAAGGAAGAAAAATCCATTCATTCAATGTCTCAAATGTAAATATTTTGGGGGCCAATTTTAAAATTCTTTATTCCGAGATCATCCCCCCCACCCCTAAAAAAAATAATTAAAGAAAAAAAAAATTAAAAAGTCAGAGACTTGAAGGATGATTGGTAGCAGCAGCACTTTCTTCTAGGGACAGTTCTGGGTGCCGCAGGGTTAATCAATGCTTTATTCCATCAAGGTAGAAAAAAATTTAAATAAATTATTTTAAAAAATCCTAAAAAATTAAACAAAAGAGTAAAAAAATCATTTTTTTTTTTTTTTTTTAATTTTAAGTTGATTTCCTCCCCGGTGATGAAGGCATGGTGCTCCTCCTGGGATCAGTCCTGGGGATCTTTATTTCAATCCTTTCGCCTCCGGGTGCTGACAATCTCCCAGTCTTTCATTTAATAAATCAGCGTCCGATGGTGATGGAGGAGTAGTAGTAGGGATGGTGGGAGTTGTAGTGGCTGCAGCTCCTCTCGCTGATCACCTCCAATAAAATAAATGGCAGATTATTAAAAAAAATAATAAAAATTAGGAAAAAAAGAAGAAGAAATAAGATATATAAAAGAAAGTCTCTGGGATGAAGAAGAAGAGGAAGAAGGAGATGAAGAACTTGTGGGTGGGGGAGTATTAATGACAGGAGCTGGGGACGATGATGATGCTTCAGAGCAGCAATCAAAAAAGTTTTTTCCTCCTCGGTGGCGGCAGCGGCGGCTGCTGCGGGGGTGATGAGGAGAGATGGATGGGGGGCCGGTAGTCGGGGCTCTCCCGGGCGGGATTTATGGCTCCGGCTGCTTGCCCTGCTTTACGCTGCCGCTGCTGCCGGCCCCGGTGACGGATTGACAGGCTGCCAACGCCACTCACTCACTGCGGACGTGTCAGACTTTGAAGGAGGGGAGGAAATAAAAAGGGAGACAAAATATAAATAATGGAGGCAGGCTCCTCCTCCCCGTGTCCTCAGCCCCGGGAGGAGGAGGACGGACTGGGCGGACGCTCCGTCTCCCCGCCTCACAAGAAATGGCGCGCTGAGGTGGTTGCTACGACCAGGTGTTGTCACCGCGGTTGCTAAGGGTAAACGCAAACACGCCAACCAATCAAAACCGCAGGAATTCTTTTGTCTGTCATGCTTGGCTTTTTCCGCTGTAAGAAGAAGCTTGGTTGAGAGCACGTGGGTTTTTTTTTTCCCGCCCGCCTCTTTTTACTTACCATTGGTCGGTTCAAAAGCATGATGTCAGTGTGTGGGCGGAGCTTGTGTTGGTCCTCACACAGTCTTGTGATTGCCATGGCAGCAAGAGAGAGCAGAGGGATGGGGCTGCTGAGGGATGCTGGGTGCATGAGCTTCTCCCTCACAGACAGCGGCCGGGGCTGAGCAATGCAGACAGTCTAATAAAGAGCAGAGCGCTGTAATAAAGACATGTACACTGTGTTACCATAAAACACTGACAGAGAACATGGACGCACATACTTATAGGGTGGGAAGTCACAAAGCGTATGGCCAACACTGGGAGCGTGACCGTCTGCAACCTCCTGACTGAAATTATGTGCCACTAGTATATAGATATACACACTAATATATATATATATATATATATATATATATATATATATATATATATATATATATATAAAAACATACACCCACATACATATATATAAATAAATATGTGTACTTATATATATTATAGTGTGTGTGTGTGTGTGTGTGTGTGTGTGTGTGTGTGTGTGTGTGTGTGTGTGTGTGTGTGTATTACACATGTATGTATTACATATGTATGTTAGTCACATATATAATACAATATATATTTATATACACATACATACATACATTCTCCCCCCTAAGATGTATCAGCTCCGATCACTGTGAGGTTAAAAATGTGCTAAATACAGATTATAGCATTACTACAGTCATGTAGGAAAACCTTCAGGTCAGGTATTGCTTAAATAGAAGTTCCCCTACGGTCACACAACAGTTTTCTCCATATTAAAAAAAAAGATCCAATTATTCTGATCAGAAAGGCATCAGTATTTCTCGGAGTTAGGCCACGTTCAGACCGTCAGTATTTGGTAAATTTTTTACCTCAGTATCTGTAAGCCAAAACCAGGAGAGAATGATAAATCCAGAAGTGGTGATGTGTTTCTATTAGACTTTTCCTCTGATTGTTACTCTCCTGGTTTTGGCTACAAATACTGAGGTAAAATACTGATCGTGTGAACGTGGCCGTAGAAAGAGATGAAAAGTTTCTTCACCTTCTCTATTCTGTCAGTCCGATGTCATCTAAGTGCGATCCAACTTTTTTCACAGACCCGTAGACTTGTGTTGCTGATTTTGTACTTGTATGAGCCCTAATAATAAAGCCAGGGCCGCCATCAGGGCATTACAGCCGTGACTGGCGTATGGGGCCCGGTGGGCAGAGGGGCCCGCATCGGGCCCCGTCTCATCTGCCCATCGGGCCCCTACCGGCAGCCGCAGGCTGAACCGGGCCCTTAGCTGCGGCCGGCGCTGCAGCGCTATTGAAGTGCGGGCCCGAGCCCGCACGTCAATAGTTAACAGCCGCCAGCCAATCTGAGGCTGGCAGCTGACGTCAGCCGCAGCGTGCATGTCGCCGGCGTCTGACTTCATTGTCAGTCGCCGGCGAGTGCACGCTGCAGCTGCGTGCAGAGAGCAGGAGCGCGGGACGGGAGGTAAGTAGAACTTTTTTTTTTTTTTTTTTTTTAATTGAGAGCGGCGATCCGGGTGGGGCCCAGGGCAGAGCGCTGGACACAGGAGGGGGCAGAGCGCTGGACACAGGAGGGGGCAGAGCGCTGGACACAGGAGGGGGCAGAGCGCTGGACACAGGAGGGGGCAGAGCGCTGGACACAGGGGGGGGCAGAACGCTGGACACAGGGGGGGGCAGAACGCTGGACACAGGAGGGGGCAGAACGCTGGACACAGGGGGGGCAGAGCGCTGGACACAGGAGGGGGCAGAACGCTGGACACAGGAGGGCAGAGCGCTGGACACAGGAGGGGGCAGAGCGCTGGACACAGGAGGGGGCAGAGCGCTGGACACAGGAGGGGGCAGAACGCTGGACACAGGGGGGGGCAGAACGCTGGACACAGGAGGGGGCAGAATGCTGGACACAGGGGGGGCAGAGCGCTGGACACATGAGGGGGCAGAACGCTGGACACAGGAGGGCAGAGCGCTGGACACAGGAGGGGGCAGAACGCTGGACACGGGGGGGGGCAGAACGCTGGACACAGGAGGGGGCAGAACGCTGGACACAGGAGGGGGCAGAACGCTGGACACAGGAGGGGCAGAACGCTGGACACAGGAGGGGGCAGAGCGCTGGACACAGGGGGGCAGAGCGCTGGACACGGGCAGAGCGCTGGACACGGGCAGAGCGCTGGACACGGGCAGAACGCTGGACATTGGGGCAGAAAGATGCACACAAGGGCAGAAAGATGCACACAGGGGCAGAAAGCTGCACACGGGCAGAAAGCTGGGCACAGGGGGGGCAGAAAGCTGGACACAGGGGGGCAGAAAGCAGGACACAGGGGGGCAGAAAGCTGGGCACAGGGGCAGAAAGCTGGGCACAGGGGCAGAAAGCTGGGCACAGGGGCAGAAAGCTGGGCACAGGGGCAGAAAGCTGGACACAGGGGGGGCAGAAAGGAGAAACAGGGCATGATTGGAGACACGGGGCAGGATGACAGACACTGGGGCGTGACTGGAGACACTGGGGCATGACTGGAGACACTGGGGCATGACTGGAGACACTGGGGCAGGAATGGAAACAGATGGGGCAGAATTGAGAAATGGGGGCCTGATTGGAGACGGGGCAGAATGGTGATACGGGCATGATTGGAGACACTGGAGGCAGGATTGGAGACAGATGGGGCAGGATCATGGGGCAGGATGGATACGATTGAGACAGATGGGGCAGGATGGGGAGATCATATGGGGCAGGATGGATACTCATTAGGGCAGGATGGGAGAACATATGGCTGACCCCAGTAATGAGACACACGGGGGCTAGGATGGCGAATATTATTACCATAGGGGCTAATTATGGGATATTATTACTGCAGTGATGTATTTATTTTATTTTTTGAGTACACTGTTTTAAATGGAGGGGCGGTCCTATTACTGTGTAGATTGACACTATGTCGCCTTCTTCATGTGGTGTAATGTAGAAGTTGGGAAAATTAAGTAATGTGTTCTGCAAAGTGGAACTCGAGATAACTGTTATTTCCTGTAGAAACGAGTCCTGGCTGCATGAAGTGATGGTGGTCTGTACGGGATGAAAGATGAAGGACTTCACCTAGAGACGTCACTGGTAAGTCAGTGTTACCTATACACTGACACTATACACTGTATACTATATACAGAGCTCCTGTGTATAATATCACCAGTGATCACTGGATTACCTATAGACTATATACAGAGCTCCTGTGTATAATGTCACTGGTGATCACTGTATTACCTGTACACAGACACTGCATACTAAGTACAGATCTCCTGTGTATAATGGCACTTATGGTGATAGTATTGTGTTTTTTTTTATTATTGATCAGTATTGTAGTATTCAGTCACTATGTGTTGGTAATATGTGGTCTGGTCATGATGTTGTGGTATTTGTTCCTTGTATTTGATATTATTCGATCACTGTGGTGGTAATATGTCATCTGGTCATGGTGTGGCGGTATTTGTGCCTTGTAGATAGTATTATAGGTCACTGTGGTGATAATATGGTGTCTGGTCATGGTGCTGTGGTATTTGTTCCTTGTATGTGGTATTATAGGTCATTTTAAAAATTGAAAAATAAAAATATACCTAAATTGTACTGCATATTTTAACAAATATTTAATAGGTTACAGTAGAGTAGGGCCCGGCCAAAAGTGTCTACCTTGTCATTTTGGTGGCTTAAAAAAATCTATTGGCCAAAACAAAAGCTGCCGGCTACATGTGTGATCTGGTGATGGGAACTGTCAATGTGTGATAGGTGAGAAGTGGAGATTTTCCAAGAGAGAGCGGTGGGACTGTGGACAGTTTGAGGGGTGGAGCGTGGAGGCGGGGCTGGGGTGGAGCCTGGGCTTAGTCTCAAGGGGGCCCCGGAAATTTTGCCAGTATGGGGCCCCGAAATTTCTAGTGGCAGCCCTGAATAAAGCCTTAACAGAATCGCCCCCTAATAGTGTGCACCCACAACGTCTTTTTCAGGTGGATTCTGCTCTGAAAACTGCCTGAAAAAGCGCACAGAAAACGCTCAAAATAACGAACATCTGCATCTCTACGCAAGAACAACTCGCTATTCACACGTTCAGGCTTTTGTGTGTCTTTTAACAGATTCAGTTTAAAAAAAAAAAAAAAGCCTAGAGGCGAACAGAAGAGACCTGTCCATTCCTCAGGGGTTTTGTTATGCTCTGAAGCCGTTCCACACAATATATTAGAAGTCAATGGGAATCCGACAAAGGCGCCTGAGCAGCTTTATGTGCACATAGCCTTAAAGGGTAAGTGTGCACGGTAACTGGCCAGAGTGCATCGTACCTAGCCAGTGTGGGCGGTACTACTGGCGAGGGTGTACCATACCTGGCGAGGGTGCGCCGTACCTGTCCAGTGTGCGCCATACCTGGTCAGCGTGCGCCGTACCTGACGAGGGTGTACCGTACCTGGCGAGGGTGCGCCGTACCTGGCCAGCATGCGCCATACCTGGTCAGCGTGCGCCGTACCTGACGAGGGTGTACCGTACCTGGCGAGGGTGCGCCGTACCTGGCCAGCGTGCGCCATACCTGGTCAGCGTGCGCCGTACCTGACGAGGGTGTACCGTACCTGGCGAGGGTGCACGGCACCTGGCCAGCATGGAATTGCAGAATTCAGGTGAAGCCAGAGCCTAAGGGCATAGTGCGTTTTTTACAATGCAGAATTTTTGCCAGCAAAGTGAATGAGATTTCTGAAATGTCATCCACATTCTGCTTATTTTTTCCTTGCAGATTTGAACCATCAATACGTTTTTTCAAATCTGCAGCGTGTCAGTTCTTTCAGGGTTTTTGCAGCGTTTTTCAACACTTCAAATTAATGGGGGGGGGGGGGGGGGAATGAATAAAAAATGTGCTTGAGTTTTTCTTCCGAACACTCTGTAGTTTTTGGTGAAAAAAAATCTGCGGAAAATCCTCACCGTGTGCACATACCCTAAGGCTACATTGCCCACAGTACAGCCACAATAGGGATGCATGCTTCATGTCCTGCACTTTCCCCATTTTGGAGTAAGGCTAGTTTCACACTAGCGTTAACTGCAATACGTCGCAAATGCGTAGTTTTGCCGAAAATACGCATCCAGCAAAAGTTCTTGCTGGATACGTTTTTTCGTCATAGACTAACATTAGCGACGCATTTGCGACGCATTGCAAAACGTTGCGTCCGTTTTGCGACGCTTGGGCGTGTGGTAGCGGACCGTCGGGAAAAAAAAACGTTACATGTAACGTTTTTTGCTCCCGACGGTCCGCTTTTTCCGACCGCGCATGCGCAGCCGGAACTCCGCCCCCACCTCCCCGCACTTCCCCGCACCTCACAATGGGGCAGCGGATGCGTGGGAAAAATGCATCCGCTGCCCCCGTTGTGCAGCGGAGACCACGCTAGCGTCGGGAACGTCGGCCCGACGCACAGCGACGGGTTGTTCCCGACGCTAGTGTGAAAGTAGCCTAAGGCGCGTTCTCCAGCAAAAGTGGTGAACATTGCAAGGATTAAAAGGAGCACCACAATTTGATGGCAGGTTTTGAATACCTTTGCATTTTGCAACTTCATGTCCTCGAGCAGAATCTTTTACCCTTTGAGTGACGAGTGGGCGTTGGCACCATAAAGGAGAATCTTGTGACCCTAAAAAGAAGAACTTTTGCTAGAAAAGCTAGTGGGTCAGGAGGGATAAGATGCAGCTGCCCAAAGCTGGTGACGATGTAGGGGGGTGTTTCAACTGGAAAAGGGGAATAGGTGTCTGGAAAGTAGGGGGATTTATGCAGGGGTGGTCCCAATCCTTGTGTTATATGAATGATCACATGCATAGAGTTGGTAGCTAAAGGACAATTCAGGCTCGTCACAAGCTTTATGGAGGGTTTCTTACCAGGTCCTCACTTCAGACGGACTCAGGCAGTGTTGGACTGGGTTGGCAAAGACCCACCAGTGACATTGATCCTGGGGACCCACTGTTCAGCTACATGCAAATATAACCTGACCCCTAGTACACAGATTTACTTTTACTTCTATGTAATAATAACGTGGCCAGCTTGTTTAATGAATGATTAGATTATACCTTTTTCTGCAAATTATGAATCATTAGCAATCCTTCACATTGGCCTGCCGGAGGATTCTCCTGTTCTACCATGGGCCAGTCCGAGCCTGAACTCAGGCAGCCACCAGGATTGGTCAGGAATAACCAGTGAATTGCTCTTAGTTGATGGGAGTTTGTGGTGCCACAATCTACTGTTGGGTAGTAGGAAGTTTGGTGGATAATCTGTACTCCTTAAAAAGTCTGAGAGAGGAGTACTTTGCTATTGAGTGGCGAGAACCTGCAAAGGGGACATACCCAAATGATATATTATAGGATCAGAAACCCCCAACTCGCTGGCAACTTCATCCAAAGAATCAGCCACGGATAGAAACGATTCTCTCCACTGAGATCTTCAGGATTTACGGAAACAGCCGAGCATGCTATTCTCCAAATCTTCCATCTATTACATAATTATTGGCCTATTCTGTGGATATGCTATAAACGTCTATATTGGCAATATCTCTAACCATGCTTGCGCTCTCTCTCTCTCCAAGGACCCCCATATCAGCCGTACAGGCTGCCTCTATGGTTTTATACCCCCTTGTGCAGCGCTGAGGAGTCTCCTGTACATAATTTAATATTTATCAAATATTCATTTCTATACAGTCTCTCTTCTATTTTCAGTTCTGTGTTTTCTTGGTTCCCCATTGTGTCCATTACTACACAATTTCTACTGGGCTGATAATGCCAATCACAGAATCACTGGTTTATTTCACAATACTTGCAATGATGAAAGGTAAAAATCTGTTGTAATTCTGCTCTGTATTATAGCAGAACTCTCCATTACACTGTGTAATAGATAGATTTTATCTTCAAATCGGATGAATACCTGAAGTTTAATTAACCATGCTCGCAGATACATCACAGCGAAAGCAACACTATCAAGTGTCTATTCCTCCCCCTGCTGGCATTACTCGCTCTCTGTACACGCATCACCTAGGACAATATCTGCTGCACACGTAAATGACAGATTTATAATAAATGATCCTGCATGGATAAATCATTAGATATACTATGCAGCTATGATACGCATCAATGTAAATAATATTTCTACTAACATCACGTATTGATGTCGCCATTATAAAGGGATGAATGGCGCTACCTACCGCTCAATCTACTCAATCTCTGACATATACCGTCTCCTCTTAGCTGTGTGCTTTGGAAATGAGTTGAAGGGTATGTGCACATGCTGCGGATTTTGCTGCGGAACCGCAGCGTTTCCGCAGCTGTGGGTCCGCAGCGGTTTCCCATAAGTTTACAGTATAATGTAAACCTATGGGAAACGAAATCCGCAGTGCACATGCTGCGGAAAAAAACGCGCGGAAACACAGCAGTTTATATTCCGCAGCATGTCAATTCTTTGTGCGGATTCCGCTGCGGGTTTACACCTGCTCCAATAGAAAACTGCAGGTGTAAACCCGCAGCGGAATCTGCAATAGAAACCGCGATAAATCCGCAGTAAAAACCGCAGCGGTTTTGCACTGCGGATTTATCAATTCCGCTGCGGAAAATTCTGCAATGGAATCCGCAGCATGGGGACAAGCCCGAAAACTCCACACCCAGCAACCAGGTGAAGGTGTGATTGGACTTGTTGAACCCATCTGTTGTTATAACTCTTGGATTCTGTTTAGGCCGGGTTCAGAAGACCGTATGGGGAAAACCGGGGCAGTCACGGACATTTCTGGCTCTGTGTGCATTTTAGACAGATATTGTAGCTGCCTTTTATATTGCATGTATGAATCTAAGCATTGCATGCTGCAATTTTTACCACGCAGATCATCAGCCCACGTGAAAAATCTCCATGGCCATAATGGGTCACTGGCGCACAAGGAAGGCTCTGAATGAGCTCATTCAGATCTCTGCAATTCTCATACCAGCCTCTTTAAATGGCTAGAACTTGTACCCAGTAGGTTGGGATTACAAGTGTTGCATTGTAATAGCAAATTTATTGGTTTTCTATGGTGTTGGATTGTGACAGGGAGTCACAAATGTGTTGCATTTTTTTTTATCTCTAATCGCTAGATGCATGCAACTCGCTTGCCATAGACTTCAATGCATGCGACTGCAAATTCCATGCGACTTTTTTTTTTTTTTTTTCTATTTTTGAAATAAAATAGGTGTGTGGCAGAACGTTGCACAAAAGTTTTGGGTGGTCACAAGACAGGTCTGAGAATTGCTTCACATGACACGTCACTGTGTAGCTCCAGCTTTATTGTCTATAGAGCTGTTCACATGTACAAGGTTTTTGGGGGGGTTTTTTGAGGACCATATAAATGGAGAGTTGTCCAGTTTTATTCTTAGTCTTGGAGAAAACCCACCAATGCAAGTGTCTGGTTCCTATAAAAAAATGAAAAGGCATAAGGATTCCATCCTCGTTGCATCCTAGTGGTGTCCAATTTTCAAGTTTGATAGGAGAAGCTTGAGAAATCTTCATATGCAAAAAAAATAAAAATCAGACACTGATAGAAATCTGTAAATTTTCTGTATATGAGAAAAATCACTGATGTCTGAATAGAGACCTATGGCTGTTTCAGTCGTCCGTGAAATATGGTTCATGCACAGACTGACCATGACTCTGCAGTCTCGTATATGCCTACCATGCTGTTGAGGTCGGGTCAGGAGACCAGCAACCAGTCCGTACATCGTGGTCCATTCTCGGACTATGAACTTCCAAAGCCACTCTGAAACGGATCTCAATATTTGTAAGGGTACATGTAAAAAAAAAAAAAGTCATTTTTGGCTGCAATGACAAAAGCTGTATACAAAACCGCTATGTGTGACTTACTAAAAAATAAAAATCTGCTCCTTTAGGCCTGTCCCACACGTCCAGATAATTCCGGTACCGGAAAAAATCGGTACCGGAGTTATCCGTGTCCGTGTGTCCGTGAGCTCACGTAGGCCATCCGTGTGGCACATGTGCGGCAGCCGTGTGCCGCCTGGGTACCACACGGACCGTGCAGGAGAGACAGCGCTACAGTAAGCGCTGTCACCCCAGCATGGTGCTGAAGCCGCCATTCATCCGTTCTCTCCAGCGCTCGCTGGGGAGAAGGGATGAAAAATCTTTTTTTTTTTTTTGTTTTTATGTGTTTAACATAAACTTTAGGGCATCCTCCCCCCTCCCACCCCCTGTGCGCCCGGCCGCCGGCATTAAAATACTCACCCGCCTCCCTCGACGCTTGCTCTCCGCCCCGCAGCTTCTCCTGCACTGAGCGGTCACGTGGTGCCGCCCATTACAGTTGATGAATATGTGGCTCCACCTCCCATACTGTAAGCGCTGTCTCCAGCACGGCACACGGACTGCACACGGAAAACATCCGTGTGCGTTACGTGTTTTACACGGACCCATTGACTTTAATGGGTCCGTGTAATACGTGCGCTCCCACGAACACTGACATGTCTCCGTGTTTGGCACACGGAGACACGGTCCGCAAAAAATCAATGACATCTGCACAGATGCATTGATTTCAATGTGTCTACGTGTGTCAGTGGCTCCGGTACGTGAGGAAACTGTCACCTCACGTACCGGAGCCACTGACGTGTGAAACCGGCCTTAGGCTGTGGGCACATGTTGCATTTTTCAGTGAAGGATTCTTGATTCCAGCAAAGTTGAATGAGAACCCAGAAGTCTCGTGCACACAGTGCTTATACACTCACCGGCCACTTTATTAGGTACACCATGCTAGTAACGGGTTGGACCCCCTTTTGCCTTCAGAACTGCCTCAATTCTTCGTGGCATAGATTCAACAAGGTGCTGGAAGCATTCCTCAGAGATTTTGGTCCATATTGACATGATGGCATCACACAGTTGCCGCAGATTTGTCGGCTGCACATCCCAAAGATGCTCCATACAAGGCAGGATGGATCCATGCTTTCATGTTGTTTACGCCAAATTCTGACCCTACCATCCGAATGTCGCAGCAGAAATCGAGACTCATCAGACCAAGCAACGTTTTTCCAATCTTCTACTGTCCAATTTCGATGAGCTTGTACAAATTGTAGCCTCAGTTTCCTGTTCTTAGCTGAAAGGAGTGGTACCCGGTGTGGTCTTCTGCTGCTGTAGCCCATCTGCCTCAAAGTTCGACGCACTGTGCGTTCAGAGATGCTCTTAGGCCTACCTTGGTTGTAACGGGTGGCGATTTGAGTCACTGTTGCCTTTCTATCAGCTCGAACCAGTCTGCCCATTCTCCTCTGACCTCTGGCATCAACAAGGCATTTCCGCCCACAGAACTGCCGCTCACTGGATTTTTTTTCTTTTTCGGACCATTCTCTGTAAACCCTAGAGATGGTTGTGCGTGAAAATCCCAGTAGATCAGCAGTTTCTGAAATACTCAGACCAGCCCTTCTGGCACCAACAACCATGCCACGTTCAAAGGCACTCAAATCACCTTTCTTCCCCATACTGATGCTCGGTTTGAACTGCAGGAGATTGTCTTGACCATGTCTACATGCCTAAATGCACTGAGTTGCCGCCATGTGATTGGCTGATTAGAAATTAAGTGTTAACAAGAAGTTGGACAGGTGTACCTAATAAAGTGGCCAGTGAGTGTATATGACTTGCAGATAAAAATCTGCAGCAAGTTAATTCTTTCAGCTGCACCCATACTAATGAAACGGGGGTAAAAAAAAAAAGCACCAAAAACACAAGTAAAAAACATGTGTTTTTTGCCGCTGCATTTTTCCATACAGGAGATACATAAATTGCTGCACCAAATACTTAATGTGTGAACATACCCTTACACTTTGCTGCAGATCTACCACAACAACACACGTAAGCCTATGTTCACATGTTCTGAATATGCTGCACATTTGTATTACAGATTCTAAACCCCAAATCTGCAGCTATTTATAGCACAATACGAGTGAATGGCATTTTAATACCCCAATCACATGTAGAAAAAATAATAATCTGCATGAAAATCAAGACATGCTGCAGATATCCATATCTAGTGAGAATTTTCACCATGGATTTAATTTTATCCAGCGTTTTAGTAGGGTAAAATTCATGGTAAAATCCACATGTAAAATCTGCAGCCACAAATTTCCATATTGCGTGAACATAGCCTTATGGTAAAAGCTTTATTTCCCTACTTAAGTTGGAAAATCTGCAACAAATCTCTACATAGAAGAAATTCCATGTGGAGTTAGCCACCGGTTTGTAGCAATGTTTCCTGCTACTGTATTTCACTGTGGATTTTAGCTGCATAAATTTGTAGATAAAATCCTAGCATTTTTTTTTCACCTGTAGACCTACCCTTATAGTACTCCTCTGTATGTAATATACACTTAAATTCCAGATGCACCAAACTGTCGTAAAGCACACTCCAGATAATGAAGGACATCATAATACACACCTCACATTCTGTAGAACATCATAAAACATACAGTGGCTGGCTTGCAAAAATATTCGCCCCCTTGGCTTTTTACCTACAGTATTTTGTTACATTATAACCTGTGTATAAATATTTGTGCAGTTCAATTTGTGCGTGATGCATCAGCAATGAATATTCTAAGTTGCTGAAGTGAGAAAACTATAAGCATAAATTACATTTATGGGATCAAATAACTAAAAATTTGCATATGTATTCACCCCTTTATCTATGAAGCCCCTAAAAATTTCTGGTGTAAGCAATTCCCTTCATAAGTCCTATGCTTAGTGACAGGACGTCCCCCTGTGTTTGATCTAAGTGTCACATGTCCGTCAGTATATACACTTTACCTTTTCTGAAAGGCCACAGAGGCTGCAACACCATTAACGAGAGGCACCACTAACCAAATACTATGAAGACCAAGGAGATCTCCACACAACACCATGAAGACCAAGGAGATCTCCACACAACATCATGAAGACCAAGGAGATCTCCACACAAGACCATGAAGACCAAGAAGATCTCCACACAAGACCATGAAGACCAAGGAGATCTCCACACAAGACCATGAAGACCAAGGAGATCTCCACATAAGACCATGAAGACCAAGGAGATCTCCACACAACACCATGAAGACCAAGGAGATCTCCACACAACACCATGAAGACCAAGGAGATCTCCACACAACACCATGAAGACCAAGGAGATCTCCACAGAACAACACCATGAAGACCAAGGAGATATCCACAGAACAACACCATGAAGACCAAGGAGATCTCCACACAACACCATGAAGACCAAGGAGATCTCCACACAACAACACCATGAAGACCAAGGAGATCTCCACACGACAACACCATGAAGACCAAGGAGATCTCCACACGACAACACCATGAAGATCAAGGAGATCTCCACACAACAACACCATGAAGACCAAGGAGATCTCCACACAACACCATAAAGACCAAGGAGATCTCCACACAACAACACCATGAAGACCAAGGAGATCTCCACACACCATGAAGACCAAGGAGATCTCCACACAACACCATGATGACCAAGGAGATCTCCACACAACACCATGAAGACCAAGGAGATCTTCACAAAACATGATGAAGACCAAGGAAATCTCCAAACAAATCAGGGACAATGTTGTTGAGAAGCACAAGTCAGGGTTGGTTTATAAAATAAATAAATCCCAATCTCTGATGATCCCCCCCGAAGCACCATGAAATCCATTATCAGCAAATGGAAAGAACATGGTACCACAACAAACCTGCCAAGAGAGGTGCGCCCACCAAAACTCTCAGCCTGGGCAAGTAGGGCATTAATCTGAGATGCAGCACAGAGACTAAAGGTAACCCTGAAGGAGCTGCAGAGTTCCAAAACAGAGATTGAAGTATCTGTTCATGCAACTACAATAAGCCGTACAGTCCATAGAGGTGGCCTTTATGGAAGAGTGGGCAGAAAAAAAGCCTTTACTTACTGTGAAGAAACCAGATTGTATCTTAATTTCCCAGACAACCATGTTTTTATGAAAACCAAAAAGAACTGACTTTTCATCTGTATATTGGCTTGTGGATTTAAGTGTTTATGTCTGGTGGTTCAAGAAGACAGACCTGCAAACTGATATACCATTTAACATATTGTGTAAGGGTACCGTCTCACAGTGGCACTTTGGTCGCTACGACGGCACGATCCGTGACGCTCCAGTGTCGCTCCATTATCGCTCCAGCGTCTTAGACTGCGGTCACACTTCGCAATGCACGGCGCTGGAGCGATAATTTCATGACGTATTTGCGATGTAGAAGTCGTACGGGACAGTCGTACGGGCATGTCACACAGGAGGTGCTCTCACAATTCAGAGCACATTTTGCATAATCTATGCGTGACGTTGTTCACGAGGGGCGTGTTGTGCTGCTAGCTAACTACACCTGTAATGTGCTGATTGGCCGTTGGCGGTAAAAGTCTGTAGTTTAAAGTCCAGGGAATTTAGGGGTTCTGGTTCAAGCACGTGCTCCAGAGAGAAAAGAATAGAGGGCTCGAGAGCCGCGGTTTTATCGGCCGGGAACAATAGTACCACGTCTGTTGAATGAGCGCACAGTATTGTACCGCCCAATCAGCACACAGGAGGTGGAGAATTTGGCGCTCCTACGTATCAAGCTCCTCCACCCATTACATCGTATACAATATCGTGCACACCTTTGTTACACGATGCGATCATGCCGCCACAGCAGGACACTTGACGATGAAAGAAAGTTTCAAACGATCTGCTACGACGTACGATTCTCAGCGGGGTCCCTGACCGCAGTAGCGTGTCAGACACAGCGAGATCGTAAGTATATCGCTGGAACGTCACGGATCGTGCCGTCGTAGCGACCAAAGTGCCACTGTGAGACGGTACCTTTAGTCTGTAATAGTGACTTGTAGATAGTGTGTGTTAATCTTTGTTTATTGATGTGTGCTGATATGCTAGTTGTATATTGAATTCTGGTACCAGCTTGGTGACTTCTAAAGCAGAGAGGGAAAGACTGTGCAAATAGATGGAATGGTCAAGTAGTGCCACTTGATCTTGTCACCATTGTTTACCTTATCTTGATGTTGGACTGAAGGACACTGGGTAATTCTAAAAATAGCTTACATGCTTTGGGTATAAAAAGACTCAGAGATCACATCATTACATCTGAAGTTACACAGAGCTACCAACCGGACTCTCTTCAAGATCTCAGCTGAGGGTACATCGGACCTGGCTGCAAGAACACAGCACTGCTCTTGGATATCTCCCTACACTTGTCGTTACCTCCTCCTCTGCGTGCATACAACAGATGGAGTAGCGACCCTGGGAGCTCTGATGTAACATCTACCATTATCTTGGCGAGTCAGCAGAAGGGTGAGGCCCTGTAATGTGCACCATCTTGGTGTAATTGCTGAGATTATTCTGTTTGCTAGTGTGTGTTGTGGTTCAATAAAGTATTGCCACACTGTTTTACCTTAACCCTGTGTTGTCTGTGTAGTGTATTGCCCACTGGGAACTAGAGCGGGCGTTCAGTGGTATGAGCCCTGGTCCATGCAGTCTAGCTAAAGACGGACAAGAGCACCCACTGACCCAATTTTTCCACACTTACACACAAAAATAGGCTCATTTTGAGTTGCCAAAAGACATGTGGGAGACTCCCCAAATGTATGGAGGAAGGTGCTGTGGTCAGATGAGACCCAAATTATACGTTTTGGTCAAGGTAAACACTATGTCTGGTGCAAAACCAACACAGCTCATCACCCCAAGAACACCATACCCGCAGTGAAACCTGGTGGTGGCATCATCATGCTGTGGGGATGTTTCTTGGCAGCAGGGACAAGGAAAATGGTCCTAGTTCAGGGGAAGATGAGTTGTGCAAAAAATAGTGATATTCTTCAGCAAAACCTGTTTGTCTGTCAGCAGGGCCGCCATCAGGGCATGACAGCCGTTACTGCTGTATGGGGCCCGGTCAGCAGCAGTACACAGAGGGGCCCGCAGATCTGGGGCCCCACTGTTGTGCTTCTTCTACTGAACGGGCCCCATCATGCACTAAAATACTGTGCACTGCGGCGCACATGTCGGCGCTGGGGCCCGGGAGCCGTTTTGGAGCTGTGCACGGCCGTCTCCTAGTCGGCTGCGCAGCTCCTGCCCGGCTGTAGCTAGAATGTATGGGCTCCCTGCAGGTCCTGACTACAGCCCATCCATTCTAGCAATCTCAGTAGTAAATGTGCTAGAATGTATGGGCTCCTGTCAGGTCCTCTCCGCAGCCCATACATTCTAGCTGCTGCTTCACTGCTAGAGACACTAGACGCCTCGGGAACGACTGAGGTAAGTATAAAAAAACAGTTTTATTTTTTTAAATAGGTGAAGTGAGGTGGGGGAGAGTGAGACTGCAGATGATGAAGTGTGTTTGAGGGGGACTGCAAATGAAATGATAGGGGGCTGCAAATGATGAAGTAAGGGGGACTGCAGATGAAGTGACGGGGGGATAGGGGACTGCAAATGATGATGTGGGGGTGATGGGGACTGCAAATGATGTGGGGGTGATGGGGACTGCAAATGATGATGTGGGGGTGATTAGGCCTGCAAATGATGTGGGGGTGATGGGGACTGCAAATGATGATGTGGGGCTGATTAAGCCTGCAAAATGATGTGGGGGTGATGGGGACTGTAAATGATGTGGGGGTGATGAGGACTGCAAATGATGTGGGGGTGATGAGGACTGCAAATGATGATGTGGGGGTGATGGGGACTGCAAATGATGTGGGGGTGATGGGGACTGCAAATGATGTAGGGGGACTGCAAATTATGTGGGGGTGATGGGAACTGCAAGTGATGTGGGGGTGATGGGGACTGCAAATGATGTGGGGTCACTGCAAATGATGTGGGGGGACTGCAAATGATGTGGGGGTGATGGGGACTGCAAATGATGTCAGGGTGATGAGGACTGCAAATGATGTGGGAGTGATGGGGACTGCAAATGATGTGGGGTCACTGCAAATGATGTGGGGGGACTGCAAATGATGTGGGGGTGATGGGGACTGCAAATGATGTGGGGGTGATGAGGACTGCAAATGATGTGGGGGTGATGGGGACTGTAAATGATGTGGGGGTGATGGGGACTGCAAATGATGTGGGAGTGATGGGGACTGCAAATGATGTGGGGGTGATGAGGACTGCAAATGATGTGGGGGTGATGGGGACTGCAAATGATGTGGGGGTGATGGGGACTGCAAATGATGTGGGGTCACTGCAAATGATGTGGGGGGACTGCAAATGATGTGGGGGTGATGAGGACTGCAAATGATGTGGGGGTGATGAGGACTGCAAATGATGTGGGGTCACTGCAAATGATGTGGGGGGACTGCAAATGATGTGGGGGTGATGAGGACTGCAAATGATGTGGGAGTGATGGGGACTGCAAATGATGTGGGGGTGATGGGGACTGCAAATGATGTGGGAGTGATGGGGACTGCAAATGATGTGGGGTCACTGCAAATGATGTGGGGGGACTGCAAATGATGTGGGGGTGATGGGGACTGCAAATGATGTGGGGGTGATGAGGACTGCAAATGATGTGGGGGTGATGGGGACTGCAAATGATGTGGGGGTGATGGGGACAGGAAATGATGTGGGAGTGATAGGGACTGCAGATGATGAAGTGTGTTTGAGGGGGTTCTGCACATGATGAAATGATAGGGGGCTTCAAATGATGAGGTAGGGGGACTGCAGATGAAGTGACGGGGGATAGGGGACTAAATGATGAAGTGGGGGTGATGGGGACTGCACATGAAGTGAGTGTGAAGAACGTGGACAGCAATTGAATTGAAGGTGGGGGTGGGGAGAGCCAATGGTGTATTGAAGGTAGGGAGAGCAAATAATGAATTTTGAGGGTGGGGAAGAGCAGTTGATAAGGAATAGAGGGTGGGAGAGAGAGAAGACATGGCAATGAATTGAGGCAGAAGGGGCATGTAACTATAATGAATTGGGGTAAGAGTTAGAGTGGGAGGTAAATAGAGGGACGTTGAGGATAAAGTGACTGGTAATAAATTGGGAGAAAGAATACAGGTGCTAATTAATTTATATATTACATGGGGAAAGTGGCTATATACAGATAGTGGGGGCACAGTGGCGGATTATAATTTATATTTGGAATGGTGGGTTGCATAATAACCAATTATATATTAATGGTGGGTGAATGTCTGTAGTCAGATGTGTAGTGTAGAAGAAAGGGAAAAAATGGGGAATGTGCTCTGGAAGCGGTGCTCTAAATAACTGTGTTATTTTATGCAGAGACAAGTCTTGGCAGAAAGAAGTGATGGCGGTCTGCGCTGGATTAAAAAGAAACGCAAAGACGAAGGACTTTAGCTAGAGACGTCACTGGTGAATCAGTATGTTATCTGTACACTGACACCATACACTGTATACTATATACAGAGCTCCTGTGTATAATGTCACTGGTGATCACTGTATTAGCTGTACACTATACACTATATACAGAGCTCCTGTGTATAATGTCACTAGTGATCGCTGTATTACATGTACACTGTACCCTATATACAGAGCTCCTGTGTATAATGTCACTGGTGATCCCTGTATTACCTGTACACTGACACTATATAAAGAGCTCCTGTGTTTAATGGCATCGGTGACCACTGTATTACCTGTACACTGACACCATACACTGTATACTGTATACAGAGCTCCTGTGTATAATGTCACTGGTGATCACTATATTAGCTGTACACTATACACTATATACAGAGCTCCTGTGTATAATGTCACTGGTGATCCCTGTATTACCTGTACACTGACACTATATAAAGAGCTCCTGTGTATAATTGCATCGGTGATCACTATATTACCTGTACACACACTGCATACTAAGTACAGATCTCCTGTGTATAATGGCACTTATGGTGATAGTATTTTTTTTAAATTAATGATCAGTATTGTACTATTCAGTCAAAATGTGGTGGTAATATGTTGTCCGGCCATGGTGTAGCGGTATTTGTTCCTTGTATGTGCTATTATTCGGTCACTGTGTGGTGGTAATATGTGGTCTTTTCATGTTGTGTTGGTATTTGTTCCTTGTATGTAGTTGGTCACCATGTGATGGTAATATGTAGTCTGGACATGCTGCGGTGGTATTTGTCCCTTGTATGTGATATTGTTCAGTCACTGTGGTGGTAATATGTGGTCTGCACGTGGTGTGGCGGTATTTGTTCCTTGTAGATAGTATTATAGGTCACTATGTGGTGATAATATGGTGTCTGGTCATGGTGTTGTGGTATTTGTCCCTTGTATGTGGTATTATTGGTCACTTGAAAAATTGAAAAATAAATAAAAATACACCTAAATTGTATTGCATATTTTAACAAATGTTAAGAGTCTACCTTGTTGTCATCTCAGATTAAAAAAAACCTTTTGGCCAAAACAAACAAAACTATGTGTTTGATCTGGTGATGGGAACTGTTAATGTGTGATTTGTGAGAAGTGGAGTTTTGCCAAGAGACAGCGGTGGGGCTGTGGACAGTTTCAGGGGTGGAGGCGGGGATGGGGTGGAGCCTGGGCGGAGTCTTAAGGGGGCCCTTAACATTTTGCCAGTATGGGGCCCTGAAATTCCTAGTGGCAGCCCTGTCTGTCAGTGATTTGAGACTGGGACCAAGATTCACCTTCCAACAAGACAATGACCCAAAGCATACTTCTAAAGCAACACTCAAGAGGTTTAAGAGGAAATGTGGTAATGTTTTGGAGTGGCCTAGTCACAGTCCAGACCTTAATGCAATGGAGAATCTGTGGTCAGATGGGAAGATTGCTGTTCACCAGAGGAAAACATCTATCTTGTAGGAGCTGGAGCAGTTTTGCCTTGAGGAATGGGAACCATTTCCAGGGGCAAGATGTGGAATGCTCATTGAGACTTATCCAAAGCAACTTGCAGCTGTAATTGCAGCAAAAGTAGGCTGTACAAAGTACTGACTTTAGGAGGGTGAAGAGTTATGCATACTGAAGCGTTCAGTTATTTTGTACTATTTGTTTGCTTCACAATAAAAAAGAACCAAATGTTCACATTTGTAGGCATGTTCTTTATATGAACTGATGAAAACCATAAAAAAAAAATTGAAATTCCAGGTTGTGATGTAGCAAAACACGAAAAATGCCAAGGGGGTGAGTACTTTTGCAAGCCACTCTCTCAGCTGCTGCAATCATCATAATATGCACCTCAAAAGCTGAACAAATTAAATACTAAGGAAGCTCCGTTTACATACAATCCTTCTAAATCTAATCCTGCAGTTCCTTCCATCTCTTGCTTCATGATAGCATTGTATGCATTTGGTACAACTCATTAAAGGGATATTTTCACTGAAGAACAATTATCTGCAAGATAGGTGATAATTTGCTGATTATTATGTGTCCCACCATTGGGACCTACACTGGTTAGCAGATCGAGGAATTTATATTCTTGTAACCAAATCGTGCTGTGGGTTCGGACACCTGACCACCGCTCCATTCATTCTCTATGAGGCTTCTGGAAAAAAGTTTGTGTAGCGCTCAGCAGCATATGAATGGAGTGGCGAGCAAGCATGTACACTGCTGCTGCATTCTAAGGCCAGGTGAAGACAAGCGTATTTGCTGTCCGAGTGCGAGCCAACAAAATATCGGATCACACTGAAACTAATGTTAGTCTATGGGGCTGTGCACATGTGTGATATTTTTCCTTGGACAGAGACTCTCTAAGGCCGGTTTCACACGTCAGTGGCTCCGGTACGTGAGGTGACAGTTTCCTCACGTACCGGAGACACTGACACACGTAGACCCATAAAAATCAATGCATCTGTTCAGATGTCATTGATTTTTTGCGGACCGTGTCTCCGTGTGCCAAACACGGAGACATGTCAGTGTTCGTGGGAGCGCACGTTTTACACGGACCCAATAGAGTCAATGGGTCCGCGTAAAACACGGACCTCACACGGACATTCTCCGTCTGGGGTCCGTGTGGCGTGCCGGAGACAGCGCTACAGTAAGCGCTGTCCCCCCCACATGGTGCTGAAGCCGGTATTCATATCTTCCCTGTAGCAGCGTTTGCTATAGAGAAAATATGAAGAATAGTGTTAAAAATAAAGATCCATGTGTCCGCCGCCCCCCCACCCCCTGTGCGCCCCCCCGCTGGTCAGAAAATACTTACCCGCTCCCTCGCTCCTTCCTGGTCTGGCCGCGCCTCCTACTGTATGCGGTCACGTGGGGCCGATCATTTACAATCATGAATAGTCGGCTCCGCCCCTATGGGGGGTGGAGCCACATATTCATGACTGTAAATGATCGGCCCCACGTGACCGCATGCAGGAGAAGCCGCGGCCAGACCAGGAAGGAGCGACAGCCGACGGGGGACCCGGGTAAGTATTTTCTGACCAGCGGGGGGGCGCACAGGGGGTGGGGGGGCGGCGGACACCTAAATCTTTATTTTTAACACTATTCTTCATATTTTCTCTGCAGCAAACGCTACTGCAGAGAGGATATGAATCGCAGCTTCAGCACCATGCAGAGTGGGTACCACACGCTCCGTGTGGTACCCACTCGCCATACGGGCGGCACACGTGTGCCGCACGTATGGCCTCCGTGAGTTCCCAGGCACACGGACACGGATAACTCCGGTACCGATTTATTCCGGTACCGGAATTATCTGGACGTGTGGGACAGCCCTAAGGCCGGTTTCACACGTCAGTGGCTCCGGTACGTGAGGTGACAGTTTCCTCCCGTACCGGAGACACTGACACACGTAGACCCATAAAAATCAATGCATCTGTGCAGATGTCATTGATTTTTTGCGGACCGTGTCTCCGTGTGCCAAACACGGAGACATGTCAGTGTTCGTGGGAGCGCACGTTTTACACGGACCCAATAGAGTCAATGGGTCCGCGTAAAACACGGACCTCACACGGACATTCTCCGTCTGGGGTCCGTGTGCGTGCCGGAGACAGCGCTACAGTAAGCGCTGTCCCCCCCACATGGTGCTGAAGCCGGTATTCATATCTTCCCTGTAGCAGCGTTTGCTATAGAGAAAATATGAAGAATAGTGTTAAAAATAAAGATCCATGTGTCCGCCGCTCCCCCACCCCCTGTGCGCCCCCCCCCCCCGCTGGTCAGAAAATACTTACCCGCTCCCTCGCTCCTTCCTGGTCTGGCCGCGCCTCCTACTGTATGCGGTCACGTGGGGCCGATCATTTACAATCATGAATAGTCGGCTCCGCCCCTATGGGAGGTGGAGCCACATATTCATGACTGTAAATGATCGGGCCCACGTGACCGCATGCAGGAGAAGCCGCGGCCAGACCAGGAAGCAGCGAGGGAGGCGGGTAAGTATTTTCTGACCAGCGGGGGGGCGCACAGGGGGTGGGGGGGGCGGCGGACACCTAAATCTTTATTTTTAACACTATTCTTCATATTTTCTCTGCAGCAAACGCTACTGCAGAGAGGATATGAATCGCAGCTTCAGCACCATGCAGAGTGGGTACCACACGCTCCGTGTGGTACCCACTCGCCATACGGGCGGCACACGTGTCCCGCTCGTATGGCCTCCGTGAGTTCCCAGGCACACGGACACGGATAACTCCGGTACCGATTTATTCCGGTACCGGAATTATCTGGACGTGTGGGACAGCCCTAAGGCTGGAGTCACACATGGCGTAAGACAATACGCCACGTATTATACGTCCGTACTACGGCCGTAATACGGAGAAATGTTCCCAAAATAGTGATCCGTAGTCAGGGTGTGTCAGCGTATTTTGCGCATGGCATCCTCCGTATGTAATCCGTATGGCATCCGTACTGCGAGATTTTCGCGCAGGCTTGCAAAACCGACATCTAATGGATTTATGTGCTCAAATGTTAGGGAAAACATATATACAGTATATATATATATATATATATATATATATATATTTATATATGTCATTGAGACACATATATATATATTCTGTATTTAGATTTCATTCAGCGCGATATCTGTGAACAGCCGGTAATTCAATTGCCGGCTTTTCATTTCTCCTGCACAAACCCGACAGGATATGAGACATGGTTTACATACAGTAAACCATCTCATATCCCCTTTTTTTTGCATATTCCACACTACTAATGTTAGTAGTGTGTATGTGCAAAATTTCAGCGCTGTAGCTGCTGAAATAAAGGGTTAAATGGCGGAAAAAATTGGCGTGGGCTCCCGCGCAATTTTCTCCGCCAGAATGGTAAAGCCAGTGACTGAGGGCAGATATTAATAGCCAGGAGAGGGTCCATGGTTATTGCCCCCCCCGTGGCTACAAACATCTGCCCCCAGCCACCCCAGAAAAGGCACATCTGGAAGATGCGCCTATTCTGGCACTTGGCCACTCTCTTCCCACTCCCTGTAGCGGTGGGATATGGGGTAATGAAGGGTTAATGCCACCTTGCTATTGTAAGGTGACATTAAGCCAGATTAATAATGGAGAGGCGTCAATTATGACACCTATCCATTATTAATCCAATTGTTGGAAAGGGTTAAAAAACACACACACACACACATGATTAAAATGGATTTTAATGAAATAAACACAGCGGTTGTTGTAATAATTTATTGTTCTCTCAATCCATCAGGAACACCCTCGCTTGGAAAAATAATAAACGCAACAAGATACATACCTTCTGGTGACCCGTCTCGTCCCACGAAGTAATCCATCTGAAGGGGTTAACTAAAATTACAGGCACGAGCTGCGATAAACCACTCAGTGCTCGTACCTGTAATCCCCGGGTGCTGAAAGGAAAGCTAGATCTGTACTTACATTCAGTCGCGGTGAGGCGCCCTCTGCTGGATGTTCTCATGAACTGCAGCCTGGGAACTTTTTCCCACGCTCCAGGTCATATGAGGACATCCACCAGGGGGCGCATCACCGCGACTGAAGGAAATGTAGGTCAATGACCTACATTTCATTCATTCGCCGGGGATTACAGGCACGGAGCACAGCTGCATTTAGCAGGGCTCCTGCCTGTAATATTAGTTAACCCCTTCAGATGGATTACTTCGTGGGACGAGACGGTTCACCAGAAGGTATGTATCTTGTGCGTTTCTTATTTTTCCAAGTGAGGGTGTTGCTGATGGATTGAGAGAACAATAAATTATTACAACAACCGCTGTGTTTATTTCATTAAACTACTTTTAAATCATGTGTGTGTGTGTTTTTTAACCCTTTCCAACAATTGGATTAATAATGGATAGGTGATATAATTGACGCCTCTCCATTATTAATCTGGCTTAATGTCACCTTCCAATAGCAAGGTGGCATTAACCCTTCATTACCCCATAGCCCACCGCTACAGGGAGTGGGAAGAGAGTGGCCAAGTGCCAGAATAGGCGCATCTTCCAGATGTGCCTTTTCTGGGGTGGCTGGGGGCAGATGTTTGTAGCCACGGGGGGGCCAATAACCATGGACCCTCTCCTGGCTATTAATATCTGCCCTCAGTCACTGGCTTTACCACTCTGGCGGAGAAAATTGCGCGGGAGCCCACGCCAATTTTTTCCGCAATTTAACCCTTTATTTCAGCAGCTACAGCGCTGAAATTTTGCACATACACACTACTAACATTAGTAGTGTGGAATATGCAAAAAAAAAGGGGATATGAGATGGTTTACTGTATGTAAACCATGTCTCATATCCTGTCGGGTTTGTGCAGGAGAAATGAGAAGGCGGCAATTGAATTACCGGCTTTTAACACATATCGCGCTGAATGAAATCTAAATACAGAATATATATATGTGTCTCAATGACATATATATATATATATATATATATATATATATATACTGTATATATGTTTTCCCGAACATTTGAGCACATAAATCCATTAGATGTCGGTTTTGCAAGCCTGCGCGAAAATCTCGCAGTACGGATGCCATACAGATTACATACGGAGGATGCCATGCGCAAAATACGCTGACACACCCTGACTACGGATCACTATTTTGGGAACATTTCTCCGTATTACGGCCGTAGTACGGACGTATAATACGTGGCGTATTGTCTTACGCCCAGTGTGAGGCCGGCCTTAGGAACAAAGAATTGCTGCATTCCCAAGTTTGATCTAATATTCAGATCACGCTCAAGTAAGCAAGTCAATGAGTGCATGTGAAACATCAGACTGAACTCGGATGACATCTGAGTGCAGTTCGATTTCCACGCATTCATAGAATGGAAAAGATGGAGACATTTTTTTTTCTTTCTTCCATGTGCTCATCCAAGAGAATCGGATCACATTGAGATTAGTCTCTGATCAGAGTGTCATTTGCATAATCTGTTTTGTTCTCTTAGATGAGAGAATCTGCGTCCATCTGGGCCTGCCCTAACAGTGGCAGAACAGGAAATTTTATCAATCAGTATGGGTCCCAGCAGTCGGACCACCACTGATAAGCAAGTTCACTTACTATATGAGGGATAACCCTATAATGACAGAAGGAAGTGCGTATAACTACAAGATCCGACTACACAGGGTTTGTTTGTAGTCTGTATCTATGGAAACATATGGATGTGCATAGGAGCTGTAGACAGTAACAGTAGGAATTTATAGATGCCTTTAAAATCACACGTATACATTTATGCCTTGACTCTAGCGTTTGCTTGGTCGGCATTAGGCCATATTAGATTATACAGAATACTTTTTCTTTGCTGTTGCAGTGAACCTTTTACCCATTTTCAGTAAATTCTATGATTTTTATAGGACATGCATCACAAACTTTTAGGGAATATACACATATCTTGTGTCTAGACACTACCTGCTTTTCTATAATAATTCGGTTACAATTGATAGGTACAGCCATTCCTTGCAAATTGTAAAATTGAATTTTGAACTATTGTCTTTCATTTCTTATCGTGTATGAAATTGTCAGGACATTAATCTCCTTTTTCTATCATACCGGATAGATGGAGGGTCAGCAGAGGATTATGGGAAAGGAATCATTTCTTCTAAAACAGTATAATTGAAACTAGTTAAGATGCTCTTTGGAAAAGGAAGCAGCATTTAGGAGAATCCGTCCCTATCATGTTATACTCAGGTTATTGTAATCTCATGTAACATGACATTAATTTAATAATTCCCTTCTGTAGTGTCTGTGTCAGCTGGAATAAATGTTTGATAAGACTGTCGACAGGTTTTGAGCTTGACAAAATTTTGCCCCTTCACTTTACAGAATGGAAACTTTTGTATCTGCTTTTTCTTTTTCACTTCCTCCAAAAGATATGCAGCATATTAATTATTCTTAAAGGGAACCTTTCATGCTGTCTGAACCATGTTCAGCCTGAATCGGAGACCACCTCCGTTATTGCAGTCGTGTATGTTTTACTTTCGCACACTTCAGGTTTGAGATGAGTCTGCAGTCACTTAATGTGACTGTAGACTTCTGAATCTTCGCATCGCTCCCAATGCGTGCTCTTAGGATTCTCCGGTGCCGGCATACATCCGGTCACATTCCAACTAGATGTGCATGGCATTGCTCAATTCACTTGTATTGAGTGAGGCTGCTCACGTCTAGTCGGTATGTGACCATGTGTATCCAAATTACATACTTGCGGTCATGTGACCTCCCAGCATTAGAGATTCGGAAGTCTGCAGTCACCTGACAACCCCTTTACAAAGCTCGTCAGGGATCACTAATCTTTTGCGGTCTCTCCTTTTTCTTTCTGGGAGTGGGGTGAGAAGTTGCTGAGGACCTGCCTCTTTGACTAGTCATTCTAATGACATTATCTGCTCCTAAAAAGTACTGCAAGGTATTAGATTGTTACATGCATGCCTGCGATAACAGCTGGTATCTGATACATGCTGCCCGTGGTTCAAGTGGCATGAATTCCCTTTAAAATTCCAAAGCTTTACGAGACAGTGAATTGTATTGTTGTGAAGGTTAATTAATCCTTATTCAGACATCAGTTTTTCACTAATGTCTTCTATCCATAATTTTCATGGATAGCACACAATAATCTACATGTCCTTTGTTTTTTGCAGATTGTGTGTCCATGCAAAAGTCATGATGATGTGTCCACCTTTTTTACCGTCATCATAGATGAACATACCAATACAAACAAGTCTATGGGTCCATGAAAATCACGGGCAGCACATAGATGACATCAGTGTATAATCCATACGTAAAAATCACTGATGGAAAAAACTGGTATATTGAACAAACACTAATAAAACTGAGATACAGAACACTGATGACCCTCATATATTTTTTTGCGATTGTGAACAAAAGTGGACGTCTGAATGAGCCCTATGGGTATGTACAACTTTTGCAAAGATTTGTAATGCTTCCAGTGCATCTAAAATAAAGGTTGAAGCAGCGTTGCAAATAGTCCTGTGCTTTGGGGTATACAGGTCTGTCAGGGAGAACGCTGGAGAGATCCCACCATTGCCATCAGTTTGTCAGGGGATGCAGCTCCACTGTCTCCAATCGTCAGGACAATTATGCAATTGACTGACGAGTGATGGGTGAGGCCTTGGCTGCTTCCACCACTAGGCCATTTTTTGGGGAATTTACAGCGAGCATATGTTATATACACCTCCGATTCTAACGCATGGAATATATACAGGTGCTTCTCACACAATTAGAATATCATCAATAAGTTATTTATTTCAGTTCTTCAATACAAAAAGTGAAACTCTTATATATAGTCATTACAAACAGAGTGATCTATTTCAAGTGTTTAGTTCTGTTCATGTTGATGATTATGGCTTATTACAGTCAATGAAAACCCAAAAGTCATTTTCTCAGTAAATTTGAATAATTAACAAAAAAACACCTGCAGAGGCTTCCTAAGCCTTTAAATAGGTCCCTTAGTCTGTTTCAGTAGCTCCACAATCATGGGGAAGACTGCTGACGTGACAGATGTCCAGAATGCAGTCATTGACACACTCCACAAGGAGGGGAAGCCACAAAAGGTCATTGCTAAAGAAGCTGTTTGTTCAGAGTGCTGTATCCAAGAATATTAATGGAAAGTTGAGTGGAAGGAAAAAGTGTGGTAGAAAAAGGTGCAAAAGCAACCAGGATAGCCGCAGCCTTGAAAGGATTGTTAGGAAAAGGCCATTCAAAAATTTGGGGGAGATTCACAAGGAGTGGACTGCTGCTGGAGTCATTGCTTCAAGAGCCACCACACACAGACGTATCCAGGACATGGGCTACAAGTGTCGCATTCCTTGTGTCAAGCCACTCGTGACCAATAGACAACGCCAGAAGTGTCTTACCTGGGCCAAGGAGAAAAAGAAATGGACTGTTGCTCAGTGGTCCAAGGTGTTGTTTTCAGATGAAAGTAAATTTTGCATTTCATTTGGAAATCAAGGTCCCAGAGTCTGGAGGAAGAGTGGAGAGTCCACAATCCAAGCTGCTTGAGGTCTAGTGTGAAGTTTCCACAACCAGTGATTGTTTGGGGAGCCATGTCATCTGCTGGTGTAGGTCCACTGTGTTTTATCAAGACCAAAGTCAGCGCAGCCATCTACCAGGACATTTTAGAGCACTTCTTGCTTGCCTCTGCCGACAAGCTTTTTGGAGATGGAAATTTCATTCTCCAGCAGGACTTGGCCCCGTCCACACTGCCAAAAGTACCAATACCTGGTTTACAAACAACAGTAATGCTGTGCTTGATTGGCAGCAAACTCGCCTGACCTTACCCCATAGAGAATCTACGGAGTATTGTCAAGAGGAAGATGAGAAACACCAGACCCAACAATGCAGATGAGCTGAAGGCTGCTATCAAAGCAACCTGGGCTTCCATAACACCTCAGCAGTGCCACAGGCTGATCGCCTCCATGCCCCATGCCACGACGCATTGATGCAATGATTGGTGCAAAAGGAGTCTCGACCAACTATTAAGTGCATTTGCTGAACATACATTTCACTAGGCCAATATTTCGGATTTTAAAATAATTTTTCAAGCTGGTGTTATAAAGTGTTCTAATTTATGGAAATAATGACTTTTGGGTTTTCATTGGCTGTAAGCCATAATCAACAACATCAACAGAAATAAACACTTGAAATAGATCACTCTGTTTGTAATGACTCTATATTATATATGGGTTTCACTTTATGTATTGAAGAACTGAAAAAAACTTTTAGATGATATTCTGCTCCCTGGAACTTTTCAACCTTTTCCCACATATCATGCTTCAAACATAAAGATACCAAATGTAAATGGAGCGCCCCAGTAGGGCTATGGGGTACTCGGAGCCGAGCCCTTCGGTTCTCGGTGGGGATGTCACGGTGGCTGACCCGGTCCGTGGCCCTAGGGACGTCCGTTATAAATGGGGGAAAGGTCTTTAAAGGGATAATGTTCGTGACGCCACCTGTGGTATTCGTTCAGAGTGACGGACGCTGCTTAGGGGTCCGCTGGGGATGATGTGATGGCAGCTAGATGGTATACCTTCCCACAGGTGAAGTGTATCCCCAGGGCTTCCCAGAGTGTAGATGGTGGATGGTGTGAGGCGCAGTGAATAACGAGGACACCAGGTTGCAGTCTCTTTACCTTTACTGAAGGCTTCAGTGTCCACAGTCCAGGGTACAGATCACAGGGCAGGCAGAGTCCGGCCGGTCTGAAGGCAAATCCAGAGTCCCCTTATCCAGGTGGAAATCAGTAGCCTTCCTCTAGCGCCTGGGTGTTGTAGTACCTCCCTGCTGAGCTTCTGGGTAAGGTCCTCACAACTATTCTGGATGTTAAGTCTCTTTCTCTCTGTCCCCCTGATGGATAGGATAGGGCAAACCCATATGACTGATGGCCTGAGGCTTTTTACAGGGACTCTATCACTCCCCGGCCCCCACAAGTTGCCACCGTGCCTCCTGGGTATAAGGTCGGGCAGCCAACGGTGAATTAGCTGTCCTGCCGGTCTCTGAAGTAAAGCGTAGAGATCCTTACTCCCTCCCGGTGTTCTGGCTACCGGGGTTCCTGCACCTCAGAAGGAGGCAGCCTTTCACAGGGCAGAACTCCTTCTGGTTTCCTCTTCTTTTGCTATGACTTCGTTTATCACCCTCTGCAATACACTTCTCTTCTAATGTCTCTTTCTTAGGATGCTGCCGCATGTGGGGCAGGCGCAGCTCCGTGGACCCTCGTCCTCCTCAGACCGCAGACTGGATCTGACTGGAACTCGCTCCAGCCAGCTTCTCCCTGCTTCTGCCTAACTTCCTATCCAGACCACCAGTTTTACCTGTGAGGAGTGCCCTAATAGATAGGAGCGTAGCTCCCCCTGGCGGCCTGGAGTGTGAAGTGTGTTGTGTGGTTTGTGATACCTGGTAAAGAGATCTCCTTTATTGCCTTCAGTCGTAATATCACTCCCCCTGGTGGAAGAATAACATTACTGCAAGGACCAGGACTTTGGGGCGCTGCATAAATTTTTGGTGAAGAATCAACAACAAGTGGAACACAATTGTGAAGTTGAATGAAATTTATTAGTTATTTTAAATTTTTGTGGAAATTAAAAAACTGAAAAGTGGGGCGTGCAATATTATTCGTTTGGCTCCTTTAACTTAGTTAATACTTTAACTTAATACTTTGTTGCGCCACCTTTTGCTGCGATTACAGCTGCAAGTCGCTTGGGTTATGTCTCTATCAGTTTTGTACATCGAGAGACTGAATTTCTTGCCTATTTTTCCTTGGCAAACAGCTCGAGCTCAGTGAGTTTTGATGGAGATCGTTTGTGAACTGCAGTTTTCAGCTCTTTCCACAGATTCTCGATTGGATTGAGGTCTGGACTTTGACTTGGCCATTCTAACACCTGGATACGTTTATTTGTTAACCATTCCATTGTAGATTTTGCTTTATGTTTGGGATCATTGTCTTGTTGGAAGACAAATCTCCATCCCAGTCTCAGGTGTTTTGCAGACTCCAACACGTTTTCTTCAGGTTTTCTGTATTTGGCTCCATCCATCTTCCCATCAATTTTAACCATCTTCCCTGTCCCTGCTGAAGAAAAGCAGGCCAAAATCATGATGTTGCCACCACCATGTTTGACAGTGGGAATGGTGTGTTCAGGGTGATGAGCTGTGTTTAGTGTTGAGCATTCCGATACCGCAAGTATCGGGTATCGGCCGATACTTGCGGGTATCGGAATTCCAATACCGAGATCCGATACTTTTGTGGTATCGGGTATCGGTATCGAAACAACATTAATGTGTAAAATAAAGAAATAAAATAAAAAATATTGCTATACTCACCTCTCCGACGCAGCCTGGACCTCACCGAGGGAACCGGCAGCGTTCTTTGCTTAAAATGCGCGCGTTTACTTCCTTCCGTGACGTCACGGCTTGTGATTGGTCGTGTGCCGCCCATGTGGCCGCGACACGACCAATCACAGCAAGCCGTGACGTAATTTTCAGGTCCTCAATGCCTAATTCTAGGCATTCAGGATTTTAAAATTACGATCCGGCTTGTGATTGGTCGCGTCGCGGTCACATGGGCGACGCGACCAATCAGAAGCCGTGACGTCACGGGAGGCAGGAAACGCGCGCATTTTAAAATTACGTCACGGCTTGTGATTGGTTGCGTGCCACCCATGTGACCGCGACGCGACCAATCACAGCAAGCCGTGACGTAATTTCAGGTCCTGTATGCCTAATTCTGCATTCAGGACCTGAAATTACGTCACGGCTTGTGATTGGTCGCGTCGCGGTCACATGGGCGGCACGCAACCAATCACAAGCCGTGACGTAATTTTAAAATCCTGAATGCCTAGAATTAGGCATTGAGGACCTGAAAATTACGTCACGGCTTGCTGTGATTGGTCGCGTCGCGGCCACATGGGCGGCACGCGACCAATCACAAGCCGTGACGTCGCGGAAGGAAGTAAACGTGCGCATTTTAAGCAAAGAACGCTGCCGGTTCCCTCGGTGAGGTCCAGGCTGCGTCGGAGAGGTGAGTATAGCAATATTTTTTATTTTAATTCTTTATTTTACACAGTAATATGGTTCCCAGGGCCTGAAGGAGAGTTTCCTCTCCTTCAGACCCTGGGAACTATCAGGGATACCGTCCGATAATTGAGTCCCATTGACTTGTATTGGTATCGGGTATCGGTATCGGATTAGATCCGATACTTTGCCGGTATCGGCCGATACTTTTCGATACCGATACTTTCAAGTATCGGACGGTATCGCTCAACACTAGCTGTGTTGTCTTTACGCCAAACATATCGTTTATCATTTGGTTTCATCTGACCAGAGCACCTTCTTCCACATGTTTGGTGTGTCTCCCAGGTGGCTTGCTGCAAACTTTAAACAACACTTTTTATGGATATCTTTGAGAAATGGCTTTCTTCTTGCCACTCTTCAATAAAGGCCAGATTTGTGCAGTGTACGACTGATTGTTGTCCTATGGACAGACTGTCCCACCTCAGCTGTAGATCTCTGCAGTTCATCCAGAGTGATCATGGGCCTCTTCGCTGCATCTCTGATCAGTCTTCTCCTTGTTTAAGATGAAAGTTTAGAGGGATGGCTGGGTCTTGGTAGATTTGCAGTGGTATGATACTCCTGCCATTTCAATATGATCGCTTGCACAGTGCTCCTTGGGATGTTTAAAGTTTTGGAAATCATATTGTATCCAAATCCGGCTTTAAATTGCTCCACAATAGTATCACGGACCTGCCTGTTGTGTTCCTTCGTCTTCATGATGCTCTCTGTGCTTCAAACAGAACCCTGAGACTATCACAGAGCATGTGCATTTATACAGAGACTGGATTACACACAGGTAGATTATATTTATTATCATTAGGCATTTAGGACAGCATTGGATCATACAGAGATCCACAATGATCTTCTGGAGTGAGTTTGCTCCACTGAAAGTAAAGGGGCCGAATAATATTGCACGCCCCACTTTTCAGTTTTTGAACTTCCACAAAAATGTAAAATAACCAATAAATTTCGTTCAACTTCACAATTGTGTTCCACTTGTTGTTGATTCTTCACCAAAAATTTACATTTGGTATCTTCTTTATGTTTGAAGCATGATATGTGGGAAAAGGTTGAAAAGTTCCAGGGAGCCAAATACTTTCACAAGGCGCTGTGTCTGTGCTTCGGGATGCGCTTGGAGGCATAATTACGGTGATGAGACAAAGTCCGGCAGGATTGTATATGGCCGGTATGTGTCGCAGAGGTGCTCTGCGCTATAAGCGTAATATGGTTATGCTTGGACTTATAGTTCCACAAGAGTTTGTTGTGTTTACTTATAAGGGCGGGCTTATAGGGTTAGCTGGTGAGCTGGGTGGGACTGGCTAACCACACACACTCCCATCTAGGGGAGTGGTTACAACCATATAATGTGACTGAGGACTGGTCACATGGTCAGAGTGTATGGATCTGTTTGGTCCATGTGCAAGGTCCTGAATGGTCGGTGTTGGAGTCTCCTGTGAGTGGAGATGTCCTGAAAGCACCTAGAGAAACTGTGGACCTGAATGGTCAGAGTGTTGGACTGTCCTGGGATGGACTGGAGTCCTGCAAGCACCTGGTGAGACCATGGACTGATGGCCTGTGTGTTGGAAGTGCCTGTGATTGGACTTCCTGGAAGCGCATGGAGAGGCTGCATCTACAGAGCCTGAGACGGTTTCTGTGTTGGGGAAGCTACAGTTCCTATTGCGGGTCTGGACTATCCGAGGTGCGCTGGTCACAAGGACGGTGATCCCAGTGAGGCAGCTTTCCCCTGTAAACCAGCACTGGCAGGAGTCAGTGTGTGGAGCCAGAGCTCCTGAAAGGTAACCCCGGACAAAGGGGATTGTAATATATGGCAGAGAAGTTTATCTGCTGCATGAACAGATTGGTGGTCATGATAAGTTCATGAATGTAATGAAATAGACTGTATGTTATGTGATTTATGTTGTTTAATAAACCGGAATAGACTGTTTACGTTGAGAAACCGTGCCGAGTGCTTAAATCCCGTCCTAAGCAAGTGTTCCTCAACTCACTCAGGTAGCGTTGCACCACATTTGGTGCGAGACTCCGGGCAACGGTCAGAAAGCACGTGTGGATGTAATTGCTGTGGCTCGGCGGCGTTACGAAGTTGACAAGCGTCTTGCGGTGGATCGGTGGGTCCATGAAGCTGACAAGCATCTTGCAGTGGATCGGCGGGTCCACGAAGTCTGCGGTGCAGAGCCTTGTGGAGAATAGCTGCAGTTGAGGCAAGAGGTTCCGCAGCAGCTTGTGATCAGCACACAGAGGTGCTTGTGGTATGTGACTGCAGCAGGAGCTGTGATAGTGCCAGCAGGTGCTGGTGAGGTGTAGTGAGAGGACATTGGTCCAGAACGTGCAAACTCTTAAAGGGCCAGTGCCGACCTTAAAAAAAAAGACATTTTTTTTGTGTGTGTGAACTGGTGCCTGATAGTACTGTGGGGAGTCCACGGGGTGTACCCCAGGGAAGGGGAGGTGTTCCTAATGGGATGGTTTCCCAAAAAAGGGGGCGGTAACCCAAACAGGGATGGTTGCTTAAAAAGGGTCTGAGTCCCAAAAGGGGGCGGTATCCCAAGAGTATAGTTGCCTAAAAGGGGTGGAGTCCCAAAAGGGGGTAGTGATCCTAAAGGGAGCAGATTCCAAAAAGGGGGCGTTAACCCAAATAGGGGTGGTGGCAAAAAAGAAGCGGCGGTGAATGCATCATTGGGCTGTCGCCAGTGGCAATTGTGCTATGCAGGTCAATGCTGTACTGTGAATTGCTCAGCCAATGTTTAATCACGACAGTGCCCTTTTTGTTAGATGGAGAATGTGTGATGGGACTGATAGACCCGGGGAGTGGAGTGTCTTGGATGAGGACCCCTCCTGAATGTGTCGCCTGGGATAGGGACAAGAGTGAATTACACAGGTGGGACGTTTTACAGCCTGCCTCTACATTGACTGTGACGTGTCATTGCCAGTAGCAACCGCTAGGGCTGAGTATAATGGTGTGCTGACAGAAGCACTGACGCAGTGGAACGATAGTGCTCCACAAGGTGAAGTCAGGATGACGGTGGTAGCCATGCCAGAATGTATGACCAGACAGAAGTGTGGGTCTGACCAACTCTGGGACTTGGCAGAAGTGAGCAAAGGTGTGACCATTGAAGATGGGTCAGACTCGGACCAGACAGTCGGCTCGACTGTAAGTAGGACTTATGACCGTACCATCTGGGGAAGCCAGCCATGGAAAGAAAGGTCATGTGAAAGGGTACACTTGGAAAGCGGGTTGACTAAAAAGGGTCTGGTGACACAGACAGATAGTGACTCGGGGGCTGAAGCCCAGGGCGACATACTGACCGCTGGGGGCAGAGAAGTCCTAACAAAGGTGTGATGTTGAATGATGCCCAAAACCGACTGAGACGTTCCTCTTGACTTGCAGGGCAAAGTGACATGGGTGTTATGACCCCAATGGCAGAGGGTCTCAAAAGTACATACCAAGTCTGCAAACACAAAAAACCAGCTCATAGGGCAGTGGTAACTGGGCTGACCATATATCTAATCCTAGCACCACAAATAGCAGCAGCCGGGGAACGTGCCTACGTTGGTTCTAGACGTCTCGCGCCAGCCGGAGAACTAACTAACCCTAGAAGGGAAAAGATAGACCTTTCTTGCCTCCAGAGAAAAGACCCCAAAAGTTGGATACAAGCCCCCAACAAATAATAACGGTGAGGTAAGGAGAAAAGACAAACGTAAGAATGAACTAGATATTTAGCAAAGAGAGGCCCACTGACTAATAGCAGAATATAGTAAGATGATTTATATGGTCAGCAAAAACCCTATCAAAATTTCCACGCTGGATATTCAAGAACCCCCGAACCGTCTAACGGCCCGGGGGGAGAACACCAGCCCCCTAGAGCTTCCAGCAAAATCAGGAATCACATTTAGTACAAGCTGGACAAAAAATAAGAGCAAAGCAAATAACCAAAAAACAAGGAAGCAGGACTTAGCTTAATTTTGCAAGATCCAAGACCAGCAGACAGGAGCAAACAGAAAGGAACTGATTACAACGATGCCAGGCACTGGACTGAGAAACCAGGAAGTTTATATAGCAACACCCCTGGACTAACGACCCAGGTGGGTGCCAAACTGAGGAAAGACAATCCCAGAGTCATATCACAAGTGACCACAAGAGGGAGCCAAAAAAGTCTAATTCACAACAGTACCCCCCCTTTAAGGAGGGGTCACCGAACCCTCACCAAGACCACCAGGGCGATCAGGATGAGCAGCGTGAAAGGCACGAACTAAATCGGCCGCATGCACATCAGAGGCAACCACCCAGGAATTATCCTCCTGACCATAGCCCTTCCACTTGACCAGATACTGAAGCCTCCGCCTGGAGAGACGAAAATCCAAGATCTTCTCCACCACGTACTCCAACTCGCCCTCAACCAACACCGGAGCAGGAGGCTCAACAGAAGGAACCACAGGTACAACGTACCGCCGCAACAAAGACCTATGGAACACGTTGTGAATGGCAAACGACACCGGAAGATGCAAGCGAAAGGACACAGGATTAAGGATTTCCAATATCTTGTAAGGACCGATGAAGCGAGGCTTAAATTTAGGAGAGGAGACCTTCATAGGAACAAATCGAGAAGACAGCCATACCAAATCCCCAACACGAAGTCGGGGACCCACACCGCGGCGGCGGTTGGCAAAACGCTGAGCCTTCTCCTGTGACAACTTCAAGTTGTCCACCACATGATTCCAGATCCGCTGCAACCTATCCACCACGGAATCTACCCCAGGACAGTCAGAAGGCTCCACATGTCCCGAGGAAAAACGAGGATGGAAACCAGAGTTGTAAAAAAATGGCGAAACCAAAGTAGCTGAACTAGCCCGATTATTAAGGGCAAACTCAGCCAACGGCAAGAAGGTCACCCAATCATCCTGATCTGCAGAAACAAAACACCTCAAATAAGCCTCCAGAGTCTGATTAGTTCGCTCCGTTTGTCCATTAGTCTGAGGATGAAAGGCAGACGAAAACGACAAATCAATGCCCATCTTAGCACAAAATGATCGCCAGAACCTGGAAACAAACTGGGATCCTCTGTCAGACACAATATTCTCAGGAATGCCGTGTAAACGAACCACATTCTGAAAGAACAAAGGAACCAGATCGGAAGAGGAAGGCAGCTTAGGCAAAGATACCAAATGGACCATCTTGGAAAAGCGATCACATACCACCCAGATGACAGACATGCCCTGAGACACCGGAAGATCTGAAATGAAATCCATGGAAATGTGTGTCCAAGGCCTCTTCGGGACAGGCAAGGGCAAGAGCAACCCGCTGGCACGAGAACAGCAAGGCTTAGCTCGAGCACAAGTCCCACAGGACTGCACAAATGACCGCACATCCCGTGACAAGGAAGGCCACCAAAGGACCTAGCCACCAGATCTCTGGTGCCAAAAATTCCCGGATGCCCTGCCAACACCGAGGAATGAACCTCGGAAATGACTCTGCTGGTCCACTTATCAGGAACAAACAGTCTGTCAGGTGGACAAGAGTCAGGTCTACCAGCCTGAAATCTCTGCAACACACGTCGCAAATCCGGAGAAATGGCTGACAGGATAACTCCCTCTTTGAGAATACCAACTGGTTCTGCGACTCCAGGAGAGTCAGGCACAAAGCTCCTTGAAAGAGCATCAGCCTTCACATTCTTTGAACCTGGTAAATACGAGACCACAAAGTCAAAACGGGAGAAAAACAATGACCAGCGGGCTTGTCTAGGATTCAGGCGTTTAGCAGACTCGAGATACATCAGATTTTTGTGATCAGTCAAGACCACCACACGATGCTTAGCACCCTCGAGCCAATGACGCCACTCCTCAAATGCCCACTTCATGGCTAACAACTCCCGATTGCCAACATCATAATTCCGCTCAGCAGGTGAAAACTTCCTAGAGAAAAAAGCACATGGTCTCATTACAGAGCAACCAGGGCCTCTCTGCGACAAAACGGCCCCTGCCCCAATCTCAGAAGCATCCACTTCAACCTGAAAGGGAAGTGAGACATCAGGCTGGCACAAAACAGGCGCCGAAGTAAACCGGCGCTTCAACTCTTGAAAGGCTTCCACGGCTGCAGGAGCCCAGTTAGCAACATCAGAACCTTTCTTGGTCATATCCGTCAAAGGTTTAACAACGCTAGAAAAATTAGCGATAAAACGACGGTAGAAGTTAGCAAAACCCAAGAACTTCTGAAGACTCTTAACTGACGTGGGTTGAGTCCAATCATGAATAGCTTGGACCTTGACTGGGTCCATCTCCACCGCAGAAGGGGAAAAAATAAAACCCAAAAAGGGAACCTTCTGTACTCCAAAGAGACACTTTGAGCCCTTAACAAACAAAGCATTCTCACGCAAAACCTGAAACACCATCCTGACCTGCTCTACATGCGAGTCCCAATCATCAGAAAAAAACAGAATATCATCCAGATAAACAATCATAAATTTATCCAGATACTTCCGGAAAATATCATGCATAAAGGACTGAAACACTGAAGGAGCATTAGAGAGCCCGAAAGGCATCACCAAGTACTCAAAATGACCTTCGGGCGTATTAAATGCAGTTTTCCATTCATCTCCTTGCTTAATGCACACAAGGTTGTACGCACCACGAAGATCTATCTTGGTGAACCACTTGGCATCTTTAATCTGGGCAAACAAGTCCGACAACAGAGGCAAAGGATACTGAAATTTAACAGTGATTTTATTCAGAAGCCGATAGTCAATACAAGGTCTCAAAGATCCGTCCTTCTTGGCCACAAAAAAGAATCCCGCACCAAGAGGGGAAGAGGATGGATGGATATGCCCCTTCTCCAGAGATTCCTTGATATACGAACGCATTGCGGTATGCTCAGGTACAGACAGATTAAATAATCTTCCCTTAGGAAATTTACTACCTGGAATCAAATCTATAGCGCAGTCACAGTCCCTATGAGGAGGAAGAGCACTGGACCTGGACTCGCTGAATACATCCTGGTAATCAGACAAATACTCAGGAACTTCCGAAGGAGTAGAGGAAGCAATAGACACCGGCGGGGAATCACCATGAATTCCCTGACAGCCCCAACTTGACACAGACATTGCCTTCCAATCCAAGACTGGATTATGGGTCTGTAACCATGGCAGACCCAAAACGACCAAATCATGCATTTTATGCAGAACAAGAAAACGAATCACCTCCCGATGTTCAGGAGTCATGCACATGGTTACCTGTGTCCAAAACTGCGGTTTATTTTCCGCCAATGGCGTAGCATCAATACCTCTAAGAGGGATAGGATTTACCAACGGCTCAAGAACAAAACCACAGCGCTTGGCAAACGACAGATCCATAAGACTCAGGGCAGCACCTGAATCCACAAACGCCATAACAGGGTAGGAGGACAATGAGCAAATTAAAGTCACAGACAAAATAAATTTAGGTTGCAAATTACCAATGGCGACAGGACTAACAACCCTAGTTAGGCGTTTAGAGCATGCTGATATAACATGTGTAGAATCACCACAGTAAAAACACAACCCATTCTGACGTCTATGATTTTTCCATTCATTTCTAGTCTGAATTCTACCACATTGCATTAAATCAGGTGTTTGTTCAGACAACACCACCAGAGGATTCGCGGCTTTGCGCTCCCGCAAACGCCGGTCAATTTGAATAGCCAGCGCCATGGAATCATTCAGACCTGTAGGAATGGAGAAACCCACCATCACATTCTTAATGGCTTCAGAAAGGCCATTTCTGAAATTTGCGGCCAGAGCACACTCATTCCACTGAGTAAGCACGGACCATTTCCGAAATTTTTGGCAATACACTTCAGCTTCATCCTGACCCTGAGAAATAGCCAGCAAGGCTTTTTCTGCCTGAATTTCAAGATTGGGTTCCTCGTAAAGCAATCCGAGCGCCAGAAAAAACGCATCAATATTTGCCAATGCCGGATCTCCTGGCGCTAGCGAGAAGGCCCAATCCTGAGGGTCGCCCCGTAAGAAAGAGATAACAATTTTAACTTGCTGAGCTGAGTCTCCAGATGAACGGGGTCTCAGAGATAGAAACAATTTCCAATTATTCCTGAAATTCCTAAACTTAAATCGGTCTCCAGAGAACAGTTCAGGAATAGGTATTTTAGGTTTAGACATTGGACTACTGGTAACAAAATCTTGTATGCCCTGCACACGAGCAGCAAGCTGATCCACACTTGTAATCAAAGTCTGGACATTCATGTCTGCAGCAAGCACAAGCCACTCAGAGGTAAAGGGGAGGAAAAAAGAGAGGAAAGAAAAAAACAAAAAAAAACTCAGACTTTCCTTTCTTGTAATCCCACTTCTGCAATGCATTAAACATTCAACCTTGGCCTGGCATACTGTTATGACCCCAATGGCAGAGGGTCTCAAAAGTACATACCAAGTCTGCAAACACAAAAAAACAGCTCATAGGGCAGTGGTAACTGGGCTGACCATATATCTAATCCTAGCACCACAAATAGCAGCAGCCGGGGAACGTGCCTACGTTGGTTCTAGACGTCTCGCGCCAGCCGGAGAACTAACTAACCCTAGAAGGGAAAAGATAGACCTTTCTTGCCTCCAGAGAAAAGACCCCAAAAGTTGGATACAAGCCCCCAACAAATAATAACGGTGAGGTAAGGAGAAAAGACAAACGTAAGAATGAACTAGATATTTAGCAAAGAGAGGCCCACTGACTAATAGCAGAATATAGTAAGATGATTTATATGGTCAGCAAAAACCCTATCAAAATTTCCACGCTGGATATTCAAGAACCCCCGAACCGTCTAACGGCCCGGGGGGAGAACACCAGCCCCCTAGAGCTTCCAGCAAAATCAGGAATCACATTTAGTACAAGCTGGACAAAAAATAAGAGCAAAGCAAATAACCAAAAAACAAGGAAGCAGGACTTAGCTTAATTTTGCAAGATCCAAGACCAGCAGACAGGAGCAAACAGAAAGGAACTGATTACAACGATGCCAGGCACTGGACTGAGAAACCAGGAAGTTTATATAGCAACACCCCTGGACTAACGACCCAGGTGGGTGCCAAACTGAGGAAAGACAATCCCAGAGTCATATCACAAGTGACCACAAGAGGGAGCCAAAAAAGTCTAATTCACAACACATGGGTACCCAGGATTGGGACCCATGGTTTGTCATGTGTTCAAACCCGTAAGTTTGAACAGAGGAGAGGGTATGTGGTGTGGTAACCCATGTTACAGCCATGGGGCGCTGTGTCTGTGCATCGGGATGCGCTTGGAGGCAGAATTATGGTGATGAGACAAAGTCCGGCAGGATTGTAAAAGACCGGTATGTGTCGAAGAGGTGCTCTGCGCTGTCAGCCCAAATGATATGGTTATGCTGGGACTTATAGTTCCACAAGTTTGTTGTGTTTACTTATAAGGGCGGGCTTATAGGGTTAGCTGGTGAGCTGGGCAGGACTGGCAAACCACACACACTCCCATCTAGGGGAGTGGTTACAACCATATAATGTGACTGAGGACTGGTCACATTGTCAGAGTGTATGGATCTGTTTGGTCCATGTGCAAGGTCCTGGACGGTCGGTGTTGGAAGCTCCTGTGAGTGGAGTCTTCCTGGAAGCACCTGAGAGACTGTGGACCTGAATGCTTAGGGTGTTGGATTGTCCTGGGATGGACTGGAGTCCTGCAAGAACCTGGTAAGAGTGTGAGTCCTGAACGCTGAGGGTGTTGGATTGTCCTGGTGTAAGATGGTGGTGCTGTTATAGACAGTAAGGAACACACTGTCACTTTAAGAGACTGCACCCCCTTGTCTGGTGTGATGGAATGTTCTGCTTTTCCCCTGCAATTGATTGTGTGAATGAGCTGGACTTTGCAGAGGATGGGGGGTGGAGCCTGAACAGCGTTTGTGAGCTGAAGCTGCTGCAGAGACAACTTTGTGCTGTTTTCTGCAAGAGAGGACCCACAACCTGTAACGGAGTGGACTTGTGAAATTTGACAGATTTTTCCAGGTGCAGTGAGAGTGGCTGCCTGTGTGTTTGAGAAGCCACGAAGATACTGAGAAAGGGATTAACAGTTTCCAGGAGTACCTCCAGGACCCAGAAGCAAGGAGAAGACCACATTTCACGGAGCTGGCAGAAAGCTATGTGCACCACCGTACTAGACTGTTGGGGGCCCCCGGGACTGGATCTGAGTCCCCAACATCACCGTGAGTTTGTTCCTGTTTTGTGCACATGTGAGGGCCTAGTGTAGGCTTCAGTAGTCAGTACACGGGAGCCCTGTGGCCTGCTTAGTAAAGACCAGGGAGGTTATACATAGAGTAGCATCATTATTTGTTTATGGTTTGCATTTACTTGTGTGACGTATGTTGATTCTGTAATAGTTGGAGCACCGTGCTATTTTACGGACAAACTAAAGTATATAACTCTTGCAAATTATCTTTTGCCATTGCATACCCCTGTTGCATCTTCCTCATCCACTTCATTCCTTGCCTTCCAATAAATCGACCCTTTGTTGTTTGCACCTCATCTTGTGTACGGTAGTCTTCCTGCACCGTGGTGGTTTCCTGGCCATCGCTTCACTGGGATGGACTGGAGTCCTGCAAGCACCTGGTGAGACCATGGACTGATGGCCTGTGTGTTGGAAGTGCCTGTGATTGGACTTCCTGGAAGCGCATGGAGAGGCTGCATCTACAGAGCCTGAGACGGTTTCTGTGTTGGGGAAGCTTCTGTTCCTACTCTGGGTCTGGACTATCCGAGGTGCCCTGGTCACAAGGACGGTGATCCCAGTGAGGCAGCTTTCCCCTCTGAACCAGCACTGGCAGGAGTCAATGTGGGGAGCCGGGGCTCCTGAAAGGTAACCTCGGACAAAGGGGATTGTAATATATGGCAGAGAAGTTTATCTGCTGCATGAACAGACTGGTGGACGTGATAAGTTCATGAATGTAATGAAATAGACTGTATGTCATGTGGTTTATGATGTCTTATAAACCGAATAAGACTCTTTATGTGGAGAAACCATGCTGAGTGCTTAAATCCCGTGCAAACAAGTGTTCCCCAACCCACTCAGGTAGCGTTGCACCACTAATATAAATAAATAAATAAATATATATATATATATATATATATATATATATATACACACTCACTGGCCACTTTATTAGGTACACCTGTCCAACTTCTTGTTAACACTTAATTTCTAATCAGCCAATCACATGGCGGCAACTCAGTGCATTTAGGCATGTAGACATGGTCAAGACAATCTCCTGCAGTTCAAACCGAGCATCAGTATGGGGAAGAAAGGTGATTTGAGTGCCTTTGAACGTGGCATGGTTGTTGGTGCCAGAAGGGCTGGTCTGAGTATTTCAGAAACTGCTGATCTACTGGGATTTTCACGCACAACCATCTCTAGGGTTTACAGAGAATGGTCCGAAAAAGAAAAAAAATCCAGTGAGCGGCAGTTCTGTGGGCGGAAATGCCTTGTTGATGCCAGAGGTCAGAGGAGAATGGGCAGACTGGTTCGAGCTGATAGAAAGGCAACAGTGACTCAAATCGCCACCCGTTACAACCAAGGTAGGCCTAAGAGCATCTCTGAACGCACAGTGCGTCGAACTTTGAGGCAGATGGGCTACAGCAGCAGAAGACCACACCGGGTACCACTCCTTTCAGCTAAGAACAGGAAACTGAGGCTACAATTTGCACAAGCTCATCGAAATTGGACAATAGAAGATTGGAAAAACGTTGCTTGGTCTGATGAGTCTCGATTTCTGCTGCGACATTCGGATGGTAGGGTCAGAATTTGGCGTAAACAACATGAAATCTTTGGGATGTGGTGGAACGGGAGATTTGCATCAGGGATGTGCAGCCGACAAATCTGCGGCAACTGTGTGATGCCATCATGTCAATATGGACCAAAATCTCTGAGGAATGCTTCCAGCACCTTGTTGAATCTATGCCACGAAGAATTGAGGCAGTTCTGAAGGCAAAAGGGGGTCCAACCCGTTACTAGCATGGTGTACCTAATAAAGTGGCCAGTGAGTGTATATATACATATACCGTACAGACCAAAAGTTTGGACACACCTTCTCATTTAAAGATTTTTCTGTATTTTCATGACTATGAAAATCGTACATTCACACTGAGGGCATCAAAACTAAGAATTATATACTTAACAAAAAGTGTGAAACACCTGAAATTATGTCTTATAATCTAGGTTCTTCAAAGTAGCCACCTTTTGCTTTGATGACTCCTTTGCACACTCTTGGCATTCTCTTGATGAGCTTCAAGAGGTAATCACCGGGAATGGTTTTCACTTCACAGATGTGCCCTGTCAGGTTTAATAAGTGGGATTTCTTGCCTTATAAATGGGGTTGGGACCATCAGTTGTGTTGTGCAGAAGTCTGGTGGATACACAGCTGATAGTCCTACTGAATAGACTGTTAGAATTTGTATTATGGCAACAAAAAAGCAGCGAAGTAAAGAAAAACGAGTGGCCATCATTACTTTAAGAAATGAAGGTCAGTCAGTCTGAAAAATTGGTAAAACTTTGAAAGTGTCCCCAAGTGCAGTTGCAAAAACCATCAAGCGCTACAATGAAACTGGCTCACATGAGGACCGCCCCAGGAAAGGAAGACCAAGAGTCACCTCTGCTTCTGAGGATAAGTTTATCCGAGTCACCAGCCTCAGAAATCGCAGGTTAACAGCAGCTCAGATTAGAGACCAGGTCAGTGCCACACAGAGTTCTAGCAGCAGACACATTTCTACAACAACTGTTAAGAGGAGACTTTGTGCAGCAGGCCTTCATGGTAAAATAGCTGCTAGGAAACCACTGCTAAGGACAGACAACAAGCAGAAGAGACTTGTTTGGGCTAGAGAACACAAGGAATGGACATTAGACCAGTGGAAATGCTTTGGTCTGATGAGTCCAAATTTGAGATCTTTGGTTCCAGACACCGTGTCTTTGTGCGACGCAGAAAAGGTGAACGGATGGACTCTACATGCCTGGTTCCCACCATGAAGAATGGAGGAGGAGGTGTGATGGTGTGGGGGTGCTTTGCTGGTGACACTGTTGGGGATTTATTCAAAATTGAAGGCATACTGAACCAGCATGGCTACCTCAGCATCTTGCAGCAGCATGCTATTCCATCCGGTTTGCGTTTAGAAGGACCATCATTTATTTTTTTAACAGGACAATGACCCCAAGCACACCTCCATGCTGTGTAAGGGCTATTTGACCAAGAAGGAGAGTGATGAGGTGCTACGCCAGATTACCTGGCCTCCACAGTCACCAGGCCTGAACCCAATCGAGATGGTTTGGGGTGAGCTGTACCGCAGAGTGAAGGCAAAAGGGCCAACAAGTGCTAAGCATCTCTGGGCACTCCTTCAAGATTGTTGGAAGACAATTCCCGGTGACTACCTCTTGAAGCTCATCAAGAGAATGCTGAGTGTGCAAAGCAGTCATCAAAGCAAAAGGTGGCTACCTTGAAGAACCTAGAATATAAGACATGTTTTCAGTTGTTTCACACTTTTTTGTTAAGTATGTAATTCCACATGTGTTAATTTATAGTTTTGATGTCTTCAGTGTGAATGTACAATTTTCATAGTCCTGAAAATACAGAAAAATCTTTAAATGAGATGTGTCCAAACTTTTGGTCCATACTGTATATATATGTGTGTGTGTGTGTGTGTATATGTATGTATATATATATATATATATATATATATATATATATATATATATATATATATATACACATATATATATATTGAAAGAAATACTTATTTGATCCCTTGCTGATTTTGTAAGTTTGCCCACTGACAAAGACATGTACAGTCTATAATTTAAAGGGTAGGTTAATTTTAACACTGAGAGTTAGAATATCAAAAATAAAATCCAGAAAATCACATTGTATAAATTTTATATAAATTTAGTTACATTTTGCATTGAGAAATAAGTATTTGATCCCCTACCAACCATTAAGAGTCTTGGCTCCTACAGACCAGGTAAACGCTCCTAATCAACTTGTTACCTGCATTAAAGACAGCTGTCTTACATTGTCACCTTTATAAAAGACCCCTGTCCACTGACTCAATTGGTCAGACTCTAACCTATACAACATGGGCAAGACTAAAGAGCTTTCTAAGGATGTCAGGGACAAGATCATTGTTAGAAACTGTTTAGTTTGTGACTATCAGCCATTTTCTTGTGGAGTTCTGGCTGCTGGTCTTTTCCTCTGGTGCTGGGTTTGTCTTGGGTCAGGTGTTTGTTTCACTCTTTATTAACCAGCACCTGCCTCCCAGTCCTTGCTGGACAACAGTAGTGTTTATCTGCTTGAGCACTAGCTTGGTGCTTTGCTTTGTCTTCTGTGTGTGTTATTTGTGCAGTGCTTGTACCTCCGGTTCTGCTAGCCTTAGTTTCTGTTTTTTTATTGGTTTCTGCAGCCTTCTCTTTGTTTTCTATTAGGAGGTGACCCGTTTTTGTACCCAGTCCTTAGTTCTTTTAGGGAACCGCTTCCCGTTATCTATAGGTCTTCGCTTGAGATTAACCTAGGATCGTCGGTGGGTCTATTCGCAAGGAATGGGTCGCCTACTGCATCGTAGAGTTTCAGCCTAGTCATAGTGCAGGGTCAGTTTTCCCCCTTCTACCTTAGTTCTGTGTTGCAGATCCGTAACACTCATAGACCTACACAAAGCTGGAATGGGCTACAAATCCATAAGTAAGATGCTGGTAACTGTTGGTGCAATAGTAAGAAAATGGAAGAAATATAAAATGACTGTCAATAGACATCGATCTGGAGCACCATGCAAAATCTCACCTCGTGCGGTATTCTTGATCATGAGAAAGGTAAGAGATCAGCCTAAAACTACATGGGGGATCTTGTTAATGATCTCAAGGGAGCTGGGACCAAAGTCACCGTTGCTAACACATTACGCTGTAAAGGTTTAAAATCCTACAGTGCTCGCAAGATCTCCCAGATCAAGAAGGCACATGTGCAGGCCCGTCTGAAGTTTGCCAATGAGCTCTCTGGCATTAACTCAACTCGCTGTGTTTTTTGAGGAAGAAAAATGCTGCCTATGACCCAAACAATACCGTCCCCACTGTCAAGCATGGAGGTGGAAACATTATGGTTTGGGGGTGTTTCTCTGCTAAGGGCACAGGACTACTTCACCGCATCAATGGGAGAATGGATTGAGCCATGTACCACAAAATCCTGAGTGACAACCTCCTTCCTTCCACCAGGATATTAAAAATAGGTCTTCCATCAAGACTATGACTCAAAACATACTGCCAAGGCAACAAAGGAGTGGTTCAAAAAGAAGCACATTAAGGTCATGGAGTGGCCTAGCCAGTCTCCAGACGTTAATTCCCTAGAAAACTTATGGAGGGAGTTGAAGCTCCAAGTTGCCGAGCAAAAGCCTCAAAATCTTAATGATTTAGAGATGATCTGCAAAGAGGAGTGGACCAAAATTCCTCCTGACATGTGCGCAAACATCATCGTCAAGAACAAAAAACGTCTGACTGCTGTGCTTGCCAACGAGGGTTTTGCCACCAAGTATTAAGTCTTGTTTGCCAGAGGAATCAAATACTTATTTCTCACAGCAAAATGCAAATAAATTTATATAATTTGACTTTCTGGATTTTATTTTTGATATTCTATCTCTCGATGTTAAAATTAGCCTACCCTTAAAATTACAGACTGTACATGTCTGTCAGTTGTAAGCAAGAAAAGTTGGAGTAAAAATGTCCCAAACAACATATTTTAAGATTAAAAAGTACAAGATTTATTTATTCAACAATACAAATAACAGGTGTATAATTATACATGCTGTATGCAAAGTATAAAAACCAGGAGATAAGACAGAGGAGACATAATGGTACGTCGGGTTAAGGAGGGGTAACAAAGTTCATCCCCAGGGTGCAAGCATAACATAGAGAAGTTAGAAATGATCCCATGGGCCTCCAGTAATAAAAGTTACAATGTGTCAATACAGATAAAGCCCAATATACCCCACAGTAATTTCAGTAATGCATGCTTACCCATTGAACAATCAGGGGAAAGTTCCCACCACGCCCGGCAGCCACGACGCGCGTTTGGCGGTATAGCTTTTTCAACAGGGGTTAATCCTTTGCCAGTCTCTTGTGTTTATATATAAAGAAACCCGGAAGTATAGCCGGTAAACGGTGCACCAGCACCCAGAGCACATCGCCGCCAGAGCCGTCATAGCAAGGTGCACATGTGGGCGGAAATCCGCCATGTGACGTCATGTGACATGCGCACTCTGACTCTACTGATAGCTATGGAGGAAGACTGGCACTAAGGGTGATATGCGCATGAGCACAACACTGACAGCCATTTTACAGAAGACCACAAGTGCAGCCATATCTAAAAGGATAATGTTGTGAGATCGACCCATCTTCTACCCAAAAAAATCCCAGGAATAGGCTAAAAAAGTTTATAAAGTGACCATCGTTATATATTACATTCAAAATGAAAGTGTGCATACTCATATTCATAAATAATTAACCAATTAAAAAGAGAATAAAGTGATACAAGTGCATAAGTAAGTGAACTAAATAAGGAAGAAATATTTTTATATATTCTACATATAAGTGAACAGACGAAGAGAGAAATCTTCTTATTTCTTTAAAATGTCCATACAGGAAGGGGATGAGTCCATCTTAGCTCATATGGCATCTGAATTTGTGGCCATTTAGAAAAGTGAAGCTTAAAAACTAAAAAACACAAAAAGACAATAAATATACAAAAAAATTAAAAGGAATGGAGGTCAGACTTATTACAGAGAGAGGAGAGACCAATATCTCATATCTCAAATCTTGCATCAGTGCACCACATATACAAGAAGAAGAAATGATGGAACTATAATATGGGACAGGGTAGGTCAAAGAAAGGGAGCAAAACTCAACTTTTCGCTGAGTCCTTTAGGGGCCAAAGTATCAAGGGTGACAATCCACCTACATTCGCACTGTGCCAACATTTTCATAGTATTGCCACCCCTGATCCCTCCATGGATCCTGTCTATGCCCCTCACCTTCAGGCCACTTGGGTCGGATCCGTGATACGCCCGAAAGTGCCTTGACAGAGTCTTTAAAGTGGATATATCCATTACTTCTTTAGCAGATATGATATCCCGTACATGTTCACGTGTCCTAACCTTGAGTTCTCTAGACGTGAGACCAACATAAATCAAGGAGCAGGGACACGTGGCATAATATACCACTGATGTGGTATTACATGAGATGTATTCTCGAATTTTGAATTCCCTGCTCCCGTCAGATGTTTTAAAGGTCTCACATCTAAGAATGTTAGGGCACGCAACACATGAACCACAGGGAAAGCAGCCCTGTCTAGGGCTACCCACATTCAAGAAATTCTTTTTCTTGGGCACATAATGACTCCTCACTAGATTATCTTTTACATTTTTTCCTCTACGTTGTGTCATCGGAGGAAACTTTGTCAAATGTGGTGCCAAGACACTATCCATCTGCAAAATAGACCAATGTTTATTGAGTATCTCATGGATCCGACCCCAGTGACAGTTAGAGGTGGAGATAAACCTGACCCCAGACTCATTGTCTGGTCTATGTTTCTTGGATTGTAACAGCACATCCTCCCTTTGTGATGACCTAGCCCGTCCATATTCTGCCCTAATACACCGACGACTGTAACCCCGGGCATTAAACCGTTCAGTAAGGATGGCAGACTGTCTCTCGAAGCGGGTTTCCGTGTAGCATACCCACCTGTTCCTCAATAATTGTCCAACTGGGATGGCTTTAATAACTGAATAATTATGTGCCAAGGAGGCATGTAACAGAGAGTTTACAGATGTTTCCTTCTGATATAAATCGGTCTCAATGGAGCCATCCTCGGCAACATATAAAGTGATATCCATAAAAATCAATCTTATTTGCATGCCATGTATAGGTAAATTTTAAATTAAACGTATTATTATTAAGTTCATGCATGAATCTGGTTAGGCTGGTCTCGCCACCATTCCATATCATGAGGACGTCATCGATGTAGCGAAACCAGCCCACCACCGGGTCCGCGGCATGCGCCCCGTTGCCCTGGAAAATCTGCTTTTCTCAATAACCCAGGGACAAATTTGCATACGACAGGGCACATACCGCGCCCATCGCAGTACCCTGTGTCTGGAAATAAAAGCTATCCTTAAAAACAAAATAATTGTGGGTCAAAATAAATTCAAGCAAGTCCAAAACAAATTCCGTAAAGTGGCCATCCCAGTTGGCAGTCTCAAGGCAAAAGCGGGCCGCTCTAAGTCCGTCCTTGTGTCTAATAGAGTTATAAAGAGACTCGATGTCAATAGTGACCAAAATCATACCCGCCTCGAGAGACAGTCCATCAACTCTCCTCAGTACATCAGTGGTGTCTCTGACATTGGAGGGGAGCATTTCCACCAAGGCTTTAAGGTAAAAATCAATTAATTTAGATACATTGTCACACAATCCTCCTATGCCAGAGACAATTGGTCAGCCAGGTGGGTTCACAGCATCTTTGTGTACTTTGGGCAGGACATAGAATGTAGCAACCCTGGGAAATTTCGGCAAAAGCCCATCTAATCAAGAACCTTCTTCGGAACAATACCCGACCCGTCAGCCATGGCCTTGTCAGCTTTGGAGGATTTACTTAAGGAACAACAGACAGATTATATAGGTAATTTTCCGTCTTCGGCTGTACCCAGGTCATCCACATTCCCTCCCTTGTCTTTATGTCTACAAGTAGATATTTTTTGTAAATTAGTTATTGAACATCTAATGAAGATGCCAAGGAATCTTTAAAATGATTTAACATCAGACCAAAGAAAAGCTCTGAGGGAGCTACAATCACTTGATACGGTGGTGTCACGGGGGTACTGGGTAGAACACAGCTGATTACCCGGGCCCCTGCAATATCCCTCAAACTAGGGAAACCCTGTCTGTCCCTCTCCCAGAGTTTACACTGAAGGTGTGCATGTCTGGGCCGCCAGGCCTGACCCTGAGTCCTGTTTCAGTACTAAGCTGAAACCTCCACCCGCCACCCAGTGATAAGACCTCTCACCAACCCCCACAGAAAGCACAGACAGGGAAAACTAAAAATTGCACCACGCCGCAGACACACAGGAAAACACTATAATGTGCACAGGGCAAAACAATACAAATATAGGAAGGAGAAATATAACGAAAGATAAAACACCACCAGATACAATATTTCCTCTCCTAGACCACCACTCCAGACCGATATCACCAGGCACAAGACACAAGCTATAATCGGCGACGCCCAAAGCCCAGCAAAACTATTTAAAGGCAATGGGCGAGACTAAGCCTCCAACCCGAGTACCAGCCAGATTAACCCCGGACAAACTGGATCAATCTAGCCGGCGCCACTGAGCATATAGTGGACGAATGAGGAATTACCGCTGTCTGTCGGACGCCCTAGTGTTAACAGCGTCCGACATGACAGGTGGTTATTAAGCCAGCGGACATGGGGGGAATGTGGTGATTTGGCCAATTGAAAAATATGAAAGAGGCACTCCGACACCTTAGAAACAAAGATGCATACCAGATGTTGGTCCAAAATCCCACTCAACTCTTTTCTAATCAATTGGAACAAATTTTGTCATCGGCTGACGGGTCAGGTATTGTTGCGAAGAAGGTTCTTGATGGGCTTTTGCCGAAATTTCCCACGGTTGCTACATTCTATGCCCTGCCCAAAGTGCACAAAGACGCTGTGAACCCGCCTGGGTTGATGGACTGTCTCTCGAGGCGGGTATGATTTTGGTCACTATTGACATCGAGTCTCTTTATACATCTATTAGACACAAGGACGGACTTAGAGCTGCCCGCTTTTGCCTTGAGAATGCCAACTGGGATGGCCACTTTACGGAATTTGTTTTGGACTTGCTTGAATTTATTTTGACCCACAATTATTTTGTTTTTAAGGATCGGTTTTATTTACAGACACAGGGTACTGTGATGGGCGCGGCATGTGCCACGTCGTACGCAAATTTGTTTCTGGGTTATTTAGAAAGACAGATTTTCCAGGGCAACGGGGCGCATGCCGCGCACCCGGTGGTGGGCTGGTTTCGCTACATCGATGATGTCCTCATGATTTGGAATGGTGGCGAGACCAGCCTAACCAGATTCATGCATGAACTTAATAATAATACATTTAATTTAAAATTTACCTTTACATGGCATGCAAATAAGATTGATTTTTTTTGGATATCACTTTATATGTTGCAGAGGATGGCTCCATTGAGACCGATTTGTATTGAAGGAAACATCTGTAAACTCTCTGTTGCATGCCTCCTTGGCACATAATTATTCAGTTATTAAAGCCATCCCAGTTGGACAATTCTTAAGGAACAGGCGGGTATGCTCCACGCAAATCCGCTTCGAGAGACAGTCTGCCATCCTTACTGAACGGTTTAAGGCCCGGGGTTACAGTCGTCGGTGTATTAGGGCAGGATATGGACGGGCTAGGCCATCACGAAGGGAGGATTTGCTGTTACAATCCAAGAAACATAGACCGGACAATGAGTCTGGGGTCAGGTTTATCTCCACCTCTAACTGTCACTGGGGTCGGATCCGTGAGATACTCAATAAACATTGGTCTATTTTGCAGACGGATAGTGTCTTGGCACCACATTTGACAAAGTTTCCTCCGATGACACAACGTAGAGGAAAAAATGTAAAAGATAATCTAGTGAGGAGTCATTATGTGCCCAAGAAAAATAATTTCTTCAATGTGGGTAGCCCTAGACAGGGCTGCTTTCCCTGTGGTTCATGTGTCACTTGTCCTAACATTCTTAGATGTGGGACCTTTTAAAACATCTGACGGGAGCAGGGAATTCAAAATTCAAGAATACATCTCATGTAATACCACCACATCAGTGGTATATTATGCCACGTGTCCCTGCTCCCTGATTTATGTTGGTCTCACGTCTAGAGAACTCAAGGTTAGGACACGTGAACATGTACGGGATATCATATCTGCTGAAGAAGTTATGGATATTGTTGTGAATTAGACTTTTTTGGCTCCCTCTTGTGGTCACTAGTGATATGACTCTGGGATCGTCTTTCCTCAGTTTGGCACCCACCTGGGTCGTTAGTCCAGGGGTGTTGCTATATGAACTTCCTGAATTTTCAGTCTGGTGCCTGGCATCGTTGTAATCAGTCCTTTCTGTTTGCTCCTGTCTGCTGGTCCTGGTTCTTGCAAAATTAAGCTAAGTCCTGCTTCCTTGTTTTTTTGTTATTTGTATTGCTCTTATTTTTTGTCCAGCTTGTACTAAATGTGATTCCTGATTTTGCTGGAAGCTCTAGGGGGCTGGTATTCTCCCCCCGGGCCGTTAGACGGTTCGGGGGTTCTTGAATATCCAGCGTGGAAATTTTGATAGGGTTTTTGCTGACCGTATAAGTCATCTTACTATATTCTGCTATTAGTCAGTGGGCCTCTCTTTGCTAAATACCTAGTTCATTCTTACGTTTGTCTTTTCTTCTTACCTCACCGTTTTTATTTGTTGGGGGCTTGTATCCAACTTTTGGGGTCTTTTCTCTGGAGGCAAGAAAGGTCTATCTTTTCCCTTCTAGGGTTAGTTAGTTCTCCGGCTGGCGCGAGACGTCTAGAACCAACGTAGGCATGTTCCCCGGCTGCTGCTATTTGTGGTGCTAGGATTAGATATACGGTCAGCCCAGTTACCACTGCCCTATGAGCTGTTTTTTTGTGTTTGCAGACTTGGTATTTATTTCTGAGACCCTCTGCTATTGGGGTCATAACAGTATGCCAGGCCCAAGTTGAATGTTTAATGCATTGCAGAAGTGGGATAATAAGAAAGGAAATTCTGAGTTTTTTTTTTTTTTCCTCTCTTTCTTCCTCCCCTTTACCTCTGAGTGGCTTGAGCTTGCTGCAGACATGAATGTCCAGACCTTGATTACAAGTGTGGACCAGCTTGCTGCTCGTGTGCAGGGCATACAAGATTTTGTTACCAGTAGTCCTATGTCTGAACCTAAAATACCTATTCCTGAACTGTTCTCTGGAGACCGATTTAAGTTTAGGAATTTCAGGAATAATTGTAAATTGTTTCTATCTCTGAGACCCCGTTCATCTGGAGACTCAGCTCAGCAAGTTAAAATTGTTATCTCTTTCTTACGGGGCGACCCTCAGGATTGGGCCTTCTCGCTAGCGCCAGGAGATCCGGCATTGGCAAATATTGATGCGTTTTTTCTGGCGCTCGGATTGCTTTACGAGGAACCCAATCTTGAAATTCAGGCAGAAAAAGCCTTGCTGGCTATTTCTCAGGGCCAGGATGAAGCTGAAGTGTATTGCCAAAAATTTCGGAAATGGTCCGTGCTTACTCAGTGGAATGAGTGTGCTCTGGCCGCAAATTTCAGAAATGGCCTTTCTGAAGCCATTAAGAATGTGATGGTGGGTTTCTCCATTCCTACAAGTCTGAATGATTCCATGGCGCTGGCTATTCAAATTGACCGGCGTTTGCGGGAGCGCAAAGCCGCTAATCCTCTTGTGGTGTTGTCTGAACAAACATCTGATTTAATGCAATGTGGTAGAATTCAGACTAGAAATGAACGGAAAAATCATAGACGTCAGAATGGGTTGTGTTTTTACTGTGGTGATTCTACACATGTTATATCAGCATGCTCTAAACGCCTAACAAGGGTTGTTAGTCCTGTCGCCATTGGTAATTTGCAACCTAAATTTATTTTGTCTGTGACTTTAATTTGCTCATTGTCTTCCTACCCTGTTATGGCGTTTGTGGATTCAGGTGCTGCCCTGAGTCTTATGGATCTGTCATTTGCCAAGCGCTGTGGTTTTGTTCTTGAGCCGTTGGTAAATCCTATCCCTCTTAGAGGTATTGATGCTACGCCATTGGCGGAAAATAAACCGCAGTTTTGGACACAGGTAACCATGTGCATGACTCCTGAACATCGGGAGGTGATTCGTTTTCTTGTTCTGCATAAAATGCATGATTTGGTCGTTTTGGGTCTGCCATGGTTACAGACCCATAATCCAGTCTTGGATTGGAAGGCAATGTCTGTGTCAAGTTGGGGCTGTCAGGGAATTCATGGTGATTCCCCGCCGGTGTCTATTGCTTCCTCTACTCCTTCGGAAGTTCCTGAGTATTTGTCTGATTTTCAGGATGTATTCAGCGAGTCCAGGTCCAGTGCTCTGCCTCCTCATAGGGACTGTGACTGCGCTATAGATTTGATTCCAGGTAGTAAATTTCCTAAGGGAAGACTATTTAATCTGTCTGTACCTGAGCATACCGCAATGCGTTCGTATATCAAGGAATCTCTGGAGAAGGGGCATATCCGTCCATCCTCTTCCCCTCTTGGTGCGGGATTTTTTTTTGTGGCCAAGAAGGACGGATCTTTGAGACCTTGTATTGACTATCGGCTTCTGAATAAAATCACTGTTAAATTTCAGTATCCTTTGCCTCTGTTGTCGGACTTGTTTGCCCGGATTAAAGGTGCCAAGTGGTTCACCAAGATAGATCTTCGTGGTGCGTACAACCTTGTGCGCATTAATCAAGGAGATGAATGGAAAACTGCATTTAATACGCCCGAAGGTCATTTTGAGTACTTGGTGATGCCTTTTGGGCTCTCTAATGCTCCTTCAGTTTTTCAGTCCTTTATGCATGATATTTTCCGGAAGTATCTGGATAAATTTATGATTGTTTATCTGGATGATATTCTGTTTTTTTCTGATGATTGGGACTCGCATGTGGAGCAGGTCAGGATGGTGTTTCAGGTCTTGCGTGAGAATGCTTTGTTTGTTAAGGGCTCAAAGTGTCTCTTTGGAGTACAGAAGGTTCCCTTTTTGGGTTTTATTTTTTCCCCTTCTGCGGTGGAGATGGACCCAGTCAAGGTCCGAGCTATTCATGATTGGACTCAACCCACGTCAGTTAAGAGTCTTCAGAAGTTCTTGGGTTTTGCTAACTTCTACCGTCGTTTTATCGCTAATTTTTCTAGCATTGTTAAACCTTTGACGGATATGACCAAGAAAGGTTCTGATGTTGCTAACTGGGCTCCTGCAGCCGTGGAAGCTTTCCAAGAGTTGAAGCGCCGGTTTACTTCAGCGCCTGTTTTATGCCAGCCTGATGTCTCACTTCCCTTTCAGGTTGAAGTGGATGCTTCTGAGATTGGGGCAGGGGCCGTTTTGTCGCAGAGAGGCCCTGGTTGCTCTCTAATGAGACCATGTGCTTTTTTCTCTAGGAAGTTTTCGCCTGCTGAGCGGAATTATGATGTTGGCAATCGGGAGTTGTTAGCCATGAAGTGGGCATTTGAGGAGTGGCGTCATTGGCTCGAGGGTGCTAAGCATCGTTTGGTGGTCTTGACTGATCACAAAAATCTGATGTATCTCGAGTCTGCTAAACGCCTGAATCCTAGACAGGCCCGTTGGTCATTGTTTTTCTCCCGTTTTGACTTTGTGGTGTCGTATTTACCAGGTTCAAAGAATGTGAAGGCTGATGTTCTTTCAAGGAGCTTTGTGCCTGACTCTCCTGGAGTCGCAGAACCAGTTGGTATTCTTAAAGAAAGAGTAATCTTGTCAGCCATTTCTCCGGATTTGCGACGTGTGTTGCAGAGATTTCAGGCTGGTAGACCTGACTCTTGTCCACCTGACAGACTGTTTGTTCCTGATAAGTGGACCAGCAGAGTCATTTCCGAGGTTCATTCCTCGGTGTTGGCAGGGCATCCGGGAATTTTTGACACCACAGATTTGGTGGCTAGGTCCTTTTGGTGGCCTTCCTTGTCACGGGATATGCGGTCATTTGTGCAGTCCTGTGGGACTTGTGCTCGAGCTAAGCCTTGCTGTTCTCGTGCCAGCGGGTTGCTCTTGCCCTTGCCTGTCCCGAAGAGGCCTTGGACACACATTTCCATGGATTTCATTTCAGATCTTCCGGTGTCTCAGGGCATGTCTGTCATCTGGGTGGTATGTGATCGCTTTTCCAAGATGGTCCATTTGGTATCTTTGCCTAAGCTGCCTTCCTCTTCCGATCTGGTTCCTTTGTTCTTTCAGAATGTGGTTCGTTTACACGGCATTCCTGAGAATATCGTGTCTGACAGAGGATCCCAGTTTGTTTCCAGGTTCTGGCGATCCTTTTGTGCTAAGATGGGCATTGATTTGTCGTTTTTGTCTGCCTTTCATCCTCAGACTAATGGACAAACGGAGCGAACTAATCAGACTCTGGAGGCTTATTTGAGGTGTTTTGTTTCTGCAGATCAGGATGATTGGGTGACCTTCTTGCCATTGGCTGAGTTTGCCCTTAAGGCCGGAGACACACTGGTGCGAGATACGGCCGAGTCTCGCAGGTTAAAAGCAAGCTGTGGCACCTGCACTCCGGAGCGGAGCGTGCGGTTCCATGTATTGCTATGCAGCTGCACGCTCCGCTCCGGAGTGCAGGTGCCACAGCTTGCTTTTAACCAGCGAGACTCGGCCGTATCTCGCACCAGTGTGTCTCCGGCCTAATAATCGGGCTAGTTCCGCTACTTTGGTTTCGCCATTTTTCTGCAACTCTGGTTTCCATCCTCGTTTTTCCTCAGGACATGTGGAGCCTTCTGACTGTCCTGGGGTAGATTCTGTGGTGGATAGGTTGCAGCAGATTTGGAATCATGTGGTGGACAACTTAAAGTTGTCACAGGAGAAGGCTCAGCGTTTTGCCAACCGCCGCCGCGGTGTGGGTCCCCGACTTCGTGTTGGGGATTTGGTATGGCTGTCTTCTCGATTTGTTCCTATGAAGGTCTCCTCTCCTAAATTTAAGCCTCGCTTCATCGGTCCTTACAAGATATTGGAAATCCTTAATCCTGTGTCCTTTCGCTTGGATCTTCCGGTGTCGTTTGCCATTCACAACGTGTTCCATAGGTCTTTGTTGCGGCGGTACGTTGTACCTGTGGTTCCTTCTGTTGAGCCTCCTGCTCCGGTGTTGGTTGAGGGCGAGTTGGAGTACGTGGTGGAGAAGATCTTAGATTCTCGTCTCTCCAGGCGGAGGCTTCAGTATCTGGTCAAGTGGAAGGGCTATGGTCAGGAGGATAATTTCTGGGTGGTTGCCTCTGATGTGCATGCGGCCGATTTAGTTCATGCCTTTCACGCTGCTCATCCTGATCGCCCTGGTGGTCTTGGTGAGGGTTCGGTGACCCCTCCTTAAAGGGGGGGTACTGTTGTGAATTAGACTTTTTTGGCTCCCTCTTGTGGTCACTAGTGATATGACTCTGGGATCGTCTTTCCTCAGTTTGGCACCCACCTGGGTCGTTAGTCCAGGGGTGTTGCTATATGAACTTCCTTAATTTTCAGTCTGATGCCTGGCATCGTTGTAATCAGTCCTTTCTGTTTGCTCCTGTCTGCTGGTCCTGGTTCTTGCAAAATTAAGCTAAGTCCTGCTTCCTTGTTTTTTGGTTATTTGTATTGCTCTTATTTTTTGTCCAGCTTGTACTAAATGTGATTCCTGATTTTGCTGGAAGCTCTAGGGGGCTGGTATTCTCCCCCCGGGCCGTTAGACGGTTTGGGGGTTCTTGAATATCCAGCGTGGAAATTTTGATAGGGTTTTTGCTGACCGTATAAGTCATCTTACTATATTCTGCTATTAGTCAGTGGGCCTCTCTTTGCTAAATACCTAGTTCATTCTTACGTTTGTCTTTTCTTCTTACCTCACCGTTATTATTTGTTGGGGGCTTGTATCCAACTTTTGGGGTCTTTTCTCTGGAGGCAAGAAAGGTCTATCTTTTCCCTTCTAGGGTTAGTTAGTTCTCCGGCTGGCGCGAGACGTCTAGAACCAACGTAGGCATGTTCCCCGGCTGCTGCTATTTGTGGTGCTAGGATTAGATATACGGTCAGCCCAGTTACCACTGCCCTATGAGCTGTTTTTTTGTGTTTGCAGACTTGGTATTTATTTCTGAGACCCTCTGCCATTGGGGTCATAACAGGATATATCCACTTTAAAGACTCTGCCAAGGCACTTTCGGGCGTATCACGGATCCGACCCAAGTGGCCTGAAGGTGAGGGGCATAGACAGGATCCATGGAGGGATCAGGGGTGGCAATACTATGAAAATGTTGGCACAGTGCGAATGTGGGTGGATTGTCACCCTTGATAGTTTGGGCCCTAAAGGACACAACAAAAAGTTGAGTTTTGCTCCCTTTCTTTGACCTACCCTGTCCCATATTATAGTTCCATCATTTTTTCATCTTGTATATGTGGTGCACTGATGCAAGATTTGAGATATGAGATATTGGTCTCTCCTCTCTCTGTAATGAGTCTGACCTCCATTCCTTTTATTTTTTTTGTATATTTATTGTCTTTTTGTGTTTTTTAGTTTTTAAGCTTCACTTTTCTAAATGGTCACGAATCCAGATGCCATATGAGCTAAGATGGACTCATCCCCTTCCTGTATGGACATTTTAAAGAAATAAGAAGATTTCTCTCTTCGTCTGTTCACTTATATGTAGAATATATAAAAATATTTCTTCCTTATTTAGTTCACTTACTTATGCACTTGTATCACTTTATTCTTTTTAATTGGTTAATTATTTATGAATATGAGTATGCACACTTTCATTTCAAATGTAATTTATAACGATGGTCACTTTATACATTTTTATAGCCTATTTCTGGGGGGGTTTTGGGTAGAAAATGGTTCGATCTCATAAAATTATCCTTTTAGATATGGCTGCGCTTGTGGTCTTTTGTAAAATGGCTGCCGGTGTTGCGCACGTGCGCACATCACCCTTGGTGCCTGTCTTCCTCCATAGCTATCAGTAGAGGCAGAGTGCGCATGTCACATGACGTCACGTGGCAGATTTCCGCCCACATGTTCACCTTGCTATGACGGCTCTGGCGGTGATGTGCTCTGGGTGCTGGTGCACGTGCGCCGTTTACCGTCTATACTTTGGGTTTTTTTATATATAAACACAAGAGACTGGCAAAGGATTAACCCCTGTTGAAAAAGCTATACCGCCAAACGCTCGTCGTGGCTGCCGGGCGTGGTGGGAACTTTCCCCTGATTATTCAATGGGTAAGTATGCATTACTGAAATTACTGTGGGGTATATTGGGCTTTATCTGTATTCACACATTGTAACTTTTATTACTGGAGGCCCATGGGATCATTTCTAACTTCTCTATGTTATGCTTGCACCCTGGGGATGAACTTTGTTACCCCTCCTTAACCCGGCGTACTGTCATGTCTCCTCTGTTTTATCTCCTGGTTTTTATACTTTGCATACAGCATGTATAATTACACACCTGTTATTTGTATTGTTGAATAAATAAATCTTGTACTTTTTAATCTTAAAATATGTTGTTTGGGCCATTTTTACTCCAACTTTTCTTGCTTATATCTTTTTGGAGTTGTCCGTTTGATGTGTCACCTTTGGGGAGTCTTGGGAGAGCGTTTTTTGTTCGCTCCCGGTCACAGTATACACTGGTGCTTTATGATTATGTTAATGAATGTCTGTCAGTTGGCAAACTTTTGAAATCACCAAGGGTTCAAATAACTTCCTTCACTGAATATGTACTGTATGTATGTATGTTTATATGTGTGTGTGTGTGTGTGTGTGTGTGTGTGTGTGTGTGTGTGTGTGTGTGTGTGTGTGTGTTTATACAGTACAGAGTAAAAGTTTGGACACGCCTCATTTAAATATTTTTGTGTATTTTTATGACTATGAAAATTGTATATTCACACTGTAGGCATCAAAACTATGAATTAACAAATGTGGAATTATATACTTAACAAAAAAGTGTGAAACAACTGAAAATATGTCTTATATTCTAGGTTCTTCAAAGTAGCCACCTTTTTCTTTGATGACTGCTTTGCACACCCTTGGCATTCTCATGAAGAGCTTCAAGAGGTAGTCACCGGAAATGGTTTTCACTTCACAGGTGTGCCTTGTCAGGTTTAATAAGTGTTATTTCTTGCCTTATAAATGGGGTTGGGACCATCAGTTGTGTTGTGCAGAAGTCTGGTGGATACACAGCTGATGGTCCTACTGAATAAGACTGTTAGCTGCTTTTTTCTTGGCATAATACAAATTTTAACCCCTTCACCCCCGGAGCTTTTTCCGTTTTTCCGTTTTCGTTTTTCGCTCCCCTCCTTCCCAGAGCCATAACTTTTTTATTTTTCCGTCAATTTGGCCATGTGAGGGCTTATTTTTTGCGGGACGAGTTGTACTTTTGAACGACATCATTGGTTTTAGCATGTCGTGTACTAGAAAACGGGAAAAAAATTCCAAGTGCAGTGAAATTGCAAAAAAAGTGCAATCCCACACTTGTTTTTTGCTTGCCTATTTTGCTAGGTTCACTAAATGCTAAAACTGACCTGCCATTATGATTCTCCAGGTCACTACGAGTTCATAGACACCTAACATGACTAGGTTATTTTTCACCTAAGTGGTGAAAAAAAATTCCAAACTTTGCAAAAAACAAAACAAAACAAAATTGCGCCATTTCCGATACTCGTAGCGTCTCCATTTTTCGTGATCTGGGGTCAGGTGAGGGCTTATTTTTTGCGTGCCGAGCTGGCGTTTTTAATGATAGCATTTTGGTGTAGATACGTTCTTTTGATCGCCCGTTATTGCATTTTAATGCAATGTCGTGGCGACCAAAAAAACGTAAATCTGGCGTTTCGAATTTTTTTCTCATTACGCCATTTAGCGATCAGGTTAATGCTTTTTTTTAATTGATAGATCGGGCGATTCTGAACGCGGCGATACCAAATATGTGTAGGTTTTTGGTTTTTTTTATTGATTTATTTTGATTGGGGCGAAAGGGGGGTGATTTAAACTTTTATGTTTTTTTTATTTTTTTCACATTTTTAAAAACTTTTTTTTTTTACTTTTGCCATGCTTCTATAGCCTCCATGGGAGGCTAGAAGCAGGCACAGCCCGATCGGCTCTGCTACATAACAGCGATCATCAGATCGCTGTTATGTAGCTAAAATGCAGGTGTGCTGTGAGCGCCGACCACAGGGGGGCGCTCACAGCCACCGGCAATCAGTAACCATAGAGGTCTCAAGGACCTCTATAGTTACAATGGAGGAGCATCGCCGACCCCCGATCATGTGACAGGGGTCGGCGATGCGCTCATATCCGGCCGCACGGCCGGATGCGGTAGTTAAATGCCGCTGTCTGCGCTTGACAGCGGCATTTAACTAGTTAATAGCGGCGGGTGATCGCGATTTCACCCGCCGCTATTGCGCGCACATGTCAGCTGTAAAAAACAGCTGACATGTCGCGACTTTGATGTGCGCTCACCGCCGGAGCGCACATCAAAGCGGGGGTCCCGACATGTGACGTACTATACCGTCACATGTCGGGAAGGGGTTAAGTAAAGAAAAACGAGTGGCCATCATTACTTTAAGAAATGAAGGTCAGTCAGTCCGAAAAATTGGGAAAACTTTGAAAGTGTCCCCAAGTGCAGTTGCAAAAAACATCAAGCGCTACAAAGAAACTGGCTCACATGAGGACCGCCCCAGGAAAGGAAGACAAAGAGTCACCTCTGCTTCTGAGGATGTTTATCCGAGTCACCAGCCTCAGAACTCACAGGTTAACAGCAGCTCAGATTAGAGACCAGGTCAGTGCCACACAGAGTTCTAGCAGCAGACACATCTCTACAACAACTGTTAAGAGGAGACTTTGTGCAGCAGGCCTTCATGGTAAAATAGCTGCTAGGAAACCACTTCTAAGGACAGGCAACAAGCAGAAGAGACTTGTTTGGGCTAAAGAACACAAGGAATGGACATTAGACCAGTGGAAATCTGTGCTTTGGTCTGATGAGTCCAAATTTGAGATCTTTGGTTCCAACCACCGTGTCTTTGTGTGACGCAAAAAAGGTGAACGGATGGACTCTACATGCCTGGTTCCCACTGTGAAGCATGGAGGAGGAGGTGTGATGGTGTGGGGGTGCTTTGCTGATGACACTGTGGGGTTTTATTCAAAATTGAAGGCATACTGAACCAGCATGACTACCACAGCATCTTGCAGCGGCATGCTATTCCATCCGGTTTGCGTTTACTTGGACCATAATTTATTTTTCAACAGGACAATAACCCCAAACACACCTCCAGGCTGTGTAAGGGCTATTTGACCAAGAAGGAGAGTGATGGGGTGCTACACCAGATTACCTGGCCTCCACACTCACCAGACCTAAACCCAATCGAGATGGTTTGGGGTGAGCTGGACCGCAGAGTGAAGGCAAAAGGGCCAACAAGTGCTAAGCATCTCTGGGAACTCCTTCAAGATTGTTGGAAGACCATTTCCATTGACTACCTCTTGAAGCTCATCAAGAGAATGCCAAGAGTGTGCAAAGCAGTCATCAAAGCAAAAGGTGGCTACTTTGAAGAACCTTGAATATAAGACATAATTTCAGTTGTTTCACACTTTTTTGTTAAGTATATAATTCCACATGTGTTAATTCATAGTTTTGATGCCTTCAGTGTGAATTTACAATTTTCATAGTCATGAAAATACAGAAAAATCTTTAAATGAGAAGGTGAGTCCAAACTTTTGGTCTGTACTGCATATATAAATTATATTATCTGGGACGATCACTGCCAACTCCACAATACCAAAAGGATCCACTAGCGGCCACCAGCAATCGTTTATACATGCTGTTAGGATACTCGTTACAGGTAGCGTATGGCTTCAGGGGTGCAGTTTACAGAACAAAAGGAACAGAGCTATACAATTTTATATATTTAATCTGGAAAGTTAGGCAATGTTATACAAAAATATACAAAGATGATACAAAATGGGAACAAAACAATACGGTATACACAATTACATGAAATAAAAGGGAATAACGAAAGAAATGTTGCCGGAATGGCTCTTATATTTATGGACGGAAGGGCTAGCGAAATGGATCACTCTTACAGCGAACTGCGTCTTCCAGAAATAAAAAATGACAAAAACCCAAACTCTGATTTTTGGTAGATGAAGGTTGCGCCTACATGCCTCCTCTTGGTGAGCTCATATTGAGGCTGGTTGTATGCTGTGTTAGGTCTTTTAGAAGATAATAAAATCCCCAACTTCCAGGATATCTTCAGCCCTGGTGGTCCCAGGTAGTAGATATTGTCGTCGGGTTTCCTATTGCGATTTCGCCATTCTATAAAGATGAAGCATAGCATGGAGAGCATCATCCATCTGATGACGCATTAAGTTTGAGGTGTTAGAATGACCTTACGATGATGTGAATAAATGCATTATGTCCGTCTCTGCGCTACGAAGCAGAAAATATGTCTCCCATAAATATTGGATCGATGCAAACCTCAATATTCATCACTGACCACTGGCTCCAGAAAGTCTTTGAACAGAGGAAGCTCTTGCTTCTCCATCTCTGAATATACGAATTGTAACAACTCTGCTGGCATCATGGCATGGACTCTCATCTCTCACACTATCTTACCCACTGCTCCAGGCCATGATGTGGTTTGTTTCTTGCTAGCTCCATATTCTGTTCCTCTGCTCTCTGCATGCTTCCTGGCTGTGTGTATAGGAGGGAGGCACCTGAACTCTCTGGTTCTTATAGGAGTCAGGTGCACCTGTCTAATCTGTTCCTGACCAATTACCAAGAGGCCTCCAGTATTTAGTGCAGCTCCACCCAGTGGACTGGGCCTGTGCAATGTGTTAGCTCAGTTTGTGTTTTGCTTCTGAGTTTGCCAGGCCTTGCACTGTGTTACTCCCTCTCTGGAGGCTTTTCTCAGTGTTCTTGCCTTAATCTTGTTGTCCGCCCTCCAGGAGGCAGAATATCCTGGTCCCTGTGTCTTTGTTCTTGTTCCTTGTCTGAACTTAGTCTTATCTCGGTCTCCTTGTCTGTGGCTTCCTTCCCTGCTGTGTCTTTCCTTGTGTTCTCAGTCTGCTTACGCTCCGCCCTCTTGCGGCTTTGCCTGCTCTGTACCTTTGTGGCTTTACCTCTGCTCCGCACTCCTGCGTTTCTGCTCCGTTCTATTCTGCTCTGCTCCTGCTGCTGCAGTAATCTCTTGCTGCAGCTCCTCTCCGCATTCCTTGCGGTTCTGCTCTGCTTAGCTTCTGCTGCTGCAGTAATCTCTTGCTACAGCTCCTCTCCGCATTCCTTGCAATTCCACTCTGCTTAGCTTTTGTTGCTGCGCTATCTCTTGTTGCTCTACCACTCCTATCCGCAGCCTTGTGGTTCTCTTCTCAGGTCCCAACCTGTTCCTTCATTCTCCTTTCCTTCTGGCTTGTTTCCGTATCTGCATCTCCTGTATGAACAGGTTCCAACCTGTTCCTTCATTCTCCCTTCCTTCTGGCTTGTTTCCATACCTGCTTCTCCTGTGTGAACAGGTCCCAACTCCCAACCTGTTCCTTCATACTTCATTCCTTTCTGCTTGTTTTCTTACCTGCACCTCCAGTGTGAACAGGTCCCTACCTGTTTCTTCATACTAAATATCCATACCTGCACCTCCTGTGTGAACAGGTCCCTACATGTTCCTTCATACTTCTTTCCTTTCTGCTTGCTTCCTTACCTGCACCTCCAGTGTGAACAGGTCCCTACCTGTTCCTTCATACACCACACCAACCTGCCCTGTGTTCTCTGCCGTGCCTGCCAGCCCTGTGTTCTCTGCCGTGCCTGCCAGCCCTGTATTCTCTGCCATGCCTGCCAGCCCTGTGTTCTCTGCCATGTCTGTGCCAGCCCTGTGTCTCAGCCGTGCCAGCCTACTCGTCTGAGTTTCAGACGTGCTCTTCTGCCAGTCCTGCCTGATGCCCGCACCTGTCCTAGTGTTCCTGTTCTCCAAGTGGGATCAGCAGCCACAGCCAGACACCACCCTGTAGTAGCACCTGGCAGCTGCTTGCTGCACAAGCCTGACCTCACCATCAGAGGCTCCAGTGAAAACCCAGGCAGCTGTCATAGTCATGCCCCTTCCAGGGTAGTCTGGTTTGTGGCACAGTGGGGCCACAAACCCCTCCGAACTCACACCCACCAGTCAGGGCGTGAGCGTGACACGAATCCTAGGTTTTGTGTCTGGTTCCCAGAGCAGATCTCTGCTGTAATTACCTGGTCACTTCAGGGGCTTTCCACTTCAATGGAGGTTGAAGTGTCAGCACTCTCATTTCCCAAGTTATAATTAGTTTCTCACTTCCTCAGCTATAATTAATCCCATATGTTCAATTTGATGGTGACATGTCCCCTCTCTAGAGATGTCTTTATGGATTAAAAAAAGCTTTTTGTCTACGAGAAGGTCCTTTCCAGATCTATGTGAAGTCACTGGAGTCAATTTTTATCTTTGGTGCAATAAAATATGAATTTCCTTAACTTTGAGCTAAAAGTAACTTTTCATGCAACTAACCATCTCTGTTAGTAGACATGCCACAAATTATTACTTTTTAAGATTAATAGGGACTTTAAAAAATTAGAAAATTTCAACCACTGCTGCACAGCATAAAAACAGCAAAGTTGCTAAAACCATGCCCCTCTCAGTAGTTAGTGCTCTGCAGCTTTAGGCCATAATTGTAGAACAATTACTACCTGCACATTGTAAGCGTGTGATGGACACATATCTGTATATTTCCTTAAACTGTAGCCCTATAAAATTTAATGCTAAGTGCTCAGAGGCCCCTTAAATTTAGGACCACATCTCCCTGGATAGAGATAATAAAAAATTATGGCATCATGAAAGTGCGGCGCCCCCACCGCCGCAGGGCCGAGGGGTACCCGGTACCGGGCCTGTATGAGTCTCTAATGTTCTGGGGTTGTCACGGTGGCTAGGCCCAGTCCGTGACCCTGCCGAGGGGCGCACAGTCAATGATGATGTGACGGATGTAGATGGTGGTGATGAGGTGGTGCGGTGCAGTAAATAACGAGGACACCAGGTTGCAGTCTCTTTACCTCTTTACTGAAGATCTCTGGGTCCTCAGTCCGGAACACGGTTCACCAGGCTGCGCAAGTCCAGCCGGTCCAATGGCACCTCCAGAGTTCTCTTCACAGGTGGAAATCGGTGCCTTCCTTCTAGCGCTATGTGTTGTGGTCCTTCCCTGCTGTGCTTACGGAAAGTCCCCCACAACTGTTGTGTCTGTTTCTTAAGTTCCCTCACAACTCGATTAGATGATGTTCTGCTAATCCTCCGTCCCTCCCTGGTGTTCTGGTTGGGACGGCACCCGTTTGACGGGTAGGCTCGGAGCTCTTCCGGGACCCTAGAGTCGCCCCTCTCCACAAGTTGCCCCCCAAGACTGCATAGGTGATATGTGTTAGACAGCCCGCCTTAGACTGACTGTCCTGCCGCTGTTTGGAGTATTGCTTGAAGCTAAATGTTATTCTACTCCCTCGGCGTTCCGGCCACCGGTAGTGCGCCTCAGTAGGATGTTGCTTCGGTCTTACAGCACGACTCCTACTGGTATTTCTCCTTTGCGTGATCTCGTTTCTCACTCAGCACAATCTATCTCTCTTCTAATCCTTTCTTGGGCACCGCCGCTACCCGGAGCAGGCACGGTCCCGTTACGTTCGTTCTTGTTGCCAAGCCTCTGTCAGGATCCCACCCCTGACAGAGACCCTACTGTATCTTCCCCTACAACACCCTTTGCCACAAGGTGTTGCCTGGTTCCAACCCAGTCAGCTTTCTGATCTAACTTCCTGCCTGACCCCCAGTTTACCCACTATGGTGGGGAGTGGCCTAATGAATAGCACCCTTAGCTCCCCCCGGAGGCCCAGCTGTGAAATGTATTGGTGTCTGTGATACCTGATCAGATGAACCCCTTCAGTGCCATCAGACGCACCATAGCTCCCCATAGTGGCGGAGCCACAGTACTGCAACGACCAGGACTCTGGGGCGCTGCACTCCCCCCTGGTTAAACACAGTACTCCGGGACTGGGAAGAAAACAACAATACAAGTTAGCAAAAAGACATACAATTTTGTTGAGTGCAATAACAATAAGTATACTTGAACAGGCTTCCCTTTATGGGAGGTAAGGACACTTGAACGTTACAAACATGGTTAAATTTCATAGCAACATGCTATAAATAACTCTTCTTACCCAACCGGGTATTCTACTAAGTGCAAAATTGTTGAACAATAATTTAACATTGCCTTTAAGGACATACACTCTGAATCCACTAAAGACCTTCCTATAATCACATTATAAGGTAATTTAACTTTTTCATTCTCCTTCTTTAGATCTGCAGGACCGCCTGTCCTATCGGCACCAGACCTTCTGCCTCTCCTTTCAGTTACAGGACCGCCCCGTTCAGCCAGGGCCTACTGCCTTTTCAACTGCTATACACAGTATAGAACATAACATTACTTTCAGTTTAAGAGCACTGAGCCATCTCTACATGGCTCCTATGAGGACTCAGGGTTTACCTTCTATCCTAACTATCTATCAACATTATCAAAACATTTTCTATTGAACATTAAGCCTTCTCATTATCTTTCTTTCTATCATGCATGCTGGACACCACGTCTATCCCTACGGGCCCACTGCATCCTTCTTCTATCTTTCACCTTTTTCTTCTCAGAGAACATCATCAGTATTTCTTCACAATTAACTAATTAAATACATATAACTTTCTCATGTAAACATTATCATCACTGTTGTGAATTTGCTTTTTACTCCCTCTAGTGGTTACTAGTTTTTTGACTCTGGTTTTTCTGTCATTCCTTTTATCCGCACCTGGGTCGTTAGTTAGGGGTGTTGCTATATAAGCTCCCTGGACCTTCAGTTCAATGCCTGGCAACGTAGTTATCAGAGCTAGTCTGCTGTGCTCTTGTCTACTGATCCTGGTTCCAGTTATATCAGCTAAGTCTGCCTTTTGCTATTTGTTTTGGTTTTGTATTTTTGTCCAGCTTGTTCCAAATCTATATCCTGACCTTTGCTGGAAGCTCTAGGGGGGCTGGTGTTCTCCCCCCGGACCGTTAGACGGTTCGGGGGTTCTTGAATTTCCAGTGTGGATTTTGATAGGGTTTTTGTTGACCATATAAGTTACCTTTCTTTATTCTGCTATCAGTAAGCGGGCCTCTCTGTGCTAAACCTGGTTCATTTCTGTGTTTGTCATTTCCTCTTACCTAACCGTCATTATTTGTGGGGGGCTTCTATCCAGCTTTGGGGTCCCCTTCTCTGGAGGCAAGAAAGGTCTTTGTTTTCCTCTACTAGGGGTAGCTAGATTCTCCGGCTGGCGCGTGTCATCTAGAATCAACGTAGGAATGATCCCCGGCTACTTCTAGTGTTGGCGTTAGGAGTAGATATATGGTCAACCCAGTTACCACTGCCCTATGAGCTGGATTTTTGTACTCTGCAGACTTCCACGTTCCTCTGAGACCCTCGCCATTGGGGTCATAACAGTTTGCCAGGCCAGTATTAAATGTTTAATGCATTGCAGAAGAGGGATTATAAGAAAGAAGATTCTGAGTTTTTTTTTTTTTTTTTTCTTCTTCCCCTTTACCTCAGAGTGGCTATGCTTGCTGCAGACATGAATGTCCAGACCTTGATTACAAGTGTGGACCAGCTGGCTACTCGTGTGCAGGGCATACAAGACTATGTTATCAGAAATCCTAGGTCAGAACCTAAAATACCGATTCCTGAACTGTTTTCCGGAGACAGGTTTAAGTTTAGGAATTTCGTGAATAATTGTAAATTGTTTTTGTCCCTGAGACCCTGTTCATCTGGAGATTCTGCTCAGCAAGTAAAAATTGTTATTTCGTTCTTACGGGGCGACCCTCAGGATTGGGCTTTTTCGCTGGCGCCAGGAGATCCGGCATTGGCTGATCTTGATGCGTTTTTTCTGGCGCTCGGTTTACTTTATGAGGAACCCAATCTTGAGATTCAGGCAGAAAAGGCCTTGCTGGCTATGTCTCAGGGGCAGGACGAGGCTGAAGTGTATTGCCAAAAATTTCGGAAATGGTCCGTGCTGACTAGTGTTGAGCGATACTTTCCGATATCGGAAAGTATCGGTATCGGAAAGTATCGGCCGATACCGTCAAAATATCGGATCCAATCCGATACCGATACCCGATCCCAATGCAAGTCAATGGGACGAAAATATCGGAATTAAAATAAACCCTTTATAAACTTGTAGGTTCATTCTACATGAAGGAAAACAACTAAGAATAATGTAGGATGTATTGGGGGACGTGGCGGAGATATTAAAGGGACAGAGGTTTAGCCCAATGTAATAGAATAGCAGGATTTTTAATTTTTTTTTATGAAGTTCGGCGTTAGAAAGAATGTGACTATGTTATTTTTTTTTTTTTTTATGTCAGATATTGATGTTTCACTACTTCCACGCCCTTCACCTTCTTTTTTACTTCTCCCACGCTTTCTTCTTAATTATCCTCATCATCAGCTTCTTTGACATCAACTTCTTCACCTTATTCATCTTCTTCTTCATCTTCTACCTATTATTTTTTGGGTTACATTGTTCATATTCTTTTTATTTTACTATTATCTTCATCATATTCAACTTCTTCATCATATTCTTATTTGTGACAGGCATTCCCGTAGTTGTTATCTATAAAAGTTTGAAGATTACACCTTCCGTTCTGCCTGTCACAAACCAGTTACATTTGTCCGCGTTCAGTTTGGCCTGCAGCATCAGGCTTTATCCAGGGGCACCACGAGGAGGAACGGACTCACCCCCATACACTGCTTAGTCTTCTTCTGCTTATAATTTACATAATATTTTTTTGCTCTGATATTTTGTGTTATGCTTAATGTCCTTCTGCTCTTTGTTCTGCAGCCTCTTGTTCTTCTGCTTCTCGGTCTTCCAGGTCGTCGTCGTCTCCAGGGTCGTCGTCTCCGGGGTCGTCGTCATCGGGGTGGTCTCCGGGGTCGTCGTCATCGGGGTGGTCTTCAGGGTCATCGTCTCCAGGGTCGTCGTCATCACGGTGGTTGTCGTCTCTGGTGTCGTCGTCATCTTAGGGGTGTTCTTCCGGGTCATCGTGTTTAGTCTCTTGAACTTGGAAATGTAGCAGAAGGTACAAGAAGGCTGAGAAAATGCCGAGAACCAGCTGATGGAACTGGAACTCGGATGGCTACCCGAAGGTCCAAGAGCCAATGGAACTACCGAGGACCAGCTGACGTTACTGGAACCCGGTTACTAAGCAGGAGGTACCCGTGCCTGAAAGCACTACCAAGGACCACCTGACGTTGGTGGAACTCGGATACCCAGAGGGAGGCACCTAAGCCAAAGGCTCTGCCCGGAACCAGCTGACGGTACTGGAACCAGGATGGGGAGCAGAAGGTACAAGAGCAAAAGACACTGCCGAGAACCAGCTGACGGTGCTGGAACCCGGATGGGTAGCCGAAGGTCCAAGAGCCAATGGAACTACCGAGGACCAGCTGACGTTACTGGAACCCGGTTACTAAGCAGGAGGTACCCGTGCCTGAAAGCACTACCAAGGACCACCTGACGTTGGTGGAACTCGGATACCCAGAGGGAGGCACCTAAGCCAAAGGCTCTGCCCGGAACCAGCTGACGGTACTGGAACCAGGATGTGGAGCAGAAGGTACAAGAGCAAGTGTCTGCGTGGCTTTTGCAGGACACGTTGCCGGCTGCACAGCAGGGGAACAGCTGGCGGTGCTGGACCCCACTGACACATTGGCGAGGTGTTTGGCTCTGTGCAGCCAGCACTTCCGGACAGCAACGAGCGGTGTTGTAGCCCGGGCTCTGCAGGGGGAGCAGAGTGTAGGCCGAAGCCTACTTGAACCAATTTCAAAGGTAACCTTTAACCCCCCCTCAGGGGTTAGAAAGTAGAAGAGCCACAGCTTATGCAGCAGTAGTGCTGCACAAGTCAAAGGTTGCTCTTTTAATTTCGCTCCTTGCACACGCTGAATGAAACACGTATAACATTTAGCCCTTTATACAGTCAAACTGTGTTGGAGGCGCGAGTTCCCTTTGTAATGAGACGCAGCACAGATGTCAAGAATCCCACCTTGGTGCTGGGTGCAGCCTCCTGAGCGTTGTTATTTGCTGTACAGGAGTCTGCGCTGTCGTGTTATCCCCTGGCCTAGCGCCGTTAGCGCTGCCCATCTTCTGACCTCATTTAATGTTGGCCGGTGCGGTTCGCGATGCCCATGAATCACAGCCCCGCAGTGTATTGACATAGTTTAAACACTGCGGGGCTGGGATTCATGGCCTGGCGCAGTACATATGTTCGCCTCTCGCTTGGGTTCTTACACCCGCTTCAGACTATGCGGCGTCATCTGATCCCTTATCGCATGCCACGGCCATGAAGCCGCACAGTCCGAAGAAGGCGGAAGGAGAGGAGGGACAGGCGAACTGATGCACTGATCCTGCCCATCAATCACACCCTCGCAGTCCCAATAAATAAGACACCGAGGGGCGTTGTGTGGGTCAGGGCGGCCGCAGAGGCGCAGGCAGCCAAACCATGATGCCAGAAGACGGGCAGCGCTACCAAGGGGGTTGCAGCGTGTCATTACAAAGGAAAGTCACACCACCGGGACGGTTAAATGGTCACACAGAGGACACATTGCAGACGTGTTTTCAGTTCCACATGTGCGAGGAGAATACGTTTCTGAGCCACCTTGCACACATGCAGCATTACCGCTGTACAAGGTGGCTGGATAACGTAAAAACGCCTGGGGGAGGGGGGACAGGTTCCCTTCAATTTCAGTTCTTGTGTCTGCGTGGCTTTTGCAGGACACGTTGCCGGCTGCACAGCAGGGGAACAGCTGGCGGTGCTGGACCCCACTGACACATTGGCTGGTGTTTTTCTCTGTGCAGCTAGCACATCTGGGCAAAAACTGGCGGTGTGTTAGAGCCCAGGGACAGCAGGAGGAGGAGCAGGAGGAGGAGGAGCAGGGGGAGTGTAGGCCGAAGCCTGCACAGGCGGCAGCTTTGGGTGTGTTGTGTCTGCGTGACTTTTGCAGGACACGTTGCCGGCTACACAGCAGGGGAACAGCTGGCGGTGCTGGACCCCACTGACACATTGGCGAGGTGTTTGGCTCTGTGCAGCCAGCACTTCCGGACAGCAACTAGCGTTGTTGGAGCCCGGGCTCTGCAGGTGGAGCAGAGTGTAGGCCGAAGCCTAATTGAACCGATTTCAAAAGTCACCTTTAACCCCCCCTCAGGGGTTACAAAGTAGAAGAGCCACAGCTTATGCAGCAGCAGTGCTGCGCAAGTCAAAGGTTGCTCTTGTAATTTTTCTCCTTGCACACGCTGAATGGAACACGTATAACATTCAGCCCTTTAGACAGTCAAACTGTGTAATGGAGGCGAGAGTTCCCTTTGTAATGAGACGCAGCACAGGTGTCAAGAATCCCACCTTGGTGCTGGGTGCAGCCTCCCGAGCGTTGTTATTTGCTGTACAGGAGTCTGCGCTGTCGTGTTATCCCCTGGCCTAGCGCCGTTAGCGCTGCCCATCTTCTGGCATCATGTAATGTCGGCCGGTGCGGTTCGCGATGCCCATGAATCCCAGCCCCGCAGTGTCTTAACATTGTTAAAACACTGCGGGGCTGGGATTCAGGGCCTGGCGCAGCACATATGTTCGCCTCTCACACTCGGGTCCTTACACCCGCTTCAGACTGTGCGGCGTCATCTGATCCCTTATCGCATGCCACGGCCATGAAGCCGCACAGTCCGAAGAAGGCGGAAGGAGAGGAGGGACAGGCGAACTGATGCACTGATCCTGCCCATCAATCACACCCTCGCAGTCCCAATAAATAAGACACCGAGGGGCGTTGTGTGGGTCAGGGCGGCCGCAGAGGCGCAGGCAGCCAAACCATGATGCCAGAAGACGGGCAGCGCTACCAAGGGGGTTGCAGCGTGTCATTACAAAGGAAAGTCACACCACCGGGACGGTTAAATGGTCACACAGAGGACACATTGCAGACGTGTTTTCAGTTCCACATGTGCGAGGAGAATACGTTTCTGAGCCACCTTGCACACATGCAGCATTACCGCTGTACAAGGTGGCTGGATAACGTAAAAACGCCTGGGGGAGGGGGGACAGGTTCCCTTCAATTTCAGTTCTTGTGTCTGCGTGGCTTTTGCAGGACACGTTGCCGGCTGCACAGCAGGGGAACAGCTGGCGGTGCTGGACCCCACTGACACATTGGCTGGTGTTTTTCTCTGTGCAGCTAGCACATCTGGGCAAAAACTGGCGGTGTGTTAGAGCCCAGGGACAGCAGGAGGAGGAGCAGGAGGAGGAGGAGCAGGGGGAGGGGAGTGTAGGCCGAAGCCTGCACAGGCGGCAGCTTTGGGTGTGTTGTGTCTGCGTGACTTTTGCAGGACACGTTGCCGGCTACACAGCAGGGGAACAGCTGGCGGTGCTGGACCCCACTGACACATTGGCGAGGTGTTTGGCTCTGTGCAGCCAGCACTTCCGGACAGCAACTAGCGTTGTTGGAGCCCGGGCTCTGCAGGTGGAGCAGAGTGTAGGCCGAAGCCTAATTGAACCGATTTCAAAAGTCACCTTTAACCCCCCCTCAGGGGTTACAAAGTAGAAGAGCCACAGCTTATGCAGCAGCAGTGCTGCGCAAGTCAAAGGTTGCTCTTGTAATTTTTCTCCTTGCACACGCTGAATGGAACACGTATAACATTCAGCCCTTTAGACAGTCAAACTGTGTAATGGAGGCGAGAGTTCCCTTTGTAATGAGACGCAGCACAGGTGTCAAGAATCCCACCTTGGTGCTGGGTGCAGCCTCCCGAGCGTTGTTATTTGCTGTACAGGAGTCTGCGCTGTCGTGTTATCCCCTGGCCTAGCGCCGTTAGCGCTGCCCATCTTCTGGCATCATGTAATGTCGGCCGGTGCGGTTCGCGATGCCCATGAATCCCAGCCCCGCAGTGTCTTAACATTGTTAAAACACTGCGGGGCTGGGATTCAGGGCCTGGCGCAGCACATATGTTCGCCTCTCACACTCGGGTCCTTACACCCGCTTCAGACTGTGCGGCGTCATCTGATCCCTTATCGCATGCCACGGCCATGAAGCCGCACAGTCCGAAGAAGGCGGAAGGAGAGGAGGGACAGGCGAACTGATGCACTGATCCTGCCCATCAATCACACCCTCGCAGTCCCAATAAATAAGACACCGAGGGGCGTTGTGTGGGTCAGGGCGGCCGCAGAGGCGCAGGCAGCCAAACCATGATGCCAGAAGACGGGCAGCGCTACCAAGGGGGTTGCAGCGTGTCATTACAAAGGAAAGTCACACCACCGGGACGGTTAAATGGTCACACAGAGGACACATTGCAGACGTGTTTTCAGTTCCACATGTGCGAGGAGAATACGTTTCTGAGCCACCTTGCACACATGCAGCATTACCGCTGTACAAGGTGGCTGGATAACGTAAAAACGCCTGGGGGAGGGGGGACAGGTTCCCTTCAATTTCAGTTCTTGTGTCTGCGTGGCTTTTGCAGGACACGTTGCCGGCTGCACAGCAGGGGAACAGCTGGCGGTGCTGGACCCCACTGACACATTGGCTGGTGTTTTTCTCTGTGCAGCTAGCACATCTGGGCAAAAACTGGCGGTGTGTTAGAGCCCAGGGACAGCAGGAGGAGGAGCAGGAGGAGGAGGAGCAGGGGGAGGGGAGTGTAGGCCGAAGCCTGCACAGGCGGCAGCTTTGGGTGTGTTGTGTCTGCGTGACTTTTGCAGGACACGTTGCCGGCTACACAGCAGGGGAACAGCTGGCGGTGCTGGACCCCACTGACACATTGGCGAGGTGTTTGGCTCTGTGCAGCCAGCACTTCCGGACAGCAACTAGCGTTGTTGGAGCCCGGGCTCTGCAGGTGGAGCAGAGTGTAGGCCGAAGCCTAATTGAACCGATTTCAAAAGTCACCTTTAACCCCCCCTCAGGGGTTACAAAGTAGAAGAGCCACAGCTTATGCAGCAGCAGTGCTGCGCAAGTCAAAGGTTGCTCTTGTAATTTTTCTCCTTGCACACGCTGAATGGAACACGTATAACATTCAGCCCTTTAGACAGTCAAACTGTGTAATGGAGGCGAGAGTTCCCTTTGTAATGAGACGCAGCACAGGTGTCAAGAATCCCACCTTGGTGCTGGGTGCAGCCTCCCGAGCGTTGTTATTTGCTGTACAGGAGTCTGCGCTGTCGTGTTATCCCCTGGCCTAGCGCCGTTAGCGCTGCCCATCTTCTGGCATCATGTAATGTCGGCCGGTGCGGTTCGCGATGCCCATGAATCCCAGCCCCGCAGTGTCTTAACATTGTTAAAACACTGCGGGGCTGGGATTCAGGGCCTGGCGCAGCACATATGTTCGCCTCTCACACTCGGGTCCTTACACCCGCTTCAGACTGTGCGGCGTCATCTGATCCCTTATCGCATGCCACGGCCATGAAGCCGCACAGTCCGAAGAAGGCGGAAGGAGAGGAGGGACAGGCGAACTGATGCACTGATCCTGCCCATCAATCACACCCTCGCAGTCCCAATAAATAAGACACCGAGGGGCGTTGTGTGGGTCAGGGCGGCCGCAGAGGCGCAGGCAGCCAAACCATGATGCCAGAAGACGGGCAGCGCTACCAAGGGGGTTGCAGCGTGTCATTACAAAGGAAAGTCACACCACCGGGACGGTTAAATGGTCACACAGAGGACACATTGCAGACGTGTTTTCAGTTCCACATGTGCGAGGAGAATACGTTTCTGAGCCACCTTGCACACATGCAGCATTACCGCTGTACAAGGTGGCTGGATAACGTAAAAACGCCTGGGGGAGGGGGGACAGGTTCCCTTCAATTTCAGTTCTTGTGTCTGCGTGGCTTTTGCAGGACACGTTGCCGGCTGCACAGCAGGGGAACAGCTGGCGGTGCTGGACCCCACTGACACATTGGCTGGTGTTTTTCTCTGTGCAGCTAGCACATCTGGGCAAAAACTGGCGGTGTGTTAGAGCCCAGGGACAGCAGGAGGAGGAGCAGGAGGAGGAAGAGCAGGGGGAGGGGAGTGTAGGCCGAAGCCTGCACAGGCGGCAGCTTTGGGTGTGTTGTGTCTGCGTGACTTTTGCAGGACACGTTGCCGGCTACACAGCAGGGGAACAGCTGGCGGTGCTGGACCCCACTGACACATTGGCGAGGTGTTTGGCTCTGTGCAGCCAGCACTTCCGGACAGCAACTAGCGTTGTTGGAGCCCGGGCTCTGCAGGTGGAGCAGAGTGTAGGCCGAAGCCTAATTGAACCGATTTCAAAAGTCACCTTTAACCCCCCCTCAGGGGTTACAAAGTAGAAGAGCCACAGCTTATGCAGCAGCAGTGCTGCGCAAGTCAAAGGTTGCTCTTGTAATTTTTCTCCTTGCACACGCTGAATGGAACACGTATAACATTCAGCCCTTTAGACAGTCAAACTGTGTAATGGAGGCGAGAGTTCCCTTTGTAATGAGACGCAGCACAGGTGTCAAGAATCCCACCTTGGTGCTGGGTGCAGCCTCCCGAGCGTTGTTATTTGCTGTACAGGAGTCTGCGCTGTCGTGTTATCCCCTGGCCTAGCGCCGTTAGCGCTGCCCATCTTCTGGCATCATGTAATGTCGGCCGGTGCGGTTCGCGATGCCCATGAATCCCAGCCCCGCAGTGTCTTAACATTGTTAAAACACTGCGGGGCTGGGATTCAGGGCCTGGCGCAGCACATATGTTCGCCTCTCACACTCGGGTCCTTACACCCGCTTCAGACTGTGCGGCGTCATCTGATCCCTTATCGCATGCCACGGCCATGAAGCCGCACAGTCCGAAGAAGGCGGAAGGAGAGGAGGGACAGGCGAACTGATGCACTGATCCTGCCCATCAATCACACCCTCGCAGTCCCAATAAATAAGACACCGAGGGGCGTTGTGTGGGTCAGGGCGGCCGCAGAGGCGCAGGCAGCCAAACCATGATGCCAGAAGACGGGCAGCGCTACCAAGGGGGTTGCAGCGTGTCATTACAAAGGAAAGTCACACCACCGGGACGGTTAAATGGTCACACAGAGGACACATTGCAGACGTGTTTTCAGTTCCACATGTGCGAGGAGAATACGTTTCTGAGCCACCTTGCACACATGCAGCATTACCGCTGTACAAGGTGGCTGGATAACGTAAAAACGCCTGGGGGAGGGGGGACAGGTTCCCTTCAATTTCAGTTCTTGTGTCTGCGTGGCTTTTGCAGGACACGTTGCCGGCTGCACAGCAGGGGAACAGCTGGCGGTGCTGGACCCCACTGACACATTGGCTGGTGTTTTTCTCTGTGCAGCTAGCACATCTGGGCAAAAACTGGCGGTGTGTTAGAGCCCAGGGACAGCAGGAGGAGGAGCAGGAGGAGGAGGAGCAGGGGGAGGGGAGTGTAGGCCGAAGCCTGCACAGGCGGCAGCTTTGGGTGTGTTGTGTCTGCGTGACTTTTGCAGGACACGTTGCCGGCTACACAGCAGGGGAACAGCTGGCGGTGCTGGACCCCACTGACACATTGGCGAGGTGTTTTTCTCTGTGCAGCTAGCAGTACCGGGCCCCAACTGGCGGTGTTGGAGCCCAGGGTCAGCAGGAGGAGCAGGGGGAGCGGAGTGTAGGCCGAAGCCTGCACTCGAGCAAGTTGAAAGGAAACCTTTAACCCCCCCCCCCCCAGGCGTTTGTAGCTGAAAGAGCCATTGTGTACAGCACTAATGCTGGAAAAGGTAAACTTAGCTCTTTTAATTATGGTCCTTGCACATGCGGAACCTAACAGTTATGAAATGTGTCCCCTCACAGCGTTAAACCGTCCGGTAGGTGGAACTTTCCTTTGTCGTGTGACGCAGCACAGCCATCATTTTTACCCCCTTGGCGCCGTGCGCCGCCTCCTCAGCGTTGTTTTAATCTGTCCCGGAGCCTGCGCTGTTAGGTTAGCCCTTGGCCATGCACACATTTTGCGCTGCCCGTCTTCTGACATCATTTGGTGTCAGGCTGGCTGCGCCTGTGCGGGTGCGCTGGCCGAGATCCCGCCTCGCAGTGTCGTCTAATGTAATCCCACCGCGGGCCTGTGATCCGTGCCCGTGCGCAGTGCATATCCTCTCCTCTCACTCCCCTCCCTACGGCTTTTTCAGACTGTGCGGTGTCACGGCCGTGGCATGCTATTAGGGACCAGCTGACATCGCACAGTCTGAAGAAGCCGTAGGGAGGGGAGTGAGAGGAGAGGATATGCACTGCGCACGGGCACGGATCACAGGCCCGCGGTGGGATTACATTAGACGACACTGCGAGGCGGGATCTCGGCCAGCGCACCCGCACAGGCGCAGCCAGCCTGACACCAAATGAGGTCAGAAGACGGGCAGCGCAACATGTGTGCATGGCCAAGGGCTAACCTAACAGCGCAGGCTCCGGGACAGATTAAAACAACGCTGAGGAGGCGGCGCACGGCGCCAAGGGGGTAAAAATGATGGCTGTGCTGCGTCACACGACAAAGGAAAGTTCCACCTACCGGACGGTTTAACGCTGTGTGGGGACACATTTCATAAGTGTTTGGTTCAGCATGTGCAAGGAGCATCACGAAAAGAGGCACTTTTTCCCTTTGCATCATTACTGCTGCACAAGGTGGCTCCTTCAGTAACAAACGCCTGGGGGGGGGGGGGGGTCAGGTTCCCTTACATTTAACTTGTTGTGCCTGCGTGGCGGTCGCAGTACACGTTGCCGTATACACAGCAGGGGAACAGCTGGCGGTGCTGAACCCCACTAACACATTGGCGAGGTGTTTGGCTCTGTGCGTACAGCACTTCTGGACGGCAACTGGCGGTGTTGGAGCCCAGGGACGGGTGGAGGAGGAGGAGGTTGGAGGAGGTAGGAGGGATTGCCACACACACAGCAGGGGAACAGCTGACGTTACTGAACCCCAATAACAGAGGAGGGACTGTTGACTGTGCGTACAGCACTTCTGGACGGCAACTGGCGGTGTTGGAGCCCAGGGACGGGTGGAGGAGGAGGAGGTTGGAGGAGGTAGGAGGGATTGCCACACACACAGCAGGGGAACAGCTGACGTTACTGAACCCCAATAACAGAGGAGGGACTGTTGACTGTGCGTACAGCACTTCTGGACGGCAACTGGCGGTGTTGGAGCCCAGGGGCAGGTGGAGGAGGAGGAGGTTGGAGGAGGTAGGAGGAGGTAGGAGGGATTGCCACACACACAGCAGGGGAACAGCTGACGTTACTGAACCCCAATAACAGAGGAGGGACTGTTGACTGTGCGTACAGCACTTCTGGACGGCAACTGGCGGTGTTGGAGCCCAGGGACGGGTGGAGGAGGAGGAGGTTGGAGGAGGTAGGAGGGATTGCCACACACACAGCAGGGGAACAGCTGACGTTACTGAACCCCAATAACAGAGGAGGGACTGTTGACTGTGCGTACAGCACTTCTGGACGGCAACTGGCGGTGTTGGAGCCCAGGGGCAGGTGGAGGAGGAGGAGGTTGGAGGAGGTAGGAGGAGGTAGGAGGGATTGCCACACACACAGCAGGGGAACAGCTGACGTTACTGAACCCCAATAACAGAGGAGGGACTGTTGACTGTGCGTACAGCACTTCTGGACGGCAACTGGCGGTGTTGGAGCCCAGGGACGGGTGGAGGAGGAGGAGGTTGGAGGAGGTAGGAGGGATTGCCACACACACAGCAGGGGAACAGCTGACGTTACTGAACCCCAATAACAGAGGAGGGACTGTTGACTGTGCGTACAGCACTTCTGGACGGCAACTGGCGGTGTTGGAGCCCAGGGACGGGTGGAGGAGGAGGAGGTTGGAGGAGGTAGGAGGGATTGCCACACACACAGCAGGGGAACAGCTGACGTTACTGAACCCCAATAACAGAGGAGGGACTGTTGACTGTGCGTACAGCACTTCTGGACGGCAACTGGCGGTGTTGGAGCCCAGGGGCAGGTGGAGGAGGAGGAGGTTGGAGGAGGTAGGAGGAGGTAGGAGGGATTGCCACACACACAGCAGGGGAACAGCTGACGTTACTGAACCCCAATAACAGAGGAGGGACTGTTGACTGTGCGTACAGCACTTCTGGACGGCAACTGGCGGTGTTGGAGCCCAGGGACGGGTGGAGGAGGAGGAGGTTGGAGGAGGTAGGAGGGATTGCCACACACACAGCAGGGGAACAGCTGACGTTACTGAACCCCAATAACAGAGGAGGGACTGTTGACTGTGCGTACAGCACTTCTGGACGGCAACTGGCGGTGTTGGAGCCCAGGGACAGGTGGAGGAGGAGGAGGTTGGAGGAGGTTGGAGGAGGTAGGAGGGATTGCCACACACACAGCAGGGGAACAGCTGACGTTACTGAACCCCAATAACAGAGGAGGGACTGTTGACTGTGCGTACAGCACTTCTGGACGGCAACTGGCGGTGTTGGAGCCCAGGGACGGGTGGAGGAGGAGGAGGTTGGAGGAGGTAGGAGGGATTGCCACACACACAGCAGGGGAACAGCTGACGTTACTGAACCCCAATAACAGAGGAGGGACTGTTGACTGTGCGTACAGCACTTCTGGACGGCAACTGGCGGTGTTGGAGCCCAGGGGCAGGTGGAGGAGGAGGAGGTTGGAGGAGGTAGGAGGAGGTAGGAGGGATTGCCACACACACAGCAGGGGAACAGCTGACATTACTGAACCCCAATAACAGAGGAGGGACTGTTGACTGTGCGTACAGCACTTCTGGACGGCAACTGGCGGTGTTGGAGCCCAGGGACGGGTGGAGGAGGAGGAGGTTGGAGGAGGTAGGAGGGATTGCCACACACACAGCAGGGGAACAGCTGACGTTACTGAACCCCAATAACAGAGGAGGGACTGTTGACTGTGCGTACAGCACTTCTGGACGGCAACTGGCGGTGTTGGAGCCCAGGGACAGGTGGAAAAGCAGAGGAACACAATGTAGGCCGAAGCCTGAGAAAGTCGAAAGGGAACCTTTAACCCCCCCCCCAAGGCGTTTGTAGCTGAAAGAGCCAGCTTGTGCAGCACAAAAGATGCAAAAGGAAAAGGTGGCTCTTTTCATCATGCTCCTTGCAAACACAGAACTAAACACTTATAAAATGTGTCCCCTGCAACCGTAAAACCGTCCCGGAGGTGGGACTTTCCTTCGTAATGTGACGCAGCCCAGCCGTCATTCCTACCCCCCCGGCGCCGCGCACCGGCTCCTCAGCGTTGTTTTATTCCGTCAAGGAGCCTGCGCTGTTATGTTATCCCGTGGCCAGGCACACTTAGCGCTGCCCGTCTTCTGGCATCATTTGGTGTCTGGATGGCTGCGCCTGTGCGGCCGCGCTGGCAGAGAGCCCGCCTCGCAGTGTCTTCTGATTTAATCCCACTGGGGGCCTGGGATCCATGGACATGCGCAGTGCATATCTGAACCTCCACCTCTCACTCATCTCCCTATGGCTTCTTCAGACTGTGCGGTGTCACGGCCGTGGCATGCTGTTAGGGACCAGCTGACACCGAACAGTCTGAAGAAGCCATAGGGAAATGAGTGAGAGGTGGAGGTTCAGATATGCACTGCGCATGTCCATGGATCCCAGGCCCCCAGTGGGATTAAATCAGAAGACACTGCGAGGCGGGCTCTCTGCCAGCGCGGCCGCACAGGCGCAGCCATCCAGACACCAAATGATGCCAGAAGACGGGCAGCGCTAAGTGTGCCTGGCCACGGGATAACATAACAGCGCAGGCTCCAGGACGGAATAAAACAACGCTGAGGAGCCGGTGCGCGGCGCCGGGGGGGTAGGAATGACGGCTGGGCTGCGTCACATTACGAAGTAAAGTCCCACCTCCGGGACGGTTTTACGGTATCAGTGGACACATTTTATAAGTGTTAAGTTCTGCGTGTGCAAGGAGCTAAACAAAAATAGCTACCTTTTCCTTGGGCAGCATTACTGCTGCACAAGGTGGCTCTTTCAGTAACAAACGCCTTGGGGGGGGGGGGACAGATTCCCTTACATTTCAGTTGTTGTGTCAGCGTGGCGGTCGCATGACACATTGCCGGCTACACAGCTGGGGATCAGCTGACATTACTGAAACCCAATAACACTGGGTCGTATGTTTTGACTGTGCAGACGGCACGTCTGAGCCTCAACTGGCGGTGTTGGAGCCCAGGAATTTAAGTTCAGGTGGTAGAAAGATGAACACAACAGGAGACCTGGATAACGTATACAGTGACCTAATTATTCAATCAGGAGGAGGAGTGGCAAATTCCGGCGAGATCCAGGCCTTGTTCATTTTCAGGAAAGTAAGCCGGTCAACGTTATCGGAGGATAGTCGCATGCGACGGTCAGTTAGTACACCACCTGCAGCACTAAAGACACGTTCCGATAATACACTGGCCGCAGGGCAAGACAGCACCTCCAATGCATACTGGCTTAGCTCTGGCCATGTATCCAGCTTTGAGACCCAAAACTTGAAAGGGGAAGAGCCGTCTGGGAGTACAGCAAGAGGGCAAGACATGTAGTCTGTCACCATCTGACGGAACCGTTGCCTCCTGCTGACTGGAGCCGTCTGTGATGGTGTAGACTTTTGTGGCGGGCACAGAAAACTGTGCCACAGTTCGGCCATACTGGTCTTGCCTTGGGCAGAGGCACTGCTTCTGCTCCCTCTTTGTGCAGAGCCTCCACCACGGCCTGGACGCACTGAGCTGCTTTGGAATGCACTAGCAGCACTTCTCTCAGTTGGAATGGAGAAGATGATGGAATTGACCAGTGTGTCTTGGTACTCCCGCATTTTTCGCTCCCGGTTCAACGGTGTGATGAGGCTTTCTACGTTGTCCCGGTAGCGAGGATCGAGGAGGGTGAACACCCAATAATCAGACATGTTGAGAATGTGGGCGATGCGGCGGTCGTTTCTCAGGCACTGCAGCATGTAATCCACCATGTGCTGCAGACTGCCAACTGCCCAAGAAACGCTGTCCCCTGCTGGAGGCGTGATCTCTGCCCGCTCGTCATCACCCCACCCTCGCTGTACACACTGAGTACTGGACAATTGTGTAACTCCCTCCTCTGGACGGATGTCTTCCTCCTCCATTGACTCCTCCTCATCCTCCTCACAAACGGTCCCCTGCCTACGCGTTTGTGAGGAACCACGTGGCGCTGACTGTCCAGAAGATGATGGAAATGGTGAATCCTCATCCTCCACCTCTTCCACAACATCATCCCTTAGCGCTTGCAGTGATTTTTCAAGCAGGCAGATAAGGGGGACAGTCATGCTGACTAGTGCATCATCTGCACTCGCCATCCGCGTGGAATAATCAAAGGGACGCAAAACCTGGCAGACGTCATTCATAGTGGCCCACTCTGTGGTTGTGAAGTCTGTACGGCGCTGACTGCGACTTTTTTGCGCCTGAAGCAGCTGGTACTCCATTACAGCTTGCTGCTGCTCACACAACCGCTCCAACATATGTAACGTGGAATTCCACCTGGTAGGTAGGTCACATATGATGCGATGTTCCGGCAGGCGGTGTCGGCGCTGCAGAGCCGCAATGCGCGCTTTTGCCGTGCTGGAACGCCGCAAGTGAGCACACTCTAGGCGGACCTTGTGCAGCAGTGCATCAAGATCCGGATAGTCCCTCAAAAAGCTCTGCACGACCAAATTGAGCACATGTGCCAGACATGGGATGTGAGTGAGGTTGCCGAGGCCCAGAGCTGCCACCAGATTTCGGCCATTATCACACACTACCATGCCTGGCTGGAGATTCGCTGGCACAAACCACACATCGCTCTCCTGCTTGATGGCATTCCAGAGCTCCTGCGCTGTGTGGCTACGATTCCCCAAAAAAATTAATTTCAACACGGCCTGTTGACGTTTGGCCACGGCTGTGCTCATGTCGGTCGTAACAGGTACACGTTCATCACGGGTCCATGTGGAGGTGGACTGTGACGGCTCCTGCAGCGATGATTCTGAGGAACTGGTGTAAGAGGAGGAGTCAATGCGTACAGAATGGATTCCTGCAATCCTTGGAGTGGGCAGGACACGTCCTGCGCCACTCGCACGGTCTGTACCCGGCTCAACGACATTAACCCAATGGGCAGTGAGGGAAAGGTATCGCCCCTGTCCATGTTGACTGGTCCACGCATCGGTGGTGAGGTGGACCTTGCTACTGACGGCGTTCAGTAGCGCGTGTTTTATGTGTCCCTCCACATGCTTCTGCAGGGCAGGGACGGCTTGCCTGCTGAAGTAAAAGCGGCTGGGCACTTTGTACTGTGGGACTGCCAATGACATGAAGTCACGGAAGCTGTCAGTCTCCACCAGCCTGAATGACAGCATTTCCAGTGACAGAAGTTTGGCAATGCCTGCAGTCAGAGCCTGTGCTCGTGGGTGGTTTGACGAGAAAGGCCGCCTTTTCTCCCATGCCTGTACTACCGATGGCTGTAGACTGGGCTGGGAGTGTGTGGATGACTGGGAAAGTGGCGCTGCGGGTGGAATTACAGCGGGTCTCTGGACAACAGGGGCAGAGGTTCTTCCACGGCGATCCTGGGAGGACGCCGAACCAGCTGCGTGTGAGGTAGAGGAAGAGGCAACACGAGCTGAAGAGGTGGTAGCTGCCGCTGTTGGTTGGCCTACCTCTTCAGTGTGTTTTTCTAACTCCGCCGGGTGCCTGTTGCGCACATGTTTCCACATGTTGGAGGTATTGAGGTTGCTGACATTTCGACCTCTTTTGACTTTTTGATGACACACGTTGCATCTGACATAGCAAATGTCATCTGCAACTGTGTCAAAAAAGGACCAGGCACTGCAAGTCTTGGGAGCGCCCTTTTTGGCTTTTGGAAGAGACATGCTCCTAACGGGTGCCAAAGCGGAGGCTGCAGGATCCGCAGTCTTCCCCCTCCCTCTCCCTCTTTGGGCCGTACGGGGAATCTCTTCCTCAGAGCTGCTCCCACCACCTTCCTGTCCCTCACGCCAAGATGGGTCGAGGACCTCATCATCTACACTACCCTCTGCCCCCAACTGCTCCTCCTGGGTAGTCTCAGCAGCAGAGCACGCACCAGTAAGTGGCACCTGAGTGTCATCATCAGCTGATGCGGCCTGCGATGTGGTGACCGGAGCCACTGGCCCACCCGCCTCTTCAGAGGAAGACAGAAAAAGCTGTTGGGCATCACTGCACCCTGCCTCTTCTTCCATTTCTCCAATGCTGCTTGGCTGGCCCCCTGTTTCCAAGCCAAGAGATTCAGAGAACAGAAGTAGAGACGGCTCCTGTCCTGGGCTCTCTGTCTGCCTGGGCAATTTGGCAGGTGGTGAAGAGACAGATGGCTGCTCTCCAGTGCTCTGTGTCTGAGAGGATGTGGCACTAATGGAAGTTGATGCATTAGCTGCCATCCATCCGACAACAGCTTCAATTTGTTCTTCACGCAGCAGCGGTGTACGGCGCTCGGACACAAAGCTTCGCATGAACGACTGTTGCCTGGTGAAAGTGGGTGCTGATGAGTCACCGGTGCCCGCAGCAGGCACAGAATCCCCACGTCCCCTCCCTGCTCCGCGACGGCTCCCACGCCCCCGTGCCTTACTCACTGCCTTCTTCATCTTGGTTGACTGATAAAGATAAGCAGAAAAGTACTAACGGATTTGTGTGCTTATTCCTGAGCAACTCCTCCTAACAGGTATAAAGGTACCGTCACACTAAGCGACGCTGCAGCGATAGCAACAGCAATGCCGATCGCTGCAGCGTCGCTGTGTGGTCGCTGGAGAGCTGTCACACAGACCGCTCTCCAGCGACCAGCGATGCCGAGGTCCCCGGGTAACCAGGGTAAACATCGGGTTGCTAAGCGCAGGGCCGCGCTTAGTAACCCGATGTTTACCCTGGTTACCAGCGTAAAAGTTAAAAAAAACAAACAGTACATGCTCACCTGCGCGTCCCCCAGCCTCTGCATCCTGACGCTGACTGAGCTCCGGCCCTAACAGCAGAGCGGTGACGTCACCGCACCGCTTTCACTTTCACTTTAGGGCCGGATCTCAGTCAGAGCAGGAAGCAGACGCTGGGGGACGCGCAGGTGAGCATGTACTGTTTGTTTTTTTAACTTTTACGCTGGTAACCAGGGTAAACATCGGGTTACTAAGCGCGGCCCTGCGCTTAGTAACCCGATGTTTACCCTGGTTACCAGTGTAAAATATCGCTGGTATCGTCGCTTTTGCTGTCAAACACGGCGATACACGGCGACCTAGCGACCAAATAATGTGCAGACCTTCTAGCAGCGACCAGCAATTTCACAGCGGGATCCAGATCGCTGCTGCGTGTCAAATACAGCGATATCGCCATCCAGGTCGCTGCAACGTCACGGATTGCTGGCGATATCGCCTAGTGTGACGGTACCTTAAGAAGCACTAATTATCTAAAGTGTGGACTAGACACAAATATGAGCTAATGTGGCCTACAGAAATGTAAAGTGGTGTAACTGGTGTGTTTGGTGAACTTTATTATTTATTTATTTTTTGGGGGCTGAACTGACAACAGATAGAGCTGCAGTCACACGGAGACCGTGCAGACAGACGTAAACGGCGCTACAAGGCCCAAAAACCCTCCTCTACTTTATCCTATGTAGTGTTTTTCCACAAATTAGCTGGAGACGGGTGGAAAGACACTAATAGGATTTTTTTGAATAAATTAGCAGCAGACTACACTATTTTGAAAAAAAAGAAAATTGATTTGGCGGTATGACGCAGTGAAAAACCCTGAGCTGGAGACAACCAGGCTATAGCTGCTCACAGATTACAGGGCGAGCTGCAGTCACACGGAGACCGTGCAGACAGCCGTAAACGGCGCTGCAAGGCCCAAAAACCCTCCTCTACTTTATCCTATGTAGTGTTTTTCCACAAATTAGCTGGAGACGGGTGGAAAGACACTAATAGGATTTTTTTAAATTAATTAGCAGCAGACTACACTACTTTGAAAAAAAAGAAAATTGATTTGGCGGTATGACGCAGTGAAAAACCCTGAGCTGGAGACAACCAGGCTATAGCTGCTCACAGATTACAGGGCGAGCTGCAGTCACACGGAGACCGTGCAGACAGCCGTAAACGGCGCTGCAAGGCCCAAAAACCCTCCTCTACTTTATCCTATGTAGTGTTTTTCCACAAATTAGCTGGAGACGGGTGGAAAGACACTAATAGGATTTTTTTAAATTAATTAGCAGCAGACTACACTACTTTGAAAAAAAAGAAAATTGATTTGGCGGTATGACGCAGTGAAAAACCCTGAGCTGGAGACAACCAGGCTACAGCTGCTCACAGATTACAGGGCGAGCTGCAGTCACACGGAGACCGTGCAGACAGCCGTAAACGGCGCTGCAAGGCCCAAAAACCCTCCTCTACTTTATCCTATGTAGTGTTTTTCCACAAATTAGCTGGAGACGGGTGGAAAGACACTAATAGGATTTTTTTAAATTAATTAGCAGCAGACTACACTACTTTGAAAAAAAAGAAAATTGATTTGGCGGTATGACGCAGTGAAAAACCCTGAGCTGGAGACAACCAGGCTACAGCTGCTCACAGATTACAGGGCGAGCTGCAGTCACACGGAGACCGTGCAGACAGCCGTAAACGGCGCTGCAAGGCCCAAAAACCCTCCTCTACTTTATCCTATGTAGTGTTTTTCCACAAATTAGCTGGAGACGGGTGGAAAGACACTAATAGGATTTTTTTGAATAAATTAGCAGCAGACTACACTACTTGGGAAAAAAAAAAAAAAAAGGAACAGTATGAGGCAATGAACCACCCTCCCTGAACTGAATACAACCAACTATGGATGGCCTATGTGGCTGCACTCAGACTGGAGACTGGGCTGCACTCACACACACACACACACAGACCCTGCAGATCGCTGTGAAAACAGCGCTACAAGGCAAAAGCAAGGTGAATAGTAGGTGAACACAGCGGTTGCTAAATTAGCCTTTGGAAAGCACAAAGAAGCAAATCGCTATCTCTAAACTGTCCCTCAGTCAGCAAACAGCGTCCTGTCACTAACTGAATTCACAGCAGAGTGATCGCAAAATGGCGCCAGCGACTTTTAAACTGCATCATGACATCATTACACCAGCCAATCACAGCCTTGCCAGTAGTTTCATGCCCTCCATGCTAAACAGGATGTGCCCACACTTGGAATCAATCTCATTGGCTGAATTTCTGCTTTTTGAATCTTAGAACTTCCGATTCCGGTATCCGATACGCGGCAAGTATCGGAATCCCGGTATCGGAATTCCGATACCGCAAGTATCGGCCGATACCCGATACTTGCGGTATCGGAATGCTCAACACTAGTGCTGACACATTGGAACGAGTGTGCACTGGCCGCTAATTTTAGAAATGGCCTTTCTGAAGCCATTAAGAATGTTATGGTGGGTTTTCCCATTCCCACAGGTCTGAATGATACTATGGCACTGGCTATTCAAATTGACCGGCGGTTGCGGGAGCGCAAAACCGCAAATTCCCTCATGGTGTTGTCTGAACAGACACCTAATTCGGTGCAATGTGATAGAAAAACCGCAAATTCCCTCATGGTGTTGTCTGAACAGACACCTGATTTAATGCAATGTGATAGAATCCTGACTAGAAATGAGCGGAAAATTCATAGACGCCGGAATGGCTTGTGCTACTACTGTGGTGATTCTACACATGTTATCTCAGCATGCTCTAAACGTATAGCTAAGGTTGTTAGTCCTGTCACCGTTGGTAATTTGCAACCTAAATTTATTCTGTCTGTAACTTTGATTTGCTCACTGTCATCTTATCCTGTCATGGCGTTTGTAGATTCAGGTGCTGCCCTGAGTCTCATGGATCTCTCATTTGCTAAGCGCTGTGGTTTTACTCTTGAACCATTAGAAAATCCTATTCCTCTTAGGGGTATTGATGCTACACCATTGGCAGCAAATAAACTGCAGTATTGGACACAGGTTACCATGTGCATGACTCCTGAACACCGCGAGGTGATACGTTTCCTGGTTTTACATAAATTGCATGATTTGGTTGTTTTGGGGCTGCCATGGTTACAGACCCATAATCCAGTCCTGGACTGGAAGGCTATGTCAGTCTCAAGTTGGGGCTGTCGTGGTATTCATGGGGATTCCCTGCCTGTGTCTATTGCTTCTTCTACGCCTTCGGAAGTTCCGGAGTATTTGTCTGATTATCAGGATGTCTTCAGTGAGTCTGAGTCCAGTGCACTGCCTCCTCATAGGGACTGTGACTGTGCTATAGATTTGATCCCAGGCAGTAAATTTCCTAAGGGAAGACTGTTTAATCTGTCGGTACCTGAACATACCGCTATGCGTTCATATATCAAGGAGTCTCTGGAGAAAGGACATATTCGTCCGTCTTCTTCCCCTCTTGGTGCGGGATTCTTTTTTGTGGCAAAAAAGGACGGATCTTTGAGACCTTGTATTGATTATCGGCTTTTAAATAAGATCACTGTCAAATTTCAGTATCCTTTACCGCTGTTGTCTGACTTGTTTGCCCGGATTAAGGGTGCCAAGTGGTTCACCAAGATAGACCTTCGTGGTGCGTACAACCTTGTGCGCATTAAGCAAGGTGATGAATGGAAAACCGCATTCAATACGCCCGAAGGTCATTTTGAGTACTTGGTGATGCCTTTTGGGCTCTCCAATGCGCCTTCAGTTTTTCAGTCCTTTATGCATGACATTTTCCGGAAGTATCTGGATAAATTTTTGATTGTTTATCTGGATGATATTTTGTTTTTTTCTGATAATTGGGATTCGCATGTGGAGCAGGTCAGGTTGGTCTTTAAAATTTTGCGTGAAAATTCTTTGTTTGTCAAGGGCTCAAAGTGTCTCTTTGGTGTACAGAAGGTTCCCTTTTTGGGGTTCATTTTTTCCCCTTCTGCTGTGGAGATGGACCCAGTCAAGGTCCGAGCTATTCTTGATTGGACTCAGCCCTCGTCAGTTAAGAGTATTCAGAAGTTCTTGGGCTTCGCTAACTTCTACCGTCGTTTTATCGCTAATTTTTCTAGCATTGTGAAACCTTTGACGGATATGACCAAGAAGGGCTCCGATGTAGCTAACTGGGCTCCTGCTGCCGTGGAGGCTTTCCAGGAGTTGAAACGCCGGTTTACTTCGGCGCCTGTTTTGTGCCAGCCTGACGTCTCACTTCCCTTTCAGGTTGAGGTGGATGCTTCGGAGATTGGGGCAGGGGCCGTTTTGTCGCAGAGAGGCCCTGGTTGCTCTGTTATGAAACCTTGTGCCTTTTTCTCTAGGAAGTTTTCGCCTGCCGAGCGAAATTATGATGTGGGCAATCGGGAGTTGTTGGCCATGAAATGGGCATTTGAGGAGTGGCGTCATTGGCTCGAGGGTGCTAAGCATCGTGTGGTGGTCTTGACTGATCACAAAAATCTGATGTATCTCGAGTCTGCTAAACACCTTAATCCGAGACAGGCCCGCTGGTCATTGTTTTTCTCCCGCTTTGATTTTGTTGTCTCGTATTTACCAGGTTCAAAGAATGTGAAGGCCGATGCTCTTTCTAGGAGCTTTGTGCCTGATGCTCCTGGAGTCGCTGATCCTGTTGGTATTCTTAAAGATGGAGTTATCTTGTCAGCTATTTCTCCGGATCTGCGACGTGTGTTGCAGAGATTTCAGGCTGATAGGCCTGAGTCTTGTCCACCTGACAGACTGTTTGTCCCGGATAAGTGGACCAGCAGAGTCATTTCCGAGGTTCATTCCTCGGTGTTGGCAGGTCACCCGGGAATTTTTGGCACCAGAGATCTGGTGGCCAGGTCCTTTTGGTGGCCTTCCTTGTCAAGGGATGTGCGGTCATTTGTGCAGTCCTGTGGGACTTGTGCTCGAGCTAAGCCTTGCTGTTCTCGTGCCAGCAGTTTGCTCTTGCCCTTGCCTGTCCCGAAGAGACCTTGGACACATATCTCCATGGATTTCATTTCTGATCTTCCGCTATCTCAGGGCATGTCCGTTATCTGGGTGATATGTGATCGCTTCTCCAAGATGGTCCATTTGGTTCCTTTGCCTAAGCTGCCTTCCTCTTCCGATCTGGTTCCTGTGTTTTTCCAGAACGTGGTTCGTTTGCACGGCATCCCTGAGAATATTGTGTCAGACAGAGGATCCCAGTTCGTTTCCAGGTTCTGGCGATCCTTTTGTAGTAGGATGGGCATTGATTTGTCGTTTTCGTCTGCTTTCCATCCTCAGACTAATGGACAGACGGAGCGAACCAATCAGACTTTGGAGGCTTATTTGAGGTGTTTTGTCTCTGCTGATCAGGACGATTGGGTGACATTCTTGCCGTTGGCTGAGTTTGCCCTTAATAATCGGACTAGTTCCGCCACCTTGGTTTCGCCTTTTTTCTGCAACTCTGGTTTCCATCCTCGCTTTTCTTCGGGTCATGTGGAGCCTTCTGACTGTCCTGGGGTGGATTCTGTGGTGGATAGGTTGCAGCAGATCTGGAATCATGTGGTGGACAACTTGAAGTTGTCACAGGAGAAGGCTCAGCGCTTTGCCAACCGCCGCCGCGGTGTGGGTCCCCGACTACGCGTTGGGGATTTGGTATGGCTTTCTTCCCGCTTTGTTCCTATGAAGGTCTCCTCTCCCAAATTTAAACCTCGTTTTATTGGGCCTTACAAGATATTGGAAATCCTTAATCCTGTATCTTTTCGTCTGGATCTTCCTGTGTCGTTTGCTATTCACAATGTATTTCATAGGTCCTTGTTGCGGCGGTACATTGTGCCTGTAGTTCCTTCTGCTGAGCCTCCTGCTCCGGTGTTGGTTGAGGGCGAGTTGGAGTACGTGGTGGAGAAGATCTTGGATTCTCGCCTCTCCAGGCGGAGGCTTCAGTACCTGGTCAAGTGGAAGGGCTATGGTCAGGAGGATAATTCCTGGGTGGTCGCCTCTGATGTTCATGCGGCCGATTTAGTTCGTGCCTTTCATGCCGCTCATCCTGATCGCCCTGGTGGTCGTGGTGAGGGTTCGGTGACCCCTCACTAAGGGGGGGGTACTGTTGTGAATTTGCTTTTTACTCCCTCTAGTGGTTACTAGTTTTTTGACTCTGGTTTTTCTGTCATTCCTTTTATCCGCACCTGGGTCGTTAGTTAGGGGTGTTGCTATATAAGCTCCCTGGACCTTCAGTTCAATGCCTGGCAACGTAGTTATCAGAGCTAGTCTGCTGTGCTCTTGTCTACTGATCCTGGTTCCAGTTATATCAGCTAAGTCTGCCTTTTGCTTTTTGCTATTTGTTTTGGTTTTGTATTTTTGTCCAGCTTGTTCCAAATCTATATCCTGACCTTTGCTGGAAGCTCTAGGGGGGCTGGTGTTCTCCCCCCGGACCGTTAGACGGTTCGGGGGTTCTTGAATTTCCAGTGTGGATTTTGATAGGGTTTTTGTTGACCATATAAGTTACCTTTCTTTATTCTGCTATCAGTAAGCGGGCCTCTCTGTGCTAAACCTGGTTCATTTCTGTGTTTGTCATTTCCTCTTACCTAACCGTCATTATTTGTGGGGGGCTTCTATCCAGCTTTGGGGTCCCCTTCTCTGGAGGCAAGAAAGGTCTTTGTTTTCCTCTACTAGGGGTAGCTAGATTCTCCGGCTGGCGCGTGTCATCTAGAATCAACGTAGGAATGATCCCCGGCTACTTCTAGTGTTGGCGTTAGGAGTAGATATATGGTCAACCCAGTTACCACTGCCCTATGAGCTGGATTTTTGTACTCTGCAGACTTCCACGTTCCTCTGAGACCCTCGCCATTGGGGTCATAACACATCACTTTCTTTGGTCAAGACATTATTGCTTCCTATCTTAAGCAATATCACGGGTTAAGCGCAACAAATGAACATCCCCTTTAAGAGGGGACCAAGTCTCTATGAGGTAGCACGCCTCCTCAAGCTACCAGTCCATACTCAGCAAAGGTTCCAGTGTGGTATCTTCACAAAGAGTCCTTCTTTAAGTAAAACCAGTAGGGAGCGCCTTTAATAAGGTGCAAACTATGTACAAAAAGTTTGTATCATGCACTGTTCATGATTGCGGCAGTTCTGGAAACTTGTGCAAAACTTAGAAAAACAAACAAAACAATAGGGATCCCGGGTAAACAAAGGGATCCCTTTAAGAATAACCCAGGTCGGGTTTAAAGTAGCAAAAAGCAGGGAAACAAACAGTTAACTATGTACAGTTTCAGGTTTCCGAGGTTTAGTTGGACGGCTTCCAGGGCTGCACCTGGCACTTAACCCTTCCTGGCCTGGGAAAAGTGAGGTCCAGGGTTACACCCAGTGCTGGACAAACGCCGTTAATCCGTCTTTCATGTACGGTTAAATCATGCGCAGCTATGGAGGTCTGCGCAGCTTGAGTATGGGCATTTGCTGCAGCAGAGATAGCGGCTGCTGCAAGATCAGTCACTGGAATGGAGTCAGCAGTTGTGGCACTAGCAGTCACTGGAGTGGTGTCGGTCATCAGGGCAGGGTCATCCTTCATACCTGCTTCAGATGCGGTCCCTCCGGTGCCGGTCTGCTCTGCCTCCGCTGGGTCCTGGAATGCTGGCTGCAGGGCCTCGTGCTGCGACGTTGTCATCTCTGCTCGCAGCATCTCGCTTTCCGGCAGGGCCTTGCTTTCTGGCTTCGGAGCGCTGGAACTTCTTTCCTGCTCCGGACCAGACGAGGCTGCCGACAGATGTCTGGTGAGGCTCCTGATGATGGCCTTCTTCCACCCGGCCCCAGTGCTCAGCTGCATCCGCCGGGGTCGGTCGCTGAGCTCGTCCACTCCGGTCTGTAGGAATTCAGCATCAGCGGTGGAGGCCTGGTTGCGGTGCCCCTCTGGGTGGCTGGGGGAGTCCTCTGCTCCGACCCCACGCTCCGGCTCCGGGCGGCTCGCCATGGCGTCCTCCATGTCGCTCACTCCTTCTTCCTGGTCCTTTTCCCGCTTTCTCCTGCGTGGGCGGTTTCGTTTTCTCTGTCTCTGCCCACCATTGAGGATCAGGAGGCGGATCTCGGCTGCTGACGGACACGTCCTCAAGGGACCGGAATGTTTAGACTGGGCGGCCATTGTCTTTCGCGCTCTTCAGCTTGTTCACGCCCACTTCCACGCCCTTCTTCTTCTCCTGCGCTCTCCTTAGCGCAGTAATGGCGGCGGTTTTGGCGGGAACTTTTGGCGGCAAGTCGCAATCCACAGTCTTTGCAATAAAGTACAGTCCAAGCACAGTAAATCACAATTCCAAGGCACACATGACCTGATTCTTCAGGCTTAAGTAGATCCTGTTCGTGACGCCAAGTTGCGGCGCCCCCACCGCCGCAGGGCCGAGGGGTACCCGGTACCGGGCCTGTATGAGTCTCTAGTGTTCTGGGGTTGTCACGGTGGCTAGGCCCAGTCCGTGACCCTGCCGAGGGGCGCACAGTCAATGATGATGTGACGGATGTAGATGGTGGTGATGAGGTGGTGCGGTGCAGTAAATAACGAGGACACCAGGTTGCAGTCTCTTTACCTCTTTACTGAAGATCTCTGGGTCCTCAGTCCGGAACACGGTTCACCAGGCTGCGCAAGTCCGGCCGGTCCAATGGCACCTCCAGAGTTCTCTTCACAGGTGGAAATCGGTGCCTTCCTTCTAGCGCTATGTGTTGTGGTCCTTCCCTGCTGTGCTTACGGAAAGTCCCCCACAACTGTTGTGTCTGTTTCTTAAGTTCCCTCACAACTCGATTAGATGATGTTCTGCTAATCCTCCGTCCCTCCCTGGTGTTCTGGTTGGGACGGCACCCGTTTGACGGGTAGGCTCGGAGCTCTTCCGGGACCCTAGAGTCGCCCCTCTCCACAAGTTGCCCCCCAAGACTGCATAGGTGATATGTGTTAGACAGCCCGCCTTAGACTGACTGTCCTGCCGCTGTTTGGAGTATTGCTTGAAGCTAAATGTTATTCTACTCCCTCGGCGTTCCGGCCACCGGTAGTGCGCCTCAGTAGGATGTTGCTTCGGTCTTACAGCACGACTCCTACTGGTATTTCTCCTTTGCGTGATCTCGTTTCTCACTCAGCACAATCTATCTCTCTTCTAATCCTTTCTTGGGCACCGCCGCTACCCGGAGCAGGCACGGTCCCGTTACGTTCGTTCTTGTTGCCAAGCCTCTGTCAGGATCCCACCCCTGACAGAGACCCTACTGTATCTTCCCCTACAACACCCTCTGCCACAAGGTGTTGCCTGGTTCCAACCCAGTCAGCTTTCTGATCTAACTTCCTGCCTGACCCCCAGTTTACCCACTATGGTGGGGAGTGGCCTAATGAATAGCACCCTTAGCTCCCCCCGGAGGCCCAGCTGTGAAATGTATTGGTGTCTGTGATACCTGATCAGATGAACCCCTTCAGTGCCATCAGACGCACCATAGCTCCCCATAGTGGCGGAGCCACAGTACTGCAACGACCAGGACTCTGGGGCGCTGCAAAAGCGCTGGGAAATTTTACCTAAATCTGTATAACTACAAAGGGTTCATACTGTTCATATTTCGAGGTTTTCTTTCTCAACTGGTGCTGTAATAAAGGGGTTAAGCCTAAATAATACACTGAGCGTCTTGAGCACAGAAACAGAATTCTTTGTTAGGCAGATTTATTGATGCAGACAAATTTATAGGTGTACGTTACTGCATCCCTATAATCTACAAGACAACATATCGTTCTGCCAAGCTCTCCGTGCGAGGTGCCCTCTCTGAATTTGTCACGTGGAAGGTAAGAACATCTGGAATCCAAGGTGGAACAGCTGATGTTTAATGAGTCTCCTGTAAAAGGGGAAAAAAAAGGAAGAAAAAATTAATGGCACGAGACTGAAAATACCGATTTTTACGGTGAGAAATCAGGGATGGTTGTAAGTCAGAAGTTCAGCGTACTAGTCTCTGTATATTGTACAGCATTGCCCGGGATCAAGATGGGCATGTAATAATAATGCTGTGTATAAATGTGCCTGCTGTTCATCCAGGAAACTGCTCCACATGGTCCTGCATTTCCATCTATATAAAGTTTTTTTTTTTCTACAGCCTTTATTCCACGATATGTACATCTGTACATTGTGTTACCTGCTTGTAAATGGCAGGGTATCTAAGCCAATCATATATATTACTGTTTACGGGATCCTAACAGAACTTTATTACTCATTGAGATTTTTTTTTGTTACGTTTTAGAAAGTTATTCTCACAAAAAAATAAATTCTAGGGAATCTTTTCTTAAAACTCTGAATAGTGCCATTCCTCTGTTACTCTTTCTGGATTTGGGAAAAAAACTTTTTGACCGAGGGTGGTCAATGAGTGGGACAGTCTGCCACGAGAAGTGGTGAGTTCTCCTTCAATGGAAGTCTTCAAACAGAGGCTGGACACACATCTGTCTGAGATGGTTTAGTGAATCCTGCATTGAGCAGGGGGTTGGACACGATGACCCTGGAGGTCCCTTCCAGCTCTAACATTCCAGGATTCTATGATTTAAAGGACTAAAATGACAGCTGGCTGTTACTGTTCGCCTTGTCATCAGGATGTTTTTTTCTTGCACATTAAGGGCAAAGTTAGACGAAGGTATCGAAGTGCACGAACTGGCTGGCAGCTTTCCTAACCTGAGCATGACAGCTGAATAGAAATACTTGAAGCTGTCACTCTTGATGTCAAGAGAGCCACCAGCCAATCACTGCGTTCCAATTTATACGATTTACTGATTTTTTTTTTTTTTTAGCCAGCCCCCGTCTCTGTTACAGCTGATGCATAAATGCAAACCCAGTGTCTGGTAAACCCAGCCACATGCCAAAATATATCTGCGGTAGTCACAATGTCCAGGTTTCCATTGGTGAAATACATGTAGGGCAGATGTGCACAATGCATGTAGGGCCCACTCCTTAGAGCGTAGGTGCAGGCTGTTTAATACACCCGGCACCCAGGTCCTGCGTCTGCAATTAGAGCTAGTTCTAAGTGCCGCAGTTTAATATTTTGGAAGTCAGTGTCAATTGTGACAGCAGCATTTAAGAGATTGAACATAGAGAAAGTCTCCCTTCTGATGCCTAGTGGGCCCTCCGCAGTACAATTATGGGATGTCGATGGCATCATTTTGGTAACCGTGGTGTATTATGTACACCTATAAAGCGCAGACTGTATCCCGTGTGTGGGTTTCATAGGAGATCGGTAATTTTACAGAGCAATATTACAGTATTGCATACAATCACATGATCGCAGGTTCAAGTCCCCTAGAAAAAGCAATAAAAAATGTAAAAAAATAAATAAATATTCTATAGCTATTTCCTCATTAAGCTCCATGACATTGTCATTTGCTGTATGCACATGTTGGTTAGATCCAGGGGCACACCTGGCAGGATAGAGTGCCAGAGTTGGGCTATCCCCTGATAAAGCTGGGAAACTGGGCTAGCATAACAAACTCAATCTTTGCCCTGGATGAAGAAAAGCCTCACTACAGCTCAGGTTTAGACACTGTATGCAGCCATGCAGCAATCCACAGAATTTAAAATGTTACATTTTCAAATTAATTAGAATTTTCTGTAACTTGAAAGATTTAAAATAATTTTATAAAAAATTTTTTTTTGTTTTGTTCTCTCCGGCTTTGGTTTTCACACGTGCGGGTCAGGGCAGTCCTCCTCTCCCGCCTGCCTTGTAGGCTCCTTCACCACTCTGTGTATAACTAATCACCTTTCATTTCTCCAGCCTGGGAATTCGCTCTGCCAAACTGGGGCAGGGAAGTAGGAGCAATGTTGACAATTTGCATTTTAGATACGTGCAGTCATTAAAATTGGTAACTCCTTCAGGACCTTACACTGGAGTGCATCTGATCAGCGTTATCTGTACTTGTCTAGAGAATTTAATGTAATGTGTCTTCTATAAACTTGTGTACATGTCCCGATATTGTAAAATCCAGGATATTATTATAAGTTTACTGCCGCAGTTCTAAAAATTATTTATTTTCATTTTTAATAATAATGATTTTTAATTCTATAGCGCCACTTTATAATTCACTCTAAACAAACAGAGGGCGAGAGCGCGCCATGTGAAAGTTATCCCAAGTACAATGGAAGGGGAAGTGAGGAGAGACATTCACCACCAATGGTTGAGCAAGCCAGGCTCAACACTGAGGAAAAAGCATTGGAAGCTGACAGTCCTGAACCGCTGCGCACATTCCTCACCACCTCTGGCAATAACACAGGAGCTGTGTACAAGGAGAGATGATGGGAGTAGTGAGTGGATTTCTCAGAGGGCCACGCATGTAAACAGGAGACCAGCCAGATCAATTGTACAAAAGTTTTTTCGGTCCTATGCGTTTCTGGGACAATCGGTCCCCTTCGTCAGGCTTTAAATACACCAACACTGGTGTGATTAATCAATCAAATATGAAAAAAAAAGCGTAAAATAACGTGGATACATATAAATTAAAAGATACAAAAACATACCTCAATACCTGATATAATCACATCCCCACCCCCGGGGGTCCACCTTCAGCCAAAACGCAAGATGTACTATGTAATATGTCAGTAAAGCCATATGCATTATTATAAATTTGGTTCCTAATAATCAAAGTTTTGAAATCACAGAAATCCTACTACTAGTATTGAACACACACGGTTCAATACTAATGTTTAGACCTTCTGGATGTGAAGTGACCAGTTTGTATATCCAAAAGGTTACTTTGTTTAACCTCTGGGCTGGTCTCAGGCAGTGTCGGCCTCAAGTGCCAAAGGCCCACCAGTTACCCACTATTGAGCTACGTGCAAATGTGACCTTATCCTCAATCACAAATTTACATAACAATGAACTGGGTAGATGGTTACAGTAAATGAATCAGATGCTGCCATTGTCTGTACATAGTGAATAAAGTGAATTGTGCCATGTACTGCTCCTATAAGAGGTGATGGCCCACCGAAGGACTCTCCTTCTCTCCTGTGGGCCAGTCCAAGGCTGGACTCGGGTATATGCTCTATAATGGTGTGGTGCAAATTGTATAGATTTCTTTGATGGTACATTAAAAAATGCCCTGACAGATTGTGGTTGGTAATCCCATTTTAATATTATACCTATGGATTTTCATTCTGTTATGGATCAGCTGTGTGGTCCGTCCCACGTATTGGAGACTGCAACCACATTCAAACAGGTAAACGACGAAAGATGTACTGCAGGCTAAATGTTGTTTAACACCAAAGACTTCCCTTGTCACCCTTGATTGGAATTTCTTACTACCATGCATCAACATAGTGCAACATAGGCATTTAACCTTCTCACCCCTGTGTACCCCAGTACGTTCAGAGAAAAATTATGGGAGGGTATTGGGTTTTTTTCCACACCACAAACACAGGTAGAGGCAATGAGGTTTTTTATGCTACTATTCTTTCTTAAGATAATGCTGGGGCTCTTGGGTAAATCTACCGAGAGGACAGGATCGTTCCCCAGGATGATCGAATACTTTTTTTTTAAAACAAGATTCCTAACAATCTTGTTGGATCTGCTGAATGTAGTCACAAAGCTGTACGTATATTTATTGTTCTTAATAGATTTATTAGACCTCTTCCTTTCCACCTCCTTATCCTTCATTTTGTTAAGGCAATCTATTTGGTGGAAATTTTATTTCCTCTCATTGGCATGCCTAAGGATCCCCTTTTACATATCCTTTTACCTAAATCTTCTATTCAAGATAAGTGATTCTTTGTGGAAATCTTCAAAATCTTCATCTTTTGTACAACGTTTACAGATGCACCAGTATTGTCCATATGGCACATTTCTTATCCACTTAGGCAGATGCCTACTCATGTAGTCTCGATAACTATTCACATCCACCTTTTTGAAATGGGTAGTCGTGTATGTCTCCCCATTGCCATTTTTGGAGATGGTTAGATCTAGAAATTCAATGTCATCTTCTGCGAATGTGGATGTAAATTGAAGTGTTATTCAGATTGTCAATAAAGATTTGGGCCTCTACCCGAGTAGCAGCCCAGATAAATATCAAATCCTAAATAAATCTCTTATAGAACAGGGTGTGACCCACCAGCAGGAGGGACTGGCTAATGTACAGGGACTCGAATCGCCCTATGAATAGGTTCAAATAGCTTGGAGCGAATATTGTCCACACAGCGCAGCCCCTAGTCTGCTGGTAGGTCACACCCTCAAAACAAAATATATTGTGGTTGAGTATGAAGTTAATGCCCCTTGATAAGAATTTCCTCTGAAGATCAGGAATGTCACTATCCTGACATAGAAAGAATTCCACTGCAGCTGAGCCTAATTGGTGGTCAATGTTGGCGTATAAAGCACTTGCGTCTAACGTGAAGAAAATGCAGTGTCGAATGGGTGGAAGTTTTTTAAGCTTCATTTTTAATTAAATGAGATGAATCCCGAATATGGGAATCGAGTTGTGACATATTTCTGTAGGAATAGGTCAATAGAGTGGGACAAGTTGGCTGTGATAGATCTAACTCCCGAAATAATAGGGCGCCCAGGGGGATGTGATAAACTCTTATGAATCTTGTGTATAAAATAAAAAAAGGGCTTCTGACAATGTTTGACACTCAGGAAGTCCTTCTCCTTCCTGTTCAAGATGTTGCTACCAATGGCCTTCTTAACCATTTTATTGCAGAAAACCAAGTGTTGGGATGTTGGAGTTCAATCCACAATAATATTTCACATCACTCAAAATACGCAAACCTTCCTCCACATACCAGATTCTATCAATTATGACTACCCCCCTTTGTCGGAATTTCTAATGACAATTTGTGGGTTAGATTTGATTGATGGGAGGGCTTGACGTTCAGTTGGGGTGAGATTATCTTTCCCCCTGACTTTAGGAAATGTTCTAAGTTCCTTTAATAATAAGTGATGGAAGGTGTCCAGATGGCTTCCTTGGTGGTGTATGGTGTAATAATTCGACCTCCCTCCAATCCTCATCTGTTGGGGATCACCTGCCAGATTGACAGGGTTGTATCTTTTATAATGGTCAGGTTGGAAAGTTAGGCTTTCCCTCTACACCCAAATTTCTCTTATCCAATAACAAAAACTGTAAATTAAGTTGCATAGAAATTCGTTAATGTCTAAAAACAAATCAAACTTGTTGGCATCAGCACTTCGATAGAAATATAGGTCTTTTCTCTGTAGTTGAAACTTGTTAGCTGAAAGGGCATATTTAGAAAAGTTAAAAATGCCTACATTATGTTCCTTTTTGGGTGTACTGAGGTGGCTGTGGAACCTTTCTCGTTTTTCGCAAGCAAAAAAGGCAGCAGACTGTAGTGCCAAAACTTGCAAACATGAAAAATGAAAATTGAATTGCATTACTGCACTAGAAATATAAAAAATTTAGAAAGTTTAGCACATAAATTGGCCAATTCATTTATACCTGGTAGGATTCATGTTCCCATACAAATGAAGACTTTATTCTAAGTGAGGAAAGGCATTACTAGGTCCTGGTATACGAGAAATGCCGTATCGTGGCTACCAGGTACACATGAATTGGCCAATTTTATGCCCTAAACTTTCTCAATTTTTCATATTTCTAGTGCAGTAATGCAATTCAATTTTCATCTTTCATGTTTGCAAGTTTTGGCGCTACAGTGTGCTGCCTTTTTTGTTTGAGTGTATATGAGTTGGTGACTCTAGGTTCAGCACCTGTTCACACTTAGTCTGTGTTTGGATGTGACGGTCAGTTTTTTAAAATTTGAACCTCGTTTTTCCCTTCCTCGTTTACTCCTGGGATTTCTTTTCCAACCACAATCTGTCAATGTATTTGAGTTGCCCCGCCAGGGCCGTGGGGTACTCGGTACCAGGGTCCGGTGGTTCACAGGGGGATGTCACGGTGGCTGTGACCCGGTCCATGGCCCAGGGTGCCCATGTAAAAGGGAAAGGTCTTTACAGGGAATAAAGTTTACGTTCGTGATGCCACCTGTGGTATTCGGTCAGGGTGACCGACTGTCATGAATCCCAATGGCTAGGGATAGCAAGGGACAAGCAAAGTAATACTAAATATCGGACGAGCTCTAGGGTGATGGAACCTGGGCTGACCGCTGCCCTACGCCTGACAAACGCAACTAGAGATAGCCAGGGAGCGTGCCTACATTGGTTCTAGACGCCACGCACCAGCCTAAGAGCTAACTAGTACTGCAGAGAAAATAAAGACCTCACTTGCCTCCAGAGGAATGAACCCCAAAAGGTATAGTTGCCCCCCACATGTATTGACGGTGAAATGAGAGGAAGGCACACACATAGAGATGATATATATAGGTTCAGCAAATTGAGGCCCGCTGTAAACTAGAAAGCAGAACGATACAAAAGGGGTCTGAGCGGTCAGCAAAAAACCCTAATCAAAAAACCATCCTGAGATTACAAGAACCCATGTGCCAACTCATGGCACATGGGGAGAACCTCAGTCCACTAGAGCTACCAGCTAGCATAGAGACATAATAAGCAAGCTGGACAAAAAAACCAACAACTGAAAATCAGCACTTAGCTTATCCTGAAAGATCTGGGAGCAGGTAGGCAGGAACCAAACAGAGCACATCTGAATACATTGATAGCCGGCAAGGGAATGACAGAAAGGCCAGGTAAAATAGGAACCACCCAGCCTCTGATGGACAGGTGGAAACCAAAGGCCGCAACCCACCAAAGTCACCCAGTACCAGCAGTAACCACCAGAGGGAGCCCACAAACAGAATCCACAACAGTACCCCCCCCTTGAGGAGGGGTCACCGAACCCTCACGAGAACCCCCAGGGCGAACAGGGTGAGCTCTATGGAAGGCGCGGACCAAATCAGTCGCATGAACATCGGAGGCGACCACCCAGGAATTATCCTCCTGACCATAACCCTTCCACTTAACCAAATACTGGAGTTTGCGTCTGGAAACACGAGAATCCAAGATCTTCTCAACAACATACTCCAATTCTCCCTCCACCAGCACCGGAGCAGGAGGCTCAACCGAAGGAACAACGGGCACCTCATACCTCCGCAACAACGACCGATGGAACACATTATGAATAGCAAACGATGCTGGGAGATCCAAACGAAAAGATACAGGGTTAAGAATCTCCGAGATCCTATAAGGACCGATGAACCGAGGCTTGAACTTAGGAGAAGAGACCTTCATAGGGACAAAACGAGAAGACAACCACACCAAATCCCCAACAAGAAGTCGGGGACCCACGCGGCGATGGCGATTAGCAAACTGCTGAGTCTTCTCCTGAGATAACTTCAAATTGTCCACCACCTGATTCCAAATCTGATGTAGCCTGTCCAGCACCACGTCCACTCCAGGACAATCCGAAGACTCCACCTGACCAGAGGAAAAACGAGGATGAAACCCCGAATTACAAAAAAAAGGAGAGACCAACGTGGCAGAACTAGCCCGATTATTAAGAGCAAATTCGGCCAGTGGCAAAAAAGCAACCCAGTCATCTTGATCAGCAGAAACAAAACACCTCAAATAAGTTTCCAAGGTCTGATTAGTTCGCTCCGTCTGGCCATTCGTCTGAGGATGGAATGCAGACGAGAAAGACAAATCAATGCCCATCTTGGCACAAAACGTCCGCCAAAATCTAGACACAAACTGGGATCCCCTGTCAGAAACGATATTCTCCGGAATCCCATGCAAACGAACCACGTTCTGAAAAAATAAAGGGACCAACTCAGAGGACGAAGGCAACTTAGGCAAGGGCACCAAATGAACCATCTTAGAAAAGCGGTCACACACAACCCAGATAACGGACATTTTCTGTGAAACCGGGAGATCAGAAATAAAATCCATGGAAATGTGCGTCCAAGGCCTCTTCGGGATGGGCAAGGATAACAACAACCCACTGGCCCGAGAACAGCAAGGATTAGCTCGAGCACACACTTCACAAGACTGCACAAAGGTACGCACATCCCTAGACAAGGAAGGCCACCAAAAAGACCTGGCCACCAAGTCTCTAGTACCAAATATTCCAGGATGACCAGCCAACACAGAAGAATGGACCTCGGAGATGACTCTGCTGGTCCAATCATCCGGAACAAACAGTCTTTCTGGCGGACAACGATCCGGTTTATCCACCTGAAACTCCTGCAATGCACGTCGCAAGTCTGGGGATACGGCGGACAATATTACCCCATCCTTAAGGATACCAGTAGGCCCAGAGTCTCCAGGAGAGTCAGGCACAAAACTCCTGGAAAGAGCATCTGCCTTCACATTCTTTGAACCTGGCAGGTATGAAACCACGAAATTGAAACGAGAAAAAAACAACGACCAACGAGCCTGTCTAGGATTCAAACGCCTGGCAGACTCAAGGTAAATGAGATTCTTGTGATCAGTCAAGACCACCACACGATGTTTAGCACCCTCAAGCCAATGACGCCACTCCTCAAATGCCCACTTCATGGCCAAAAGCTCCCGATTACCCACATCATAATTGCGCTCGGCGGGCGAGAATTTTCTAGAGAAGAATGCACATGGCTTCATCACCGAGCCATTAGAACTTCTCTGTGACAAAACCGCCCCCGCTCCAATCTCGGAAGCATCAACCTCAACCTGAAAAGGAAGTGAAACATCTGGTTGACACAACACAGGAGCAGAAGAAAACCGGCGCTTAAGTTCCCGAAAGGCCTCCACGGCCGCAGGAGACCAATCAGCAACATCAGCACCCTTTTTAGTCAAATCAGTCAAAGGTTTAACAATACTGGAAAAATTAGCAATGAACCGACAATAAAAATTAGCAAACCCCAAGAACTTCTGAAGGCTCTTAACAGATGTAGGTTGTGTCCAGTCACAAATCGCCTGAACCTTGACGGGATCCATCTCAATAGTAGAAGGAGAAAAAATGTACCCCAAAAAAGAAATCTTCTGGACTCCGAAGAGACACTTTGAGCCCTTCACAAACAGAGAATTGGCCCGCAGAACCTGAAACACCTTCCTGACCTGTAAAACATGAGACTCCCAGTCATCAGAAAACACCAAAATATCATCCAAATACACAATCATAAACTTATCCAGATATTCACGGAAAATATTGTGCATAAAGGACTGAAAGACTGACGGAGCATTGGAGAGTCCAAAAGGCATTACCAAATACTCAAAATGGCCCTCAGGCGTATTAAATGCGGTTTTCCACTCGTCACCCTGTTTTATCCGCACCAGATTATACGCACCGCGAAGATCTATCTTAGTGAACCACCTAGCCCCCTTAATGCGAGCAAACAAATCAGTCAATAATGGCAGTGGATACTGATATTTGACTGTAATCTTATTCAGAAGGCGATAATCTATACAAGGCCTCAGGGAACCATCTTTTTTTGCCACGAAAAAAAAACCTGCTCCCAGAGGGGACGAAGATGGACGAATATGTCCCTTTTCCAATGACTCCTTAATATAATTCCGCATAGCAGTATGCTCTGGCAGTGACAGATTAAATAAACGACCCTTAGGGAACTTACTGCCAGGAATCAATTCTATAGCACAGTCACAATCTCTATGAGGAGGGAGCGAATTGAGCTTAGGCTCCTCAAAAACATCCCTATAGTCAGACAAAATCGCAGGGATCTCAGAAGGAGTAGATGAAGCGATTGAAATCGGAGGTGCATCATCATGAACCCCCCGACATCCCCAGCTTAACACAGACATTGTTTTCCAGTCCAGGACAGGATTATGAGTTTGTAACCATGGCAGACCAAGCACTAGTACATCATGTAAATTATACAGTACAAGGAAGCGAATCACCTCCTGATGAACGGGAGTCATGCGCATGGTCACTTGTGTCCAATACTGCGGCTTATTCATAGCCAATGGTGTAGAGTCAATTCCCTTCAGAGGGATAGGAACTTCCAGAGGCTCCAGACTAAAACCGCAGCGTTTAGCAAATGACCAATCCATAAGACTCAGGGCAGCGCCTGAATCCACATAGGCATCGACGGAAATGGAAGACAGTGAAAAAATCAGAGTCACAGACAAAATGAACTTAGGCTGCAGAGTACCAATGGCAAAAGATTTATCAACCCTTTTTGTGCGTTTAGAGCATGCTGATATAACATGAGCTGAATCACCACAATAAAAACACAATCCATTTTTCCGCATATAATTTTGCCGTTCACTTCTGGACTGAATTCTATCACATTGCATAGTCTCAGGTGCCTGTTCAGAAGACACCGCCAAGTGGTGCACGGGTTTGCGCTCCCGTAAACGCCGATCAATCTGAATGGCCATAGCCATCGACTCATTCAGACCTGTAGGCGTAGGGAACCCCACCATAATATCCTTAATGGCCTCGGAAAGACCATTTCTGAAGTTTGCAGCCAGGGCGCACTCATTCCACTGAGTAAGCACCGACCATTTCCGAAATTTTTGACAATATATTTCCGCTTCATCATGCCCCTGAGAGAGGGCTAATAAAGCCTTTTCAGCCTGAATCTCCAGGTTGGGTTCCTCATAGAGCAATCCCAATGCCAGAAAAAACGCATCCACATTGAGCAATGCAGGATCCCCTGGTGCCAATGCAAATGCCCAATTCTGAGGGTCGTCCCGCAGGAAAGATATTACAATCTTGACCTGTTGAGCAGGGTCTCCAGAGGAGCGAGATTTTAAAGAAAGAAACAATTTACAATTGTTCCTGAAATTCAGGAAGGTAGATCTATCTCCAGAAAAGAACTCTGGAATAGGAATTCTAGGTTCAGACATGGGAGTGTGAACAACAAAATCCTGTATGTTTTGAACTTTTGCCGCGAGATTACTCAGGCTGGAAGCCAAACTCTGGACATCCATGTTAAACAGCTAATATCAGAGCCATTCAAGGGTTAAGAGGAGGTAAGAAGCAGCTAGACAGCAATTAAGGGCTAGGCAGCAAAACTCTGAAGGAAAAAAAAAAAAATTTCCCTTAAACACTTCTTTTTCTCCTGCTTCAGCCCAAACAATTAACACTTTGTGGGCCGGCTATACTGTCATGAATCCCAATGGCTAGGGATAGCAAGGGACAAGCAAAGTAATTCTAAATATCGGACGAGCTCTAGGGTGATGGAACCTGGGCTGACCGCTGCCCTACGCCTGACAAACGCAACTAGAGATAGCCAGGGAGCGTGCCTACGTTGGTTCTAGACGCCACGCACCAGCCTAAGAGCTAACTAGTACTGCAGAGAAAATAAAGACCTCACTTGCCTCCAGAGGAATGAACCCCAAAAGGTATAGTTGCCCCCCACATGTATTGACGGTGAAATGAGAGGAAGGCACACACATAGAGATGATATATATAGGTTCAGCAAATTGAGGCCCGCTGTAAACTAGAAAGCAGAACGATACAAAAGGGGTCTGAGCGGTCAGCAAAAAACCCTAATCAAAAAACCATCCTGAGATTACAAGAACCCATGTGCCAACTCATGGCACATGGGGAGAACCTCAGACCAGTAGAGCTACCAGCTAGCATAGAGACATAATAAGCAAGCTGGACAAAAAAACCAACAACTGAAAATCAGCACTTAGCTTATCCTGAAAGATCTGGGAGCAGGTAGGCAGGAACCAAACAGAGCACATCTGAATACATTGATAGCCGGCAAGGGAATGACAGAAAGGCCAGGTAAAATAGGAACCACCCAGCCTCTGATGGACAGGTGGAAACCAAAGGCCGCAACCCACCAAAGTCACCCAGTACCAGCAGTAACCACCAGAGGGAGCCCACAAACAGAATCCACAACAACCGACGCTGCTTTAAGGGGTCCGCTGGGGTGATGTTATGGCAGCTAGATGGTATACCTTCCCACAGGTGAAGTAGATCCCCAGGGCTTCCCAGTAAGTAGATAGTAGAATGGTGGGAGGTGCAGTGAAGAACGAGGACATGGGATTGCAGTCTCTTTTCCTTGTTTACTGTTGGTTTCAGCAGCCACAGTCCAGAGCACCAGATCACAGGGCAGGTAGGGTAACGTGCAAATAGCTGTCCTGCTGGTCTCTGAAGTAAGGCGTAGAGGTCCTTACTACCTCGGTGTTCCGGCTACCGGTTATCTGCACCTCAGAAGGAGGCAGCCTGCTCGGGGCTGGTCCCCTTCTGGTATCCTCTCCCGTGCTTTGCTTTCCTGCACGCTCACTGCATTCGGCTTCCTATGTGTCTCTTTCTGGGAGCTGCAGCTCTTAGGGCATGCACAGCTCTGTGAACCCTCTCTGTCCTCTGACAGAACCTCGCTCCTGCCAGGAACAGGTCCCTGAAGGACTGACTTTCCCTCCAAAAACCACAATATATATATGTAGGGGAGTCACCTACTAAAATAGGATCAAAAGCTCCCCCTTGTGGCCTGGAGTGTGAATATGTTGCATGCTTGTGGTACCTGGCGACAGTTATCGTTCCTTGCCTCCAAATGTAACATCACTCTCCCCATGAGGAAGGCGACATTACTGTGATGACCAGGACCCTGGGGCGCCACATATTTTTTTAATCTACCATCAAAAAAACCTGGACAATTTGGTTCTCATTCCTGCAGATCTGGTGCCCATATGAGGTTTGTCCATTATCTGATAGTCGCCAGTATTCTGTGAAGCCACTGCGGAGAAGAGCCTTCTAGTAGAAGGCTGAGCTCCCAACTTTTGAAGAGCAGAAAGAGGGATAGATTTTGGCCACACCCCAATCCACACCTATTTACCATTTCATTCTCCCCTTGCAGGAGGAGTTGTCAGAGGGGCGCTGGTAATGAGAGAAATTCAGCAGACACTCGACTGCAGGGCGTAGACCCAAATCCTGGACTGTGCACAGTATCCAGTATGATTGAAACTAGAAATGAGCGGATCGATTCATGGGAGTCCAACCTAGGTCAGTGCTACCTGGGTGGCTGGACTGAAGGCCACGAATCTGTTACCTTCCCACGCGGCTGTTGATTATCCAGAGCTAGTGTGACATCATCTGTACGTCCTGGGACCTGTAGATTATTTTTTGTTCCTTCATTCACAGTCGGAGCCGCAACATTCTCATCTTTATGTTACTTCACTATACGATATCTGGCATTTTTGCGTCTGTATTCCCAAACTGCACAGTTCAGCAGCATCTTTAGACCTCAGGGGGCGCAGTTTTCATGAAGTCACATCCACTTTGCTTGGACAATTCAACACAGCAGAATTTCCACTCAGGAAAAACAGCAGGAAAAGTGCCGCATTTACGCTACATGTGAACATGGTCTAAATGTCGAAGCAAAGTGGATGTGATTTCATGAGATCTTTCACCTCTATGGTCTGAAGACACCACTGAACTCTGCAGTTTTGGTGCATTTTTTTTCTCTATAGGTTTATTCTGAAAATAAATGCATGAAAAAAAAATGCCATTGCATTTTTTAGTAGCAGAATCAAAACTTTTAAGTAGTATTAAAAAAAAAAAGCTCTAAAAACTTTTCTTCATATAATATTGCAAAAATGCATAAAAGAAATGCAACAAAGATGCAATAATCAGAGAAGATTGTTATTGCATTGTGTAGTGAGGACACCTACAGGAAAAAATCAGCAGATAGATTACAGCTAGTGATGAGTGAGCATGCTCGGATATAGCGTTATCTGAGCATGCTTGGCTGTTATCCGAGTATCATGGGTGCTTGAGTAATATGTTTGAGTCCCCACTGCTGCATGATTTCTGGCTGTTAGGGTACCGTCACACATTGAAATTTCCATCGCTACGACGTTACGATTCGTGACGTTCTAGCGATATCGTTACGATATCGCAGTGTCTGACACGCAGCAGCGATCAGGGATCCTGCTGAGAATCGTACGTCGTAGCAGATCGTATGGAACTTTCTTTCGTCGCTTGATCACCCGCTGACATCGCTGGATCGTTGTGTGTGACAGCGATCCAGCGATGTCTTCGCTTGTAACCAGGGTAAACATCGGGTAACTAAGCGCAGGGCCGCGCTTAGTAACCCGATGTTTACCCTGGTTACCAGCGTAAATGTAAAAAAACAAACAGTACATACTCACCCGTCGGTGTCCTTCAGGTCCCTTGCCGTCTGCTTCCTGCTCTGAGTGCAGCCGTACAGTGAGAGCAGATCGCAGCACCGTTGCTCTCTGCTCTCACTTTCCGGCCGGCACTCAGAGCAGGAAGCAGACGGCAAGGGACCTGAAGGACACCGACGGGTGAGCATGTACGGTTTGTTTTTTTACGTTTACGCTTGTAACCAGGGTAAGCATCGGGTTACTAAGCGCGGCCCTGCGCTTAGTTACCCGATGTTTACCCTGGTTACAAGCGAAGACATTGCTGGATCGCTGTCACACACAACGATCCAGCGATGTCAGCGGGTGATCAAGCGACGAAAGAAAGTTCCAAACGATCTGCTACGACGTACGATTCTCAGCAGGGTGTCTGATCGCAGTAGCGTGTCAGACACAGCGATATCGTAACGATATCGCTAGAACGTCACGAATCGTAACGTCGTAGCGATGGAAATTTCAATGTGTGACAGTACCCTTAGCCACAATTCATGCAGGGAATGCCTGTTTAGTAGGCAATCCCTGCATGTGTTGCAGCCACGAATCATGCAACTGCAGGGACCAACCGCATATTACTAATCCACAATACTCGGATAACACCCAACCATGCTCGGATAACGCTATATCCGAGCGTGCTCGCTAATCACTAAATACAGCATTTATGCTATTTGTGAACACTGTATCAGTACAATCTGCCTGTGGAGTCAGAGCCTGCAATACAGATCAAGTATACAAAATTCTTCCCATCACGTCACCAGAACCTGTGACGCAGCTCCTGGCAGTAATGTTGAAGGTTCCAATACTGGTGAAACTCACAAAAAAAATTACATTTTTGTAATTGCTTTTTATTATTTTTAGTATTTTCATAGGAACAAAACTTTTTCGGCACCTCTAGTATACAGGGAACATACCGTAAATACATATGTTTATATACAATGCATCTCTATGGACATTTATAATTGCCTGCAATACAGATCAAGAGGACCAAATTCTGCTAACTTTAATATGGTGCACTGTGGCTCATAGAGAGAGGTGCAACCTGCGAAAATGAAGATGCACCCGTTGAAGCGCATTTGGCGCGAAACGGCTGTTGTCCACAGAAGTTATCCACTACTATCCCGCTGTAACCATTTTAATGGACTGAATAAAGGACTCTTTTAATTTGGAGGGTGAGTGCCACCTCTTTTCTCTTTCTGGACATTACAAGAATGGCTGTTTTGACAGCTCCACCAAAATAACTGGTGTGAACAGCGACTGTCTGGAAAAATCAGGAGAAAAAAACGAAATTTCCAGCTTGCTCTTGATAAAATTGTAAATCTTTAATCCAAACGGTTAAAATAGCGATACATGCTCCTAGGACCCACCATAACCCCTTGAGGGAGAGCGACGCGTTTCGACTGACAAGCAGTCTTTATCCAAGCTAATCAATCCCACACAAACACCGGTATATAAGGACCACATATAGGAAATTAAAATCTGATCCCACTATTAGTTTTAAAGAGAAAATTGATAATGTGATACATGATGGTTTGTCTTTGGGTGTTATTTCTAAAAAACAGGCAGATTTTTTGACAGTCTCACACCCTGTCACTCCAATAATGCATGGTTTGCCTAAAATTCACAAGATCAGTGAATTTCCTCCAATGCGTCCCATAATATCCAGTATAGGGTCCACAAATGAACGCATGGGTCAGTGGTTGGATTCCTTACTACAACCATTAGTTCTAAGATTACCAGGACATATTAGAGATACCAAGGATATAATTGATATTATGGCACATAAAAAATGGTTACCGGACTTTTCATGGCTCAGCTGCGATGTAGTCTCTTTGTACACTTGCATTCCCCATAAATTAGCACTTGAAGCATTGCAATTTCATTTATGCTCATACAGTTGCTATTCACAGGATTTGATTCAATATATTTTACAGGTCACTTCTTTTTTGTTGACTCATAACTTTTTTTCTTTCAATTCAGATTATTATTTGCAGTGTACCGGTGTGGCAATGGGGGCGAAGTTCTCACCCTCCTTAGCAAATTTAGTAATGGCATACTGGGAATATCATTTTTTATTTTCTATTTCCAACAATTTTTCTTCACATATTTTTTGGTATGGCAGATACATCGACGATACACTCATTATCTGGAGGGGCGATGTATCTGCCATACAGGATTTTATTTCTTACATTAATGATAATGAGTTTAATATCAGGTTTACTTTTGTCCATGAAACATCTAAAATTTCATTTCTTGATTTGGAACTTACAGGTGTGGCTAATGAGCTAATATCCACTCGAACTTATTTTAAACCATTGGCAGGGAATTCTATCCTGCATGCGAACAGCAGCCATCCCAGACATACTGTTCGCTCGGTTCCTGTTGGGGAATTCACCAGGTTGAAGAGAAATTGTAATAATAATGATTTTCTTAAACATGATTTGGCTAAATCTTGTATTAAATTCAATAAACGTGGTTATCCCAACTGGATGCTCAACAGAGCCCTCGACATTGTATCCCCAAACATTAATGAAAAATCTATATCCATAATTGGTAACTCAAAAAGAAATACAAATAAAAGTAAAAATATTAAACATGATACCAACATCAATTCAGTTACCAATCAACAATCCGACAAACCATTTGTTTGTCTACAATATAGTCCACAATTCAATGATATTAAGGCTCTTATTAATAAATTCATTCCAATTTTATACGAAGATCCAATTCTTTTCAAAATTTTACAAGGGGGATGCAATGTTGTGGCTAGGAGAGCACCCACTCTTGGTAATATTCTGTCACCCAGCTTATTTGTTTCAGATAAACCGCAATCAACATGGTTAAGCTGTAAAGGTAGCTACAAATGCAATGTCCTTAATTGTTCCACCTGCAGACATATGATTACAACAAAATCTTTTTCTGATTATACGGGTTCTAATAGTTTTCAAATACAGGATTTTATTAATTGTAATACCCGTTTTGTAATATATAAGATTGATTGTGTTGCTTGTAGTAAATCTTATGTTGGTTGCACTATCCGCAAATTGAAAAATCGCGTTTCGGAGCACTTGTATGATATTTCTAATGTGAGAAACACTAACCGTAACATTTCTTCCGCAGCCAAACACTTTATAGACTATCATTCACGTGACATTTCATCTTTCAGAGTCTCCGGTATTGAAAGGGTGATTAAACCACATCGCGGTGGTGACTCACATAGAACTTTACTTACCCGTGAAGCGTATTGGATCTTCATGCTGGGCACAAGGTTCCCCGATGGACTCAATCGTAGAAATGAAATCATGTTCCATTACTAATGTTCGCTATCTTGCAGCATTTTATGCATATTTCTGTGATATTTTTCTTTTCCTTTTTTTGTATTTTGATTAATTTCTATATATGTTTTATTATAGCACTTATTGTTCAGGACCTTTCCATTGTGTGTATCATGTGATTTGTATATAGCAATTTTATTGGCTGCTGGGTCCTTATATACCGGTGTTTGTATGGGATTGATTAGCTTGGATAAAGACTGCTTGTCAGTCGAAACGCGTCGCTCTCCCTCAAGGGGTTATGGTGGGTCCTAGGAGCATGTATCGCTATTTTAACCGTTTGGATTAAAGATTTACAATTTTATCAAGAGCAAGCTGGAAATTTCGTTTTTTTCTACTTATCCACGTCTCACCAGGACTGATTCCGTGCTTCTCTTCATGGTCGGTGAGCTGGCTTCTATTTCTTTTTCTTTACATGGAAAAATCAGGGACTTTGAGTATTGGACAGTACGACCCCCTACAATTATTATTTCATTCCTTTTTTCCCAAATCTCTCCACATTTCATTTAATATTTCTTTTATAATTAAACCCTATTAAAGCCTGAGATGAAGTATAGGCACCACTGCAAAGTCAGATATAACAGCCATATTTATACACCACCATCTTCTGGGTTCTTTAATATCTCATCAGTGTAAATCCGATCCATGACTTCTCTATTTATGATGCCACTCATGATGCCGACTGAAAAAAGAAGGGGTTTTCCTTCACACAATATTAAACCTTATGGATACCATATGAGGAACTCTCCCTACACCTCTATTGAGGTCCGATATTAACTATTATAGCCAAACTTGACTTTTAATAATTAATATCCACTAAATGTCCTCAACGTTATCTTTTCCTTATACTATATACTAACTGAGACAAAACAGTGTAACAATAAAGGATATTTATTACACACACACACAAGTCTGCAGTCTATAACATACATATATATTTATACCCAAGCTGGCGAATATAAAAAAATATATATATATATACATTTATATATATATATATATATATATATATATATATATATATATATATATATATATATATATATATAAATGTATATATATACAGTACAGACCAAAAGTTTGGACACACTTTCTCATTTAAAGATTTTTCGGTATTTTCATGAATATGAATATTGTACATTCACACTGAAGGCATCAGAACTATGAATTAACACAGTGGAATTATATACTTAACAAAAAAGTGTAAAACAGCTGAAAATATGTCTTATATTCTAGGTTCTTCAAAGTAGCCACCTTTTGCTCTGATGACTGCTCTGCACACTCTTGGCATTTTCTTGATGAGCTTCAAGAGGTAGTCACCGGAAATGGTCATCCAACAATCTTGAAGGAGTTCCCAGAGATGCTTAGCACTTGTTGGCCCTTTTGCCTTCAGTCTGCGGTCCAGCTCACACCAAACCATCTCGATTGGGTTCGGGTCTGGTGACTGTGGAGGCCAGGTCATCTGGCGTAGCACTCCATCACTCTCATTCTTGGTCAAATAGCCCTTACACAGACTGGAGGTGTGTTTGGGGTCATTGTCCTGTTGAAAAATAAATGATGGTCCAACAACACACAAACCGGATGGAATAGCATGCCGCTGCAAGATGCTGTGGTAGCCATGCTGGTTCAGTATGCCTTCAATTTTGAATAAATCCCCAACAGTGTCACCAGCAAAGCACCCCCAAACCATCACACCTCCTCCTCCATGCTTCACTGTGGGAACCAGGCATGTAGAGTCCATCCGTTCACGTTTTCTGCATTGCACAAAGACACGGTGGTTGGAACCAAAGGTCTCAAATTTGGACTCATCAGACTAAAGCACAGATTTCCACTTGCCTAATGTCCATTCCTTGTGTTCTTTAGCCCAAACAAGTCTCTTCTGCTTGTTGCCTGTCCTTAGCAGTGGTTTCCTAAGAGCTATTTTACCATGAAGGCCTGCTGCACAAAGTCTTCTCTTAACAGTTATAGAGATGTGTCTGCTGCTAGAACTCTGTGTGGCATTGAACTGGTCTCTAATCTGAGCTGCTGTTAACCTGCGATTTCTGAGGCTGGTGACTCGGATAAACTTATCCTCAGAAGCAGAGGTGACTCTTGGTCTTCCTTTCCTGGGGCAGTCCTCATGTGAGCCACTTTCTTTGTAGCGCTTGATGGTTTTTGCCACTGCACATGGGGACACTTTCAAAGTTTGCCCAATTTTTCAGACTGACTGACCTTAATTTCTTAAAGTAATGATGGCAACTCGTTTTTCTTTACTTAGCTGCTTTTTTCTTGCCATAATACAAATTCTAACAGTCTATACAGTAGGACTATCAGCTGTGTATCCACCAGACTTCTGCACAACACAACTGATGGTCCCAACCCCATTTATAAGGCAAGAAATCCCACTTATTAAACCTGACAGGGCACACCTGTGAAGTGAAAACCATTTCCGATGACTACCTCTTGAAGCTCATCAAGAGAATGCCAAGAGTGTGCAAAGCAGTTATCAAAGCAAAAGGTGGCTACTTTGAAGAACCTAGAATATAAGACATAATTTCAGTTGTTTCACACTTTTTTGTTAAGTATATAATTCCACAAGTGTTAATCCATAGTTTTGATGTCTTCAGTGTGAATGTACAACTTTCATAGTCATGAAAATACAGAAAAATCTTTAAATAAGAAGGTGTGTCCAAACTTTTGGTCTGTACTGTGTATATATATATATATATATATATATATATATATATATATATATATAGATATCACAACTCTGATACAGTAATATCACTACAGTATACAGTGATATCCCAACAGTATCACACAGTAATAACCCACAATGTCCAATAGTATCATAACAATATCACCACAATATAAAAACCCACAATTAACTGCCCGATTACCCAAATCACACATACAATATCAGCCCTCCCAATCTATAGCTTACTAACCCTAAGGCCTAAGGCCTCTTTCACATTTCCGTACGGGGGCCATCGCAAACTGTCGACCCGACGTACCGACGGACGTTGTGCACAATTGTGCACAACGTTGGCAGCGGATGCAGTTTTCAGACGCATCCGCTGCCCATTATGAGTTCTGGGGAGGAGGGGGCGGAGTTCTGGCCACGCATGCGCGGTCAGAAATGGCAGATTCGATGGACGAAAAAATCACGACGGGCCGCAAAATCACGACGCATCCGTTGCACGACAGATGCGACGTGTGCCCATTCGTCGCAATCCATTGTCAATAAAAGTGTATGGCAAAAAAACAGATCCTGCGGGCACATTTGCAGGATCCATTTTTTTGCCATATTGACGGATTGCGATGGATGCAAAAAAACGGAAGTGTGAAAGAGGCCTAAGAGGTTACAGGGCCTAGTAAGAAAAGGGGATACAGAGTACTTATCCACCATGTGGGTCCATGATCTTCCCAGCAAGCCATAGAGCAAAAGAGAGGCAGAGCACGTGTCTTGTGCCTTTTATGTCCAGCTAGAAGAGGTGTGTCCAGCCCCAGGTGTGTGGGGATGAGGTCACAAGTCTATTGTCCACTGGCAAAGGTACATTCTGTAAAGCCCCCGTCACACTAAGCGAGGTCGCTAGCGAGATCGCTGCTGAGTCACAAGTTTTGTGACGCAACAGCGACCTCAGTAGCGATCTCGCTATGTTTGACACGTAGCAGCGACCAGGCCCCTGCTGTGAGATCGCTGGTCGTGTCGGGATGGCCTGGACCTTTTTTTGATCGTTGAGGTCCCGCTGGGTAGCACACATCGCTGTGTTTGACACCTTACCAACGACCTCGTTGACTACAACATCACACAGGACGTCCCTCATCGAGTTCTGAATCGTCATAATAGCTGCCATGTGACAGGGTCACAACGATCAACGACATCGTTGTACAGGTTGCTACAGGTCGCCGCATCGCTGCTGCATCGTTGGGAAGATCTCACTGTTTGACATCTCACCAGCGACCACATAGCGACGCAGCAACGATCCCTGACAGGTCGTATCGTTGTCGGGATCGCTTTAGCGTCGCTAAGTGTGACGGGGCCTTAAGTCCTAAATGAAACCTGATATACCAGCTTGAGGAGGGGGCTAATGAGCACATGTGGTGGAATTATATATCACTAAACACATCTCTACGTAAAGATATACATTTTGGAGCACTTCCCTTCTACACCGACAATGCAGAGTATGTGGCAGAGCAGGTATATGAGGCCCCAACATGGCAGGTGCCAAGTGAAGGTTCCATTTATGGCACTCGGGTCATGTGACTGGCATGCGCTCAACTGCCGTTCACTTTTCAACTGTCAACTGCAGCGAGAGGGAGAGAGTTGATCTGAGAGTTTTTTCAAAATGACGTTCAATGGACAAAAAAACGATGAGAAGAAGAAGATGAGATGAGAGAAGAAGAGAAAATGAAGGGGGAAGAGATGAAGAGGAAAGGAGAAGAGAAAGAGAGAAGACAGCCTGGAGGAAGAGAACAAGAAGAGGAGGAGGACTGCATCCAACGCCAGAGAGTTGGGGGATGAGGAGCCTAGAGCAGGTGAGAGGCACATTCACGTCTCACAAGTCTCCTGTGACATATCAAATTAAAGCCTGTACAATTCTGAATGAAATTATGCCTCTTCCATATCTTTATCTTAATTCTAGCCAAAGATATGATAAAAAAAAATGTAAAGGCATACAAGCCCAAAATATAGGCCGATTCAAAATTTTAGAAATCTATAAAAAAAAATCTAATGAAGATAAAAATGTAAAACTTATTATTTTTAATTCACTAAAGTAGCAGTTCAAAAAACACCAGAGAAAACAAATATCGTAAGATGTCAGGTAGAATAAAAAATTCAGATTTGGATCACTTGAAATGGAAATCCCCGTGCTGCTGTTATGTGTAGTGCACCATATGAGGCGCAGTCATATACTATACTAGCATATCACCTGCCGAGAACCTGTTCCCAAACACTCACAGAGTGCTGTCACATTTTTGTTACTTTTTTTAAATGTACATGAAAACCACATTGAAGAATTTAATGGGATGGAGTCTGATCTTCATTAATACGAGAAACTTTTTTGCACATTTCTCAGATTTCAGACATGAACCTTCTGCCTAAAGTTCTGATGGGAAACGGTCACTTTGATCTTGTCCTACTAACAAAGCTACAAAGTCCATGAGGACCATCCGGCCCGGAGATAAAATCCTGGCCCTCACTGCCATGTATGAGCCCGGCTCAGTAATAAGAACACAATGTCAGTAATGTCTACAGATACATGTAGGGACATCTCATACCGGAGGCCTGTAGAAACCTCCTCAGATTGTTATATGGGAACATTTATAATAAATCTAGAACTATCATCATAAGACTGTTGATATTTTGTGTTTGAGGAGTCAAATTCAAAATTGTGTTGAGCGATTTTGGGATAACTGTTAATTTTTTTTTTTTTTTAAATGAATGTGTTACTTATGTTCTTGGTTATATTTGTAGGATGTCAGTTTTTATCACTTTAATCAATATTTTGGAGAAAAAATTATTAGCTATTGAATCATGAAGATATCAGAATTACACTTTTGTATTTTACTTCTGACTGTGCTTCATCCTGAACATCAAAGGAATAGTTCTCTGAAAAATCTAAGCTTATTACTGCCTTCCTCTGCTGTTTTCTTTGAGGTGACTGTAGTAGTCAGACTGTTGGCGAATTATAAATTAGTGTTTTTTTAATAGGGTTAGTCTGAAACCCCAAATTAACTTAAATTAATAAATCTTTAAAAATTACCCGCATTTTTCAGACTATAAGAAGCCCTTTTTTCCCCCAAATTTGGGGGGAAAATTAGAGTGCGTCTTATAGTCAGAATGTACTTACAAGTAGTAAGGTTTCGGGTGATTCTGCAGTGGTCTGACGCTGCAGGGCAATGATCACACTACCTTCCCAGGCTGGTGCGGCAGCATTCGGTGGTGCTTGGTGATGCGGGGGCTCTGCCGACATCTTGTGGAAACCGGAGCCCTCACACTTCCATTGCCTCGATGCTGTGGCCTCTGGGAAAATGGCGGCTGGAGGCGGCACGTGCGCAGATTGAGATCTCGGCACTGAGATCTTGTCTTCCGAGATCTCGTTACCAAGATCTCAATCACCGCACACGCCGCCTCTGGCGGCCATTTTCCCAGAGGCTAGAGCATCGAGGCAATGGAAGTGCGGGGGCTCCGGGCTTTCACAAAAATGTTGGCGGAACCCCCACACCACCGTGCACCGATGAACGTGTAACCCCAGCTGTTGTGAACTCTGTGTTCAGGCTCCCTCTTGTGGTCACTGGTGGTATGGTGTGACTTTTGCTTTGGGCTCCCCCTGGTGGCTTTGTCTGTTATCCTGCTGGTCTCTGGCTATCAGCTGGTTCATTATCCTCTGGGAGGTTCCTATATAGCTCTGTTTTACTTTCACTTGTTGCCGGCTGTCGATGTAATCAGTGCTACTCAGATTCCTTCTGACTACCTTGCTCCCAGTCCATCCAGGACAAGCTAAGTTTTGTTTGCTCATTTTTTGATCAACAGTGTTTATCATGTTTTCTGTTCCAGCTTGCTAAAATGTAATTCCCTCGCTTGCTGGTTGCTCTAGTGGGCTGAGTTTCTCCCCACACACCATTAGTTGGTGTGTGGGTTCTTGAAATCTCAGGATGGATATTTTGTAAGGGTTTTTTATTGATCGCATAGATCCCTGCTCTATTTTTCTGCTTTCTAGTACTAGTGGGCCTCTTTTGCTGAATCTGATTTCATCCCTATGTATGTGCCTTCTTCTTACCTCACCGTTAATATTTGTTGGGGGCTTCTATATCTTTGGGGATTATTTCTCTGGAGGCAAGCGAGGTCTTTCTTTCTCTTTAGGGGTAGCTAGTTCCTCAGGCTGGCTCGAGACGTCTAGTAATTTTTTAGGCACGTTCACCGGCTACCTCTAGTTGTGTTGGATAGGTTCAGATTTGCGATCAGTCCAGTTACCATCTCCCTAGAGCTCGTCCTTAGTTTAATCACTTGCTGGTCTATTTGTGATCCTCAGCCACTAGGGATCATAACAGTACAGCCGGCCAACAAAGTGTTAATTGCATGGCAGAAGCAGGAGAAAAGAAGCCTTGAGAATTTTTTTTTTTTTTGTGTTGTTGCCGTGTGTCTAGCTGCTGTGGCTGGCTTCTCTCCTCCTCTTAATCTTGGTGTGGCTCTGAGTTCAGCTGCTGACATGGATGTCCAGAGCTTGGCTTCCAGTCTGGATCATCTTGCTGCTAGGGTTCAAAGTATTCAGGATTTTGTTGTTCACAGTCCTATGTCAGAGCCTAGAATACCTATTCCGGAGTTGTTTTCTGGAGATAGATCTAGGTTCCTGAATTTCAAGAACAATTGTAAGTTGTATCTTTCTTTGAAATCTCGTTCCTCTGGTGATTCCGTTCAGCAAGTTAAAATTATCATTTTTTTTTGCGGGGTGACCCTCAAGAGTGGGCTTTCGCATTGGCGCCAGGGGATCCTGCATTGCTCAGTGTGGATGCGTTTTTTCTGGCCCTTGGATTGCTCTATGAGGAACCTAATCTTGAGAACCAGGCTGAAAAAGCATTATTGGCCCTCTCACAGAGGTGTACTGCCAGAAATTTCGGAAATGGTCGGTGCTTACTCAGTGGAATGAGTGTGCCCTGGCTGCAAATTTCAGAGAAGGTCTTTCTGAAGCCATTAAGAATGTCATGGTGGGGTTCCCTACGCCTGCAGGTCTGAATGAGTCAATGACTCTGGCCATTCAGATTGATCGGCGTTTGCGGGAGCGCAAACCTGTGCACCATTTGGCGATGTCTTCTGAACAGACACCTGAATTTATGCAATGTGACAGAATTCTGACCAGAAGTGAACGGCAAAATTATAGACGGCAAAATGGCTTGTGCTTTTACTGTGGTGACTCAGCTCATGTTATCTCAGCATGCTCTAAGCGCAAAAAGAAGGTTGATAAATCAGTCACCATTGGTACTTTACAGCCTAAGTTCATTTTGTCTGTTACCCTGATTTGTTCCCTGTCATCTTACCCGGTTAATGCTTTTGTAGATTCAGGTGCTGCCCTGAGTCTGATGGATTGGTCGTTTGCCAGGCGCTGTGGTTTTGATTTGGAGCCTTTGAAATTCCCTATTCCACTAAGGGGAATTGATTCTACACCATTGGCTACGAATAGACCTCAGTACTGGACACAAGTGACCATGTGCATGACTCCTGTTCATCAGGAGGTGATTCGTTTTCTTGTACTGCATAATTTGCATGATGTAGTCGTGTTGGGTCTGCCATGGCTGCAGTCTCATAATCCAGTCCTGGATTGGAAAGCTATGTCTGTGTCAAGTTGGGGTTGTCAGGGAATTCATGGTGACGCTCCTGTGGTGTCAATTGCTTCGTCCACTCCTTCTGAAGTCCCTACGTTTTTGTCAGACTGCCAGGATGTATTTGAGGAGCCCAAACTCAATTCTCTACCTCCTCATAGGGATTGTGATTGTGCTATAGATTTGATTCCAGGTAGTAAGTTTCCTAAGGGACGACTTTTCAATTTATCTGTGCCGGAGCATGCTGCCATGCGGAGTTATATAAAGGAGTCTTTGGAGAAGGGACATATTCGCCCGTCCTCATCCCCTCTTGGTGCAGGATTCTTTTTTGTGGCTAAGAAGGATGGTTCCCTGAGACCTTGTATTGATTATCGCCTTTTGAATAAAATCACGGTCAAATTTCAGTATCCTTTGCCATTGTTAACTGATTTGTTTGCTCGCATTAGGGGGTCTAGTTGGTTCACCAAGATAGATCTTCGTGGTGCGTATAACCTTGTGCGTATAAAACAGGGTGATGAATGGAAAACTGCATTTAATACGCCTGAAGGCCATTTTGAGTACTTGGTGATGCCTTTTGGACTTTCTAATGCTCCTTCAGTCTTTCAGTCCTTTATGCACGACATCTTCCGTGAATATCTGGATAAGTTTATGATTGTGTATCTGGATGATATTCTGTTTTTTTCGGATGATTGGGAGTCTCATGTTAAGCAGGTCAGGATGGTCTTTCAGGTCCTGCGTGACAATGCTTTATTTGTGAAGGGCTCAAAATGTCTTTTTGGAGTCCAGAAGATTTCTTTTTTGGGTTTCATTTTTTCTCCTTCTACTATTGAGATGGACCCAGTCAAGGTTCAGGCTATTCATGACTGGACGCAGCCTACATCTGTTAAGAGTCTTCAGAAGTTCTTGGCTTTTGCTAATTTTTACCGTCGCTTCATAGCTAATTTTTCTGGTGTTGTTAAGCCTTTGACGGATTTGACCAAGAAAGGTTCTGATGTGACTAATTGGTCTTCTGCGGCTGTGGAGGCCTTTCGGGAGCTGAAGCATCGGTTTTCTTCGGCTCCGGTCTTATGTCAGCCAGATGTCTCACTTCCCTTCCAGGTGGAGGTTGATGCTTCCGAGATTGGAGCGGGGGCTGTTTTGTCGCAGAGAAGCTCCGATGGCTCTGTGATGAAGCCATGTGCTTTCTTTTCAAGAAAGTTTTCGCCTGCCGAGCGGAATTATGATGTCGGTAATCGGGAGCTGTTTGCTATGAAGTGGGCATTTGAGGAGTGGCGACATTGGCTCGAGGGAGCTAAGCATCGTGTGGTGGTCTTGACTGATCACAAGAATTTGATTTATCTCGAGTCGGCCAAACGGCTGAATCCCAGACAGGCTCGTTGGTCGTTGTTTTTCTCTCGTTTTGATTTTGTGGTTTCGTACCTGCCTGGTTCGAAGAATGTGAAGGCTGATGCTCTTTCTAGGAGTTTTGTGCCTGACTCTCCTGGAGATTCAGAGCCGGCTGGTATTCTTAGAGAAGGGGTGATTTTGTCTGCCATCTCCCCAGATTTGCGACGTGTGCTGCAAGAGTTTCAGGCGGATAGACCTGATCGCTGTCCACCGGAGAGACTGTTTGTCCCGGATAGATGGACCAACAGAGTCATCTCCGAGGTTCATTCTTCGGTGTTGGCGGGCCATCCTGGAATATCTGATAGGTTCAGATTTGCGATCAGTCCAGTTACCATCTCCCTAGAGCTCGTCCTTAGTTTAATCACTTGCTGGTCTATTTGTGATCCTCAGCCACTAGGGATCATAACACCCAGCCTGGGATGAGATTTCCAGGAGGCCACAGCATCGAGGCAATGGATGTACGGGGCTCCAGGTTTTTACACAATGTCATTAGAGCCCCCGCACTGCCGAGCACCACCAAACCTGCTGCACCAGTCTGGGGGGTCATGTCATCGTCGAACCACTGAACACCTCCTTGACCCCACTCCACCATCGCTGCCGATCCCCCAGGGTAGGCTGAATTCAGTTTGCAAAATTGACTCCCATTTGGCGCATTATTTTTTTTCCCCATTTTCCTTCTGAAAATTTGGGGTGCATCTTATGGTCTGGTGCGTCTTATAGTCTGAAAAATACGGTAATAACTTTTGTAATTAAAGTCATGGTAAAATTTCCTACCATTCACTCTGTCTTGCATCTCATGTTTCAGCTTATATTACCTTCTTCCAATGACGATTTGGTTAAGAATCCCCAGTGCATGATGGGATACTCAAAGGAATCCTCATCTGCTGGCTGAAGCTGCTGTCACTCCCCTTTACGCCTTGAAACAAAGCGTCATTGGAGGGGGAACATCCCAACACTCCCCTCCCTTTGTTTGCTGCCCTGAAACGAAGCATTATCAGTGACTCTCATTTCAGGGCTTGGTCCCTGCTCTATCCCTGTGGTGTCTTCCTTGTGCAGTGTCGACCCGTGTGAAGTCTCCCCCAGTGCAATGAGAGCAGCTTCCGGTCAGCTGTCTGCTTAGATGAATAGTAATAAGCCATCTGCAGAACACTATCACTATGCCCAACAAGGACCAGTGACGTCGCCTGTGGGTACTGCACTATTCCTCCTGCACCCCGGGTATAGTGACAGCGCTTTGCTACCGGCTTATTACTATTCATCCATACGGACAACAGACCGGACACTGCACTCATCGCACAGGGCGTTGGGGGAGACCCTGCACAAGGGAGACACTGCACAAGGGAGACCTCGCAGGGACCACCCCTGAAACGATTCTCACAGTTGAAAAAAGATTCAATGTAGGAGTATTTTACTGTATTGACATATATTCACCGTAGAACACCATGCGAAAATAGATTAAAATTTAATTTTTAATTACTTAATTTAAAAATTATTTATTTATAAAGTGCAAAAAATAGCACACAACCGCCACCACAGCATCATAGACACTTGTAAAGATACCATAGGGAGGAGCCAATCCCTAATGAAAAGTGAACCACCCTACCTGACAGTGGAGGTTAGCACCCTATTACCTGCACAATAGCACCACTGCTCGTCGATGGCTCACCCTGCTGGCCCTATAGGCCCTACGTGGAACAGCCGTGGCGCCATTGCACAAGTAATATGGTGCCAACCTTCGCTATCAGGTAAGGTGATTCAGTTTTTCAGTAGGGATAGGCATCTCCCCATGGTATCTTTACAAATGTCTATATGATGGTTAGTGTTGAGCGATACCGTCCGATACTTGAAAGTATCGGTATCGGAAAGTATCGGCCGATACCGGCAAAATATCGGATCCAATCCGATACCGATACCCGATACCAATACAAGTCAATGGGACTCAGGTATCGGACGGTATTCCTGATGGTTCCCAGGGTCTGAAGGAGAGGAAACTCTCCTTCAGGCCCTGGGAACCATATAAATGTGTAAAATAAAGAATTAAAATAAAAAATATCGCTATACTCACCTGTCCGACGCAGCCGGGACCTCGGCGATTGTAAGCGGCAGCGTTGTTTCTTTAAAATTCGCGCTTTTACTTGCTTACGTGAATTCCCGGCTTCTGATTGGTCAGGGCGGCCATGTTGCCGGGACTCGGACCAATCACAGCAAGCCGTGACGAAATTACGTCACGGCTTGCTGTGATTGGTCCGCGTCCCGGCAATATGGCGCCGTGACCAATCACAAGCCGTGACGTCACGGGAGGCTGGACACGCGCGCTTTTCAAAATAAGCGCGTGTCCAGCCTCCCGTGACGTCACGGCTTGTGATTGGTTAATGGCGGCCATGTTCCTGGGACGCGGACCAATCACAGCAAGCCGTGACGTAATTTCGTCACGGCTTGCTGTGATTGGTCCGCATCCCGGCAATATGGCGCCGTGACCAATCACAAGCCGTGACGTCACGGGAGGCTGGACACGCGCGCTTTTCAAAATAAGCGCGTGTCCAGCCTCCCGTGACGTCACGGCTTGTGATTGGTTAATGGCGGCCATGTTCCTGGGACGCGGACCAATCACAGCAAGCCGTGACGTAATTTCGTCACGGCTTGCTGTGATTGGTCCGCGTCCCGGCAACATGGCCGCCCTGACCAATCAGAAGCCGGGAATTCACGTAAGCAAGTAAAAGCGCGAATTTTAAACAAACAACGCTGCCGGTTCCTTCGCTGAGGTCCCGGCTGCGTCGGAGAGGTGAGTATAGCGATTTTTTTTATTTTAATTCTTTCTTTTACACCTTTTTACATTAATGTTGTTTCGATACCGATATCCGATATTACAAAAATATCGGATCTCGGTATCGGAAATTCCGATACAGCAAGTATCGGCCGATACCCGATACTTGCAGCATCGGAATGCTCAACACTAATGATGGTGTTGTGTGTTATTTTTTGCACATTATAAATAATTTTTAAATTAAGTAGAAATTTTTGCAAATTTAATAAAAAAGAAAAACTGACCCATCACATGGTCATAAGTATTCAGACCCTTTGCTCAGTATTGAGTAGAAGCACCCTTTTGAGCTAGTAAAGCCATGAGTCTTCTTGTGGATGATGCAACAAGTTTTTTCACACCTGGATTTGGGGATCCTCTGCCATTCTTCCTTGCAGACCCTCTCCAGTTCTGTCAGGTTGGATGGTGAACGTTGGTGGACGGCCATTTTCCGTTCTCTCCAGAGATGCTCAATTGGCTTTAGGTCAGGGCTCCGGCTAAGCCAGTCAAGAATGGTCACAGAGTTCAGAGGTGTATCTAGGTTTTGGGCACCCGGGGCAAGAATTCAGTTTGGCGCCCCCCACCCTCGCCCAAGGAGATATGTGATTTGCACACTTAGTCATGTACCCACAAGCTCCTCTCCCAAATGCTCTCAATGTTCAGTGAAAAAATGAGAGCAGTAGGAAGAGAAGCTTGTTGTCACAGGACCATAAGTATGAAAGTCACACATGAGTGAAGTGTCCATGTGATGGCTACTGGAATGTGCAGAGCTGAATCCTGACATCGCAGGCTTCTGAGTTCTCACAACTAATGCACTGCACACTTTTATGATTCTCCCTTGCCTGTGGACAGTCAAGTCATGTCAGCACAAGCATGCGATTTGTATACTTCTGAACACATTCCAAATAGACGTGCCTCACTCAGTTCATTTTCATTGAGTAAGTCCACACATATCTAGTCAGCGTGACCGCATGTATGTAAATCGCCAGCACAAGAGAATCCTGACAGAGTGCAGTGCACACTGTGAGAATTCAGAAGTCTGCAGTCACATAGAATGACTGCAGACTCATTACAAACCTGTACATGCCCTTTAATGCTCCTAACAAATAAAAACATGAGAATTAGATAGCATCACAAATAACATTTACATCTAGATACTTAATAGATGACGTCTCTGGAGTCGTTCTCCTTTTTTTCTTCATCTTGTCCAGACCTCATGATGAGTTTTGTCATCCACAGCCGTCTCTGCAGACTTCTATTTTCTCCGCTCTTTTGCAGAAAATCTCGACATGATGCCCTTAAAGATAGAAGTGTCATTATAATGCTCCTGAATAAAAAATTGCCCCTCACTATATTGTCTGCACAAAATATGACCCCCACATTGTCCCTCTTATGGTACATGCTCTTTACACTGACCTCTCCTTTCTGTACCGGCCCCCTCTTCACACTGTCCTCTCATACTGTGTCCCCCCTATAGGGCCCAGTATTTATTCTGTACTCTCTCATCACACTCCCTCCTTGGTATACTGTCCCCTCCTGGCTGTGCCCTTACTGTCCCTCCATGCTACGCCCCCACTACTCAGTTTTATTCTGTGCCCACTCACTTATCTCCCCCATACTGTCTCCTCACACTATTCCCCTCCTTCCTCATACTGTCTCGTCTCACATCCCCCCTGTAAACCATACTGTCTCCTCATATATTTACCCCCTCATTTTCTATACTGCCTGCTCACCTGACTCCCCATACTGTGTCCGCACACATCCCATCACCCTCACTCCCTGTACTCTGTCCAAATAAATTTTTCACATCACTACTCATACTGTGTCCGCATATATTCCCCGTTCGCTCCCCATAATGTCTGCACCCATCCCCCCCATATTTCCTCATGTATGCCCCCATTCCCCCATACATGCCCCCCATTCCCCAGTACTGTTTCCTCCTACATGCCCTCATTACCTCATACGGTTTCCTCGTATATGCTCCCCATTCCCCCATACTGTTTCCTCATACATGCCCTCATTCCCCTGTACTGTTTCCTCATACATGCCCTCATTCCCCGTACTGTTTCCACATACATGCCCCCATATTCCCCCTTACTGTTTCCTCATACATGCCCCCATCTCCCCTTTGCTCTTCATTTTGTGTCCTCAAATCTCCCCCACACATTAAATTGCCCCATCCCCACTACAAATCTTCCCACATACATTAAATCGCCCCCTTCCCACTACAAATCTCCCCACACACAATAAATAACCCCATCCCCACTCAAATTCTCCTCACACATAATAAAGCCCCTCATCCCCACACCATTTCTCCCCACATATACTAAAGCTCCCATCCCCACTCAAATTCTCTCCACACATAATAAAGCACCCCATCCCGACTCCAATTCTCCCCACACATAATCGCCCCCCCGTGCACTTTAATCTTCGGTGTCTTCAGCTCCACTGGAGCACTTACCACCAGTGTTCACCTCTGCAGTCTGCAGCGTAGGCAAGTGACGTCAGCTGCACATTATCTGCTCACGCTGCTGGCGTCGCTCTGACCCAGCAGTCAGAGCCTCAATTGTACTCGATTATGTAGGATATGAGTAAAATTGATCCCTGGGAGCCGGCGAGCTGCAGCTTCTCTGTGCTGGCTGTCAGCTTGACAGTCGGCACAGAGAACAGCTGACTCTCAGTCCGGGGAGCAGCAGAATGCAGCCACCGTGGAGACATGGCGGACCACTGCATTAGGCGGCCCGACTGCGCCCCCCTGCTGGCTGTGCCCGTGACACATGCCCCGGCTGCCCCCCAGATACACTTCTTACAGAGTTGTTCTGAAGCCACTCCTTTGTTATTTTAGCTGTGTGCTTAGGGTTGAACCTTCGGCCAAGTCTGAGGTCCAGAACACTCTGGAAGAGGTTTTCATCCAGGATATCTCTGTACTTGGCCGCATTCATATTTCCTTCATTGACAGCCAGTCATTCTGTCCCTGCAGCTGAAAAACACCCCCATAGCATGGTGCTGCCACCACCATGTTTCAATGTTAGGATTGTATTAGGCAGGTGATGAGCAGTGTCTGGTTTTCTCCACACATACCGCTTAGAATAATCACCAAAAAGGTATATCTTCATCTCATCAGAGTATAGCAGTAAGGTAAACATATAGGTATCAAATATTCAGAAAAATGGCTCCCAACGCATTTCCCTTGGCTCTGTTTGACATTCACTTTTGAATACAACAGAGATGAGTTGCCATTTCTGGATATTAATATTTCAAAAACACCGGATGGTGACATCACTACGAAAATTTACAGAAAACCCACTGCTACAAACACCCTTCTTAGATGGGACAGCCACCATCCTGTCCCACTAAAGAAGGGCATCCCAAAGGGACAATACATGAGGGTACGCCGCAACTGTTCATCTGAGGATGATTTTCAGGAGCAGGCAACGGACCTACGAAAACGGTTTTTGAATAAGGGTTACCCTGATGGGATTCTGCGGAAGGCTTATAGGGACACGAGGGAACTCAGTAGAACCCAATTGCTAAATCCAATTCAGCGAAAAGATGAAACAGGTATAAGCTGTTTTATTACGACTTATAACTCTGGAACACATCAGGTTAGATCCATTCTAAAAAAACACTGGCCCATTTTACAGATGGATGTGGACGTTGGAGAGTTGGTGGGATCTTATCCTCGGATCACCTATCAAAAGGGTAGATCTATAGGGGATAGAGTGGTGCACAGCCACTATTTGCCTCCAAAAAGAGAAACGTGGCTCACCAGCAATATCAAGGGTTGCTACAAATGTAGCGGATGTGTGGGATGCCTCGTAATTGCCACAGGACAATCCTTTAGGAGTAATGTGCCTAAGCAGGAATATAAAATACAACATTTTATCAATTGTTGCTCCAAGGGAGTAATCTACAAAGCCACTTGCCCTTGCGGCTTAGAATATGTGGGCAAAACAACACGGGAACTCAGGAGACGTGTAGGTGAAAACCTGAGGGATATTGCCCTCAAGAGAGACACGCCTCTAGCGAGACACATGGCTAGTGATCACAACAGGGAGACTTCCGATTTGCGCTTTTTGGGAATTGATAAGATAGAGGCAACAAAAAGAGGTGGCAACTGGGACAGGAGGATCTTACAATGCGAGACGAAATGGATTTTTCTTCTTAAAACACAACAACCATTGGGCTTTAATGAGACCCTTACTTTTAGTTGCTTCATATGAAGGGTCATTGGAGGGTCAGCCATCGTGGAATGGGGGCGCCATTTACGCTTCCCCCTAGGGTGCCAACCTCCATTGTCAGGTAGGGCAAAGAATAGAATAAGTGCTCAAGGTATGCATTGATATGTATCCCCTGATCTGCGGAAGCCACCTCTCCTTTTATTTCCTCTTTTCATAATATAAAAAACCCTTTTTTTCTTTTCCAGCACTTAGATAGTTAATGCTAGGACAGGGATATATAGGGCCCCTAGGGTCAGTCGTCGTGGAGTTGGGGGCGCCTTTCTCGTTTCTATCCTAGGGTGCCAACCCCCACTGTTTAGGTAGGGATTTGATAGATCAAAATAGGTTCAGATACTCTAGAAATCAGTTAGATCTCCCATTCCCACCATCTCTCCTATGTCCAATCCTCTGTCATATACATACATAGGTGTAGCGCCCCCACTGCCGCAGGGCCGAGGGGTACCCGGTACCGGGCCTCTGAGTCTCTGCTCTGGAATTGTCACGGTGGCTAGACCCGGTTCGTGACCCTGCTGAGGGGCGTACAATGAAGGTGGAGGGGATGGTGATGATGTTGTGGTGGTGCGGTGCAGGTTAAATAACGAGGACACCAGGTTGCAGTCTCTTTACCTCTTTACTGAAGGCTTCTGAGTCCTCAATCCGGAATACGGTTAACGGGGCTGCGCAAGTCCGGCCGGTCCGATGGCACCTCCAGTGTTCCCTTTGCAGGTAGAAATCTGTTCCTACCTTCCTGCGCTTGTGTTGTGGTCCTCCCCTGCTGTGCTTACGGGATAGTACCCCACAACTGTTGTGTCTGTTTCTCGTGTTCCCTCACAACTCGATTCTGATGTTCTCCCTCTACGTCCCCCTGATCTTATGGTTAGGACGCACCCGTATGACGGGAGGCTCGGAGCTCTTCCGGGACTCTTTCGTCGCCCCACTCCTGTTGTTACCCCCCTGTGTCTTCCTGGGTCTGGGTGGGACAGCCCGCCTGTAACTGACTGCCCTGCCGTAGGTTTGAAGTTTGGCTTGGAGCTCTATACTTCCTCGGCGTTCCGGCCACCGGTTATGCGCCTCAATAGGATGTTGCCTCGTCTTACAGCACGACTCCTACTGGTATTCTCCTTGTTGCGTTGATCTCGTTTCTCACTCAGCACAATAAATCTCGCTTCTTATCCTTTCTTGGGGTACCGCCGCTATATCGTGCAGGCGCGGTCCCGTAACGTTCTCTCTGTTCGCTAGGCCTCTGTCAGGATCCCACCCCTGACAGGGACCCCTCTGGATCTTCCCCTACAACACCCTCTGCCACAAGGTGTTGCCTGGTTCCAACCCAGCCAGCTTTCTGTCTAACTTCCTGCCTAACCCCCAGTTTTACCAGACTGTGAGGAGTGGCCTAATAAATAGAACCCTTAGCTCCCCCTGGAGGCCAGACTGTGAAATGTATTGGTGTCTGTGATACCTGGTCAGATGAACTCCTTCAGTGCCATCAGACGTACCATAGCCCCCCTTAGTGGTGGAGCTACAGTACTGCAACGACCAGGACTCTGGGGCGCTGCATATGTATTTGTGACACGTACTAGATTTGATTCTTTACTTTACAGAGACCTGAAAGTCGCGGCATCATGTTGTCTGTTTGCTGTCCGAAGCCATGAGACTACCAATGCTCTTAGATTAATGTCCTCCTTTATGATTGTAAGTAGTAGGACTTTATATTTTATGTTTCTCCTTCCCCCTTACATGGGTTAATAAATGGTAGGCTAAATGAACCTGCTACCCTGGGGTTAAATATTAATAAAGGTTGGTTGTATTGCCTTTTAAAAAAATCTCTAAATAATTACTCTGGGCGATATGTAAAGCATGCGCTGCAAAACTTTTTAATTACACCGGAGTTTCATCATAATACTCATATGCTTGACAGTCAATTATACCTGCGTGTCAGTTTGTATTCTATTTTGATGCGTACCAGAGGCAATGGCAGAATGAACATCACGTGACTACCAGTAAACAGGAAGCTATGTCAGCGCTTCACTGATGCGCTCCACATAGGGACGCAGCGGTAGTGACGTATGCGTGTCACCAATGAGCTCCACAAAGGGGCGCACCGGATATGACGTCTCGCCTCTCCATCTGGCGCCCTATTTAAGATCATCACAAGAACACGCGGTAAGGCCCGCTTCCTCATGCTAGAGGAGTTACGAATACCGCGCACCTATTCCCCGTAGCATTATGAAAGGCTTGTCTCCCTTGATGAACAGAGCCAAGGGAAACGCGTCGGGAGCCATTTTTCTGGGGATGTTTTGATCAGGGTCCTGAATTAGTCCGAAGGAACGGGGTATTGTATGAATGTTCACAAAAGCCTCCCCCGGGATTCACGGATTTTCTGAACCCTATGAATACTTCTTGAAAACAGCAACGCTGGGTGAGATCGTTCTGCTACATATTAGAGATAACTAAATCTATGAAACAAGGTGTTTATGTGGCCTTTGGGCTATAAGGTGTGGATTTGGCCTTCGGGCTTATGTGGTGGTGCACAATTTTGAAGCTATTGTGACATACATCTACCTTTTATAAACATAAGGATGAATGACCTTGGGGAGATCAAAACATCCAACACCGCGGAGACACCATCACGTGTTTCTCAACGCAGTGATCTAGAACACTGCCCCCATCCCTAAAGGGAAATATGCAAATGCATGTAGAAAAGCCGCGGAGACACCATCACGTGTTTCTCAACGCAAGCAATGAATAGCCAGGTCTTTCACCGGGAAGGAACAACCACGGGAAGGGCAGCATCCAATAAAGGAAAACCACCTATGCCAAAACATGGTATCCATCCACAGACAGCTGTTTCGGGGTATTTGCCACTCATCAGTGTGGAGTAGGAAACTGGCTATTAGGAGCAGTGCCTAGTGAAAAGACTATAAACATAAGGATGAATGACCTCGGGGAGATCAAAACATCCAACACCGCGGAGACACCATCACGTGTTTCTCAACGCAGTGATCCAGAACACTGCCCCCATCCCTGCGTTGAGAAACACGTGATGGTGTCTCCGCGGTGTTGGATGTTTTGATCTCCCCGAGGTCATTCATCCTTATGTTTATAGTCTTTTCACTAGGCACTGCTCCTAATAGCCAGTTTCCTACTCCACACTGATGAGGGGCAAATACCCCGAAACAGCTGTCTGTGGATGGATACCATGTTTTGGCATAGGTGGTTTTCCTTTATTGGATGCTGCCCTTCCCATGGTTGTTCCTTCCCGGTGAAAGACCTGGCTATTCATTGCTTGCCTTGAGAAACACGTGATGGTGTCTCCGCGGCTTTTCTACATGCATTTGCATATTTCCCTTTAGGGATGGGGCAGTGTTCTGGATCACTGCGTTGAGAAACACGTGATGGTGTCTCCGCGGTGTTGGATGTTTTGATCTCCCCGAGGTCATTCATCCTTATGTTTATAGTCTTTTCACTAGGCACTGCTCCTAATAGCCAGTTTCCTACTCCACACTGATGAGTAGCAAATACCCCGAAACAGCTGTCTGTGGATGGATACCATGTTTTGGCATAGGTGGTTTTCCTTTATTGGATGCTGCCCTACCCATGGTTGTTCCTTCCCGGTGAAAGACCTGGCTATTCATTGCTTGCGTTGAGAAACACGTGATGGTGTCTCCGCAGCTTTTCTACATACATCTACCTTTTGTCCTCCTATTCTAAAAGGAGGGTGTTTGTTTGGAATTTTAAATGGTGTCATTTGATTTTGGTGTATTATTGTTTCTCATTTTTTCTTTTCTCAGACCGGCTGGGTTTATATACCCTACGGTATTTTGGTGGGATCTATTAAAGGTTAATTTTTAAATATTTGATACCTATATGTTTACCTTGCTGCTATACACTGTTTTTTGATCGGTAAATAATTGAGTTTGGTACTTCATCTGATCAGACCATAGAATCTTATTTCTCATAGTCTGGGAGTCCTTCGTGTGTTTTTTAGTAAACTCTATGCGGGCTTTCATATGTCTTGAACTGAGGAGAGGCTTCCGTTGGGCCACTCTGGCATAAAGGCCCGACTGGTGGAGGGCTGCAGTGATAGTTGACTGTGGAACTTTCTCCCATCTCCCTACTGCATCTGTGGAACTCAGCCACAATGATCTTGGGATTCTTCTTTACCTCTCTCACCAAGGCTCTTTTCCCACGATTGCTCAGTTTGGTTAGATGGCCAGGTCTAGGAAGACGTCTGGTGGTCCCAAACTACTTCCATTTAAGGATTATGGAGGCCACTGTGCTCTTAGGAACCTTGAGTACTTCAGAAATTCTGTTGTAACCTTGGCCAGATGTGTGCCTTGCCACAATTCTGTCTCTGAGCTCCTTGCCCAGTTCCTTTGATCTCATGATTCTCATTTATTCTGACATGCACTGTGAGCTGTGAGGTCTTATATAGACAGGTGTGTGGCTTTCCAAATCAAGTCCTATCAGTTTAATTAAACACAGCTGGACTCCAATGAAAGAGTAGAACCATCTCAAGAGGATCACAAGGAAATGGACAGCATGTGACTTAAATATGAGTGTCTGAGCAAAGGGTCTGAATACTTAAGACCATGTGATATTTCAGTTTTTCTTTTTTATTAAATTTGCAAAAATTTCTACATTTTTTTTCAGTCAGGATGGGGTGCAGTGTACATTAATGAGAGAAAAAGAATGAACTTTTTTGAATTTATCAAATGGCTGCAATGAAACAGTGAAAAATGTAAAGGGGTCTGAATACCTTCCGTGCCCACTGTAAGTTATACTATCTACAATAGGTTCTTAAAAATTATTTAATATTTTTTCTTGGATTGACATTACTGGAGGACATTGTTTGCAGATATTTAGGTTATCCGCTTGAACTCTTTTCTGAATACTTATTTGAGACAGACATACTTTGTAGTTACCAAGGATGGACTCACCAGTCTGAGTATCTTTCATCTTTCCACCTCCAATCATAGTTCTCATGCAGCAGAGGTTCCATAAGTGAAATCACCGGGGCCCATCAGCTGATGAACTCTGGTGAACTTTTTCACCGCACCTCAGTGCTACACCCTCCTGTCAGTGTGTCGCCGGCTGCTGGGTAGAGCAGTCACATTAGTGACTGCACTCAAAGTCATCAGGATTGTTGTGGGCCATTATGGTTAATCTCTTTACTTCGGGCAGGTGAAGAATATTGCTGTTTATTATTTTAATTCATTTGCAGGGGACATTGACTTCAGTGGACTTGGCGTAAGTACGGTTTAATTTAGAGTCAATAAAAGGGTCTGTGTCATTATTTCAAATAAAGGACTTTATTCTGGGTGTGTGTGGTTTTTTTTTATACAATATGACTTTGGTGTTAGTAATGGGGGAGTCTTCTAGATGCCTCTCCATTACTAACCACTAGGCTTGATGTCACCGGACCATACAAAGGTGAGTTCAGCCCCACAAATATGAACCCCACTTGCCACCACACCAGGACAAGTGGAAAGAGGCGGGCAAAGCGCCAGAATTGGGGCATCTAATAGATGTACCATTTCTGGGCAGCTGCAGGCTGCTTTTTTTTAGGCTGGGGTGGCTAATATCCATGGCCCCTTACCAGCCTGAGAATACCATCCCCAAACTGTCTGCTTTAGCAGGGCTGGTTGTCAAAAATGGGGGGACCCCATGCCATTTTTAAAAATTATTTATTTAAATAATTTTTAAAAGACAGCGTGGGGACCACTCTGTTCTTGATAACCAGCCTTGCTAACGCTGACAGCTGAGGGTTGCAGCCTCAGCTATTCATTTTGCCTGGCTGGTTATCAAAAATACAGGGGGAACCCACGCAGGTTTTTTACTGAATACTCTCATCCGCTGCCTCCTGCTCTCATTGTTGTACTCAGCAGGAGTAGTCTAATAGGAGCAATAGTCCCATCAGCCTGTGCTAGTGACCGGTGGAAAACGTTATACCTCTGTTCACAGCTGCGGGCTCAAACTCACATTTGACAATGTGGGAACCGTGACTCTCTGACTAGCAGTAATGATTTTATCACCGATCAGAAATTGTGTTTGCAGCGCTGTCATGCACATAACATTGTGGCAAACACTGGATGTTCGCCCCCCCCATTCAAGTGAATGGGGTCCAGGTTCGGATTCGGGTCCGGGTTCTGTTCTAGAACCTGAACCCGAACCTTTTTTTTTAACTGTTCAGCCGAACCTGCTGGACCTGAACATCCAGTGGTCCGCCTATCTCTAATGCTGACTGCTGAGGGTTGCAGCCTGCAGCTGTTTTCCCTGGCTGGTTATCAAAAATACAGGGTGACCCATACCAATTTTTTTTTTTTTCAACCCCTTTCTGACATTGGACATACTATCCCGTCGAGGTGGGGTGGGCCCGTATGACCACTGATGGGATATTACGTCCAGCGTGATCGGCCGCGCTCTCGGGGGGAGCGTGGCCGATCGCGGCCGGGTGTCAGCTGCCTATCGTAGCTGACATCCGGCACTATGTGCCAGGAGCGGTCACGGACCGCCCCCGGCACATTATCCCCCGACACACCGTGATCAAACATGATCCCGGTGTGCCGGCGGTATAGAGAAGCATCGCACAGGGAGGGGGCTCCCTGCGGGCTTCCCTGAGACCCCCGGAGCAACGCGATGTGATCGCGTTGCTGTGAGGGTCTCTTACCTCCTCCTTGCAGGCCCGGATCCAAGATGGCCGCGGCATCCGGGTCCTGCAGGGAGGTGGCTTCACTGCGCCTGCTCAGAGCAGGCGCCGGGAAGCATAGAAAAAGTGCACGTCAGATCGGTGATCTGACACCGTGCACAGCAAAGTGTCAGATCACCGATCTTACACTATAACATGATGCCCCCCCGGGGGCAATGTTATAGTGTAAAAAAAAAATATTCCAATGTGTAAAAAAAATTTTTTAAAAATTCCCCCCCCCCAAAAAATATATTGTTTCTATAAATACATTTCTTAATCTAAATAAAAAAACAAACAATAAAAGTACACATATTTAGTATCGCCGCGTCCGTAACGACCCCACCTATAAAACTATATCACTAGTTAACCCCTTCAGTGAACACCGTAAAAAAAAAAAAAACGAGGCAAAAAACAACGCTTTATTCTCATACCGCCAAACAAAAAGTGGAATAACACGCGATCAAAAAGACGAATATAAATAACCATGGTACCTCTGAAAACGACATCTTGTGCCGCAAAAAACGAGCCACCATGCAGCATCATCAGCAAAAAAATAAAAAAGTTATAGTCCTCAGAATAAAGCGATGCAAAAATAATTATTTTTTGTATAAAATAGTTTTTATCGTATAAAAGCGCCAAAACATAAAAAAAATGATACAAATGAGGTATTGCTGTAATCGTACTGACCCAAAGAATAAAAGTACTTTATCAATTTTACCAAATGCGGAACGGTATAAATGCCTCCCCCAAAAGAAATTCATGAATAGCTGGTTTTTGGTCATTCTGCCTCACAAAAATCGGAATAAAAAGCGATCAAAAAATGTCACGTGCCCGAAAATGTTACCAATAAAAACGTCAACTCGTCCCGCAAAAAACAAGACCTCACATGACTCTGTGGACTCAAATATGGAAAAATTATAGCTCTCAAAATGTGGTAATGCAAAAAATATTTTTTGCAATAAAAAGCGTATTTCAGTGTGTGACGGCTGCCAATTATTAAAATCCACTAAAAAAACACTATAAAAGTAAATCAAACCCCCCTTCATCACCCCCTTAGTTAGGGAAAAATTAAAAAATTAAAAAAATGTATTTATTTCCATTTTCCCATTAGGGTTAGGGCTTGGGTTAGGGTTAGGGCTAGGGTTAGGGTTAGGGCTAGGGTTAGGGCTAGGGTTAGGGCTAGGGTTAGGGTTAGGGCTAGGGTTAGGGCTAGGGTTAGGGCTAGGGTTAGGGTTAGGGTTGGGGCTAGGGTTAAGGCTACAGTTAGGGTTGGGGCTAAAGTTAGGGTTAGGGTTGGGGCTAAAGTTAGGGTTAGGGTTGGGGCTAAAGTTAGGGTTAGGGTTTGGATTACATTTACGGTTGGGAATAGGGTTGGGATTAGGACTAGGGGTGTGTCTGGGATAGAGGTGTGGTTAGGGTTACCGTTGGGATTAGGGTTAGGGATGTGTTTGGATTAGGGTTTCAGTTATAATTGGGGGATTTCCACTGTTTAGGCACGTCAGGGGCTCTCTAAACGCGACATGGCGTCCGATCTCAATTCCAGCCAATTCTGCGTTGAAAAAGTAAAACAGTGCTCCCTCCTTTCCGTGCTCTCTTGTGTGCCCAAACAGGGGTTTTCCCCAACATATGAGGTATCAGCGTACTCAGGACAAATTGGACAACAACTTTGGGGTCCAATTTCTCCTGTTACCCTCGGGAAAATACAAAACTGGGGGCTAAAAAATAATTTTTGTGGGAAAAAATGTTTGTTTTATTTTTACGGCTGTGCATTATAAACTTCTGTGAAGCCCTTGGTGGGTCAAAGTGCTCACCACACCTCTAGATAAGTTTCTTAGGGGGTCTACTTTCCAAAATGGTGTCACTTGTGGGGGGTTTCAATGTTTAGGCACATCAGGGGCTCTCCAAACGCAACATGGCATCCCATCTCAATTCCTGTCAATTTTGCATTGAAAAGTCAAACGGCGCTCCTTCCCTTCCGAGCTCTCCCATGCGCCCAAACAGTGGTTTACCCCCACATATGTGGTATCAGCGTACTCAGGACAAATTGTACAACAACTTTTGGGGTCCAATTTCTTCTCTTACCCTTGGGAAAATAAAAAATTGGGGCCGAAAAGATAATTTTTGTGAAAAACTATGATTTTTTATTTTTACGGTTCTGCATTATAAACTTCTGTGAAGCACTTGGTGGGTCAAAGTGCTCACCACACCTCTAGATAAGTTCCTTAGGGGGTCTACTTTCCAAAATGGTGTCACTTGTGGGGGGTTTCAATGTTTAGGCACATCAGTGGCTCTCCAAACGCAACATGGCGTCCCATCTGAATTCCAGTCAATTTTGCATTGAAAAGTCAAATGGAGCTCCTTCGCTTCCGAGCTCTGTCATGCGCCCAAACAGAGGTTTACCCCCACATATGGGGTATCGGCGTACTCACGATAAATTGTACAACAACTTTTGGGGTCCATTTTCTCATGTTACCCTTGGTAAAATAAAACAAATTGGAGCTGAAGGATATTGTTTGTGAAAAAAAGTTAAATGTTCATTTTTATTTAAACATTCCAAAAATTCCTGTGAAACACCTGAAGGGTTAATTAACTTCTTGAATGTGGTTTTGAGCACCTTGAAGGGTGCAGTTTTTAGAATGGTGTCACACTTGGGTATTTTCTATCATATAGACCCCTCAAAATGACTTTAAATGAGATATGGTCCCTAAAAAAAAATGGTGTTGTAAAAATGAGAAATTGCTGGTCAACTTTTAACCCTTATAACTCCCTAACAAAAAAAATGTTGGTTCCAAAATTGTGCTGATGTAAAGTAGACATGTGGGAAATGTTACTTATTAAGTATTTTGTGTGACATATCTCTGTGATTTAATTGCGAAAAATACAAAGTTGGAAAATTGCGAAATTTTCAAAATTTTCACCAAATTTCCATTTTTTTTCACAAATAAACGCAGGTAATATCAAAGAAATTTTACCACTATTATGAAGTACAATATGTCATGAGAAAACAATGTCAGAATCACTGGGATCCATTGAAGCGTTCCAGAGTTATAACCTCATAAAGGGACACTGGTCAGAATTGTAAAAATTGGCCCGGTCATTAACGTGCAAACCACCCTTGGGGGTGAAGGGGTTAATCCATTTATAGCGCATTTGATGGGTCAATTGATGCCACATTTCCTGGTGTCTGCCCCAATTTGAGCTGTTTTGGTAGCTTTTTGGGCCCACCTGAAGGTGTTGTCAATGCATTTGGTTTTACCTCCCAGGATGTTCATCGAACATAGCAGAACTAAACCTTAAAAGGTTCGCTCATCTCTACTCAATTCCTCAGAAATCTCCTTTGACAATGGCTTGATACATTACCACAATCATGTTGTGAAGATCAGACTTTGATAGAGCTTTATATAAAACAGGTCGCCAACTCACATCTGATTGTCAGATTGTCATCCCATTGATAGAAAACACCAAACTGTAATTTCACCATCTAATGATCTGCTCATCGTAAAGGTTCACATGCTTTTGCCACTCATAGACATGTGATATTGGATCATTTTCCTTATTTAAAAATGACAAAGTCCTAATAATTTGAGTCATTTGTTTTATTTGGTTCTTTATCTACTTTTAGGACTTTTGTGAAAATTTGATGTAGTTTATGTAGAATTTACGTACACATATGAAAAATTCAGAAGGGTTCACAAACTTACAAGCATCACTGTATAACAGCCATGTTATACTTTTCATATACATATATATGCTCCTCCTCAGGTAAAGGCGATGTCTGCTCCTCTCTAGAGACTTTTCAAACAATCTCTACTTGAATTTCTTACCAATAATCTAATATTATATTTCTTATTTTATTCCTTTAGGATCCTGCACCACAATAACATCTCTATCTAATACCCAACTTTCCATCAATGGGTTCAAGTTCCATCAGGTGCTGGGTGAGGGGTAGCTATGGCCAAGTAAGTATTAAACCTGGTAGATGCCAGCAATGGCAGGAGTTGAACTCTGAGCTCTGCTGTTAACCATTTAAATGCTACTGTAAATTTAAACGAAGCCGCGACCAGTGTCCGCACTCACTGGATCCCATTGGTCCTCCACAGTACAATCACGAGAATTTCATGGATTACCATGGCAGTGAGGCTTGCTGAAGGCTGCCGTCACTGCCATCTTTGGTATCGCTGTGATTCTAGTGAACTGGAGAGTTATGTTTCCACACAACAAACACCGTAAAATAAAATCCAAAAGAACAAAGGAGGAATTACATTTTTTTTCCCACAATTTCATCTCATTTGGATTTTTTTTCATATTTTTTCAGTCCATTGTAGGTAAAATGAACGGCCTCATTCACCAACTACAAACCAAGTGAAAAACAAGCCCTCGTACCGCTATGTTAATGAACAATAAAAAGTTATGGCTCTTGAACTGTTCCTTAAGGGTATAAATAACAATAGATTTTTTTCACCTTTCACTTCCATGATGCTTATTTTCCTGGGTTTTCCTCAGGTGGTGCTGGCATCTGTCCGTGGCCAAAATATCTACAAGGTCATTAAGATCTTTGAGAAGCAGGACAATGCCAAAGCCCTACGGTGAGAGAGGCGGATACTCCTGGCGGCCAGAGACTGCCATTCCTCAGCCATTTGGATGCCGCTCTGGAGTCTCATGTACAGAGAAGTCTCCTTATTCCAGTCATCTCCTCCATAAAGAACATGTAGTCCATGTATTCAGGGGTAATATCTATATATTGTGCTTTATTCCCAGAGCCAAGTCTATTTCATCATGGAGTATTTGTCTGGGGGCAGCCTTGAGTCACTTATTGAGATGAGCGGCAAATGAAACATAATAGCAACACGATGAGTATCTAATACTGAAACAAACTGGAAAATATAAAGAAATATCCTGACACTGAGGGAAATAAGGCAGTTTCTAAAGGCCGGCAACACACGGTAACACATGCCACCCAAAAATGCCTCTCTACGTGCTTTACAGCACATTTTTCCCCCTACATAGGGCATATACACAATTGGTCAAAATTGTTGGTACCCCTCGTTTAACGGTAGAAAAACCCACAATGGTCACAGAAATAACTTGAATCTGACAAAAGTAATAAGAAATAAAAGTTCTATGAAAATGAACAAGTGAAAGTCAGACATTGCTTTTCAGTCATGCTTCTACAGAAATTTTTTAAAAATAAAACTCATGAAATAGGCCTGGACAGAAATGATGGTACCCCTGAAAATAATGTGACAAAAGGGACATGTTAAATCAAGGTGTGTCCACTAATTAGCATCACAGGTGTCTACAATCTTGGAATCAGTGAGTGAGCCTGTATATAGGGCTATTGACACTCACTGTACTGTTTGGTGACATGGTGTGTATCACACTTGACATGGACCAGAGGAAGCGAAGAAAAGAGTTGTCTCAGGAGATTAGAAAGAAAATTATTGACAAACATGTTAAAGGTAAAAGTTATAAGATCATCTCCAAGGAGCTTGATGTTCCTATGACTACAGTTACACATATTCAGAAATGTAAGCTCCATGGGACTGTAGCCAACCTCCCTGGACTTGCCCGCAAGAGGGAAATTGATGACAAATCAAAGAGACGGATAATACGAATGGTAATAAAAGAGCCCAGAAAAACTTCAAAACAGATTAAAGGTGAACTTCAAGGTCAAGGAACATCAGTGTCAGATCGCACCATCCGTCGTTGTATGAGCGAAAGTGGACTTCATGGGAGATGGCCAAAGAGGATGCAGTTGTTAAAAAAAAAAATCATAAAAAGCCAGACTGGAATTTGCCAAACTACATGTTGACAAGCCACAAAGCCTCTGGGAGAATGTCCTATGAGACAGATGAGACAAAAATTGAACTTTTAGGCAAGGCACATCAGCTCTATGTTCATAGATGGAAAAATTAAGCATATCAACAAAAGAACACTGTTCCTACTGTGAAACATGAAGGAGGCTCTGTTCTGGGGCTGCTTTGCTGCGTCTGGCACAGGGTGTCTAGATTCTGTGCAGGGTACAATGAAATCTCAAGACTATCAAGGGATTCTAGACAAACGTGCTGCCCAGTGTCAGAAAGCTTAGTCCCAGTTGCAGGTCATGGGTCTTGCAACAGGATAATACCCAAAACACACAGCTAAAAACACCCAAGAATGGCTAAAAGGAAAACATTGGACTATTCTGAAGTGGCCTTCTAACCTAAATTCTATTGAGCATCTTTGGAAAGAGTTGAAACATGCCATCTGGTAAAGGCAACCTTCAAACACAAGACAATTGAGCAGTTTGTTCTTGAGGATTGGGCCAAAATACCTGTCGAGAGGTGCAGAAGTCTCATTGACAGTTACAGGAAGCGTTTGATTGCAGTGATTGCCTCAAAAGGTTGTGCAACAAAATATTAAGTTAAGGGTACCATCATTTCTGTTCAGGCGTATTTCATGAGTTGTTTTTTTTTTATTCTGTGGAAGCATGGTTGAAAAGCAATGTGTGATTTTCATTTGTTAATTTTCATAGTTTGTTATAATTTAATATTTCTTTTATCAGATTCAAGATATTTCTGTGACCATTGTGAGTTTTTCTGTCATTAAACAAGGGGTACCAACAATTTTGACCATGTCTGTGTGTGTGATATACTGTGTGGTCTTCTGAATGTCTGGAGAGGGTTAGTGGTTAATATCTGGTTCCATTTGTGGTCTATGGTGATACTTAAAGAATTATTCCTGACACTGAAAGTTCTCCTGTATCCTGATGATGAGACCACTAGGACGCTCACCGACTCTGATAACAAAGCTCTATAAATGCCCATAGGAATGCGGCACACCAGCACTGCATTCATTCTTTATGGGACGGCCAGAGACAGCTGTGTATAGAACTCGCAACGGAGTAGTAGGTTACATGCTCGACCAGTACATTTCAGAGCTTCGCTCTCTGGATCGATGACAATCCCACCACTTCGGCCCCCATAACTGAATATGGTCATAAGTGATGACTTTCAATATTGGGTTTAACTCTTTAGTATTTTTCTGTGCAGTATATTCATGTCATTGACAATAAACAGTCTCCCTTTTTTCATCAGGTTTATCACAGCAGTATTAGTTATATTAATTATAGATCTTGGGGTGGCGAAAGACTGTCTGACCGCATCCAGTAAGATCTATGGATGGACGGGAACCTTTTGCTACATGGCCCCAGAGGTGCTCCTGGAGAAATCATACAGCGTAGCAGCAGACTGGTGGAGCCTGGGGATAGTCCCCCCAGAAGCAATGGCCCCCAGAAGCAAATTGTCTACAAGTCAATCACCACCAAGAAGCCAAAATTTCCAACATGGCTAGATGTAGATGTGAAACATCTAATAAAGAAGCTGCTACGTAAGAATCCAGAGAGCCGCCTGGGTGTGTCAGGAAACATCAGAGACCACCCATTTTTCGGGACCATCTGCTGGGAGGAAGTGAAGCAGAGGAGAGCACTACCGCCTTTTATACCTTTCCATGTAAGTGAAGACTTATTACATATAGTATATAGGGTTTACAGACTATGACGACAAAAGTGTTAGAAATCCTCCAGGCTTCAGTGATGAGTAGAGGAATGCTTCTATAGACTTCAGCTTAGTCCATGATTCAAGGTATGGAAGGTGGGAAGGAATTTTTCTTCAATTGAAGGTAAATTGGCCAGTGGTTCAATGAGGCTTTTCGCCTTCCCCGGGATTAATGAAATGTATCATTAAAGGGACTCTGTCACCTGAATTTGGAGGGAACAATTTTCAGCCATAGGGGCAGGGTTTTCGGGTGCAGACATGTACTATGGAGGACAGAGAATGAACTTCAATCCAATATTGCAGCCAGCATGCAGCCAGCGGGTAAGGAATGGGTGAATCAAACACCCGAAAACCCCGCCCCTATGGCTGAAAATTGTTCCCTCCAAATTCAGGTGACAGAGTCCCTTTAATTCTGGGAACTCGTCTGACTTCCTAAGTGAGTTGGGAAGGAATTTTTTTCCTATTCCCATAAAAGTCAGTGGATCTAACATATCCTTGGCATTTATCAAATCACATGCTTCTCACCCATTAATAAAATTCTGTATTTTGCCCCCCTATGTCTTTGTGTACATGCTTTTATTTCCATTGACTAGCCGTGCTTTGCTTTACGCTGTATTTCTTGGGTTCTCTGTTCTCACACTGGAATTACATTTTACATTTCTGCTCTTTACACATTATAATTAAAGTGACCTTGAGAATTTATCATTAAGAAGATCATTATAATTGGCGGGCTGGGCTAGGGGGGAGAGGGGCCAATGCCCCCAGGCCGGTCTTTTTTGCAGCTGTTCAAGACCACCTGGCCGCCAGAGGATTCTCCGGTGGGTCCAGGCACTGACATCTTCTGGCATACAGGGGCGGATAGCTGCCTAGGGCCCCCGATGCCCCAGGGGCCTCCAGCCATTTGTGTGTCGTTAATAGCCCGTGAGTCAGGGTACCCACCCGACACCAACAGAGCTGCAGCGGGTGACAGGAGGCAGGAGCCAGCTGCTGCGGCTAAAGCCTGTGCCCGCTGCTAAAAAGAAATGAATATTCACTGCTACCCACGCCCTGATACTTTATAATTCAGACTGTAAAGGGAGTTGGTGGACAATGGAGACGTATATCCCAGTATGGTACAGTAAGGTGGTGGTTTATTTCAACACGTTTCGAAGTATATAACTTCTTCAGGAAAAAACACATCTTGGTTACTTTATAATTCAGAAATTTAAAGGAATTTACTTTGGAAACCGTCATTCTTCAGACAGCTTCCACTTGAAAGTTACATCCTCTCTATATTTCACAGTATAGAGTACAAGATGCCAGCGTCAGAACCACTGTAAGGAAAATGGCAAAACCGATGGCAAAGCTGCTTCCGGTAAATGACTGCTGGTGTTTTCTTGAAGCTGCTTCGCCTGGGAAATCTTAGTAGCTGTTCCATAGTACAAACAACTTCATTATACCGAGTTTAAGAGCACACATCGTGTCACAAATTTAGTCAATCACTGGGATCATCAGTCAGTGAGTCAGTGGCGTACTGCCAATGGCGACAGGCTACACTGCCACTATGGGGCCCATGAGTCAGTGGGGCCCAGTGCCTGCACAGGACACCCACCGGTCATCACATGTTCAACTGTATCGGCATCCTGGTTGCTGATAAAGTTGAAAGCAATGATGGAGGACTGAGAGCCAGCTGATGCTTCCTCCTCCATTGTTCATCCTCTGCGTCTGGTGTCGCAGCGTAGGAGGCATGATGCCGTCATTCTATGGTGCCTACTGCAATGAAGTATGCGGTGCTTCATAATGCTCGCTGCAGATAGCGGAGCATTTTATTTCTTTAAATCAGTGAGTACAATATAATGAACATAATACTGTATGCAGGACTATGAGGACTGTAATATACTGTATGCAGGACTAGGGGGAGTAGAATATACTGTATGGAGGAATATGGCGAGTGCAGTATATTGTATGGATGGAAGACCATAGTGAGTACAATATACTGTATGGAGGACTATGGGAGTGCATTATACTGTATGGAAGACTATGGGAGGTGCAGTATACTGTGTGGAGGACTATGGTCAGAATATTATGCTGTATGGAGAACTATGAGGAGAGCATTATACTGTACGCAGGACTTTAAGGAGTGCAGTATACTTTATGGAGGACTATGGGGAGTGCATTATACTGTATGGAGGATTATGGGGAGTGCAGTATACTGTATGGAGTACTATGGAGAGTGCAGTATACTGTATGGAGGACTATGGAAAGTGCAATATACAGTATTGAGGACTATGGGGAGAGCATTATACTGTATGGAGGACTATGGGGAGAGCAGTATACTGTATAGAGGAATGGGGGAGATCAGTATACTGTATGGAGGACTGTGGAAGTGCATTATACTGTATGGAGGACTACGGGAGGTGCAGTACACTGTATGGAGGACCATGGGGAGAATATTATACTGCATAGAGGACTATGAGGAGAGCATTATACTGTACGCAGGACTATAGGGAGTGCAGTATACTGTTTGGAGTACTATGGAGAGTGTAGTATACTGTATGGAGGACTATGGAAAGTGCAATATACTGTATTGAGGACTATGGGGAGAGCATTATACTATATGGGGAGAGCATTATACTGTATGGAGGACTATGGGGAGAGCAGTATACTGTATGAAAGACTGTAGGGAATAATTGTACTGTATGGAGGACTATGGGGAGTGCATTATACTGTATGGAGTACTATGGCGAGTGCAGTATATTGTATGGAAGACCATAGTGCGTACAATATACTGTATGGAGGACTATAAGGAGTGCATTATACTATATGAAGGACTATGGGGAGAGCATTATACTGCATGAAAGACTGTAAGGAATAATTGTACTGTATGGAGGACTATGGGGAGTGCATTATACTGTATGGAATACTATGGCGAGTACAGTATATTGTATGGAAGACCATAGTGCTTACAATATACTGTATGGAGGACTATGGGGAGTGCATTATACTGTGTGGAGTACTATGGAGAGTGCAGTATACTGCATGGAGGACTATGGGGAGTGCAGTATACTGTATGAAGGACAATGGAGAGAGCATTATGCTGTATAGAGGACTATGGGGAGTACATTATACTGTATGGAGTACTATGGAGAGTGCAGAATACTGTATGGAGGACTATGGAAAGAGCATTATACTGTATGGATGACTATGGGGATAGCAGTATACTGTATAGAGGAATGGGGGAGATCAGTATACTGTAAGGAGGACTGTGGGAGTGCATTATACTGTATGGAGGACTACGGGAGGTGCAGTACACTATATGGAGGACCATGGGGAGAATATTATACTGTATGGAGGACTATGAGGAGAGCATTATACTGTTCACAGGACTATAAGGAGTGCAGTATACTGTATGGAGGGCTATGGTGAGTGCAGTATACTATATAGAAGACTATGGGGAATGCATTATACTATATGAAGAACTATAGGGAGAGCATTACACTGTATGAAGGACTGTACTGAATAATTGTACTGTATGGAGGACTATGGGGAGTGCATTATACTGTATGGAGAACTATGGAGAGTGCAGTATACTGTATGCAGGACTATGGGGAGTGCAGTATACTGTATTAAGGACAATGGAGAGAGCATAATACTGTATGAAGGACTATGGGGAGTGCATTATACTGTACGGAGTACTATGAAGAGTGCAGTATACTGTATGGAGGACTATGGAAAGTGCAATATACTGTATTGAGGACTATGGGGAGAGCATTGTACTGTATGAAGGACTGTTGGGATAGCAGTATACTGTATAGAGGAATGGGGAGATCAGAATACTGTATGGAGGACTGAGCGTAATATACAGTATGGAGGACTGGGGGAGTGCAGTATACTGTATGGTGGACTAAGGGAGTGTAGTATACTGTATGGATGAATATGGGAAGTGCAACATACTGTATGGAAGACTATGGGAAGTACAGTATACCATATGTAGGACTATGAGGAGAATATTATACTGTATGCAGGACTATGTGGGGTGCATTATACTGTAAGGAGTACTATGGAGAGTGCAGTATACTGTATGGAGGACTACGGAGAGTGCAGTATACTGTATGGAGGACTATGGAGAGTGCAGTATACTGTATGGAGGACTATGGAGAGGGCAGTATACTGTATGGAGGACTATGGAGAGTGCAGTATACTGTAAGGAGGACTATGGAGAGTGCATGTAATAATTATAGGGGATAATTCAGGAGACTCTTTGCGTGGAACAAGACAACAGGACACAGTTTTATAAGTGGTAAAGTTTATATTATCACACGGTAATTCAAGCAGGTGCAGAGAGAAACTCAGGGGGATATCCCTGCCATCTTATCAGATATTGGAGCCGATTCCTGCGAATCCTGGAATCAATAATTTCCTCCACCGCGAATTGTTCTTGCCCATCAATCACCACAGGCTGCGGAGGTGGCACAACACGTCCCTGGAAGGTATTAGGAGATACAGGCTTTAGTAAAGATACATGAAAAACTGGGTGTACCTTCATTGTCCTAGGTAGCTTCAGCCGGCAGGCCACAGAGCTCACAATACCGTTGATCTTGAAAGGACCAATGAATTTCTGTCCAAGCTTTTGTGAAGGAACATTTAACTTCAGATTCTTAGTTGCTAACCACACGGAATCTCCTACCTTGAACATGGGTGCAGGTTTACGGAATCTATCAGCCAATCTCTTATAACGTTCTTGAGCCGTGGTCAGGGATTCCTTCAGAACCTCCAGATTTTGTCTCATTGCAGTCAGCCTTTCCTCCACTGCTGGAACCGGAGAATTAATTGGAGACCTAGGTAAAATACACGGATGATAACCCAGATTGGCAAAGAAAGGTGTAAATTTAATGGAGGCGCTCTGAGAATTATTATATGAAAATTCGGCTAACGGCAACAACTCCAACCAATCATCCTGGAGATGGCTGACATAGCATCTTAGATATTGTTCCAGCGTCTGGTTGGTACGCTCAGTCTGACCATTTGTCTGGGGATGGTAAGCAGAAGAGAGACAGACATTAATATTGAGTGCAGAGCAAAACCCCTTCCAGAATCTTGAAGTGAACTGTACTCCACGGTCAGAGATTATCTCATCCGGCACCCCATGCAACCGAAAGACATTCTGTATAACCAAGTTCACTGTATCTTTAGCAGAGGGGAGGCTGGTGCACAGAACAAAATGAGCAGCCTTAGTCAGGCGATCAACTACCACCATGATTGTATTCATGCCCCCCGATGTAGGCAGCTCCACAATAAAGTCCATTGATATAGACCCCCAAGGGCGGGACGGAACAGGTAATGGTTGTAGAAGACCCGTAGGTGCCACATGAGGAGTCTTGTAATGGGCACATACCTCGCAAGAGAGAACATAGTCGTTGGTATCCTTCAGGCAAGTTGGCCACCAGAAGAATAGGCTCAGGAACTCTTGTGTCTTCTGTACCCCCCTGTGACCAGCCAACTCGGAATCATGTACCAACTTGAGGATCTGCAGACGGATGACCTCTGGGACGTAGATACATTGATCTCTGAACCACATGCCACCCTTAAAGATAAGATTAATATCCACAGGTGGGTTGGCCAGAAATACATCACCTTCATAGGCCTCCCTGCATTCTTTCCACAAGTCCTGATCGTGGATAACTCCGATGAAATTGGCATCTGATAGAATGGTCTTGGACGGGGCTCCAGGTACAGAATCCGCAGCATGGATTCGGGATAAAGCATCAGCCTTCCCATTACGAGAACCTGAACGGTACAAGATAACAAAGTTAAATTGATTTAAGAATAAGTTCCAACGAGCCTGACGAGGAGAAAGACATCTAGCGGATCTAAGGAACTCTAGATTGCTATGTTCAGTTAGCACTATATGATCTGTTGTGCAGCTCCTTGCAGATGATGCCTCCATTCTTTGAAAGCCGCAATAATAGCCAGCAATTCCTGTCTCCCACATCGTAATTCTCCTCTGCTGAGGTTAGTCTACGGGAAAAGAAAGCACAAGGATGTAGCAGACCCTTCTCTCCAGTTCTTTGGAAGAGAATAGCCCTCAAAGCATTATCAGAAGCATCCACCTCCACAATGAAAGGATCTGTTGGATCTGGGTGTATCAACAGCGGTGCTGATGTGAAACAGATCTTCAGCCGATCAAAAGCTTCTTGAGCCTGTGTTGACCACTTTAAGGGCTTTTCCTTCTTTGTCAAGGAAGTAATGGGACGGACAATATCAGAAAAATTTCAAATGAAGCGTCTGTAGAAATTTGCAAAACCAATAAAACGTTGGACCTCCTTAAGGTTCTTGGGTACCGGCCAGTCAAGGATAGCCTGAAACTTACAGATTCCATGTTCAGCCCCTGGGGAGAGATGATATAACCCAAGAACTGTATCTCAGAACGATGGAACTCGCATTTCTCCGGCTTGATATACAGTTGGTTCTCTTTCAGATGTTTTAAAACAGTATTGACATGTTCTTCATGTTCCTGTAGAGAGTCAGAAAAGATTAGTATATCGTCCAAATAGATCACCACAAACTGGTCCAACAAATCTCTGAAGATGTCATTAACAAGGTGTTGAAATGCTGCAGGGGCGTTACAAAGCCCAAAGGGCCTGAAGAAAAGGATATGCAAACCAATGGGATCCACCTTAAATAATCAATTTTATTGTACAAAAATAGTAATCCACAAACAGAACCAGGCAAAACATACATTTAAAAACATTTAAAACACTAGTATGGCTAAATAGGCCATAAGTAATTTTACCCGAGGGAAATGAAGGAAGCTAATACTTCACAGCATATGTGAGACAGGAGAAATAACCAGAGAGAAAAAATTTGCTAGGTATGTGGGTACACCAATCTTAGTCAAATATACATATAGGAAGCCTATTGTTTACTGCCAACTGACCCCCTGAGTACTATGACAGGTAACATATACTCCAGCCTAGTATCAGGAAGAAATACGTCATGGATCCTATTTTGTTCAACACAGCATGCGTGCGCACAGTTGGTAAGCAAATGAAAGCAGACCCCTATAGAAAGTTAATCATGGAAATAGATATACTGCAGTACTACAATATCCTAGTTATTTGGATAAATGTATGCATACAGACGCCTTGTGGAAATACAAAAAATGAGGATCCACTGTCCTAAGGCTTGGAAAAATTCCAGGCCATGCATGAAGTAAATAAATGTAATTCCATAGCAGTTGTGAAGATAAGTTACCCAGTCCTGTCCCTCAGGAAAAACAAAAGAAGCCCTGAACCCCACGCGTATCGACGCTACTAAAGCGTCTTCATCAGGGGACTTTTCCCCTGGGGTTCAGGGCTTCTTTTGTTTTTCCCGAGGGACAGGACTGGGTAACTTATCTTCACAACTGCTATGGAATTACATTTATTTACTTCATGCATGGCCTGGAATTTTTCCAAGCCTTAGGACAGTGGATCCTCATTTTTTGTATTTCCACAAGGCGTCTGTATGCATACATTTATCCAAATAACTAGGATATTGTAGTACTGCAGTATATCTATTTCCCTGATTAACTTTCTATAGGGGTCTGCTTTCATTTGCTTACCAACTGTGCGCACGCATGCTGTGTTGAACAAAATAGGATCCATGACGTATTTCTTCCTGATACTAGGCTGGAGTATATGTTACCTGTCATAGTACTCAGGGGGTCAGTTGGCAGTAAACAATAGGCTTCCTATATGTATATTTGACTAAGATTGGTGTAATGAGCTGGCCGGCTCTGACTGTTCTGTTATCATTGACATAGAAGAATCTGTGACAGACACTGCCCCCGTGTGGCCAGAAGTTATACCTACGCCGAATGTGATTACAGAGAAACAAACTGTATTGGCTAAGCTCCCCCCTGTTATGTCATGTGACCAGGAAGGAGGGAGAGAGGAAGAAGAGCCCGGGAAATCAGTCTGTGCAGAGAGAAGTCTGTGTATGCTGGCGCCCTCCTGTGAATGCGATATAACAGATTGTCTGGATGATCCCTCTCCCTTGAAAGCTGACTTCCAGATCCTGAACCCACGAACTGTAAGCGGGTCCTCTGTTGAGAGGCCGAATATTCACTCAGCGGTGACATCTCCACAGATCCTGAACCCACGAACTGTAAGCGGGTCCTCTGTTGAGAGGCCGAATATTCCACCCCTACCTGCCGTACCCCAAGGACTACAGTCTGGACCTGAGAGACGGAGCTTTGTTTAATCCCTGCAGAGACAGACAGGCCTGCGACGTGGGAAGATAATCTTCTGGAGCAAAGAGACTGGTAAAGTGTGGATAGGGACAGTGAGGGAAAGTTTGTTATTACACGTTATTACTTTGAATAGGCATATTTTGCGTTGTTTATTACTGTGTTCCGCTGTGTTAAGGAAAAATGTATAACAGTAAAGATATGTTTGTTAAAATGGAATCTGGGTGTGGAAGTTTTGCTGAGCCAGATCATGGATATACATGGGCGAACTTGTCCTCGGTCACTTCATCGGTGTACCCACATACCTAGCAAATTTTTTCTCTCTGGTTATTTCTCCTGTCTCACATATGCTGTGAAGTATTAGCTTCCTTCATTTCCCTCGGGTAAAATTACTTATGGCCTATTTAGCCATACTAGTGTTTTAAATGTTTTTAAATGTATGTTTTGCCTGGTTCTGTTTGTGGATTACTATTTTTGTACAATAAAATTGATTATTTAAGGTGGATCCCATTGGTTTGCATATCCTTTTCTTTTTGTGTTCAGTAACTATTTATATGCAATGGTTGACCCCTAACTTTTGTATTGGAGTGGTGCCCGCTTTTCCCTCTCTCTATACAAAGCCCAAAGGGCATCACAAGAGATTCAAAGTGTCCATACCGGCATCTGAATGCTGTCTTCCACTCATCCCCTGGACGAATACGCACCAAATTATAAGCCCCACGAAGATCCAGCTTAGAGAACACCTTAGCATGGCAGACTCTTTCCAGTAATTCGGGAATCAGAGGTAAAGGGTAACGGTTTCGTACGGTTACCTTATTGAGTTCCCGATAGTCAACACAGGGTCTCAGGGTCCCATCCTTCTTCTTTACAAAAAAAATGGGTGCCCCAGCTGGTGAGGAAGAAGGACGTATGAAGCCTTTGGCCAGATTTTCATCAATATACTCCTTTAAAGCTTGAAGCTCAGGTGCCGCCAAAGGGTATACGTGACCAAAAGGAATATCTGCCCCAGGAAGCAACTCAATGGAACAGTCATAATGCCTGTGTGGAGGAAGTTGATCTGTATTCTTCTTGTCACAGAGGTCAGAGAACTCTTTATATGCTGGAGGTAAAGAAGATACCTGTACATGTGGTTCTGTAGCCGTGGACTCAGGGACAGCTTCTGTTAACGCTGAGTTGCTCCTTGCTGGAAAGATAATCTCCTTTGTCTCCCAGTTGATAATTGGGTTCTGAGAACGCAACCAAGGAATGCCTAAAATCACAGGAAAATGAGGAGAAGAAATTAGCAAGAAAGAAAGTTGCTCCTGATGATTAGGCTCCAACAAAATTTCAAGGTGTATGGTCTCCTGATCCACAGGCCCAGAGATTAAAGGTGACCCATCCACTGTTTCCATGGTAATTGGAGAGGCTCTTTGCTGAATTTTAATACCATGTTCCTTGGCAAATGCGATATCCATGAAATTGCCACCTGCACCAGAGTCAATCATAGCTGAACTGGAAATCCACTTTCCTGAACACAGGATCTTAATAGGGAGAGAACAGTGAGAGTTCTTTTCCTTCAGCTCCTTGGGGGGTGAAGTCATAGAAAGTGAATGGAATACAGCATTTAAAGGCAGGCTACATTCAGAGATGTCAGATTCATCATCACAGTTGTCATACTCCCCTATTGCAGCTAGCACCTTGTTAGGCCGTCTAGGACACTTAGGACAATTGATCAAGAATTGGTCAGACTGGCCGCACTAGAAACATAGACTTTCACGAAGGCGATGCTCCCGGTGTTCATTGATCTCGCGTCTCTGAACAGAATCAATTTGCATGGGCACCTCCTCCACTTCCCTCCTCCACTTCCCGAGATGTTTTACTTGCAGGCTCTTTGGAAGGAAGGGAAAAGTTAGAAATACGGTTATATGCAGCAAATTTCTCCTGCCTACACTCAGTAAGGCGAATGTCTACGCGCACACAATGCTGTATAAATGTCTCTAGTTCTTGTGGTGACTCTGAGCGAGCTAGTTCATCTTTTATAATACTAGACAGACCCCTTTTAAAAATAGGCAATTGTGCATAACTGTCCCAATTGGTATCTACCGCCAATCTCCTGAATTCAGTGGCATACTCAATAACAGAACGTTTAGCCTGGCGTAAAGACAACAAAGCAGATTCAGCGGTTGCACGGCTATTAGGGTCATCAAACATTAACGCCATAGCGGCCAAGAAATCATCCAAGTCATTTAAATGTGGGTCACGAGACTCAATCATCGGATTCGCCCAGGCGAGCGCTCGTGAGGTCAGTAGCATTATTACACACAATACTTTGAATCTATCAGTAGGAAAACGGTCAGCATGCACATCAAAATATAGCATACATTGATTCACAAAGCCATGAAATTTGTCGCGATCACCATTAAATTTGAATGGGGGCAACTTAGGTGTGCTAGCTGGTGGCGGTTGCCCAGAGGGTAAAGTCACTTGTGCAGCTATTTGCGTGCTTATGTCCTGAAAAGCCCGTCCATACTGGGACTCTATGCCAGCAATTTTGTTTTCCTGGGCTGCCATGCAATTGCTTAAGTCCTGCAAAGTTTGTCCAAACACTTGTTGATTGTGTTCAAAGCTTCCAAACTTCTTTTGCAGACCTTCCACATCTTTCTGCAGTGATCTAATTATGGAAAACACCTGCTCTAATCTGCTCTCTGCAGTCATTGTTCCAGCAGCCTCCCTTTTTTTTTTTTCTTAGTCTAGATTATCCTGTAATAATTATAGGGGATAATTCAAGAGACTCTTTGCATGGAACAAGACAACAGGACACAGTTTTATAAGTGGTAAAGTTTATATTATCACACGGTGATTCAAGCGGGTGCAGAGAGAAACTCAAGTCCACAACACTTGGTGCAAATAATAAACGCAGCTTAGCAGTCAATAGGAAACTTCAGAGGGAGATGCAAACAAACTGAAAGTCTATGAAGCACAGTTATTCTTGAGGAAACTTGACACGAATAGATCCTTGACTTAGTCCAGACACAGATAGATATGCTATTAGGCAGTTCAAATCATATCTTAGCTCAACCAGGGAGGCCTGGTTAATAGTCTCAGGTTTTGCAGAGCAGAAACAGCTTACATGTCCAGCAAATGCAGATGGAAGTAACACCAGCAGCAGATGAAGGAGGATTACTGAACACTGGTGTATGCAGCAGGAACTCAGAGCAGAGTGGCAGGATCTCCAACACAGGTTCACAGGAGAAGGTGCAGGTGCAAGGCCAGGGAGTAATAAGGAGCTGGATGCAAAGCAGAATAATCTAGCACAGACTTCAGGCTGGGGTGGAGTTTTATAGCAGGAAGACAAGTGCACATGAGACCAAAGACGCCATGTTGGACAAGGGCAGTAATGCACAAAAGGTAAAAAAATTTCAGAGTCCTGACAGTGCAGTATACTGTATGGAGGACTATGGAAAGTGCAATATACTGTATTGTGGATTATGGGGAGAGCATTATACTGCATGGAGGACTATGGGGAGAGCAGTATACTGTGTAGAGGAATGGGGGAGATCAGTATACTGTATAGAGGACTGAGTGTAATATACAGTATGGAGGACTGGGGAGTGCAGTATACTGTATGGTGGACTAAGGGAGTATAGTATACTGCATGGAGGAATATGGGGAGTGCAGTACACTATGGATGAATATGGGGAGTGCAATATACTGTATTGAAGATTATGGGAAGTACAGTATACCATATGGAGGACTATGAGGAGAGTATTATGCTGTATGCAGGACTATGGGGAGAGTATTGCACTGTATGGAAGACTTTAGGGGATGATTGTACTTATAGAGGACCATGGGGAGTGCATTATACTATATGAAGGACTATGGGGAGAGCATTATACTGTATGAAGGACTATAGGGGATAATTGTACTGTATGGAGGACTATGGGGACTGCAGTATCCTGTATGGAGGACTATGGGGAGTGCATTATACTGTATGGATGACTATGAGGACTGCAGTATCCTGTATAGAGGACTATGGGGAGAGCATTATACTGTATGGAGGGCTATGGGGAGAGCAATATACTGTATGGAGAACTATGGGAAGTGCAGTATACTGTATGGAGGACTATGGAGGAGAGCATTATTCTGTATGAAGGACTATGAGGAGAGCGTTATACTGTATGCATGACTATGTGGAGTGCAGTATACTGTATGGAGGACTATGGGGAGTGCAGTATACAGTATGAAGGACAATGGAGAGAGTATTATATTGTATGCAGGACTATAGGGAGAGCAGTACACTGGAGGGCTATTGGGAGTACAGTATACTGTATAGAGGGCTCTGTGGAGTGCATTATACCATATGGAGAACTATGGGGAGAGCATTATACTGTATGGAGGACTATGGGGAGCACATTATACTGTATGGAGGACAATGAGGGTTTCAGTATACTGTATGGAGGACTGTGGAAGGTGCAATATACTGTATTGAGAACAATGGGGAGAGTATTATACAGTATAGAGTACTATGTTGAGAGCAGTATACTGTATGGAGGACTTGGTGAGTGCAATATACGGAATGAAGGATTATGTGGAGAGCAGTATACTGTTTGGAGTGCTATGGGGATAGCAGTATACTGTATGGAGTACTGGGGGAGTGCAGTATACTGTATGGAGGACTGGGGGAGTGCAGTATACTGTATGGAGGAACATGGGGAGTGCAATAAACTGTATGGAAAACTATGGAAAGTACAGTATACTATATGGAAGACTATGAGGAGAGCATTACACTGTATGCAGGACTATGGAGAGTGCATTATACTATATGGAGGACTATAGGGAGAGTATTATACTGTATGGAAGACTATAGGGGTCAATTTTACTGTATGGAGGGCTATGGGGAGTGCATTATACTATATGAAGGACTGTGGGGGAGCATTATACTATATGGATGACTATGAGGAGTCCAGTATACTGTATGTAGGAATATGAGAGTCCATTATACTATATAGATGACTATGGGGAGTGCATTATACTAAATGAAGGACTATAGGGAGAGCATTATACTGTGTGAAGGACTGTAGGGGATAATTGTACTGTATGGAGTACTATGGGTTGTGCAGTATACTGTATCGAGAGCTATGGGGAGTGGATTGCATTATCCTATATGGAGAACTATGGGGAGAGCATTATACTATATTGAGGACTATGGGAAGTGCATTATACTGTATAAAGAACTGTGGAATGCAGTATACTGTATAGAGGACTGGGGGAGTGCAGTATACTGTGTAGAGGACTGGGGGAGTGCATAATACTGTGTAGAGGACTGGGGGAGAGCAGTATACTGTATGGAGGAATGGGGGAGATCAGTATACTGTATAGAGGACTGAGTGTAATATAAAGTATGGAGGACTGGGGGAGTGCAGTATACTGTATGGTGGACTAAGGGAGTGTAGTATACTGCATGTAAGAATATGGGGGGTGCAATACACTATGGAAGAATATGAGGAGTGTAATATACTGTATGGAAGACTATGGGAAGTACAGTATACTATATGGAGGACTATGAGGAGAGTATTATGCTGTATGCAGGACTATGGGGAGAGTTTTGCACTGTATGGAAGACTTTAGCGGATGATTGCACTTATGAAGGACTATGGGGAGAGCATTATACTGTATGAAGGTCTATAGGGGATAATTGTACTGTGTGGAGGACTATGGAGACTGCAGTATCCTGTATGGAGGACTATGGGGAGTGCATTATACTGTATGGATGACTATGGGGACAGCAGTATCCTGTATAGAGGACTATGGGGAGAGCATTTTACTGTACGGAGGGCTATGGGGAGAGCAATATACTGTATGGAGAACTATGGGAGGTGCAGTATACTGTATGGAGGACTATGGAGGAGAGCGTTATTCTGTATGGAGGACTGTGAGGAGAGCGTTATACTGTATGCAGGACTATGGGGAGTGCAGTATACTGTATGGAGGACTATTGGGAGTGCAGTATACGGTATGAAGGACAATGCAGAGAGCATTATACTGTATGCAGGACTATAGGGAGTGCAGTACACTGGAGGGCTATTGGGAGTACAGTATACTGTATAGAGGGCTCTGTGGAGTGCATTATACATAGGGAGAACTATGGGGAGAGCATTATACTGTATGGAGGACAATGGGGAGTACGTTACACTGTATGGAGGACAATGAGGAGTGCGGTATACTGTATGGAGGACTGTGGAAAATGCAATATACTGTATTGAGAGCAATGGGGAGAGCATTATACAGTATAGAGTACTATGGAGAGCAGTATACTGTTTGGAGGGCTATGGGGATGGCAGTATACTGTATTGAGGACTGGGGAGTGCGGTATACTGTATTGAGGAATTTGGGGAGTGCAATATACTGTATGGAAAACTATGGGAAGTACAGTATACCATATGGAAGACTATGAGGAGATTGTTACACTGTATGCAGGACTATGGAGAGTGCATTATACTATATGGAGGACTATAGGGAGAGTATTATACTGTATGGAATACTATAGGGGACGATTTTACTGTATGGAGGACTATGGGGAGTGCATTATACTATATGAAGGACTATGGGGGAGCATTATACTATATGGATGACTGAGGAGTGCAGTATACTGTATGTAGTAATATGTTAGTCCATTATACTATATAGAGGACCATGGGGAGAGCATTATACTGTATGAATGACTGTAGGGGATAATTGTACTGTATGGAGTACTATGGGTTAAGCAGTATACTGAATAGAGGGCTATGGGGAGTGGAGTGCATTATACTATATGGAGAACTATGGGGAGAGCATTATACTGTATGGAGAACTATGGGAAGTGCATTATACTGTATGAAGAACTGTCGAGTGCAGTATACTGTGTTGAGGACTGAGGCAGTGCAGTATACTGTATAGAGGACTTGGAAAGTGCAGTATACTGTATGGAGGACTGGGGGAGTGCAGTATACTGTATGAAGGACTGGGGGAGTGCAGTATACTGAATGAATGACTATGGGGAGAGCAATATACTGTATGGAGCACTAGTGGAGTGCAGTATACTGTATGGAGGACTAGGGAAGAGCAGTATACTGTATGGAGGGCTGGGGCAGTGCAGTATACTGTATGGAGGTCTAAGGGAGTTCAGTATACTGTATGGAGGACTGGGGGAGTGCAGTATATTGTATGGAGGACTATAGAGAGTGCAGTATACTTTATGAGGGACTGAGGGAGTGCAAAATACTGTATGGAGGACTATAGAGAGTGCAGTATACTTTATGAGGGACTGGAGGAGTGCAGTATACTGAATTAAAGACTATGGGGAGAGCAATATACTGTATGGAAGACTATGGGGAGAGGCATATGCTATAAGGAGGTCTATGGGGAGTGCAATAAACTGCATGGAGGAATATGAGGAATGCAATATATTGTATGGAAGACTATGGGAAGTACAGTATACGATATGGAGGACTATGGGAGAGCATTTGATTCAAGATTCAAAGAAGCTTTATTGGCAGGACCAAATACACATCAGTTTTGCCAAAGCAAGTGTATAAAGGCAATAGGGATAGGGACTGTGGGGATGTTGGGTAGGAGCTGTAGGGGAGGTGGATGGGGGCAGATCCAGGGTGGGGGCTATAGTCCATGGCATAGGGAAGGTGGATGGGGGCAGATCAATTGTGGGGGCTATAGTCCATGGCATCATGGCTGTCTTTCTCGCAGTCTATGACATTCGCTCACATACCACGCTGCTATCTCCACTGCTCTCTCTTCTTCTCCCAGCAGGATATATGTCTTCTCTTCCTCCTTCATGGTGATGAAGTCCGGGAAGAGATGTGAGAGTCTCCTGAAGTGAGTGTCCCTCACTGCTGAGTATTTGGAGCAGTGTAGCAAGAAGTGGGTTTCGTCCTCTATGGCCTCCTGATCACAGTGTTGGCACAGTCTTTCCTCCCTGGGCTTGTAGTTCTGCCTGTGTCGGCCACATTCGATGGCCAGACTGTGGGCACTGAGTCTATATCGGCTCAGGATCTTGCGATCTGCGGGATCCGGGAGTTTCTCCAGATATGGGGCCAGTCTGTAGTCTCTCTGTAGGCTCCGGTACATGATCAGTTTCTGTGAGCTGTTGATATCATTCTTCCAGTCACTGACATACCTCTCCTGGCCTTCTTCTGCCATCTTCCTGATTCCGGCTTTTGTCAGGTTGTTATGATTGGTGTTCTGGTCCGGTTGGGTTTGGCTTGGCTGTTCCGAGGGTTCTGGTTTTTCTGTTTCACCTACATGTATCAGTGCTTTATGGTGATGGGAGCTTGGATTGCTCCTATGCAGGTGAGCCCGGAATGACAGCACCCTCTTTAGAACTGTTAGGTGTAGAGGGAATCTGCCCAGCTCGGCCCGACAAGCACTGTTGGAGGTGCTCCGGTGGACCTGGAGAAGGTGCTTGCAGAATTCCAGGTGGAATATTTCTGTTGGACTGGAATCCCACCTTGACCAGTCTGGGTAGGTGTGGGGACCCCAGACTTCGCTGCCATACAGGAGGATTGGGGCGATGATGGAGTCGAAGATTTTTAGCCAGACCCTCACTGGTGGCTTCAGATGGTAGAGTTTCCTTTGGATGGCATAAAAGGTTTTGCAGGCCTTGTCTTTCAGGGTCTCTATGGCTTGTTTGAAGCTCCCTGACCGGTGAATCTCTAGGCCCAGGTAGGTATATTTGTCCGTTCCTGTGAGGTCGCAGTTGTTGAGGACAAATGATGGGTGCTGGTCTGATCTTCTCTTTCTCCTTTGGAACACCATGGTGTTGGTTTTCTTTAGGTTGACCGGTAGAGCCCAGGTGGAGCTGAATTTCTCTAGGATTTTCAGGTTGTCCTGGAGGCCTTTCTCGGTTGGTGACAGCAGCAGCAGGTCATCTGCATACAGCAGGAATTTCACCTGCGTGTCGTGGAGGGTGAGACCAGGTGCTGAGGAGGATTCCAGGGCGGTAGCCAGCTCATTGATGTAAATTTTGAAGAGTGTTGGACTTAGGCTGCAGCCTTGTCTGACCCCGCGGCTCTGCTGGAAGTAAGCAGTTCTTCTGCCGTTCACACTCACGCTGCAGCGGTTCTCGGTGTAGGAGCTTTTGATGACATCATAGGTCTTTCCTCCTATTCCGCTCTCCAGCAGTTTCAGGAATAAGCCCGGGTGCCACACTGAATCAAAGGCCTTTTTAAAGTCCACAAAGCAGGCGTATATCTTCCCATTCTTTGTATTGTAGACGTGTCTCTGAATGAGGCTGTGCAGAGTGTAGATGTGGTCAGTGGTTCGGCATGAACCCTGCTTGGCTCTTGCTGAGGACGTTGTGCTCGGTGAGGAAGGTGAGGATCCTCTTGTTCAGGATACCGTTGAACAGTTTTCCCAGGTTGCTGCTGACACATATGCCTCTGTAGTTGGCTAGGTCATACCTGTCCCCACTCTTGTGGATGGGTGTGATGAGGCCTTGGTTCCAGGTACAAGGGAAGTAGCCAGCACTCAGCACAATGTTGAAGAGTTTAACCATTGCAGCCTGTATTTCTGGTGGGCTGTACTTCAGCATTTCTGGTAGGATTCCATCCAGGCCACCGGCTTTTCTACATCTTATGGAGGAGAGTCTCTCGGCTACTTCCTGTAGCGTTATAGGTGTATCCACCGGGTTTTGGAAGTTTTTGATTTTTCCCTCCATTGCTTTTAGTTTCGCCATTATGTTTTCCTGTTCTTGGCTTAGTTCTTCCTTTGGAATGTCTTTATAGAGGTCTCTGAAGTATTGGAGCCAGAGGTTGCCATTTTGGATATGGGTGTTGTTTTTCTTGTCTTTGGTGCCCATGTGGTTCCATAGTTCCCAGAAGGAGTTGTCCTGGAGGGCGTCTTGGAGTTGGTTAAGCTTGGTAGAGATGTAACTCTGCTTCTTCCTCCTGAGGAGGGTTTTGTACTGCCTTTGTATGGAGTCATAGGCTTCCCTCAGACCCAGGTGGTTGGGGTCTCTGTGTTTCTTGTTGGAGGCTGTTCTCAGTGTCTTCCGTACAGCTTTACATTCTTTGTCAAACCAGCCATTGACCTGTGTTTCTTTTGGTCTCTTGTAGTCGACTTTTTTAAGGTCGGACAGTCTGGCCATTGCGTAGAATATATTGTTGAGGTCCTTTGCGGCTTGGCTCACTCCCTCTGGGTTTGGCTTGTACTCGAGGTTGTAGAAGTGGTGCAGCATCCGCTGGTATTTCAGGTCTGCTGGAAGCTTCTTTATACTTTAGTGCCGACGTTTTGGACCATTTATAGGATGGAGGCCGGGTGAAGAGGCCGCTCTGCTGTGGCTTCTGAGTGGATGGTTTCTCTGTAGATTTCATGTACAGAAGAAGTTGGCTGTGGTCTGACAGGTGTGTTTGTGGGGTGACTATGAGGGCGCTGACATCTGCCAGGTTCAGATCTGTAATGGCGTAGTCTACTACACTCCTCCCTACATGGGAGTTTAGTGTATACCTTCCTAAGGAGTCACCCTTGCTTCGTCCATTAAGGATATGAAGTCCTAAACTTCTACATATGTTCAGGAGCTTTCTGCCACTTTTGTTGAGTGTACTGTCATAGCTGTTTCTCTCAGTGTGTACAGGGTCTTGGCCGTCATTCTCTGCTCCAAGTGTGTAGATGTTTCCATCTGTGGTCAGGAAGTCTCTCTCTCTCCCTGTTCTTGCATTGAGGTCCCCAAATATGAGAACTTTGCCTAGGGCCTGATAATGGGCGGCTTCTCTTTGTAAGATCTGGAAGCAGTCTGGATTGAAGTAGGGGGACTCTGGCGGTGGTATATAGGTGGCACAGAGGTGGACATCAGACTGGCAGGTGAGGATGGAGCTGCTGATTCTGATCCATATGTGGCTGCCTCCTTTCTTCACCGGTTTGATGTACGGGTGGAGCTCCTCTTTATACCAGATCAATACTCCTCCTGAGCCCCGGCCCTGTTTGGTGTTTTTATTTTTCTGGGCATGGACCGAGAATTCCTTGTATCCAATAGGCACCAGGGATTCGTTTTCGGCTCTTGTCCATGTTTCCAGGAGGATCTGAATGTCTATATTTTTCAGTCTTTGTATAAAATCAGGGTCCTTTGTTTTAGATCCAAAGGTTGAGGCGTTGAGACCCTGAATATTCCAGCTGCTGATTGTAAGTGAAGACATTCTTCTGTGTATTTTGTGTGTATATACCTTGTAATGAGTATAGCTGTGTGGGACAAACTGGATTTCTGACTGTTTTATAGAAGTGCTTGGTTCCATCCAGTCACATTAGTATGCTGCACAGTGCATTGAGCAGGGTCTTTATCTCATCCCTATCTCTGCTCTGCATGTGTCTGTGCGGGCTCAGTGGTCTCCTCCGTGGAGGTCTCCTCCTCTGATGGTCTGACACTGGGTGAAGAGCTTTGCTTCCAGCTTCAGGGGGTAGCATTGGGGTTTTCTGCTCTTTCGTTCTCGGGGGTCTTTCAGTGTGATTATGGCCACTGTTGAATGCAGCCCTGGGGTCTCTGTTTAGCACGATGTCCTTCAGCTCTTTGGCCAGGATGCTGACCCCTTGTTTGTTGAGATGTTTATTATCGTGCAGGTGACTGGTGTTTATGGAGAGGTGTTGTGCCAGGGTCACGGTTGGCACAGTCTTGATCCTTTCAGTCAGTTCTGTATTGATGGTTTGGGTGGTTTGCCTGGGTATGTCCTTTCTTGGGAGCAGCGATGACAGAATGATTTTACTGTCCGGGAATTTTTGTTGTGCCATCTTTGCCAGGTTGATCAGTTGTTCTGCGATCTGCTGGTGCTGGTCTGGCAGATTGTTTGTACCCGTGTGTATAATAATATGCTTTGGGTTGGTGAACCGTGGTTTACTGATGACCTCTGTCACCTGTTCAATATTCGCACAGCGGATTGTACGGACCTGTTTTCCTGGGAATAGCCGCTGTGTATTTAGGTACTTCCCATTTGAGTCCATTATTAGGACAATATCAGGACTTTGTGATGTCTTGGGTGGGCTACGGTGCTGCTGACGGGGGTCTGTGATGCTGGTGGCTGGTTCTCTTCTCTCTTCCATCTCTCTGGTTTCAGGATCAGTCATATTGTTGGTTATTATTTTATTGCTAGTAGGTGTCTCTACATTCTGTTCAGTGGTGGCCATGTTGTCTGCTCTCTGGCTTGTTTCCATTGCCCCCTGCTGGTTCAGATGCCCAGGGCTATGGGCTTTAAAGGTACCGTCACACTAAACGACTTTATAACGATATCGCTAGCGATCCGTGACGTTGCAGCGTCCTCGCTAGCGATATCGTTTAGTTTGACACGCAGCAGCGATCAGGATCCTGCTGTGATATCGCTGGTCGGAGCTAGAAGTCCAGAACTTTATTTGGTCGTCAGGTCGGCGTGTATCGTCGTGTTTGACAGTAAAAGCAACGATGCCAGCAATGTTAAACATGGAGCTAACGACCTGTGAGAACGATAAGTGAGTCACCGTTACGTCACAGGATCGCTCCTGCATCGTTCTGGAGCTGCTGTGTTTGACATCTCTACAGCGACCTAAACAGCGACGCTGCAGCGATCGGATCGTTGTCTATATCGCTGCAGCGTCGCTTAGTGTGACGGTACCTTTAATTCTGCAATCTCCTTTCTGAGTTCATCATTGTCTTTTTTCAGGTCACCCATTTCCTGTAGAGCTGCCTGGTGTTGACATTTCAGTTCACACATTTCTTCCCTTATTTTCTGTAGGGCTGTGTCATTTGTTGCTTGGTAATTTGCATTCCCTTGTGAGTTTCTTTCACATTCTAATTTCAGTTGGACCAAGTCTCTTTCTAATTGAGATAAGAAATCTCTGATGTTATCCTGAGAGAGGTGTGAAGTGTCGGGGGATAGGCGGCTCTGTCTGGGAATCCCTATGTGAGCATAAAGGCCCCGTCTCACTAAGCGATTTACCAACGATCACGACCAGCGATATGACCTGGCCGTGATCGTTGGTAAGTCGCTGTGTGGTCGCTGGGGAGCTGTCACACAGACAGCTCTCCCCAGCGACCAACGATCAGGGGAACGACTTCGGCATCGTTGAAACTGTCTGCAACGATGCCGAAGTCCCCCTGCAGCACCCGGGTAACCAGGGTAAACATCGGGTTACTAAGCGCAGGGCCGCGCTTAGTAACCCGATGTTTACCCTGGTTACCAAAAAAAACAAACACTACATACTCGCCTTTCGGTGTCCAGGTCCCTTGCCGTCTGCTTCCTGCTCTCTGACTGAGCCGCCGTACAGCGAGAGCAGAGCGCAGCGGTGACGTCACTGCTGTGCTCTCACTTCTCACTGTACGGCCGGCAGTCAGTGAGAGCAGGAAGCAGACGGCGAGGGACCTGACGGACATCAGAAGGCGAGTATGTACTGTTTGTTTTTTTTTACATTTACGCTGGTAACCAGGGTAAACATCGGGTTACTAAGCGCGGCCCTGCGCTTAGTAACCTGATGTTTACCCTGGTTACCAGTGAAGACATCGCTGGATCGGTGTCACACACACCGATTCAGCAATGTCAGCGGGGCCTCAACGACCAAAAAAAGGTCCAGGCCATTCCGACACGACCAGCGATCTCGCAGCAGGGGCCTGATCGCTGGTACGTGTCACACATAGCGAGATCGCTATGGAGGTCGCTGTTGCGTCACAAAACTTGTGACTCAGCAGCGATCTCGCTAGCGATCTCGCTATGTGAGACGGGGCCTTTAGAGGTAGCATTAGAGGTAGCTGCTGGGGCTTGTAGTCCTTTAAAGGTTTGTGCCTGCTCTTTGATATCAGAAAAACAGTTTTCAAATTGCTGCAGAATCTCCTCCGTCCCCTGCACCATGACTGTGCCATTGTTGTACAGGCTTATGGTGAGCACATTGGTGTCGTCATCGGCTTGGCTGGTAATTTTAATCCGCTGGGCATTATTGGTGTTGGATTTAGTTACATGTTTATATCGATTGCACAGGGCAGTGTGCCAGGCCGAGAGGTGGTCTGTATAGAATAATACATTGGTTTTTCTTTTTGGTTCTTCCTTTGTGAAATCTGCATAAAGAGTCTCTGGATTCTCTCTAATATAGTCCTTCTTGGATTTATTGCCCCACTGTGTTATCTCCAGATCTGACCCCAAGCATTCCTGTGTCTCTGGGCTTTGTTCCTTTACTTGTTCCAAATTTGTGTTCTCCATTTTGTAGTTATATGTTAATTATAATCCTTATTTCTAAGAAGATTAATTTGTAACGAGTCTATAGGTTGTGTTGTAGTTAAGGAATTCTCCTACCTTTTATAGGTCCAGGTATCAGGAGGTCAGATGTATGATGCCAGCTGTTTCCGGTCTGTTTCCTCCAGGAGATTCTTGTTTTGTCCTTTAAATCCTCCAATTCTTCCTTTTTTCATAAAATTTAAAGTCCAGTTCGGTCCAGATCACTTTTATGTTCCACGGAGTTGAGTTTTTCCAGGTTTTGTCTTACAGTTGCCTCATTACAAGGTATAAAGTGATGGAAATTCAGGAGCTCATGTTCAGTGCTTCTTACTCCTAGGAATGGTGGGCGGTCTTGAATTTGTCGTTGTAGGCGTATGGGGAGCGCATTATGCTGCATAGAGGACTATGGGGAGTGCATTATACTATATGGAGGACTATGGGGAGAGTATTAGAGGTAGCTGCTGGGGCTTGTAGTCCTTTAAAGGTTTGTGCCTGCTCTTTGATATCAGAAAAACAGTTTTCAAATTGCTGCAGAATCTCCTCCGTCCCCTGCACCATGACTGTGCCATTGTTGTACAGGCTTATGGTGAGCACATTGGTGTCGTCATCGGCTTGGCTGGTAATTTTAATCCGCTGGGCATTATTGGTGTTGGATTTAGTTACATGTTTATATCGATTGCACAGGGCAGTGTGCCAGGCCGAGAGGTGGTCTGTATAGAATAATACATTGGTTTTTCTTTTTGGTTCTTCCTTTGTGAAATCTGCATAAAGAGTCTCTGGATTCTCTCTAATATAGTCCTTCTTGGATTTATTGCCCCACTGTGTTATCTCCAGATCTGACCCCAAGCATTCCTGTGTCTCTGGGCTTTGTTCCTTTACTTGTTCCAAATTTGTGTTCTCCATTTTGTAGTTATATGTTAATTATAATCCTTATTTCTAAGAAGATTAATTTGTAACGAGTCTATAGGTTGTGTTGTAGTTAAGGAATTCTCCTACCTTTTATAGGTCCAGGTATCAGGAGGTCAGATGTATGATGCCAGCTGTTTCCGGTCTGTTTCCTCCAGGAGATTCTTGTTTTGTCCTTTAAATCCTCCAATTCTTCCTTTTTTCATAAAATTTAAAGTCCAGTTCGGTCCAGATCACTTTTATGTTCCACGGAGTTGAGTTTTTCCAGGTTTTGTCTTACAGTTGCCTCGTTTAAGGTATAAAGTGATGGAAATTCAGGAGCTCATGTTCAGTGCTTCTTACTCCTAGGAATGGTGGGCGGTCTTGAATTTGTCGTTGTAGGCGTATGGGGAGCGCATTATGCTGCATAGAGGACTATGGGGAGTGCATTATACTATATGGAGGACTATGGGGAGAGTATTATACTGAATGGAGGGCTATAGGGGATAATTGTACTCCATGAGGGACTATGGGGCGTGCATTATAATGTATGGAGGACTATGGGGAGTTCAGTATACTGTATGAAGGACGGGGGAGAGCGTTATAGTGTATGGAGGACTATGGGGAGAGCATTATAGTGTATGGAGGACTATGGGGAGAGCATTATACTGTATGGAGGACTATGGGGAGAGCGTTATACTGTATGAAGGACTGTGAGGAGAGCATTATACTGTATGGCGGACTATGTGGAGAGCATTATACTGTATGCACGACTATGGGGAGTGCAGTATACTGTATGAAGGACTATGGGGAGAGCAGTATACTGTATGGAGGACTGGGGGAGTGCAGTATACTGTAGGGAGGACTGGGGAAGTGCAGTAAACTGTGTGAAGAACTATGGAGTCCAGTATACTGTATTGAGGACTATGCTGAGAGCATTATACTGTATGGAGAACTATAAGGTGCATTACACTGTATGGAATACTATGGAGAGAGCATTATACTGTATGGAGGACTAGGGGAGTGCAGTATACTGTATGGAGGGCTATGGGAGTGTATTATACCATATGGAGGACTAGGGGAGTGCAGTCTACTTTATGGAGGACTATGAGAAGTACAGTTTACTGTATGCAGGTCTTTGGTGAGTGCATTGTACCATATGGAAGACTGAGGAGAGCATTATACTGTATGGAGGACTATGGGGAGTGCATTACACTATATGGAGGACTATGGGGAAGCATTATACTGTATGGAGTGTGTATTTTTATGTATGTGTGTGTGTATATATATATATATATATATATATAATTTACACTTACAATTATTAGTTATATTAGTCATAGCAATATATACACTGCTCAAAAAAATAAAGGGAACACTTAAACAACAGAATCTAACTCCAAATAAATCAAACTTCTGTGAAATCAAACTGTCCACTTAGGAAGCAACACTGATTGACAATCAATTTCACATGCTGTTGTGCAAATGGAATAGACAACAGATGGAAATTATTGTCATTTGTCAAGACAGCCTCAATAAAGGAGTGGTTCTGCAGGTGGGGACCACAGAACACATCTCAGTACCAATGCTTTCTGGCTGATGTTTTGGTCACTTTTGAATGTTGGTTGTGCTTTCACACTCGTGGTAGCATGAGACGGACTCTACAACCCACACAAGTGGCTCAGGTAGTGCAGCTCATCCAGGATGGCACATCAATGCGTGCTGTGGCAAGAAGGTTTGCTGTGTTTGTCAGCGTAGTGTCAAGAGCCTGGAGGCGCTACCAGGAGACAGGCCGGTACACCAGCAGACATGGAGGGGGCCGTAGGAGGGCAACAATCCAGCAGCAGGACTGCTACCTCTGCCTTTGTGCAAGGAGGAACAGTAGGAGCCCTGCCAGAGCCCTGCAAAATGACCTCCATCAGGCCACAAATGTGCATGTGTCTGCACAAATGGTTAGAAACCGACTTCATGATGATGGTCTGAGTGCCTGACGTCCAAAGATGGGGTTGTGCTCACAGCCCAACACCGTGCAGGACTCTTGGCATTTTCCACAGAACACCAGGATTGGCAAATTCGCCACTGGTGCCCTGTGCTCTTCACAGATGAAAGCAGGTTCACACTGAGCACATGTGACAGACGTGACAGAGTCTGGAGATGCCGTGGAGAGTGAGCTGCTGCCTGCATCATCCTTCAGCATGACCGGTTTGGCAGTGGGTCAGTAATGATATGTGGTTGCATTTCTTTGGAGGGCCGCACAGCCCTCCATGTGCTCAGCAGAGGTAGCCTGACTGTCATTAGGTTCCCGAGATGAGCTCCTCAGACCACTGGTGAGACCATATGCTGCTGGTGCGGTTGGCCCTGGGTTCCTCCTAATGCAGGACAATGCCAGAATTAATGTGGCTGGAGTGTGTCAGCAGTTCCTGCAAGATGAAGGCATTGAAGCTATGGACTGACCTGCCCGTTCCCCAGACCTTAATCCAATTGAGCACATCTGGGACATCATGTCTCGCTCCATCCACCAACGTCACATTGCACCACAGACTGTCCAGGAGTTGGCGGATGCTTTAGTCCAGGTCTGGGAGGAGATCCCTCAGGAGACCATCTGCCGCCTCATCAGAAGCATGCCCAGGCATTGTACAGTAGAGAGGTCATACAGGCACGTGGAGGCCACACACAATACTGAGCATCTTACTCTTGCCATGAGGCATTTCCACTGAAGTTGGATCAGCCTGTAATTTGATTTTCCACTTTGATTTTAAGTATCATTCCAAATCCAGACCTCCATGGGATATTCATTTTGATTTACCTTGATAATTGTTATGTTTTATTGTTCTGACACATTCCACTATGCAATGAATACAAATTTGCAACTGGAATATTTCCTTCAGAAATATCTAGAATGTGGTATTTTAGTGTTCCCTTTATTTTTTGAGCAGTGTATATAATATAGTTGGTGTGACTGTGTACCCCCCTCCTTATTTCCTATTATTTTGCATGTCTGTCACACTTAAATGTTTCAGATCACCAAACAAATTTAAGTATTAGACAAAGATAACACAAGCAAACACAAAATGCAGTTTTTAAATGAAAGTATTGTTAAGGAAAAAAAAAATCCAAACCTACAGGGCCCTGTGTGAAAAAGTTATTGCCCCCACCCCCCTTAAAACATAAATTAACTGTGGTTTATTACATCTTTGGCAAGCTGAGTTCAAATTCCCTAGCTACACCCAGGCCTGATTACTGACACACCTGTTCTCAATCAAGAAAGCACTTAAATAGGACCTGTCTGACAAAGTGAAGAAGACAAAAAGTTCCGCAAAAGCTAGTGTGAGATAGCACTTACCGCATGTGTTGGGGACACTCGCTTGGCAACAGGATACACTCAGACAGGCACGGTTTTTCACTTAAATAGTCTATCCTGTTTATTTTATGCAGCATAAACCGGGTCATGCACAGTTCATTATTTACATTTTATACGACTTCAACTCACAGTCAGTAAACATGCCGGACATCTCACTTCGTCCAGTTACCATGGGTGACCGTACGCCGAACAGTTCATCAATATCTATGGAACACAACAAGCACCAACAGTCTGTTCCACTGGCAGATACTTCTCTGCCATTATGATAACCCCCTTCCCGGGTTTTACCTTTCTTGAGCTCCTGCTCCACATGCTTACCTTCTATCAGTCCTCTATCCTTCAGGGAAACTGCCAAACTGGGATCACCAACTTGCCTGGCAGTCACACATCAGTTAGTCCAGATCCTCAGATGGGCTGTAGCTCCCTCAGTGCTGTGCCATCACAGACTCTGCATACACGACTTCCCATGTGCTCTTCAGGAAGTCCTACTCCAAGGACTTCCAACACAGGTTGTGCTATTCAGGAATTCCTACTCCCAGAACTTCCAACACAGGCCTCTCAGTGCGCTATTCAGGGATCCGGTACACACACAGGACCTACTAACACAAAAGCCGTCCAGGATCTCCACACTCTCCATTACAGAGAGCACAGAGACCGCACCATTGTCACATTATGTAGTTGTAACCACTCCCATAGATGGGAGGTGTGTGTTCAACCCACCCAGCTCTCAAACTAGCCCTGCAAGCCTCCCTTAATAAACTATACAAGCATGTTGTGAACTGTGTTTCTGGGCTCCCTCTGGTGGTCACTAACGGTATTGTGTTAGGTATGTTTTGTTGCAGGCCTGAGCTCCAGCTGTGTCGTTAAGCAGCGGATGTTTCCTATTTGAGTCTCCTCTGGACTCAGTCTCTTGCCTGGCATCGTTGTATCCAGACCTATTTGTTTCTCCTCCGGATTCCTTTCAGTCTGCCTCATGCAAGAAAAGCTAAGTCTGTTTTGTACAATTTGGATCGTTTGCATTATTCAGTGTTTTTATCCAGCTTGCTTTACATTTGATTTTTTGACTCGCTGGAAGCTCTAGGGGGCTGATATTCTCCCTCCACACCGTCAGTCGATATGGGGGTTCTTGAATGTTCAGCGTGGATGTTTTGTAGGGTTTTCTGCTAACCGCATAGTCCACTATCTATTTTCTGCTATCTAGACTATTGGGCCTCACTTTGCTGAATCTAGTTCATCTCTACGTTTGTGTTTTCCTCTTGCCTCACCGTTATTATTTGTTGGGGGCTTTCTATATCTTTGGGGTTCAATTTCTCTGGAGGCAAGCGAGGTCTTATTTTTTCCCTCTAGGGGTAGTCAGTTCTCCGGCTGGCTCCAGACGACTAGAACCAACGTAGGCACGTTCACCGGCTACTTTTAGTTGTTTGTGTCAGGATCAGGTATGCGGTTAGCCCAGTTTCCACCTCCCTAGAGCAGTATTTATATTTTTGCTATCTTGCCGGAATATCAGAGATCCTCTGCCATTGGGATCATAACAGAATGCCAGGCCAAAAGAAAATGTTTAATGCATCGCAGAAGCGGGATTTAAAAGAAGTTCTGAGTTTTTGTTTTTTTTTTGCTTTGCTGCAGTTTGCCTAGCTTCTTCCATCCCCTTTTTCTCTGAGTGGCTGAAACTCTGCTGCAGATATGAATGTCCAGACTTTGACTTCTAGTGTGGATCAGCTTGCTGCTAGGGTGCAAAGCATTCAGGATTTTGTTATCCATAGCCCTATGTCTGAACCAAAAATACCTATTCCTGAGTCGTTTTTTGGAGATAGATCTAAATTCCTGAATTTTAGGAATAATTGTAAATTGTTTCTGTCTCTGAAACCTCGTTCCTCTGGTGATTCCGCTCAGCAAGTTAAGATTGTTATTTCCTTCTTGCGTGGCGACCCTCAGGATTGGGCCTTCTCTCTGGCGCCAGGAGATCCTGCATTGGTGAATGTTGATGCGTTTTTTCTGGCACTTGGTTTGCTTTATGAGGAGCCTAATCTTGAAAATCAGGCTGAAAAAATGTTGCTGGTTATCTCTCAGGGTCAGGACGAAGCTGAGGTATATTGCCAAAAATTTCGGAAATGGTCCGTGCTTACTCAATGGAATGAGTGTGCAATTTCAGAAATGGTCTTTCTGAAGCCATTAAAGATGTGATGGTGGGGTTTCCTATCCCTATAGGTCTAAATGATTCAATGGCTCTAGCCATTCAAATTGATCGACGTTTGCGGGAGCGCAAATCTGATAATCCTTTGGCGGTGCTGTCTGAACGGTCACCTGATTCTATGCAATGTGACAGAATTCTGACCAGAGCCGAGCGACAAAATCATAGACGTGAAAAATGGGTTGTGTTTCTACTGTGGTGATTCAACACATGTTATCTCAGCATGCTCTAAACGTTTAAAGAAAAAAGTTAATCCTGTCGCCATTGGTACTTTTCAGCCTAAGTTTATTTTGTCTGTGATTTTAATTTGTTCATCAACTTCTTACTCAGTTATGGCTTTTGTGGATTCTGGTGCTGCTTTAAGTCTGATGGATTTGTCGTTTGCCAAGCGCTGCGGTTTTGTCCTGGAGCCTTTGGAAAATCCTATTCCTCTTAGAGGAATTGATTCTACGCCATTGGCAGAGAATAAACCTCAGTATTGGACGCAGGTGACCATGTGCATGACTCCTGTACATCAGGAGGTGATTCGTTTTTTGGTACTGCATAAAATGCATGATGTTGTCGTTTTGGGTCTGCTATGGTTACAGGCCCATAATCCAGTTTTAGATTGGAAAGCTATGACTATGTCTAGTTGGGGGTGTCAGGGGATTCATGGCGATTCTCCATTGGTGTCTATTGCTTCTTCTACTCCTTCTGAGATCCCTGAGTTTTTGTCAGACTTTCAGGATGTATTTAATGAGGCCAGGTCCAGTGCCCTTCCTCCTCATAGGGACTGTGATTGTGCTATAGATTTGATTCCTGGTAGTAAGTTTCCTAAAGGAAGACTCTTTAATTTATCTGTGCCAGAGCACGCCGCGATGCGGAGTTATATAAAGGAGTCTTTGGAGAAGGGACATATTCGCCCATCCTCATCCCCTCTTGGTGCAGGATTCTTTTTTGTGGGCAAGAAAGACGGGTCTCTGAGACCTTGTATTGATTATCGTCTTCTGAATAAGATCACTGTTAAATTTCAGTATCCTTTGCCATTGTTGTCTGATTTGTTTGCTCGGATTAAGGGATCCAGTTGGTTCACCAAGATAGATCTTCGTGGTGCGTATAACCTTGTGCGCATAAAGCAGGGAGATGAATGGAAAACGGCATTTAATACGCCTGAGGGTCATTTTGAGTACCTGGTGATGCCTTTCGGATTATCTAATGCTCCTTCTGTGTTTCAGTCCTTCATGCATGACATCTTCCGGAAATATCTGGATAAATTTATGATTATTTATCTGGATGATATTTTGTTTTTTTCTGATGATTGGGAGTCCCATGTGAACCAGGTCAGGATGGTGTTTCAGGTTTTGCGGGAGAATGCTCTATTTGTGAAGGGCTCAAAATGTATCTTTGGGGTACAGAAGGTTTCTTTTTTGGGTTTTATTATTTCCCCTTCTACTGTGGAGATGGACCCAGTTAAGGTCCGTGCCATTCATGACTGGACTCAGCCCACGTCTGTTAAGAGCCTGCAGAAGTTCTTGGGCTTTGCTAATTTTTACCGTTGTTTTATCGCTAATTTCTCCAGCGTGGTTAAACCTTTGACGGATATGACCAAGAAGGGTTCTGATGTTGCGAATTGGTCTCCTGCAGCCGTGGAGGCCTTTCGGGAGCTGAAGCGTCGGTTTACTTCAGCGCCAGTCTTGTGCCAGCCGGATGTCTCTCTTCCTTCCAGGTTGAAGTTGATGCTTCTGAAATTGGTGCAGGGGCTGTTTTGTCGCAAAAAAGTTCTGATGGCTCCGTGATGAAGCCATGCACCTTCTTTTCAAGGAAATTTTCGCCTGCTGAGCGGAACTACGATGTTGGTAATCGGGAGTTGTTGGCCATGAAGTGGGCATTTGAGGAGTGGCGACATTGGCTCGAGGGAGCTAGACATCGTGTGGTGGTCTTGACTGATCATAAAAATCTGATTTACCTCGAGTCTGCCAAGCGCCTGAATCCTAGACAGGCCCGTTGGTCATTGTTTTTCTCCCGTTTTGACTTTGTGGTCTCGTACCTGCCTGGTTCGAAGAACGTGAAGGCTGATGCACTTTCTAGGAGTTTTGTGCCTGATTCTCCGGGAGTCTCTGAGCCGGCTGGTATTCTCAGAGAGGGAGTAATTTTGTCTGCCATTTCCCCAGATTTGCGACGAGGGCTGCAAAAATTTCAGGCTGATAGGCCTGATCGTTGTCCACCAGAGAGATTGTTTGTCCCTGATGGATGGACCAACAGAGTTGTTTCTGAGGTTCATTCTTGGGTGTTGGCGGGACATCCTGGGATTTTCGGTACCAGAGATTTGGTGGCCAGGTCCTTTTGGTGGCCTTCCTTGTCGCGGGATGTACGTTCTTTTGTGCAGTCCTGTGGGATTTGTGCTCGGGCTAAGCCTTGCTGTTCTCGTGCCAGCGGGTTGCTTTTGCCCTTGCCTATCCCAAAGAGGCCTTGGACGCACATTTCCATGGATTTCATTTCGGATCTTCTGGTGTCTCGGAAGATGTCTGTCATCTGGGTGGTGTGCGATCGTTTTTCTAAAATGGTCCATTTGGTGCCCTTGCCTAAGTTGCCTTCCTCCTCTGATTTGGTTCCTTTGTTCTTTCAGAATGTGGTTCGTTTGCATGGCATCCCTGAGAATATTGTATCTGACAGAGGATCCCAGTTTGTGTCCAGATTCTGGCGATCCTTTTGTGCTAAGATGGGTATTGATTTGTCTTTTTCATCGGCTTTTCATCCTCAGACTAATGGCCAGACCGAGCAAACTAATCAGACGTTAGAGACTTATTTGAGATGTTTTGTTTCTGCTGATCAGGACGACTGGGTTACCTTTTTGCCACTGGCCGAGTTTGCCCTTAATAATCGGGCTAGTTCTGCCACCTTGGTTTCGCCCTTTTTCTGCAACTCTGGTTTTCATCCTCGTTTCTCCTCGGGTCAGGTTGAACCTTCTGACTGTCCTGGGGTTGATTCTGTGGTGGATAGGTTGCAGCGGATTTGGAACCATGTGGTGGACAATTTGAAATTGTCACAAGACAAGGCCCAGCGGTTTGCCAACCGCCGCCGCGGTGTGGGTCCCCGACTTCGTGTTGGGGATTTGGTTTGGTTGTCTTCTCGGCATGTTCCTTTGAAAGTCTCCTCTCCTAAGTTCAAGCCTCGCTTTATCGGTCCTTATAAGATTTTGGAAATCCTTAACCCGGTGTCTTTTCGCTTGGACCTTCCAGCGTCTTTTGCTATTCATAATGTGTTCCATAGGTCCTTGTTGCGGCGGTACGTGGTGCCTATGGTTCCTGCTGTTGAGCCTCCTGCCCCGGTTTTGGTTGAGGGCGAGTTGGAGTACGTGGTGGAGAAGATTCTGGATTCTCGTATCTCTAGACGGAAACTCCAGTATTTAGTTAAGTGGAAAGGCTATGGTCAGGAGGATAATTCCTGGGTTGTCGCCTCTGATGTTCATGCGGCTGATTTGGTTCATGCCTTTCACGCTGCTCATCCTGATCGCCCTGGGGGTCTTGGTGAGGGTTTGGTGACCCCTCCTCAAGGGGGGGGTACTGTTGTGAACTGTGTTTCTGGGCTCCCTCTGGTGGTCACTAACGGTATTGTGTTAGGTATGTCTTGTTGCAGGCCTGAGCTCCAGCTGTGTCGTTAAGCAGCGGGTGTTTCCTATTTGAGTCTCCTCTGGACTCAGTCTCTTGCCTGGCATTGTTGTATCCAGACCTATTTGGGTCTCCTCCGGATTCCTTTCAGTCTGCCTCATGCAAGAAAAGCTAAGTCTGTTTTGTACAATTTGGATCATTTGCATTATTCAGTGTTTTTGTCCAGCTTGCTTTACATTTGATTTTTTGACTCGCTGGAAGCTCTAGGGGGCTGATATTCTCCCTCCACACCGTCAGTCGATGTGGGGGTTCTTGAATGTTAAGCGTGGATGTTTTGTAGGGTTTCCTGCTAACCGCATAGTCCACTATCTATTTTCTGCTATCTAGACTATTGGGCCTCACTTTGCTGAATCTAGTTCATCTCTACGTTTGTGTTTTCCTCTTGCCTCACCGTTATTATTTGTTGGGGGCTTTCTATATCTTTGGGGTTCAATTTCTCTGGAGGCAAGCGAGGTCTTATTTTTTCCCTCTAGGGGTAGTCAGTTCTCCGGCTGGCTCGAGACGTCTAGAACCAACGTAGGCACGTTCACCGGCTACTTTTAGTTGTTTGTGTCAGGATCAGGTATGCGGTTAGCCCAGTTTCCACCTCCCTAGAGCAGTATTTATATTTTTGCTATCTTGCCGGAATATCAGAGATCCTCTGCCATTGGGATCATAACACAAGCACTTGTGAGATTACAGGTCCCAGAACAACAACCTTACTTCAGGCTTGCAGCGCAGATTCCCTCTGCGACACATATCGGCCATTTACAATCCTGCCGGACACTGTTTTGCCATTACAACCACAGATACGCCTCCATACATATCCTGAGGAGCAAACACAGCGCCCCTAGCTGCAGCAGGGGTCACTGCATCACATACTCCCCCTCTGTTCAAACTTGTGGGGTTGAACACCTGTCTTACACCCGGGGTTTCGAGATAGGTCACGCACGTTACTTCGCCTTACCAGTCAAGAGAACAGTCTCAGTCGGTTTTGAGCATCATACATCATCACACCCTTGTTAGGTTTTCCCCGCCCCCAGCGGTCAACATGTAGTCCTTGAGCTTTGGCCTTTAAGTCAGTCTGTGTCACCAGACCTTTAGTCACCACACTTTCGAAGTGCGCTTCTTCACGCTACCTTTTCTTCCATGGCCGCCACCCACGGTTGTTGTGGTCATGCGTCCACTGTCCAGTTGAGCCTAGTGACTGATCTGAGTCTGACCCTTCATTACTACATCTGCTACTGTCCATGTCGCTTAAATTTGTACTAGGAGTAGAACTGCCACTTTCAGATACTCAACCTCTTTGTCTGTCTGAACGTCTTTGGCAGTCAGTAGTGATGAGCGAACGTGTTCACTCGAACCTGGTGTTCGATCGGACATTAGGGCGTTCGAAGGTGTTCGGTATTCGGCCGAAAATCTCGCGGTACTCGAGTGAAATCTCGTTTTTGTTTTTCTCATTTTTGGCGGTTTTTCAAGGAGCCAATCATGTTAGGTGAGCCTTCTAAGCTACTAGCATGACGTAGGGACATGTACAAGACGAGAGCAGTGAGTGGCTGGCCAGATCAGGTGACCTGACCAGCCAATAGACTGCTTTCATTATGTTCGGCGCTTTCAGCCATTTGCAGTGTGAAAGAGCATAGGGACAGACGTGCTGGGGGGACTGGGAATTGATAGGGACTAGAGCAGGGACAAAGACCAGAATTAATCAGGCAGGCAGGGTGCAGAAATCAACAGCCCTTGTCAGGGCTAATCTACGTTTACTACTACTAGTCCTCTCTTGTATTTGCTGGCTAGCTGTGTGGCAGCTGGGACCAGGAGTGCAGCGGCCGCCATCTTAGCTGCGCACTCACTGTCTCAGTGCCAAGTCTCAATCTCAGTCTCCAAGTCAATCTTTATAGGCATTAGGCATTAGGCAGGGATCGTGTGTGCATTAGGCTGGGCTTTATAGTGCGGCGTCCGCCATTTTGGGCGAACGCCGCACTATTAGAATATCGGCTGCTGGATGTTCCTCAGACTCCATTTAGCCTCCAGCACACGCTGTCTGTAACCTCATTTGTGCTGCTGTCTGGGACTTGTAGTGCCTCAGACTCCAGCACACGCTGTAACCTCATTTGTGCTGCTGTCTGGGACTTGTAGTGCCTCAGACTCCAGCACACGCTGTAACCTCATTTGTGCTGCTGTCTGGGACTTGTAGTGCCTCAGACTCCGTAGAGTGGTACAGCACACGCTGTCACCTCATTTAATAATAATAATATTAATTAATAACAATAATTAATAAATTAAAAAAGGAAATATTTGCGGCCTAAAAATAAAACCGCATAAGATATAAAAATGCATTTTTGAGTGATACAGATATACCACACCTGGCCCAAAAATATTTGTTTAGCGTACACATAAGCGCAGTGTACAGAATACGCAATTCTGCCACATATATAGTATATATATATATAGTATAGAATACCCTACATTCTAATCCAAGGTTTTGTGTGTCCAAAAAACCGCATTAGATAAAAATTGCATTTTTATAGCACGCCATATCTAATAGTTAAAGAAATAAAGGGTATTTGATGTGAAGAAATACCACAAATATAAACACAGTTTTATATCTGTTACTGGTACCCAAGTTTTGTGGTTCAAAAATACGCTCTGTATTTAGTGACTAGGCCTGTTGCCAGATTTGTGCACGCCATATCTAATAGTTAAAGAAATAAAGGGTATTTGATGTGAAGAAATACCACAAATATAAACACAGTTTTATATCTGTTACTGGTACCCAAGTTTTGTGGTTCAAAAATACGCTCTGTATTTAGTGACTAGGCCTGTTGCCAGATTTGTGCACGCCATATCTAATAGTTAAAGAAATAAAGGGTATTTGATGTGAAGAAATACCACAAATATAAACACAGTTTTATATCTGTTACTGGTACCCAAGTTTTGTGGTTCAAAAATACGCTCTGTATTTAGTGACTAGGCCTGTTGCCAGATTTGTGCACGCCATATCTAATAGTTAAAGAAATAAAGGGTATTTGATGTGAAGAAATACCACAAATATAAACACAGTTTTATATCTGTTACTGGTACCCAAGTTTTGTGGTTCAAAAATACGCTCTGTATTTAGTGACTAGGCCTGTTGCCAGATTTGTGCACGCCATATCTAATAGTTAAAGAAATAAAGGGTATTTGATGTGAAGAAATACCACAAATATAAACACAGTTTTATATCTGTTACTGGTACCCAAGTTTTGTGGTTCAAAAATACGCTCTGTATTTAGTGACTAGGCCTGTTGCCAGATTTGTGCACGCCATATCTAATAGTTAAAGAAATAAAGGGTATTTGATGTGAAGAAATACCACAAATATAAACACAGTTTTATATCTGTTACTGGTACCCAAGTTTTGTGGTTCAAAAATACGCTCTGTATTTAGTGACTAGGCCTGTTGCCAGATTTGTGCACGCCATATCTAATACCGTATTTTCCGGCGTATAAGACGACTGGGCGTATAAGACGACCCCCCAACTTTACCAGTTAAAAAATAAAATCTTCTTAAAAGTTGGGGGTCTTCTTATACACCGTATGTCGTCTTATAGGGCCGGTGAATATGTGCCTTTTGGGGGGGGGGGGAGTGATCCTGATGAGGACGAGGGGGCGTCTCACAGGAAAGTGAGTATCCCCCATTACCTTATCATAGCGCTGCAGCGTGGGGTCTCTGTGCTGGGAGCGGCGGCTGCTGTGCTGTGGCGGCTCCTCTTCTGCAGTGTGGGGCCTCTGGTGCTGTGGGGCAGTGGCGGCGGCGTATCTTCATGCAGTCGGGGCTCCTCCGGCATCTCAGCCTGGAAGCCCCGCCGGCAACTCCATCGGTACAATGCGGTCAGGTGGCCTCCGGGAAAATGGCCGCTGCTCAGATTCAGATCTCGTCCCGAGATCTCGGGAGACGAGATCTGAATCTGAGCAGCGGCCATTTTCCCGGAGGCAGCTCAATAGGTGCGATGCGGTGGCCCGGCCGCTGGGGGCTGTGCATGCTCAGATTCAGATCTCGTCCCGAAATCTCGGGACACGAGATCTGAATCTAAGCAGCGGCCATTTTCCCGGAGGCCAGCGCATTACACCGATGGAGTTGCCGGCGGGGCTTCTAGGCTTTGAGATGCCGGAGGAGCCCCGACTGCATGAAGATACGCCACCGCCGCCGCCACCGCCCCACAGCACCAGAGGCCCCACACTGCAGAAGAGGAGCCGCCACAGCACAGCACAGCAGCCGCCGCTCCCAGCACAGAGACCCCACGCTGCAGCGCTATGATAAGGTAATGGGGGATACTCACTTTCCTGTGAGACGCCCCCTCGTCGTCATCAGGATCACTCCCCCCCCCCCACCCACCATATACACCCGGCGTACAAGGCGATTCCCGGCGTACAAGACGACCCCCGACTTTTAAGAAGATTTTCAGGGGTTAAAAAGTCGTCTTGTACGCCGGAAAATACGGTAGTTAAAGAAATAAAGGGTATTTGATGTGAAGAAATACCACAAATATAAACACAGTTTTATATCTGTTACTGGTACCCAAGTTTTGTGGTTCAAAAATACGCTCTGTATTTAGTGACTAGGCCTGTTGCCAGATTTGTGCACGCCATATCTAATAGTTAAAGAAATAAAGGGTATTTGATGTGAAGAAATACCACAAATATAAACACAGTTTTATATCTGTTACTGGTACCCAAGTTTTGTGGTTCAAAAATACGCTCTGTATTTAGTGACTAGGCCTGTTGCCAGATTTGTGCACGCCATATCTAATAGTTAAAGAAATAAAGGGTATTTGATGTGAAGAAATACCACAAATATAAACACAGTTTTATATCTGTTACTGGTACCCAAGTTTTGTGGTCCAAAAATAAGCTCTGTATTTAGTGACTAGGCCTGTGGCCAGTTTTGTGCACGCCATATCTAATAGTTACATAAAGAAGTGGTATTTGATCTGAAGAAATACCACAAATATAAAACACAGTTTTATATCTGTTACTGATACACATCACTTTGCTGTAAACCAAGGTTTGGTTGCATAAAATACGCTCTTTACCGAATAGTCCTTTTTGCAACACGCAATATATCCTCTGTTTGGACAAATAGAGTGTATTTCACCTTCATAACTAGCTTTTCTAGCATAACCTTTACAATGGTGAACCCCAGGGGTAAGGGACGAGGACGTGGTCGTGGGCGTCAAAGTGAGGTTGCAGGCAGAGGCCGTAGTCCTGGGCAGGGTGACACAGTACCTGCTTCTGATGGAGCACTGGAACGCCGCAGAGTACCCTTTTCTAGCTTCCTGTCCCAATTTACAGTGTCACGTGGCACACCCCTATTGGATCCCCAGCAGTGCAAACAGGTGATCAACTGGATAGCGGATAATGCATCCAGTAGTTTATCCACCGCCCAGTCTTCCACGCAGTCCACCAACGCTAGCCAAGGGAGTGGACCTCAGGATCTTTCAGCTCAACCTCCTCCCGCCCAGCCTGGCCCCTCCTTGGAAATTAGTGATTCAAATCCTGCATACTCCCAGGAACTGTTTTCCCAACCCTTCCTAGATTCACAAAGCACTGCTGAGCAGCAACCTGACCAGTGGGTCTGTCCCGATGCCCAAAATAGAGAGCTTTCCCAGTCTGTGGGTGATGAAAGTGGGGATTTACAAATAGTCTGTGGAGAGGTGTCTGAGGATGAGACACGGGTGTCAGACAGTGAGGTGCTTGTCAGTGCAGTAATTCCCAGGGGGGAGCAGGCTGATGAATGGGAGGAGGAGGAGCCGGTGGATGATGAGGTGACTGACCCCAGCTGGGTTGTTAGGCCTAGTCAAGAGAGTGCTTCGGAGGGGGAGGCAAGTGTAACATCAGAAAACGTTGCAAGAGGTAGACGTGCGACCAGAGGGAGAGGCAGGGCCAGAGTAATTTCATCAGACAGAGGTTCAACAAGTGAACCAGTTTGGTCGAGGCCTCGGTGTTCTAAAGTCTGGAGCTTCTATAAAGAAAGTGAGGAGGACCGACGGACTGTGTTGTGCAACCTGTGCCACACCAAGCTCAGTAGGGGAGCCACCACTAGCAACCTAAGCACTACCAGCATGCGCAGGCATATGAGTGCTAAACACCCAACTCATTGGAATCAAGGCCGTTCACCTCCTTCTGGTCGCACCGCTGCTCCTTCCCCTGTGTCACATGCTGGCTCTGCCAGTAACTCCCCAGCCCAGGAGCCCGGCACCAGCGACTCCCGCCATGCAACCACCCCTGCACCTTCACCATCCCCCCCACAATCCACCAATGTGTCCCAGCGCAGTGTTCAGCTGTCTTTGCATGAAACATTTGAGCGCAAGCGCAAATATGCCTCCACCCACCCACATGCACAGGCCTTAAATGTCCACGTCTCCAAACTCCTGAGTTTGGAGATGCTGCCCTACAGGCTGGTGGAGACGGAGGCATTCCGCAACCTGATGGCGGTGGCTGCCCCTCGCTACTCCGTCCCAAGCCGCCACTATTTTTCTCGATGTGCCGTCCCAGCACTACACCAGCACGTGTCTCAGAACATCAACCGTGCCCTGACCAACGCGGTTACAGAAAAGGTCCACTTAACCACGGACACGTGGACCAGTGCTGGGGGGCAGGGACACTATATCTCCCTGACGGCACATTGGATTAATTTGGTTGAGGCTGGGACAGAGTCTGAACCGGGGTCAGCTCATGTGTTGCCCACACCCAGGATTGCGGGGCCTACCTCGGTGACTGTTTCCCAGGATTACTATACTTCTCCCCCCTCCTCCTCCTCCTCCTCCTCCTCCACAAACACCACTTGTAAATTTCCATCCGTGGACACGCCACCTTCAGTCGGCAGCTGCAGTCGCAGCAGGACCGCAGTGGGCAAGCGCCAGCAGGCGGTGCTAAAACTGCTGAGCTTAGGTGACAAGAGGCACACTGCCCAGGAGCTGTTACAGGGCATGACGGCTCAGACGGATCTTTGGCTGGCGCCGCTGAACCTGAAAGCAGGCATGGTCGTGTGTGACAACGGGCGTAATCTGGTGGCGGCTCTGCAACTGGGCAGACTCACACACGTTCCATGCCTTGCCCACGTGTTTAATCTGGTGGTTCAGCGGTTCCTCAAGACCTACCCCAATCTGTCAGATTTGCTCACCAAGGTGAGACGCATCTGTGCCCATTTCCGAAAATCCACCACTGATGCTGCCACCCTGAGGGCAGTGCAACGGCGCTTACAACTGCCAGCTCACCGACTGTTGTGCGACGTGCCAACGAGATGGAATTCCACCCTACACATGTTAAACAGGGTTTACCAGCAGCGCAGAGCCATTGTAGACTGTCAGATGACCACTTCCACCAGAACCGGTAGTCAAGTTAGTCAGCTTCCTCAAATCTACAATGAGGAGTGGACGTGGATGTCTGATATATCTAAGGTGTTAAGCCACTTTGACGAGTCAACACTGATGGTCAGCGGGGATGACGCCATAATCAGCGTCACCATCCCGCTGCTTTGTCTGCTGAAAAAATCATTGCTCAGCATGAAGTCTGAGGCGCATCGATTGTCACAGGAGATGGGGGAAGAAGAGTTGACTGAGAGCCAGAACACCAGCCAGTCTGTTTCTCAGAGTGTAACTGAGGAGGGGGAGGAGGAAGATGAGGATGAAGAGGAGGAGACTGTGGGCGAGACTGAAGACGGTACCCATTCCCTCTTCTCAGTTCAGCGTGTTTGGGCTGAGGAGGAGGAGTTGGAGGAGGAGGAGGAAATGGAGAGTCGGCCTGTTGCGGAGGGGGAATTCTTACGTGTTGGGACTCTGGCGCACATGGCTGACTTCATGTTAGGCTGCCTTTCCCGTGACCCTCGCGTGAGAAAAATATTTTCCACCAGCGATTACTGGGTGTTCACCCTCTTGGACCCCCGGTACAAGCACAACTTTTCCACTCTAATTCCTATAGAGGAAAGGAGTATGAGACTGCATCAATACCAACTGGCCCTGGTGCACAAGCTGAAAATAGCCTTCCCATCTGACACCGCTAGCGGCAGAGGACGTGGTTCTGAGGGCCAACAAGCGAGGGAGAGGAGGGGAGCAGGCAGCTTGTCAAGCGCTGGCAGAGGATCAATCTCCAAGGCCTTTGCCAGTTTTATGTCACCCATGCAAGAGTATGCCACCAATCCACAGTCTAGACAGAGTAGAGGCAAGATTTACAGAAAGATGGTGAAGGACTACCTAGGTGACCATACCAACGTCCTGCATGATCACTCTGCTCCATACAACTACTGGGTTTCAAAGCTGGACACGTGGCCAGAACTGGCACTGTACGCCTTGGAGGTGCTGGCTTGCCCTGCCGCTAGCGTGTTGTCAGAGCGGGTCTTCAGTGCAGCTGGTGGCATCATCACCGATAAGCGTACACGCCTGTCAACTGACAGCGCTGACAGGCTGACGCTTATCAAGATGAATAAAGCATGGATTTCTACAGATTTCCACTCGCCACCGTGTTAAAGCAGCTCAAACTGAAGTCTGTCATGTCACCGTGCCACTCTCCGTGCTGACGCTGCTGACGCCTCCACATGCTGGGTCTTCGCTACCTCCAAACTATGTAATTGTGCCACTCTGTGGCCTCAATGTGTAAGGAATGATGCTGCTGCCGCCTCCTCAAGGGTCCGTCACTGTGCCACTCTCCGTGCTGACGCCTCCACATGCTGGGTCTTCACTACCTCCAAACTATGTAAATGTGCCACTCTGTGGCCTCAATGTGAAAGGAATGATGCTGCTGCCGCCTCCTCAAGGGTCCGTCACCGTGCCACTCTCCGTGCTGACGCCTCCACATGCTGGGTCTTCGCTACCTCCAAACTATGTAATTGTGCCACTCTGTGGCCTCAATGTGTAAGGATTAAGGAATGATGCTGCTGCCGCCTCCTCAAGGGTCCGTCACCGTGCCACTCTCCGTGCTGACGCCTCCACATGCTGGGTCTTCGCTACCTCCAAACTATGTAATTGTGCCACTCTGTGGCCTCAATGTGTAAGGAATGATGCTGCTGCCGCCTCCTCAAGGGTCCGTCACTGTGCCGCTCTCCGGCCTGATGCTGCCTCCGCATGCCATGCCCATAGCTGCCATGCTGTGTCAGGCTCAATTTCGGTGTGTTTCACCTGCTACCTCATCAAAGTGGGTCACTCTGTCACCACAAAGCTGTTGGCCATAATTTGGCGTAATGGTGCATTTGGGCAGCCTCAGAGGCAACTATGCATGCTGCCCCTGCTGTTTCCTGTCCATTCCAGTGTTGTTTCCATCATTTTCTGAGCTTCCCAGGTTTTTAGGCGACCTTCCCTGTGCAGAGCTTTGGTCCCGCTGAAAAATGTTCGAGTCTCCCATTGACTACAATGGGGTTCGTTATTCGAAACGAACACTCGAACATCGGGAGATGTTCGACTCGAACAACGAGCACCCGAACATTTTAGTGTTCGCTCATCACTAGCAGTCAGCCATTCCATTATTTGAAGGGTCCCTTTTGTTCCCTTTTCCTTGGGGTGAAGGTGGCCGCCACCTTAAGTTCTGCAGCTGTTTACTAACCTGCAGTCAGTCCAGTCTTAGCTGCTCTATTTCTTTCAGTTACGCCACGCAATACCCCAGGAGCATCCAGATATTCCCAAGACTCTCTGCAGCGCCCCAGAGTCCTGGTCGTTGCAGTACTGTGGCTCCGCCGCTAAGGGGGGCTATGGTACGTCTGATGGCACTGAAGGAGTTCATCTGACCAGGTATCACATACACCAATACATTTCACAGTCTGGCCTCCAGGGGGAGCTAAGGGTTCTATTCATTAGGCCACTCCTCACAGTCTGGTAAAACTGGGGGTTAGGCAGGAAGTTAGGGAGAACGCTGACTGGGTTGGAACCAGGCAACACCTTGTGGCAGAGGGTGTTGTAGGGGAAGATTCGGTAGGGTCCCTGTCAGGGGTGGAATCCTGACAGAGGCCTGGCAATCAGAGAGAAAGCTACGGGACCGCGCCTGCACTTCATAGCGGCGGTGCCCTAAGAAAGGACAAGAAGCGAGATTTATTGTGCTGAGTGAGAAACGAGATCAACGCAACAGGGAGAAATACCAGTAGGAGTCGTGCTGTTAGACCGAGGCAACATCCTACTGAGGCGTAACTAACCGGCGGCCGGAACGCCGAGGAAGTACAGAGCTCTAAGCATTACTTCAAACCAACGGCAGGACAGAGAGCTATAGGCTGGCTGTCTCACCTACATCACCTACGCAGACATAGGGGGCAACTTGTGGAGAGGGGCGACTCTAGGGTCCCGGAAGAGCTCCGAGCCTTCCCGTCATACGGGTGCATCCTACCATAAGATCTGGGGGACGAGATTAAGAAGAACATCAGAATCGAGTTGTGAGGGAACACGAGAAACAGACACAACAGTTGTGGGGACTATCCCGTAAGCACAGCAGGGGAGGACCACAACACAACACAACGCTAGAAGGAAGGCACAGATTTCCACCTGCGAAGGGAACTCTGGAGGTGCCATCGGACCGGCCGGACTTGCGCAGCCCGGCTAACCGTATTCCGGACTGAGGACCCAGAAGCCTTCAGTAAAGAGGGAAAGAGACTGCAACCTGGTGTCCTCGTTATTTACTGCACCGCACCACCACCACCATCCACATCTATTACTGTACGCCCCTCAGCAGGGTCACGGACCGGGTCTAGCCACCGTGACAACCCCAGAGCAGAGACTCAGAGGCCCGGTACCGGGTACCCCTCGGCCCTGCGGCAGTGGGGGCGCTACATCTCCATGGACCTGACAACAAGGAATGGAACCATCCCATCTTCACCCACGACCTGGGCCTCGTCATCAGTCGGAATCCTCAGTCTCTTCACACCGGATCTATTCACCATCTCCTACATCACTTTCACAAATCTACCGATGACCTTCCCCACCAGATTTCTGGGTACTTGCACTAGGTCTTCCACCAAGCCCAGCCGACTTTGAGCTTTCCTTGTACACTCCAGAAGTTGAGCGGCTTCCTCATTCCTCAACAGGATCATCCGTTTTGTGTTGAGGCATTGTAGGTGCATATCCCTCAGGATAGCCACCCGCTTCACTGTGACTTCCTTAGTTGACAGTGTCACCAACTGTTTCATCTCCGGTGCCAGTGCACACTACATGCTTCTACTGCCTTTTTAAAGGCCTCATGCACACCCTCACTGGTACATGCATCCCACACGTCCTCAGGTATCTCTATCACGCACTTGAAGAGTGAGGTCTCCCTTTCTTCACGGACGGACGGCTCCCGTTTTGCCTCGGACATTTCCATCAAGACCTCTTCCACGACCGGGTTACTGTCTTGTTCTCCTTTTAGTGCCAACTCTTCCTCTACTTTATCTTTTGCATGAGCCTTCACCAAGTAGGCATTGGCAGCTTCACCTCGTTACCACTCTGGCACTGCTGCGGTAAGTCTGCGTCCACCACCTCTTTCACATGACCGCTCACGCAGGAAGAAGGTGCTGCGCCGGGAGTCGGGACAGAGCCAGAGGGATGTCGGCGCAACGTGGGAAAGGTGGGTATAGGGGACGGGGGGATGAAGGACGACAGTAAGCGACGCCATGCAAGATGGGAGTGGGGGGGTTGAGAGATCAGCCATGCATACGGGGGGGAATATGAGCCATGCATACAGGGGGGGAATATGAGCCATGCATACAGGGGGGGAATATGAGCCATGCATACAGGGGGGGAATATGAGCCATGCATAGGGGGGGAATATGAGCCATGCAAACAGGGGGGAATATGATCCATGCATACAGGGGGGAATATGAGCCATGAATACAGGAGGGGGAATATGAGCCATGCATACAGGGGGGAATATGAGCCATGCATACAGAAGGGGGAATATGAGCCATGCATACAGGGGGGAATATGAGCCATGCATACAGGGGGAATATATGAGCCATGCATACAGAGGGGAATGTGAGCCATGCATACAGGGGGAATATATGAGCCATGCATACAGGGGGGAATGTGAGCCATGCATACAGGGGGGGAATATGAGCCATGCATAGGGGGGAATATGAGCCATGCATACAGGGGGGAATATGAGCCATGCATACAGGAGGGGGAATATGAGCCATGCATACAGGGGGGGAATATGAGCCATGCATACATGGGGAATATATGAGCCATGCATACAGGGGGAATATATGAGCCATGCATACGGGGGGGGAATATGAGCCATGCATACAGAGGGGGAATATGAGCCATGCATAGGGGGGATATGAGCCATGCATACAGGGGGGGAATATGAGCCATGCATACAGGAGGGGGAATATGAGCCATGCATACAGGGGGAATATATGAGCCATGCATACAGGGGGGAATGTGAGCCATGCATACAGGGGGAATATATGAGCCATGCATACAGGGGGGAATGTGAGCCATGCATTCAGGGGGAATATATGAGCCATGCATACAGGGGGGAATATGAGCCATGCATACAGGGGGAATATGAGCCATGCATACAGGGGGGGAATATGAGCCATGCATACAGGGGGGAAATATGAGCCATGCATACAGGGGGGGAATATGAGCCATGCATACAGGGCGGAATATGAGCCATGCATACAGGGGGGATTATGAGCCATGCATACAGGAGGGGGGGAATATGAGCCATGCATACAGGGGGGAATATGAGCCATGCATACAGGGGGAATATGAGCCATACATACAGGGGGGGAATATGAGCCATGCATACAGGGAGGAATATGAGCCATGCATACAGGGGGAAATATGAGCCATGCATAAAGGAGGGGGGGGGAGTATGAGCCATGCATACAGGGGGGGATATGAGCCACGCATACAGGGGGGGAATATGAGCCATGCATACAGGGGGGGAATATGAGCCATGCATACAGGAGGGGGGCTATGAGCCATGCATATGGGATGGGAGGGAGATGAGCCATGCATACAGGAGGGGGGGTCATTATACAGTATGGAGCATCATGTGTGGCCATTATACAGTATTGAGCATCATGTGGGATCATTATACAGTATGGAGAACTGTGTGTGGCCATTATACAGTATTGAGCATCATGTGTGGCCGTTATACAGTATGGAGCATCATGTGTGGCCGTTATACAGTATGGAGCATCATGTGTGGCCATTATACAGTATTGAGCATCATGTGAGATGATTATACAGTATGGAGAACTGTTTGCGGCCATTATACAGTATGGAGCATCATGTGTGGCCATTATATAGTATTGAGCATCATGTGTGGCCATTATACAGTATGGAGCACTGTGTGGCCATATTTTTTTTTGTTTATAATTATTGTATATGAAACAGCGTGATCAGCAGTGCTAAATGGCTTTGGTTGGGACGTGGATATGGGTGTGACTAGTTGTGAAATGGGTGTGGTCAGAGGCGTGGCCTAAAATTTGCCGCGGCGCACTACGCGCGCCGCAAACTTTATACCTCCTTCCCTTCATCAAAAGTTGGGGGTATGGTACCGCATTTGCCAGATCACGGCAAGTGCCATAAATCCCATAGGGAATGAATGAGGCCGAACGCAGTGTTGCTGTAAGTGATCCGTTACGCGGCAGATGCAGAAAAACTGCCCAATCTGCTGCAAAAGGCGACTTTCACATCAGTGATTCTTGCCAGCGATTCTTGCCAAAGTCACTGCCGATAGTGTCATACTCACCAAAGGGGGAGGCAGCACTAAAAGTGCCTAGGGCAGCAGAAACTCTAAATACGGCCCTGGCCACATCGACAGGTGACCTCTGCGCTCAGACACCTCTTTCTCCAAGGCACCCACTCGGCACTCAGCAGCCTGTCTCCGAAGCTCCTCTTGCTTCAAACGGGCTTCTAATGTCTCCTTTATCCTTTTTAACTTGCTTCTCCCATCCTCTGGATTGGTTAAGCATCCATCACTCGAGGACGTATCTGCTTCAGGACCTACTCCTTTGGTTGCCTCCTCCACTTCTGCACCCACGGACTCAGACCTGTCATTGTCAGCTCTCTCTTGGGTATCTAAGTACCCCAGCTCTTCCGCATCAGGTTCTCTGGAGCCTTCACCATACTCCGCTGTTTCACCCCTCTCTGTCACAGTAGACATGGGTCTACAACAGGTCAGTTCCTCATGACATCTGTGGATTCTCACTACACTAGCGCTATCCAGGTTTTCTTCTCCTTTAGCACCATCAACTGGTTGGTCATCTGACTCCACCCTAGTGGTTGCTAGGGGCAACGACACTTCACCTTCCTTCCCGATCTCTTCAGTGTCTGAAAGAGAACTCATATAGGAGTTAGAAGTACATGACCTTCTATTATCAGCAAGAGTCACTTTAACAACTTCTTTGTGGCCTTGCTCCTCCGGCGACGGGAGGTCTTGCCCTTCTTTTGGGGCTCTTCTTTACTGTACTCCCTTACTTTCTCAGTCAGTCACCCCCGGAGTCTGTCACATCCCACAGTATGGTGAACCCTCAAGTCACTCTCTAACCGGGTGTCAGCTCCACTCTGTTTATCTACCACATCAGCATCAGCCATACTGTTGTACATTTCAGGGGACCTCAGGTCAGAAAGTTGGGCAGATGCATCTTTTCCTCTGGTCACCCGTATATCCGACCAATCAGTTTTGGGAGGTGCTACTGCAACCGTCATGTCACTAAGCTGGGCCCGTCCACCATTTTCCTTAGTCAGGCCTACCTTAGGACAGTCAACACTAGGGGGCGCATTCTCCACATTACTACCTCCCATACACATTTCTACCGAGACTTTCCCTTTTATCCACCAATCCCATAGGGCGTCCAAGTCCCGCCCTATTACCATAGTATACTGTAAGTCTGGGACTACATCACTTCGTGGTACGTGGACCCCTCAGTCGCGTCAATGTAGAGGTATATTGTCAAACGTCCTTTAACGTCCCCACCGGAGCCATTTACTCTCGACTCTGGTCCAGGCAACACAGAACATTCAGGAGGGATCCTCAGCAAAAAAACTCTACTCCCCGGGTCTATCAGCCCCATCACACTTTCCCCATCTAGCCAGAAGGAACAGTGTTGTGACTCCTTATTGGCCGAGCAATCCACTGTTTAGCATGGACCTGCATAGCACAATTGCCCCTGGTAATAGTTTGTCTGTGGCACCCCTTCGGGATGCTCTGCCCTTTTTGGGAAACTACCATTCCCCGGGACTCCACCCCTTTTTGGGCAACTATCTCTGTTTAGTCACAATTTTTTATCCATGTATATTTTATTCTTTATAGATTTTATTGTGTAAATCTTTTTAATTTGTACAATTATCTGTAATTTTTTGGTCTTGCTGTTGTCTGATGTTTTACAAATGTATGTTGTTTGAACAGATTATCATGTTATGTAACCTTTCACACCTGTTTATTTCACGCCCACTTCTCAAACTAGTTACATCAATCATTTATCCTACTGGTGTGTTTTCCGGTTTAGGGCTATTTAAGTGGGATACATGGGTTATTTGGAATGTCATGATTAAGGGAGCTTGGTCTCCAGAAACGCGTTGAGATTCTTATCCATATGGTTTGTGATGAAGTTTGTATCCTCCATGTTCAAGTTTGTGAATAAAGTAAACTTTTTTTCACGGATTCGGAGAAGCTGGACATTTTCTTCTTTTGGATTCTACATGCCTGGACACAGCGGGTCAGAGCGCCCGAACTTTAGCTTATGCATCACGGGTGAGCTGGTTTATATTCCTTCTTTCATAGCACAATTGCCCCTGGTAATAGTTTGTCTGTGGCACCCCTTCGGGATGCTCCGCCCCTTTTGGAAAACTACCATTCCCCGGGACTCCACCCCCTTTTGGGCAACTATCTCTGTTCGGGTCACTGCCCCCTTTTGGTATTCCACCCTTTTTGGGCAACTGTCCCTCTTTGGGTTACTGCCCCTTTTTGGGACTCCACGCCTTTTTGGGCCATTATCCCTGTTTGGGTTACCACCCTTTTTAGGGACACCACCCCTTCCCTGGGGTACACCCCGTGTACTCCCCAAGGAACTCTCAGGCCCCAGTTCGCACAGTACACAAAAAAAATGTCTCTTTGGGTCAGCACTGGCCCTTTGAGTCTGCACGATCTGGACCAATGTCCTCTCACAACACCTCACCAGCTCCTGCTGGCACTACCACAGCTCCTGCTGCAGTCACAAACCGCCGGCACCTCCAGCTGCCGATCACAAGCCGCTGCTGCTGCCACTGCAGCTCCGGATGCTGCAGAATTTCTTGCCGCACCTGCAGCTCCTCTTCATAAGGCTCTGCACCGCAGACTTCGTGGACTCGCCGATCCACAGCAAATCTTCGTAACCCTGCCGAGTTACAGCCAGACGCTTTTCAATCTTCGTGGACCCGCCGATCCACAGCAAAACTTTGTAACCCCGCTGAGTTATAGCAATCTTCGTAACAACGCCGAGTTACAGCTATCACGTCCACACGTGCTTCCTGGACCATTGCCCGCAGTCTAGCACCATATGTGAGATAGCGCTTACCGCTAGGGTTGAGCGACTTTTATTTTTATAGGATCGGGTCGGGTTTCACGAAACCCGACTTTCTCAAAAGTCGTGTCGAGCGAAATCGGCCGATCCTATCAAAAAGTCGGGGTCGGGGTCGGCCGAAACACGAAACCCAATGCAATGCAATGGGATACTATGGTTCCCAGGGTCTGAAGGAGAGGAAACTCTCCTTCAGGCCCTGGGATCCATATTAATGTGTAAAATAAAGAATTAAAATAAAAAATATTGATATACTCACCCGTCCGGAGGCCCCTGGACATCACCGCTGGTAATCGGCAGCCTTCTTTGCTTAAAATGAGCGCGTTCAGGGCCTTCCATGACGTCACGGCTTCTGATTGGTCGCGTGCCGCTCATGTGACCGCCACGCGACCAATCACAAGCCGTGACGTAATTCTCAGGTCCTAAATTCCTAATTCTAGGAATTTAAGACCTGAGAATTACGTCACCGCTTGTGATTGGTCGCGTGGCAGTGACATGGGCGGCCGCGACCAATCACAAGCCGTGACGTCATCTAAGGCCCTGAACGCGCTCATTCTTAGGAAGGAAGGCTGCCGGAAAGAAGCCGAGGGTGAGTATATTCCTATTAGGTATATACTCACCCTCGGACGTGCCCTGCTTCTTTCCGGCAGCCTTCCTTCTTAAGAATGAGTGCGTGAAGGGCCTTAGATGACGTCACGGCTTGTGATTGGTCGCGGCCGCCCATGTGACCGCTCACGCGACCAATCACAAGCCGTGACGTAATTCTCAGGTCCTAAATTCCTAGAATGAGGAATTTAGGACCTGAGAATTACGTCACGGCTTGTGATTGGTCGCGTGGCGGTCACATGAGTGGCACGCGACCAATCAGAAGCCGTGACGTCATGGAAGGCCGTAAACGCGCTCATTTTAAGCAAAGAAGACTGCCGGTTACCAGCGGCGATGTCCAGGGGCCTCCGGAGAGGTGAGTATATCAATATTTTTTATTTTAATTCTTTATTTTACACTTAAATGTGGATTCCGATACCGATTTCCGATATCGCAAACATATCGGAACTTGGTATCGGAATTCCGATACCAGATTCAGAAGATCGCCGACCTCATGGCCGACCCCACACAGGGGTCGGGTCAGGTTTCATGAAACCCGACTTTGCCAAAAGTCGGCGACTTCTGAAAATGGCCGACCCGTTTCGCTCAACCCTACTTACCGCATGTGTTGGGGGACACTCACTTGGCAACGGGATACACTCTCACAGGCACAGTTTTTCACTTAAACAGTCTATCCGGTTTATTTTGTGCAGCATAAACCGGGTAATGCACAGTTCATTATTTACATTTTATACGACTTCAACTCAGTCAGTAAACATGCCGGACATCTCACTTCGCCCAGTTACCATGGGTGACCGTATGCCGAACAGTTCATCAATATCCATGGAACACAACAAGCACCAACAGTCTGTTCCACTGGCAGATACTTCTCGGCCGTTATGATGGCCCCCTTCCCGGGTGTTACCTTTCTGTAGCTCCTGCTCCACACGCTGACCTCCTGTCAGTCCTCTCTCCTTCAGGGAAACTAACGAACTGGGATCACTAACTTGCCTGGAAGGCACACATCAGTTAGTCCAGATCCTCAGATGGGCTGTAGCTCCCCCAGTGCAGTGCCATCACAGATTCTGCATACATGCCTTCCCATGTGCTCTTCAGGAAGTCCTACTCCCAGGACTTCCAACACAGGTTGTGCTTTTCAGGAATTCCTACTCCCAGGACTTCCAACACAGGCCTCTCAGTGCACTATTCAGGGATCCGATCCTAGTCCCAGGATCTCCCAACACACAAGTCTTCAGATCCACAGCCTCTGAGTGCGCTATTCAGGGATCAGGTCCACACACAGGACTTCCCAACACACAAGCTGTCCAGGATCTACACACTCTCCATTACAGAGACTATTACCGAGAGCACAGAGACCACACCATGGTCACATTATGTAGTTGTATCTACTCCCATAGATGGGAGGTGAGTGTGGCTAGTTCGACCCGCCCAGCTCTCAAACTAGCCCTGCAATCCTCCCTAATAAACTATACAAACACTTGTGGGCTACATGTCCCAGAACAACAACATTACTTCAGGCTTGCAGCACAGACTCCCTCTGCGACACATATCGGCCATTTACAATCCTGCCAGACATTGTTTCACCATTATAACCACAGATCTGCCTCCATGCATATCCTGAGGAGCACACACAAAGCCCACTAGCTGCTGCAGGTGTCACTGCATTATGCCAAGATCCAAAGAAATTCTGGAACAAATGAGAAACAAATTAATTGAGTTCTATCCGTATGGAAAAGGTTATAATGCCATTACTAAAGCTTTGAGACTCTAGTGAGAGCCATTATCCACAAATGGTGAAAACATGGAACAGTGGTGAACCTTTCCAGGAGTGGCTGAACGACCAAAATTACTTCAAAAGCGCAGTGACGACTCATCCAAGAGGTCACAAGAGACACCACAACAACATCCAAAAGAACTGCAGTCCCCACTTGCCTCAAATAAGGTCCGTGTTCATGACTCCACCATAAGAAAGAGAATGGGCAAAAATGGCATGCATGGCAGAGTTCCAAGATGAAAACCACTACTGACCAATAAGAACATAAAGGCTCATCTCGGTTTTGCCAGAAACCATCTTGATGATCCCCAAGACTTTTAGGAGACTGATGAGACAAAAGTTTACCTTTTTGGAAGGTGTATGTCCCTCTCCATCTGGCATAGAAGTTGTCATGGTTAGGACATGATTAATATCCTGCTCTCTCAGGGTTAATGTTGTTGGCTTCTCTTTCAAGATGGGAGGGGTATTTATACTCACTCCAAACTGGGTTTCACTATCAGCTATATGTTCTGCTTTAGTCTGTGTGCTTGACCCCTGGAGTGTATGCTTGGTTTGCATTGTGTTTCCCTTGCTCTCCGTGCATTACTCTGTTTGTTCTTCTGGATTACTTACCTCTGGCTTAACTTATGACAATCCCCTTTCTCTCCCCTTTGGTACTTCGTGATCTCCTGGCTCCAATCTTTGCTTGTTGGACAACTTTCTTGTGTTTATCCCTTCTCTGCACCTTGGCGTCTGGTTCCGCTCCTGACCACTTCCCACTCTGTCACATGTTTCAGGTCCTGTAGGTTACCAAGTTAGTAACCCAGTGTTTAGCTCAGCTTCCTTGCTGCTGTGTGCAGCTCTCCCCGCAGCAATAATACCGGGAGCCGTGACATTATAGCTGACTTTACAGTCTTTTCTCTGGTGGGGGGGGGTGTTAGTATGCCATGGATCCGGTACAGGCTCTCACGGGGCAGATTAATGAACTCTCCCAGCTTGTGCAGAAGCTTTCCATAGAGCAGCAAGCCCTGGTTCACTCGCACCAACAGGTGCAGAGACATGTGGCAGATGCTTTACAGATGTCTGCTCCGTTGGTGTTCCGGGAGGGGGGCCCCACTGATGTATCCCTAGCAGACTCTGAACCACCGGTAAAGTTACCCTACAGTTTTTCCAGAGATAAAAAATTGTTTAGGGTCTTAAAGAACAACTTGCATACCTCCTTAGAGTTGCATCTCTGGGCCTCTGGAAATGAAAGGCAGAGGGTGGAGGTAGTAATGTCCTTGTTAAGGGTCGCTCCACAGGTATGGACTTTCTCGCTCTCTTCCTCTGCTCCTGAACGCATGTCTGTGAACCTGTTCTTTGAGGCTCTGGGGCACATTTATGATGAGCCTGATAGAGTGCGTCTGGCAGAGGATATGGTGATGAGTGTGACACAGGGGAGGCACTCCGCTGAATGGTTCTGCTCAGAGTTTAGGCATTGGGCAGCCGAAGTTTCTTGGAAAGATGCAGCCCTGAGGGGGTTGTTCTGGAAGGGTTTGTCTAACCATCTGAAGGACGCTCTGGCACTTCATCCTCCTCCTGATACCCTGGAGGATGCCATGACTCAGGTGGTCCGAATGGACCGGAGACTCCATGCTAGAGGAGTGATGCAACAAGGGACTTCCTTGTACTCCAAATTGTGTGACGCTGCGCCTGTATCTGAGCCCATGGAGATTGGGTCAGACTCGGTTATGGAGAAAGAGAGAAGGCACCGTAGAGACAGCCAACTATGCTTTTACTTTGGAGCCTCTGGATATTGCAAAAGAAACTGCCAATCCTGCCCTTCTTCTGTGAAACCGTGAGAGAAACGACCGAGTCTGGGCGACAATCGAGGAGGTTGTCCAGACTCCCAGGTACATTTTTTTCTCGCTTGCAAAAATGTGCTTCAAGTGGAATTGGAACTTGCTGTGTTATGACCCCAATGGCGAGGGTCTCAGAGGAACGTGGAAGTCTGCAGAATACAAAAATCCAGCTCATAGGGCAGTGGTAACTGGGTTGACCATATATCTACTCCTAACGCCAACACTAGAAGTAGCCGGGGATCATTCCTACGTTGATTCTAGATGACACGCGCCAGCCGGAGAATCTAGCTACCCCTAGTAGAGGAAAACAAAGACCTTTCTTGCCTCCAGAGAAGGGGACCCCAAAGCTGGATAGAAGCCCCCCACAAATAATGACGGTGAGGTAAGAGGAAATGACAAACACAGAAATGAACCAGGTTTAGCACAGAGAGGCCCGCTTACTAATAGCAGAATAAAGAAAGGTAACTTATATGGTCAACAAAAACCCTATCAAAATCCACACTGGAAATTCAAGAACCCCCGAACCGTCTAACGGTCCGGGGGGAGAACACCAGCCCCCCTAGAGCTTCCAGCAAAGGTCAGGATATAGATTAGGAACAAGCTGGACAAAAATACAAAACCAAAACAAATAGCAAAAAGCAAAAGGCAGACTTAGCTGATATAACTGGAACCAGGATCAGTAGACAAGAGCACAGCAGACTAGCTCTGATAACTACGTTGCCAGGCATAGAACTGAAGGTCCAGGGAGCTTATATAGCAACACCCCTAACTAACGACCCAGGTGCGGATAAAAGGAATGACAGAAAAACCAGAGTCAAAAAACTAGTAACCACTAGAGGGAGCAAAAAGCAAATTCACAACAGTACCCCCCCCTTAGTGAGGGGTCACCGAACCCTCACCACGACCACCAGGGCGATCAGGATGAGCGGCATGAAAGGCACGAACTAAATCGGCCGCATGAACATCAGAGGCGACCACCCAGGAATTATCCTCCTGACCATAGCCCTTCCACTTGACCAGGTACTGAAGCCTCCGCCTGGAGAGGCGAGAATCCAAGATCTTCTCCACCACGTACTCCAACTCGCCCTCAACCAACACCGGAGCAGGAGGCTCAGCAGAAGGAACTACAGGCACAATGTACCGCCGCAACAAGGACCTATGAAATACATTGTGAATAGCAAACGACACAGGAAGATCCAGACGAAAAGATACAGGATTAAGGATTTCCAATATCTTGTAAGGCCCAATAAAACGAGGTTTAAATTTGGGAGAGGAGACCTTCATAGGAACAAAGCGGGAAGAAAGCCATACCAAATCCCCAACGCGTAGTCGGGGACCCACACCGCGGCGGCGGTTGGCAAAGCGCTGAGCCTTCTCCTGTGACATCTTCAAGTTGTCCACCACATGATTCCAGATCTGCTGCAACCTATCCACCACAGAATCCACCCCAGGACAGTCAGAAGGCTCCACATGACCCGAAGAAAAACGAGGATGGAAACCAGAGTTGCAGAAAAAAGGCGAAACCAAGGTGGCGGAACTAGCCCGATTATTAAGGGCAAACTCAGCCAACGGCAAGAATGTCACCCAATCGTCCTGATCAGCAGAGACAAAACACCTCAAATAAGCCTCCAAAGTCTGATTAGTTCGCTCCGTCTGTCCATTAGTCTGAGGATGGAAAGCAGACGAAAACGACAAATCAATGCCCATCCTACTACAAAAGGATCGCCAGAACCTGGAAACGAACTGGGATCCTCTGTCTGACACAATATTCTCAGGGATGCCGTGCAAACGAACCACGTTCTGAAAAAACACAGGAACCAGATCGGAAGAGGAAGGCAGCTTAGGCAAAGGAACCAAATGGACCATCTTGGAAAAGCGATCACATATCACCCAGATGACAGACATGCCCTGAGATAGCGGAAGATCAGAAATGAAATCCATGGAGATATGTGTCCAAGGTCTCTTCGGGACAGGCAAGGGCAAGAGCAAACCGCTGGCACGAGAACAGCAAGGCTTAGCTCGAGCACAAGTCCCACAGGACTGCACAAATGACCGCACATCCCTTGACAAGGAAGGCCACCAAAAGGACCTGGCCACCAGATCTCTGGTGCCAAAAATTCCTGGGTGACCTGCCAACACCGAGGAATGAACCTCGGAAATGACTCTGCTGGTCCACTTATCCGGGACAAACAGTCTGTCAGGTGGACAAGACTCAGGCCTATCAGCCTGAAATCTCTGCAACACACGTCGCAGATCCGGAGAAATAGCTGACAAGATAACTCCATCTTTAAGAATACCAACAGGATCAGCGACTCCAGGAGCATCAGGCACAAAGCTCCTAGAAAGAGCATCGGCCTTCACATTCTTTGAACCTGGTAAATACGAGACAACAAAATCAAAGCGGGAGAAAAACAATGACCAGCGGGCCTGTCTCGGATTAAGGCGTTTAGCAGACTCGAGATACATCAGATTTTTGTGATCAGTCAAGACCACCACACGATGCTTAGCACCCTCGAGCCAATGACGCCACTCCTCAAATGCCCATTTCATGGCCAACAACTCCCGATTGCCCACATCATAATTTCGCTCGGCAGGCGAAAACTTCCTAGAGAAAAAGGCACAAGGTTTCATAACAGAGCAACCAGGGCCTCTCTGCGACAAAACGGCCCCTGCCCCAATCTCCGAAGCATCCACCTCAACCTGAAAGGGAAGTGAGACGTCAGGCTGGCACAAAACAGGCGCCGAAGTAAACCGGCGTTTCAACTCCTGGAAAGCCTACATCGGAGCCCTTCAACATTGCTGGCGGTCCTGTGGTGACCACCGCCTTTGTTGACTGTGGTTCTTCCATTAATTTGATTGATGCCCAAGTGACTCGTAATAACATAGGGACAGTCAGGCTGAAAGCCCCTTTTAAGATTGTGGCTGTTGATTTATCCCCTCTTACCTGGGATGGAATTTGTTTCAGGACTGATGTCTTTCCTCTGAAAGTGGGTTCCACTCATGTGGAAAAATTAAGTTGTATTGTTAAGAATAATCTGCCTGCAGGACTGGTACTGGGAATGCCCTGGCAGCAATGCCACAACCCTGTAATTGATTGGGTGGCGGGGGATATCACTCAATGGGGATGTAAGGATAATGGTCCGTGTTGTAACCTGGGACCTTTTGTTAACCCGGTAAAGTCTGTTTCTGTGTCGTCTGTCGGTCTGGACGGTATTCCGGAGTACCTGAAAGACTTTGAAGATGTGTTTTCCGAAAGCGAGGCTGAGGCGCTCCCACCACATCGACCCGATGATTGTACTATTGATTTAGTCCCAGGAGCCAAATTACCCAAGGCTCGTTTGTACAATTTGTCTGGGCCTGAGTGCCAAGCCATGAAAGAGTACATCACAGAGAGTCTCCGCAAGGGGCATATTCAGCCTTCTGTCTCACCTGTGGCAGCGGGGTTTTTCTTTGTGAAGAAAAAAGATGGTGGTTTGCGACCGTGCCTTGACTTCCGGAAACTGAATAAGATAACTGTACAAAAACACGTATCCTCTTCCTCTGATTCCTGATTTGTGTAATCAACTCACTGAGGCCAAATGGTTTTCTAAACTTGTCTTACGAGGGGCTTATAACCTTATAAGGATCTGAGAGGGGGATGAATGGAAAACAGCGTTTCTGACGACCAAGGGCTTATTTGAAAATTTGGTTATGCCCTTCGGTCTCACTAACGCCCCTGCTGTTTTCCAGAATTTAATTAATGTTATTTTTTCTGACCTGATTGGGCGCTATGTGGACATTTACCTGGATGACATATTGGTATACTCACAGGACACTCAGTCACACTTACACCATCTACATACAGTTCTTGTGAGACTTGGGGAGAACCATTTATATGCTAAGCTGGAGAAGTGTTCTTTCTTTATGCAAGAACTGTCTTTTCTGTGTTTAATTGTATCAGGGGAAGGATTCAGCATGGATCTGGGGAAGGTTCAGGCCATTTCTGATTGGGTGCAACCTCATGACCTGAAGTGGTTGCAAAAATTTCTGGGCTTCGCTAATTATTATAGGAAGTTCATTAAAAGGTTTTCGCAGGTGGTGAAGCCCTTGACGGACCTCACACTCAAAGGGGCGGATGTAAAAATTGGTCTGTGGCCACAAAAAATTCCTTCCAGACACTGAAGAAATGTTTCACTTCAGCCCCCGTGTTGATACAACCTGATCCATCAAGACCTTTTATCGTGGAGGTCGACGCTTCGGAGGTGGGGGTGGGAGCAGTGTTGTCTCAGGGCCCGTCCACCCTTACTAACCTTAACCCTTTGCCCTTTTTTCTAAAAAAAAAAATCTCTTATGCCGAGAGAAATTATGGTGTCGGCAACAGGGAATTGTTGGCGATTAAATTGGCCTTCAAAGAATGGAGAAATTTTTTGGAGGGGGCTGTTCATCCCATTACGGTCATTGCTGATCATACAAATTTGGCTTATATTGAGTCCGCTAAGAGATCGACCCCCCCCAGACAGGCTCGGTGGACACTTTTTTTTTTCTCGGTTTCATTTTACCATTACATTCCGACTTGGGTCTAAAAATGTAAAGGCGGATACCTTATCCTGATGTTTTGATTCTGTGTCCCCTCCAGTACCTCCTTCCACCATTCTTCAACTGGGAGTAGTTGTGGCAGAAGTCGCCTCTGAGGCACAAAGAGAGATTTTGGAAGCACAAGCACAAGCTCCCAGGAATAAACCCCCAGGTCAATTGTTTGTACCCGATCATTTCCGTCTCACACTCCTGCAAGAATTTCATGATTCTGTGTTGAATGCACACCCTGGGGATTACAGCTACCAGGGGGGCAGTAGTTAGGAATTTTTGGTGGCCCTCTATGGGTCCTGAGATTACTTGTGGGGTGTGTGCTCGCTCTAAGAGCTCTCTGGTCCAACGGGCCGGGAAATTGGTACCTATGTCAATTCCGGATAAACCTTGGACACACCTGTCCATAATAATAATAATAATAATTTTTATTTATATAGCGCCAACATATTCCGCAGCACTTTACAATTAAGCGGGAACATGTACAGACAATAAATTTAATACAAGTTAAGACAATTTAAGCAGTGACATTAGGGGTGAGGTCCCTGCTTGCAAGCTTAACATCTACAAGGAAATGGGGGGGACACAATAGGTGAAAAGTGCTTGTTATTTCAGATCTGGTAATTATAATAAATAGGGATTTTCATATAAAGCTGCATGATCCGGTCATCAGCCCGTGTGTTTAAGTGCAATAGTCAAGTATCAAGTGCAGTTATCATGTGCATGGAGGGTGTGGAGACAGATGAAAAGTAGGGTGCAGATTCAGAATAAGATTTGGAAGGAGGGAACAGGGCAAAGTTAGTTTATTCAGTAGTTGTGGTGGTAGGCTTGTTTGAAGAGATGGGTTTTCAAAGCATGCTTGAATAGGTCGGGGCTAGGTATCAGTCTGATCGTAGGGGAAGTGCATTCCAGAGAGCTGGTGCAGCACGAGAGAAGTCTTGGAGACGGAGGTGCGAGGTTCGGATTATGGGAGATGTTAGTCTTAGGTAATTTGTAGAACGGAGGGCACGTGTAGGGCGATAGACAGAGATGAGAGAGGAGATATAAGGTGGTGCAGAACTGTGGAGAGCTTTGTGGGTGAGAGAGATGATTTTATACTGGACCCTGTAGCGAATGGGTAGCCAGTGTAATGACTGGCACAAGATGGAGGCATCGGTGAAGCGGCTGGACAGAAATATGACCCTGGCTGCCGCATTCAAGATGGAGTGGAGAGGAGAAAGTTTGGTAAGAGGGAGACCGATCAGCAGAGTTGCAGTAGTCCAGATGAGAATGAATAAGAGCGACAGTAAAGGTATGTGCCCAGGTTGCGGATTCTGCTGTGGATTTTTCTGCAGCGGATTTGGAAAATCCGCAGTGCAAAACCACTGCGGTTTTCAATGCGGATTTTCTTGCGGTTTCTTCTGCGGATTCCTCTGCGGGTTTTCAACTGCACTTTCCTATTGGTGCTGGTTGAAAACCGCTGCGGAATCCGCAGAAAGAATTGACATGCTGCGGAAAATAATCCGCTGCGTTTCCGCGCGGATTTTTCCACAGCATGTGCACAGCGTTTTTTTTTTCCATAGGTTTACATGGTACTGTAAACTTTGGGAAAACTGCTGCGGATCCGCAGCGTCAAATCCGCAGCGTGTGCACATACCCTAAGAGTCTTAGCAGTTTCAAAGGTGAGAAAGGGTCGGATTCTAGAGATGGTATTTAAGATGCAGGTGACAAGAGCGAGTGATTGATCGGATATAGAGAGTAAAGGAAAGTTCGGTGTCGAATATGACCCCAAGGCAGCGGGCATGCTGCTTGGGAGTTATGGTTGAACCCTAGAGGGTAATTTCAATGTTGGGTAGAGTGAGGTTAGTAGAAGGGAGAAACACAAGAAGTTCCGTTTTGGAGAGATTTGGTTTCAGATAGAGGTAGGACATGATGTTAAATCCTTGGTATTTTGAATTACGGTAGGGGTGATGTCAGGGGAAGAAGTGTATAATTGGGTGTCGTCAGCATAGAGATGATACTGGAACCCAAATCTGCTAATTTTGTCCAATAGGGGCAGTGTATAGAGAAAAGAGGAGGGGGCCTAGGACTGAGCCCTGCGGAACCCCAATAGTAAGGGGACGAGGAGAGAAAGAGGAGCCAGCAAAAGATACAGTGAAGGAGCGGTCAGAGAGGTAGGAGGAGAACCAGGAGAGGGCTGTGTCCTTGAGGCCTATAGAGTGGAGCATAGGAAGGAGGAGCTAGTGATCCACAGTGTCAAATGCGGCAGAGACAGTAGCATAGCTACCGGGGGGGCAGAGGAGGCCATCGCCCCGGGCCCCGCGCTCTGAGGGGGCCCACCGGGAGCTACGCTACTGTAACTGCATCGGTGCGCGCAGTTACATTCTGCAGCAGGGCAGGGAGAATCAATCTCCCTGCTCTGCCACTATGGGGCCCCTGAGCAGGCGGGGGGCCTGTGCCAGCAGTGGGCCCCCCACCCATCATCGCATGGTGAGCTGTATCGGCATCTAGCAGATACAGCTGACCGCAGTGATGAGGGAAGGAGTGCTGCGCTCCTCCCATCATCCTCCACACCACCTGACAGTGGGCGCGATGATGTCACCGCCCAGCGCCCTCTGTCAGATGAGCGGGAGCAGGAGCAGGAAGCACCGCTGGAACAAGGAGTTAGAGAGGTGAGTATTTATTTACTGTGTTTTTATGGGGGCTGCCTTATTCTACAGGATCTGCCTATAGAGAGGGAGTGCTGCCTTATATACAGGATCAGCCTATAGGGGGGAGTGCTGCCTTATATACAGGATCTGCCTATAGGGGGGGAGTGCTGCCTTATATACAGGATCTGCCTATAGGGGGGAGTGCTGCCTTATATACAGGATCTGCCTATAGGGGGGAGTGCTGCCTTATATACAGGATCTGCCTATGGGGGGAGTGCTGCCTTATATACAGGATCTGCCTATAGGGGGGGAGTGCTGCCTTATATACAGGATCTGCCTATAGGGGGAGTGCTGCCTTATATACAGGATCAGCCTATAGGGGGGGAGTGCTGCCTTATATACAGGATCAGCCTATAGGGGGGGAGTGCTGCCTTATATACAGGATCTGCCTATAGGGGGGAGTGCTGCCTTATATACAGGATTCACCTATAGGGGGAAGTGCTGCCTTATATACAGGATCTGCCTATAGGGGGGAGTGCTGCCTTATATACAGGATCTGCCTATAGGGGGAGTGCTGCCTTATATACAGGATCTGCCTATAGGGGGAGTGCTGCCTTATATACAGGATCTGCCTATGGGGGAGAGTGCTGCCTTATTCTACAGGATCTACCTATGGGGGGGAGTGCTGCCTTATATACAGGATCTGCCTATGGGGGGAGTGCTGCCTTATATACAGGATCTGCCTATGGGGGGGTGCTGCCTTATTCTACAGGATCTGCCTATGGGGGGAGTGCTGCCTTATACACAGGATCTGCCTATAGGGGGGAGTGCTGTCTTATTCTACAGGATCTGCCTATGGGGGGGGAGTGCTGCCTTATTCTACAGGATCTGCCTATGGGGGGAGTGCTGTCTTATGCTACAGGATCTGCCTATGGGGGGAGTGCTGCCTTATTCTACAGGATCTGCCTATGGGCAGCAGAAGCGAGAAGCTTGGAAACTTCTACTTCTGAAACAGGCTCAAAGATGTCTAGTGATTTTGAGGTGCGGCAGGGAAGGGGATCCAGACAGTGAGGAGATTGGGCTGAGATATCCTGATGGATGTGTTTGATTTTTTTCTAGGAAATAAGTGGCCAGATCCTCACTGCTGAGGTTGGTGATGGGGGCCTGTACTTTAGGTTTCAGGAGGGAGTTTAAGGTTTCAAAAAATCGTTTTGGGTTTTTGGATAGTGAGGTGATGAGGGTGGTGAAGTAGGATTGTTTGGCCAGATGAAGGGCGGAGTTATAGGTTTTAAGCATGAACTTATAGTGGATGAAGTCATCCGCTGAGAGATTTTCTTCACTGCCGCTATACACACCTTGAGCTACGCTGAAGAAAGTGTGTTAGCATAGTGTGCCAGGGCTGCCGTTGTCTGTGTCGGGTCTTTTTGCATGTAGAAGGTGCTGCTTCATCTAGGGCATTCTTCAGTGTATTATTCAAGTGTGACAATGCTAAGTCTGGACAGGAGAGGGAGGAGATGAGGGCTAAAGATGTGTGGAGATTGTCCATAAGCTGCTGGGTATTAATGGTACATGTATTCCGGTAAGTGTGGTAAGTGGGGGTTTCCCGGGTGAGGAGACAATTCTTGACAGAGAAGGAAAGAAGGTTGTGGTCCGAGAGCGGGAGAGGGGAGTTAGTAAAGTCGTGCAGCAAGCAGGGACGGGAGAAAACCAGGTCCAGAGAATTCCCGTACTCATGCGTAGGAGAATTAGCAAACTGTGAGAGGCCGAAAGAAGAAGTTAGAGAAAGAAGATGAGAGGCAGATTGGGAGAGGGGATCATTGATGGGGATATTAAAGTCCCCCATGATGAGGGCGGGGATGTCAAAGGATAGAAAGTGAGTAAGCCAGGTGGCAAAGTTGTCCAGAAACTGGCAGGAGGAGCCTGGAGGGCGATAAACAACCACCACTCGCAAGGAGAAGGGCTTAAAGAGTCTGACGGCGTGGACTTCAAAGGAAGGAAATGTAAATGAGGGGACCGGGGGATGACCTGGAAAGCACATTGTAATGAAAGGAGCAAACAACACCTCCACCCTGTCGTTTCTCAGGTCTGGCGGTATGTGAAAATTTCAGCCCACCAAACGAGAGAGCGGCAGCGGCGGTGGTGTCTGAATGCTGGATCCAGGTTTCTGTAATAGCCAAAAGGTTAAGGGAATTAGAGAGGAAAAAATCGTGAATGTAAGTTAGTTTGTTACACACAGACCGTGCATTCCAGAGAGCACAGTGGAAAGCGATAGGAGAAGGCATGCATTGAATGTTAACCCATTATCTATCAATGTCCTTTTTTTGGGACGCCTAATCTTTAGTTTCTAGCAACTAAGATTTTATAATTTTTACAATTAGGTCCAATTTTTTGTGTTGTGTTTGTAAAATGAATGTTTTCAAAATAGGAAATTATGTCATTGTCATTTTTAATTGAATATTGGGACGCCCTTTTCTGAAAAATCCGTACTTGTAAAAATTTTAATTTGGCAAGTAATGGGTTAATAAAATTAGCAGGGTTTCTATATGTAGCTGGAGGAGAGTAATGTATGCTGGTGGAGGGAGGCCCAGGGTTGGGGGAGATGTAGCCTGCAACTAGTAAAAGGAGAAAAAACAGAAAGAGCAGGTGGTGGGATGATTTGTATGAACGTTTTGAGTGCTGCATGGAGGTAGTGGATGGTTTGGAGTGGGTAAGAAATGTCAGTAGAGCCTCAGAGTTATACATGGGAGAGGGGAGAAGGGATGAGTGGATATGGAGAGAGTGCACAGAATGTGTTAAAGGGCGGGCGAGTTGTGAGAAAGCAGAAGTAAAAACAAATAAGAAGCAGATAGATATGATAAATGCATAATGTAGTATTGTTGAGGGAGGATCTAAAGTGATCCTTCACGGTTAACTCAGTGATTTTCAAATTAATCTACTGGGCGTTGCCGGCAACTGAAAATGACCAGACGGAGACGTGTGCTTCTGTATGGGGGATCGAGCAGATCTCTGGCCCCCGTTTTATTGTATATCACTTTTCATAGTCATAGAAATTATACTTCAACCAATCAGCATAAGAACACGCTCACAGTTCTTAACCTATAAGAATGCAGCAAAAACTTAATCCATGAGGATACAGAAAAACCGGAAACTACAGATATGGTCGTGTCTTTTTGGCATAAAAAAAGACATACTAACAGGTGCCTCAGTCTTATGCAGCGATACACCCCCGAGTCCCTTCCCTGGCTCGAGTCAGAAGACTCAAGGTCTTTATGCCAGTTATGAACCATAGCCTAATTGAATAACAGACTTGTAAACAACAAGATAAAGTTACTTCATGGCAGCTGTAACCTTTTACCTAATTAAATAACAGAATTTATCTTTAAGCAACAAGAAAATGGAGTCGAAAAGCACAAAATGGAGAAACTTAATTTGTTCCTTCACATTCCCCCCTAGATAAATTTTGTTAATTAATGTCCAGCATCAGAGATACTATCCCAAGCTATAAGCTCGAGGGGTACTGGTCTTCACATGACTGGTGCCATGTTACCAGCCATGGCTGTTGCGGCGCACCAGTCCCCCCTGTATACTAGAATTTACGAATAACAATTATTGATAACAGTGGTGGGGATCTTTTGAAGATAGCCATGCGCTTGGCTTCAACATCTTCATCAGGTAACTTTGTGAAATCGGTGTAGAGAAGAGCAGGGGTGGCAACACTTTTGGTATCATCATTAGTTGTCTTAGTGCAGAATTTCCTAATACATACAGAAATACACCAAAGAACAAGTTTTAGTATTACATACATGACAAGGATAAAGGCAGCAATGTGTAACAAACTTTGCAAGATTCCAGCTATCCAGCCCCCAAGTCCCTTAAACCAATTGGCTGGATTGAAAAAAGGAGAAGGTGTCTGCCCACCAACTGTCCTTATTACGGTCATTGTCTTTATTATATTAATCTCTGAGTCTTTTAATATCCTCTAAGTTTAACTTCATAGTGCTATTGAGATCTGTATAATAACAGCATGCGGGTCCAATAACCTGACATATACCACCCTGTGCTGCTGTTAAGTAATCCAGTAATACAGTGTGTTGATTAGTGACTATGATAAGTTGGTTTTGGACATCAACAGTAGTATTAAGTATATCCAATATATCCCAAATTTGATCATCTAGATAATCTGTGGCCCTAAGCAATTTATCCCACATTTGTGTAATCATAGGGTAAATGAAAATAGAACTGACAATTTTATTGGCTATACCCATCTGTACTACTAATCTTTCATGATATTGTACAAACTTATTATTCAAGGATATTGGGGAATTTAGGCTGTCCCATGCGGTTACCAATATTATTATATGGAAATACCAAAAACCAAAACATTATGTCCCCTTATTTGCTACAAGTCTGTTTGACCAGCCTGCAGTGCGATACGTGGATCCACGTCGGCCTTCCTTCCAGCTTTACTGACATAGGAGTAATGAGGAGGACTTGATAAGGACCGTCATACAAGGGTTCTAGTCCGTGTTTTCTGACATGGCTTTTCACGACCACAAAACCACCAGACTTTAAATTGTGACAAGTGTCGGTTTCTGCTGAATCTGTAAGGGAAGAAAAAAACTAAAACATGGGTGTTAGGCTACGTTCACATTTGCGGTCAGCGCCGCAGCGTCGGGCGCCGCAGCGGCGCCGCATGCGTCATGCGCCCCTATACTTAACATGGGGGCGCATGGACATGCGTTGTGCTGCGTTTTGCGCCGCATGGCCGCAAGCGTTGGACGCAAGAAACGCTTCAAGTTGCATTTTTTTTGCGTCCAACTTGCGGCCAAAAACGACGCATGCGGCGCAAAACGCAGCGTTTTAGCGTGCGTTTTGCCGCGTTTTTGTTTGCGTTGTGCGCTGCGGCGCCGACGCTGCGGCGCACAACGCAAATGTGAACGTAGCCTAACATATTGAACAGCACGGTCAGTTTCTTCTGATAACTACTGAGACTGGAAATTTGCAACTGGGGGCCTAGCACCAAACAATATCTCATATGGGGACAGGCCATGTTTTGCAATAGGGGTAGTACGAATATGGTACAGTACAATGGGTAGGAGCTCTGGCCATGGAGCCGTAGTCTCCTGCATCATTTTGGTCAATTGTCCCTTCAGTGTGCCATTCAGCCTCTCAACTTTCCCACTGGATTGTGAATGGTGCGGAGTATGGAGGGCTACAATGGATCCAAGCATTGTCAAAACTGCCTGATACACATGAGAAGAAAAGGCCGGAACTTGGTCACTTTCGACAACTTCTGGAACACCATATCTGCATATAACTTCCATCACCAGTTTCTTCGCTGTGGTTTTTGCAGTCATGTTGGTAACCGGGAATGCTTCTGGCCAACTGGAGAACATGTCGACAACCACCAGACAATATTCATACGTTCCAGACTTAGGCAACGTGATATGGTCTACCTGGAGCCTTTGGAACAGATAGTCAGGCTTAGCAAGGTGCTTCGGGGGTACACGTTGAAGTTGTCCGGGATTGCAGGTCTGACAGAGATTACATGCACGGTTGTGTGCTGTCAGGACTGTAGAAATACCTGGAGCCCAGTAGAATTTTTGTAAATTTTTTTTTTCTCCTCGATGTGTGGGCCCATGTGCCCACGTGGCAATAGCAGGGTACATCTGCTTAGGGAGACACACAAGTTGGTCCTTTTTCCAGAGACCATTGTCCACACGTGCTCCATCAGCCTTCCACTGCTTCACCTCTTCCTTTGGGGACACTCTCTGCATCGTCATTAATCGGTCTCGCGGGGTCCAGCAGAAGACCTCAGTCTGTCGTGGATCATCAGGTTCCTGTAGAGTCAATGTTTCATGTAACTGTTTACGCTGAGAGCGTGTGGTCGCCATAGCTCATATGATCAGTTCAACGGGTAGGAGAGCAGCAGCTTTTGCTTGCATATCCGCAAAGGCATTACCTACAGTCTGTGGACTGTTCCTAGGACCGTGCGCCTTGACCTTGATAATGGCCACCTGGGTAAGTAATTTGATTGAGTCCATGAGGGTTTTAACAGCTTCAGCATTCTTCACTTGAGTCCCGGAGGTAGTAATAAACCCTCGATTGGCCCATAGGGCCCCGAAATCATGAGCAATACCAAATGCATACTGTGAGTCCATGTATATATTAGCCCTCCTGTTTTTGGCCAGAATACATGCAGTAGACAGAGCCTGAAGTTCTGCTTCTTGTGCTGACAGTGAGGGATGGAGTGCAGCTCCGTGCACCACAGTGTCTTCCGTAGTAACAGCATATCCGGTGTGGAATTTGCCAAAATCATCAGCATATCTTGAACCGTCTTTCAGGGCATTGTAGAGAGGTTGCATTATGCGGGATGCGTCCGGTATCCACTGACGACAATAGATACATAGTCCAAGAAAACGCTGGAGTTCAGTCTTATCTTTCGGAAAAGGAAGGGAGCTGACGGCTATTTTTCTTTCTTCTGTGAGGTGTCTGACACCCTGAAGGAGACAGTGACCCAAAAATACCACTTGACCAAGGCAAAACTGAAGTTTCGAGGCCGAAACCCGACAGTTCAGATCTGCCAGATACTTGAGGAGGCTAACAGTGGCAACAATGGCTTCCTGCTCTGTTCGTGCACACAACAAAAGATCATCCACATACTGAAGCAGCGTGACATAGGGGTGCTTTAACTGCCAGGGTAAAAGACACTCGCCCATATTTTTTTGCAAACTGATTGGGACTGTTTTGGGCCCCTTGTGGCATAACTGTCCATGTCAATTGTCGTCCCTGATAAGTGAATGCAAACAGAAACTGGCAATTTGGGTGTAATGGAATGCTGAAGAAGGCATTGGCAAGGTCGATGGCGTGAACCAAGCAGCATTCTGAGGTTTCTGGGACAAAAGAGTATGTGGATTAGGCACCGGAGTTTCCAGAACAGTAGCTGCATTAACTGCCCGTAGATCTTGTACCAGCCAGTACACAGGGGGTTGGTCGGGTGGGGTCTTTTTCTTAACGGGAAACAAGGGCGTGTTACATGGGAAAACACAGGGTACCAGGGCACCATTATCGAGTAACGTTTGTATTTGCACCTGGAGGCCCTGCTCCTGATCATGTTTCAAAGGGTACTGATAGATTTTGGGAAAAGGGGCACCAGGTTTGAGAAACACTTTTACTGGTTCTACAGGCATTATTGGGGGTGGATCTGGGCCTATCAGGGCCATCATAACCATAGGAAGGCCATGTAGGATACAGATCTCATTGTGTTCATCTGCATAGGGGTTATATAATGTAAGGACTACCTGACCATCATCTTGGAATTGTATTCTGGAGCGGAACTGTGATAATAAATCTGCCCCCAGTAAATTTACCAGACATGCGGGAGAGATTACGAACTGAGCCGTGACATCAGGGAAGGGTCCCACAGGGATGGGTTTTGTAAGAGTATATTTATTGGGTCTGCCATCTACTCCAATTAAAACAAGCTCTTGATGTGAGAATTGACATGGCGGGGCTGGGGAGGGAGATTCCGAGACATAGGGTTAAAAGGGATATTGGAGTATGGGACTGGATTTGTGTATGGTGGGAGGAGGGCAGGAGCTGGAGTCTGTTACGTGGGCCACTGATAAGGAACGGAGCTGCGTCCTTGTAGCTAGGGTGGGGGCTAAGGTTGGAGCAGAAATCGCTGCGGCTACTGATTTTACCTTTAATTTCCCTGCTGATGCAGAACGGGCTAAGTTCTTTTGAAAACTCTTTACTATTTTCAATGCATCATCCGGAGTGGAAGTCTCGATATCGGGTCTGACTGACATTATTGCCTCTTTCAATTCAGATTTAAGGCCGGACATTAAAGCTGCCACAAAAATGTGCGAATGGGCTTTATTTTACAATGAGAATCCCAGATCTTTAAATACTACCATAAGACGCCCATAGAACTTCTCGGCAGTCCAGGATATATTGATGCCTTGGGGTTAAGGTGTTATGACCTGGTGGTTACGGAGAAGCACTGATATGACCTGGTGGGTAAAATGAAACATGGGACAAGCTCTGAGGAGGTGGTAACTTTACTGACCACAAACCCTACTCCTAACACCAACACTAGAAATAGCCGTGGGACGTTCCTAACTCTCCCTAGACGCCTCGTCACGGCCTAAGAACTAACTACCCCTTAAGATGGAAACAGAAAACTATCTTGCCTCAGAGAAATTCCCAAAAGGAAAGATAGCCCCCCACATATATTGACTGTGAGTGGAGAGGGAAAAGACATACACAGAAATGAAAACAGATTTTAGCAAAGGAGGCCAATTTCTAATCTAGATAGACAGAAATAGGAAAGGATACTGTGCGGTCAGTATTAAAAACTAAAAATCCAAGCAGAGTTTACAAAATGATCTCCACACTGACTCACGGTGTGGAGGGGCAAATCTGCTTCCCCAGAGCTTCCAGCTAGCCTGAATATATCATAATGACAAGCTGGACAAAAAGAAACACGACATGAGCTGAGCAATAAAGTCCAAAGCAGATGGACTAACAAAGAACTAGCAAGAACTTATCTTTTGCTGAAATGGACAGGCCATGAGAAATATCCAAGGAGAAAACTGAATCCACCCTGAGACATTGACAGCTGGCATGGACTACAGACCAGAGCCAAGTTACATAGCAAGGCCAGTGGAGCCGATTAGTGAAAGCAGCTGCTGCAGAACCTCAAGGAGCAGCAGTTCCACTCGAAACCACCAGAGGGAGCCCAAGGGCAGAACTCACAAAAGTACCATTCATAACCACAGGAGGGAGCCCAAGAACGGAATTCACAACATAAGGGGCATAGGGCTTACAGTTGGGAGAAGAGGCTTAATTTCCTGGGGAGGGACCATATTTTAATTGTTTGCTTTCCCGACACATTAATCTCAGTCACTTTTTCAGTTCCTTCTTGTACCACAAAACATCCAGTTTTTTGTCATAGTAATAGACAACTTTCCTTTTTCAACTTAACAAAAGCAAATCAGAATTCACTTCCTTTGTTAATCCTTAATTTGCTATATATCAACCACCCAACTTGAAGCAGGTGAATCTTTTACCAATGTTTCAATTACACTGATAACCAAACAATAACTTACAAGTTTCCTTCTAAAACTAAGCACCATATTTTACTTTCAACTTCCAACTTCAACTTCCAATATTTCTTTCTACTATAAAACAATATTGTTGCTTTAAACAAAACACAGATCTCCCAGCGCATACTACACCAAGGATAGAAAATACAGAGAAACTTAGAACGCAGCCACGTGCCCCCTCCATACCAGAGACACAGCAGAGATAAGAAAATCACAGCATTCCTCAACAGAAAGAAGAAAGCAATAACACAACTGTTTGACTCCCCCCTCCCATCGGGTATTTTAGAGAGGTTTCATACAGAAACAGAATACAGCAGTTCTCAGACTTAATTTCTACAAAACCTTCATCAGACAATTCATGTGCCAGACCACCTTAGAAAAACCCATGATTGAGAATATTTTTCCTGCATTCCGAACAGATTTCTTTCCCCGTCTTTGGGCTAACAATATCAGATTCATCACACAAATTCAAAGTCTTCTTTTCCTTCCACGGAAACTCATTCTCCTTTAGAGCTAAATATCCTTACTTTAGGCGTGCACAATACCGAGCGGCCTTACGGTTTGTTCCACTGGGTCTCTCTGTCCCCCGCTGGGACAACCCAAAAATGCAGTACTCAGTGAAAGGAGGAGGGCGTCTTAGACTAACCCTCCGGATACCTCTGGATATATTTATATCAATATATACCTGAGTTACGTATCCTACCCAATCTTCGATCACCTCACCGCGCCTGATTCTAACAGTGATCAGGAATTCAGGATATTTTGACTATAAAGAGAATTACATCACTGGTCAATCCGGGGTGTCCGTCCCTTATGAGGTACGGTTCGAGCACTGGGCTCCCAATGGAACTACACCTCTATATGATTCCACCCAAAAATCACCCCACCATCGGGGACAAACCTCATATCCTCTTTGCAGCAACAAACACAGGAAAACCACACCAAACGGTCAGTCTGGACAGTATAACTGCCAACTTACCGTGGTTGTTGTGGGGGATGATCAGTCCCAATTTTCCAGTGCCTGTGTCCGGTCCGAGGGTCCTTTGTCTTGTTGTCCTCCGGGGGGGAAGAGGCGTTCCTGTTTGGGGCCCCAACTGTTGAGGGGGGATCTAAAGTGGTCCTTCACGGTTAACTCAGTGATTTTCAAATTAATCTACTGGGCGTTGCCGGCAACTGAAAATGACCAGACGGAGACGTGTGCCTCTGTATGGGGGATCGAGCAGATCTCTGGCCCCCGTTTTATTGTATATAACTTTTCATAGTCATAGAAATTATACTTCAACCAATCAGCATAAGAACACGCTCACAGTTTTAACCTATAAGAATGCAGCAAAAACTTAAAGGGACTCTGTCACCTGAATTTGGAGGGAACAATTTTCAGCCATAGGGGCGGTGTTTTCGGGTGTTTGATTCACCCTTTCCTTACCCGCTGGCTGCATGCTGGCTGCAATATTGGATTGAAGTTCATTTTCTGTCCTCCATAGTACACGCCTGCGTAAGGCAAGGCTGAAAATTGTTCCCTCCAAATTCAGGTGACAGAGTCCCTTTAACCCATGAGGATACAGAAAAAGCGGAAACTACAGATATGGTCATGTCTTTTTGGCATAAAAAAAGACATACTAACAGGTGCCTCAGTCTTATGTAGCGATACACCCCCGAGTCCCTTCCCTGGCTCGAGTCAGAAGACTCAAGGTCTTTATACCAATTATGAACCATAGCCTAATTGAATAACAGACTTGTAAACAACAAGATAAAGTTACTTCATGGCAGCTGTAACCTTTTACCTAATTAAATAACAGAATTTATCTTTAAGCAACAAGAAAATGGAGTCGAAAAGCACAAAATGGAGAATCTTAATTTGTTCCTTCACAGTATGACTGACCAAGAAGCATGATTGTTTGAAAAACTTATGCACCTTACCTGTCTACTGCCTAACTGCCATTGTCTAACTGTCAAGAACTTTATACTGTTGCACTTAATATCTGCTGCACACGTGACCCCGCACGCGCGCGCTCTCCCAGCCAGACTAAATATATATGAAATGAAATGGCTGCTAGCATCAGGCACCAAATGGCCACAATCAGCAATTAACCAATTAGCATAAGACCAGAGCAGGCATTACTATGCAGGGTAAACAACCAATGCTGAACAAGGCAATAAAACAGTGGGGGGAAAAAATAGCTTTGAACACTTTAAAGCAGAAACCAAAAAGAAAAAAAACAAACAAAGGTGTGATGGATTAAATACCATGAAAAAAGCTTGCTAGATATGGTTCTGTTCACACTTGTCAAACAGAGCACACAAACGGATGATGGATTAAATGTCCATGGACTTTATCACTAATCTTCTGTCTTCCAAGGGCAACTCAGTAGTATTGGTAATGGTTGATAGATTTTCAAAGCAAGCACATTTTGTGCTGTTACCTGCATTACCTTCTGCTAAAATCTTAGCTCGCTTGTTTATTCAACATATAGTTCGGTTGCATGGGGTACCTATGAATGTGGTGTCTGATAGGGGTGTGCAATTTTTGGCCAGGTTTTGGAGGGCTTTTTGTAAGAAGTTGAGTGTTACGTTGTCTTTCTCCTCTGCTTATCACCCGGAATCTAAAGGATAGACTGAACGCACCAACCAGTCGTTGGAACAAATTTTGAGATGCCTGGCTTCTTCCAGACAGGAGGACTGGTGTGAGTTATTACCCATGGAAGAATTTGCGTTCAGATGTCGTATTAGTCAGTCTACTGGCAAATCTCCCTTTCAGGTCAATTATGAGTTTGTTCTGCAGTTTGGAGAATTTTCCCGCATGGATTCTGGTTGCCCTGGTGCCGAGGGTTTGGTGCAACAGTTGAGAACCCTTTGGAGGGTGGTTCAGGGGAACATCTCCAAAGCCCAGAAGAGGTACAAACATTTTGTGGACAGGAGGAGGGGGTCAGCTCCTACATTGACTGTGAGGGAAAAGGTGTGGTTGTCTACCCATAACATCAAACTTAAGATACACTCTATGAAGTTGGGCCCCAGGTTTATAGGTCCATACAAGATTATAGAGGTGATCAACCCGGTGGCCTATAGATTACAGTTGCCCACCTCCTTCAAAATATCTAATGTCTTCCACAGGTCCCTATTAAAACCTGTGGGGACGCCGGTTAGAGAAGATTCCTCATCCAATGTTTCGCCAGTATTGGTAGAGGGTCAGCTGGAGTATGAGGTTGGGCGCAACGTTGATTCATGATGGGTGTGTCGAAGGCTTCAGTACTTAATACATTGGAAGGGATATTCTATTGAGGATTGGTCATGGGTTCCGGCCAGTTCTGTGCGTGCTGATTGAGTGGTGCCGTCTTTTCATGCCAGATACCCTGAGAAGCCTGGGGGTCCAGTGGCCCCCCGTTAAGGAGGGGTATTGTCATGGTTAGTGTCCTGTTCTCTCAGGGTTAATGTTGTTGGGAGGGGTATTTATACTCACTCTAAACTGGGTTTCACTGTCAGCTATACATTCTGCTTTAGTCTGTGTGCTTGACCCCTGGAGTGTGTGCTCGGTTTGCATTGTGTTTCCCTTGCTCTCCGTGTATTACTCTGTTTGTTCTTCTGGATTACTGACCTCAGGCTTCAATTCTGACAATCCCCTGTTTCTTCCCTTTGGTACTTTGTGATCTCCTGGCTCCAATCTTTGCTTGTTTGACAACTCTCTTGTGTTGATCCCTTCTCTGCAACCCAGCGTCTGGCTCCGCCCCTGACCACCTCACACTCTGTCACGTTTCAGGTCCTGTTGGTTACCAGATTAATAACCCGGCATTTAGCTCAGCTCCCTTGCTACTGTGTGCAGCTCTCCCCGCAGCAATAATACCCGTGAGCCGTGACAGACGTAACACAGCATTTCAGAAAAGGAACATCATACAAACAGTAAAATATGGTAGCGGTAGTGTGATGGTCTGGGGCTGTTTTTCTGCTTCAGGACCTGGATGACTTGCTGTGGTAAATGAAACCATGAATTCTGCTGTCTACCAAAAATCCTGAAGGAGAATGTCCGGCCATCTGTTTGTGATTTCAAGCTGAAATTTACTTGGGTTATGCAGCAGGACAATGATCCAAAACACACCAGCAAGTCCACCTCTGAATGGCTTAACCCCTTCTTCCTAAAGTCTGTTTTCACCTTCCTTACCAGGCCAATTTTTACAATTTTGACCACTGTCACTTTGAGGTAATAACTCTGGAACACTTCAATGGATCCTAGTAATTCTGAAACTGTTTCCTCACATATTGTACTTCATGATAGTGTTAAAATTTCTTTGATATGACTTGCATTTATTTGTGAAAAAAAACAGAAATTTGGTGATAATTTTGAAAATTTTGCAATTTTCAAGCTTTTAATTTTTATGCCCTTAAATCTGAGAGTCATATAGCACAACATAGTTAATAAATAACATTTCCCACATGCCTACTTTACATCAGCACAATTTTAGAAACCTAATTTTTTTTAGGAAGTTATAAGGGTTAAAAGTTGACCAGCGATTTCTCATTTTGCAAAAAAAATTTTTTTAGGGACCACCTCACATTTGAAGTGAATTCGATCGAAAACTTTTGAGGCACAGTGCAAAGCTCAGGAGAGAATTAGTGCCAAATTACAGTGCAGATTTTGCTGCACTGATTTGAGGGTGTTATGTCACATTGGCAGATTGGCAGAGCCCCTGAGGTGCCAGAGCAGCAGAACCCCCCAAAAGTAACCCCATTTTACAAACAAAACTTCTCAATGAATTCATCCAGGTTTGCAGTGATTATATTGACACCAGTGATTATATTGGATACAGCACTCTGTGAACAGCCAGCTTCTTTAGCAATGACCTTTTGTGGCTTACTCTTATGGTGGAGTGTGTTAATGACTGACTTCTGGACATCTGTCAAGTCAGCAGTCTTCCCAATGATTGTGGAGCCTACTGAAACAGACTATGGGAACTTTTTAAATGCTTAGGAAGCCTTTGCAGATGGTTTTTGTTAATTATTATAATTTACTGAGATATTGACTTTTGTGTTATCGTTGGCTGTAAGCCATAATCATCAACACTAACAGAAATAAACATTTGAAATAGATCACTCTGTTTGTAATGACTCTATATAATATATGAATTTCACTTTTTGTATTGAAGAACTGAAATAAATTAACTTTTTGATGATATTCTAATTTCGTGAGAAGCACCTGCATATTATTTATAAAGAGAGATCTTGTTATTATATTAGTTAAAGAGAACCTGTCACCCCCCTCAGGCGTTTGTAACTAAAAGAGCCACCTTGTGCAGCACAAATGCTGCATTCTGACAAGGTGGCTCTTTTAGTTATGATGCCTGCACACGCTGAAATAAACGTTTATAAAATGTGCCCCCTCATACCGTGAAACTGTCCCGGAGGCGGAACTTTCCTTCCTAATCAGACGCAGCACGGCCGTCACTCCGGGCCTGTACGCGCCGGGCGCTGCCTCCTCTTGCAGCATTATCATCCCCGGCGCCTGCGCATTAATTTTTTTTCCGAGCATGAGCAGTTGCGCTGCCCTATGTTCTTACAGCGCAGGCACCCGGGGACGATAATGCAGCAAAAGGAGGCGGCGCCCGGCGCGCACAGGCCCTGAGCATCAATGCTTTCTGGCTGATGTTTTGGTCACTTTTGAAAGTTGGTTGTGCTTTCACACGCTTGGTAGCATGAGATGGACTCTACAACCCACACAAGTGGCTCAGGTAGTGCAGCTCATCCAGGATGGCACATCAATGCGAGCAGTGGCAAGAAGGTTTACTGTGTCTGTCAGCATAGTGTCCAGAGGCTGGAGGTGCTACCAGGAGATAGGCCAGTATACCAGGAGATGTGGAGGGGGCTGTAGGAGGGCCAACAACCCAGCCGCAGGACCGCTACCTCCGCCTTTGTGCAAGGAGGAACAGAAGGAGCAGTGTCAGAGCCCTGCAAAATGACCTCCATCAGGCCACAAACGGTTAGAAACCCACTCCATGAGGATGGAGTCCACAGATGGGGGTTGTGCTCACAGCCTAACACCGTGCAGGATGCTTGGCATTGGTCACAGAACACCAGGATTGGCATATTCGCCACTGGGGCCCTGTGCGATTTTGAGTATCATTCCAAATCAAAACCTACATGGGATATTCATTTTGATTTACCTTGATAATTGTTCTGTTTTATTGTTGTGAACACATTCCACTATGCAATGAACAAAAGTTTGCAACTGGAATATCTCATTCAGAGATATCTAGGATGTGATATTATAGTGTTCCCTTTATTTTTTTGAGCAGTGCATATATATGTCATTAATCTTTTTAATATATATATATATATATATATATATATATATATATATAATATATTTCATAGAGAGTTAGGTAGCAGAATAGCCGATAATTCAATTGTCGGGTTCTGTAAAATCATTGCAGAAGCTGACAGGATATGACACATGGTTTACATACAGTAAACAATTGCATATCAGTTAGATTTATACATGTCCCTGACTAATAATGTTAGTGCTATGTGTGTGTTACATTTTGGAGATGTAGGTATTAAATTAATTAATTTATTTAGTGAAAAAAATTGCGTGGGCTCCTGCTCAATTTTCTTTGCCAGAGAGGGAAAGCCAGTGACTGAGGGCCGATATTAATAGCCAAGAGAGGGACCATTGTTATTGGCCCCCCTCTGGCTATAAACATCTGCCCACAGCCACCCCAGAAAAGGGGCATCTGTAAGATGTGCCAAATCTGGCACTTAGCCTCTCTCTTCCCGTTGCCCTTTAGAGGTGGCATATGGGGTAATAAAGGGTTAATGTCACCTTGCTATTGTAAGGTGAAATTAAGCCCGGTTACTAATGGAGAGGTGTCAATAAGACACCTATCCATTACAAATCCTATAGTAGTCAAAGGGTTAAAAAAAATACACACACATTAAGAATAAAGTCTTTTAATGAAATAATTAAACACACAGGTTTTCCATCTTTATTACAGGAAGCCCTTGCTCTAATGCAAAAAATCAAAAATAAGAAAGCAACAATATTCCATACCTGTCCGCCGTACAGTCAAGTCCCACGCTGCAATCCATCTCAAGGGGTTAAATAGTTTACAACCGGGAATGTTGCTAATGCTACTGCCCTGACTGTAAACTACTGTGTAATGAATGAAAAGCTGCCTGCGCAGCTTCCCCGCCTGACCGGACATGAACTCTGTAGCATGGGAAAATTTCTGAACTTTTTCCCACGCTGCCGAGTTCACCACAGGTCAGGCGGGGCCGCTGCATGGCCTCACTGACTACCGCTTACAGATGCGCCTTTTCTGGGGCGGCTGGGTGCTGGTATTTTTAGCCAGGGGGAGTCAATATCCATGTCCCCTTCCTAGGCTATGAATATCAGCCCGCAGCTGTCTGCATAGCCTTTTTGGTTATTAATTATAGGGGGACCCCACATCATTTTTTTAGGGGGTCCCCCTATTAGAATAGCCAGTAAAGGCTAAATATACAGCTGCGGGTTGATATTCATAGCCTGGAAAGATCCATGGGTATTAACCCCCTCCCAGGCTACAAATATCGGCCCCGGCCATCGGCTTTCCCATTATAGCAAACAAAATTGCGCGGGAGACCACGCAATTTTTTTCGCTTGTAGGATGGAACTTGTGGAGCCAATAAATAGGCTTCCACATTATTTATTCATGACTTTCTGCTCAGGGATCCATTATATGTCCATTTTCAAGCCGGCGAGAAAATCTCGCCATACGGATGTCACACGGATGCTTAGATGCGAGAAAATCGCATCCTCGCATTTGTGCGATTCTCAGCCGTGAAAAAATGGACCAATATTTTTTTAATATTTTTTTTAATATACAGTATGTTGTGTTGGACTCCGTCCATACACTTACAAACTAGCAGTTTTTGGCACAAGGTTCAAGAACAACTTTTATCTTCTATGCCCAATTACATCCTATAAAGTGATTTTAACTATAGAACCGTTTCCTTTTTGGATGTGCAAAGTATCGTACATGGCTACTACTTCCCTGATTTTATATATATACAGTACAGACCAAAAGTTTGGACACACCTTCTCATTTAAAGATTTTTCTGTGTTTTCATGACTATGAAAATTGTAAATTCACACTGAAGGCATCAAAACTATGAATTAACACATGTGGAATTATATACTTAATAAAAAAGTGTGAAACAACTGAAAATATGTCTTATATTCTAGGTTCTTCAAAGTAGCCACCTTTTGCTTTGCTGACTGCTTTGCACACTCTTGGCATTCTCTTGATGAGCTTCAAGAGGTAGTCACCGGAAATGGTCTTCCAACAATCTTGAAGGAGTTCCCAGAGATGCTTAGCACTTGTTGGCCCTTTTGCATTCACTCTGCGGTCCAGCTCACCCCAAACAATCTCGATTTCGTTCAGGTCTGGTGACTGTGGAGGCCAGGTCATCTGGCGTAGCACCCCATCACTCTCCTTCTTGGTCAAATAGCCCTTACACAGCCTGGCGGTGTGTTTGGGGTTATTGTTCTGTTGAAAAATAAATGATGGTCCAACTAAATGCAACCCGGATGGAATAGCATGCCGCTGCAAGATGCTGCGGTAGGCCATGCTGGTTCAGTGTGCCTTCAATTCTGAATAAATCCCCAATAGTGTCACCAGCAAAGCACCCCCACACCATCACACCTCCTCCATGCTTCACGGTGGGAACCAAGCATGTAGAGTCCATCCGTTCACCTTTTCTGCGTGGAGCAAAAAGACCCGGTGGTTGGAATCAAAGATCTCAAATTTGAACTCATCAGACCAAAGCACAGATTTCCACTGGTCTAATGTCCATTCCTTGTGTTCTTTAGCCCAAACAAGTCTATTCTGCTTGTTGCCTGTCCTTAGCAGTGGTTTCCTAGCAGCTATTTTACCTTGAAGGCCTGCTGCACAAAGTCTCCTCTTAACAGTTGTTGTAGAGATGTGTCTGCTGCTAGAACTCTGTGTGGCATTGACCTGGTCTCTAATCTGAGCTGCTGTTAACCTGCGATTTCTGAGGCTGGTGACTTGGATAAACTGATCCTCAGAAGCAGAGGTGACTCTTGGTCTTCCTTTCCTGGGGCAGTCGTCATGTGAGCCAGTTTCTTTGTAGCACTTGATGGTTTTTGCAACTGCACTTGGGGACACTTTCAAAGATTTCCAAATTTTTCAGACTGACTGACCTTCATTTCTTAAAGTAATGATGGCCACTCCTTTTTCTTTACTTAGCTGCTTTTTTCATGCCATAATACAAATTCTAACAGTCTATTCAGTAGGACTATCAGCTGTATATCCACCAGACTTCTGCTCAACACAACTGATGGTCCCAACCCCATTTATAAGGCAAGAAATCCCACTTATTAAACCTGACAGGGCACACCTGTGAAGTGAAAACTATTCCCGGTGACTACCTCTTGAAGCTGTCAGGACTCTGAACATTTTTTATTACCTTTTTGTGCATTACTGCCCTTTCCAAGATGGCGTCTTTGGTCTCATGTGCACTGTGTCTTCCTGCTATAAAACTCCACCCCAGCCTTCAGTCTGTGCTACAGTATTCTGCCTTGCATCCAGCTCCTGACCTCTGGTGACTCCCTGGCTATAAACCTGCTCCTGTGAACCTGTGGGGTTATTCTGCTACTCTGCTCTGAGTTCCTGCTGCATACACCAGTTCCAGTAATCCTCCTTCACCTGCTGCTCGTGTTTACTTCCATCTGCATTTGCTGGACATGTAAGCTGTTGCTGCTTTGCAAGAACCTGAGACTATTACCTAGACCTCCCTGGCTGAGCTAAGATATTATTTGAACTGCCTTATAAGCATATCTATCTGTGTTTTGGACTAAGCAAGGACTTATTCATGTCAAGTATCCTCAAGAATAATTGTGCTTCATAGACTTTCTGCATGATTGCATTTTCCTCTCAAGTTTCCTATAGACTGCTGAGCTGCATTTGATATTTGCACCAAGTGTTGTGGACTTGAGTTTCTCTCTGCACCTGTTTGAATCACCGTGTGATAATATAGACTTTACCACTTATAAAACTGTGTCCTGTAGTTGTCTTGTTCCACGCAAAGAGTCTCCTGAGTTATCCCCTATAATTATTACAGAAGCTCATCAAGAGAATGCCAAGAGTGTGCAAAGCAGTCATCAAAGCAAAAGGTGGCTACTTTGAAGAATCTAGAACATAAGACATATTTTCAGTTGTTTCACACTTTTTTGTTAAGTATATAATTCCACTGTGTTAATTCATAGTTTTGATGCCTTCAGTGTGAATTTACAATTTTCATAGTCATGAAAATACAGAAAAATCTTTAAATGAGAAGGTGTGTCCAAACTTTTGGTCTGTACTGTATATGTATATATATATATATATATATATATATATATATATATATATATATATATATATATATATATATATATATAATGTGTGTGTGTGTTTATATGTATGTATATACAGGGGTTGGACAAAATAATGGAAACACCTGGAAACATCAACAAAAGTTAGTTTAATTTGGTATAGGTCCACCTTTTGCGGTGATTACAGCCTCATTCTCCGAGGTATGGATTCATACAAGGTGTGAATTGTTTCCAAATGAATTTTAGCCCATTCTTCAGTTAAAACACCCTCCAGTTCTTTGAGCGACGATGGCGGCGGAAATCGACGTCTAACTTTAATCTCTAAAATCGACCATAAATGCTCAATAATGTTGAGGTCTGGGGATTGTGGAGGCCAGATGAGATGCTCAACTTCATTAGAATGCTCCTTGTGCCATGCTTTAACGATTCTAGCTGTATGAATTGGTGCATTATCATCCTAAAAGATGGCGTTCTCCTCCAGGAACAGTGCTTGAACCATTGGATGTACTTGGTCGCCCAAAATGCCTAAATAATCTCGGCTGTTAATTCTTCCTTGAAGGGATATCATTGGCCTGGCGGATCTCCACAAAATAGCACCCCAGATCATCACAGAACCTCCACCATGTTTTATGGTTGGGAGAAGGCAGTCTGGATGAAATGCTTCTTTCGGTTGTCTACAAACGTACACTCGGCCGGAGGTCGGAAATAGGGTAAATGATGAATCGTCTGAGAATATCACATGTTTCCACTGCTCGAGGGACCAATTCTGGAGGTTTCTACACCACTCTAAACGCTTGGAAACATTTGTCATTGAGAGCAGCGGTTTTCTAATTGCAGCTCTTCCGTGGAATCCAGATTTGTGCAGCTCCTGACGAACAGTTTTCGTGGAAACTGGGTTCTGTAGGTGTTCATTGAGCTCAGCAGTGATTTTCGGAGCCGAGGTCTTGCGATCCTCTCTCACAATTCGCTTTAGAGTCCGACGGTCTCTGTCAGTCAACTTTGACTTTCGGCAGGACCTGTGCTTTGAGGCGGACGTTTTTCCTTCTCTTTCAAATGCAGTCATTACTTTGGAGACAGTACCTCTTGACACGCCAAGCATTCGGGCACTTTCTGTTACACTAGCGCCTGCCATAGAAGCACCAACAATTTGGCCTCTTTGAAAATCCGAGCGGTCTGCCATTGGTATCAGGTTCTCACCAATGTTCTTACAATTATGCAAAACAAACAGTTAATTTACATACTCATATCACATAACACAAATAATCAACTACAAAATATTACCATATGTCACGGTTTGCATGTTTATCACATGTTCGAAGATCATGATGCCAAAACGTCAAGTGTTCCCATTTTTTTGTACAACCCCTGCACATATATATATATATATATATATATATATATATATATACACTCACCGGCCACTTTATTAGGTACACCATGCTAGTAACGGGTTGGACCCCCTTTTGCCTTCAGAACTGCCTCAATTCTTCGTGGCATAGATTCAACAAGGTGCTGGAAGCATTCCTCAGAGATTTTGGTCCATATTGACATGATGGCATCACACAGTTGCCGCAGATTTGTCGGCTGCACATCCCAAAGATGCTCCATACAAGGCAGGATGGATCCATGCTTTCATGTTGTTTACGCCAAATTCTGACCCTACCATCCGAATGTCGCAGCAGAAATCGAGACTCATCAGACCAAGCAACGTTTTTCCAATCTTCTACTGTCCAATTTCGATGAGCTTGTACAAATTGTAGCCTCAGTTTCCTGTTCTTAGCTGAAAGGAGTGGTACCCGGTGTGGTCTTCTGCTGCTGTAGCCCATCTGCCTCAAAGTTCGATGCACTGTGCATTCAGAGATGCTCTTAGGCCTACCTTGGTTGTAACGGGTGGCGATTTGAGTCACTGTTGCCTTTCTATCAGCTCGAACCAGTCTGCCCATTCTCCTCTGACCTCTGGCATCAACAAGGCATTTCTGCCCACAGAACTGCCGCTCACTGGATTTTTTTTCTTTTTCGGACCATTCTCTGTAAACCCTAGAGATGGTTGTGCGTGAAAATCTAAGTAGATCAGCAGTTTCTGAAATACTCAGACCAGCCCTTCTGGCACCAACAACCATGCCACGTTCAAAGGCACTCAAATCACCTTTCTTCCCCATACTGATGCTCGGTTTGAACTGCAGGAGATTGTCTTGACCATGTCTACATGCCTAAATGCACTGAGTTGCCTCCATGTGATTGGCTGATTAGAAATTAAGTGTTAACAAGAAGTTGGACAGGTGTACCTAATAAAGTGGCCGGTGAGTGTATATATATAGTCTAAAAAATGATAATTTTTTTGCAGAAGTTTTTTTTAACTTTGCAGAAAATCTTTACTTTTAATTTAATTACATTTTTGTTTTAATATACGGTATTTAATCCCAAGATTGCAACCTCATCATTCTTTTCTGGTTGCTGACAGGTAGCACTATACAGCAACTCATACTAATTAGTGTGGAACTGACCAGTTCTTAGAGTGAATGAGCTATAGCAGGAAATGCTTTGTAATAAATATGTTACATTTACACTTAACATTGACCTCTTGCCTTCGGAAACTGAATTTTCCTCTGCAGGGAAAGGTGGAATGGGTCAAAAGGTGGCGAAGTCGAGGTATAGGGAGCTGTGTGCAATACATTAAAATGACTTACTATGCCTAAGCTGTATTTATAGAGGAGGCATTAGCGTGCCGTTCTGCTGGTCCATAGGAATAGCAGAGTTATTACCTTAGAGCAATGACTTGGAGGATTAAGAGGTATTTATGGCGAATGTTTAATGGACATGGGAACTTGATACCAGCTTCATATATTAAACTGCGGAAAGAAAATAAAGACACAATGAACTTCAATTATGACCTAGTGAACATGGAATTTTACCATCTGGATTTCATTTTGTGTGTATTTTTTAGCAATGTGCAAAAAAAAAAAGGCGTAAATTAATGAGGATGTGAAAGTGGAAACTTGCTTTGCGTTGGACATGCAAAATGGATAAGGTGCGAGGTGATTACTTCCCGAGTTAAACACTGTAATATTGTAATTAGCTCCGAACATGATTATTATTTTACTTCAAATCAAGTGATTAACTTCTCAGGACAGTAACTGTATCTGTGGGCGCATAGTGGTTAGCGGAAATAATAGTGGTATACTGGTTGTTGCAGAAATAACGTCATTGTATCAGTTACCACTATTTATCTGCCTGACTAATGAAGGCTTCAAGTTTACTCAGAAGAGAACAACACACTTGTGGAATCTGAAACTGAAGAGCGCCACCGGCTCACCCCGAGACATCGAAAATGGCTGAGCAGCCAGCGTTACCTCCTTACTATCCGCCATTAGAGGGACTGCACTTCTTTCCTGCTCTTGTTTTGAGACATTCTCACTTTTTCCCTTGGCTCAAGATATCTCAAGATGAGGGGCAAGATGACTTGTTTTTTTAAAAAAATAACATTACTTTTTCAGGCATTAAATACATCCTATATTAATAAATAATGGACAGACAGACACAAAATATAACAAATATTTATATGCAAACAAACAGGCTAAAAATATGGGAAGTTGCACGAAACCAAGCAAGAGGAGAGTAACACGTAAGTGCAAAAGAAATATGTACAGTATAGAAATGTCTACTATTAAACTCAGCCAATTTTCACTTTTGCAATTTTTCCTTCTTCCAGAAGCCATGACTGTTTTACTTTTCTGTCAACATAGCCATATAAAGGATTGTTTGTTTTTTTTTAGATTGAGTTGAAGTTTTCATCTTAACATTCAATGTGCTGGAAAACAAGAAAAAAAATTCCAAATGCGGTATGAAATTATAAAAAAAAAAAAATGCAATTTCTGCTATGTTTTTTTTTTAATTTGTAAAAATTACTTTGAATCATGATTGTCCAGGTCAGTATGATTACAACAATACAAAACTTGTATAGATTTTTTTCTTTTGTGTTGAGGAAAAAAAAGTGACACATTTTTCAGTGTGTGTCACAATTTTCCAAAACGTCCAACAATTTTATTTACCCGCGAATTGAGCTGTGAGATCGCTTTTTTAGCGTGACAAGATAACTGTTTTATTGGGTTAGATGCAATAAGAAAAGTATTAGAAGCCATCGCCCTAGAAGTAGCCACACACCCCACAAGGAACATGTGCACCACTGGTCCTATCAAATATAAAAGATCAGACCAGGAGGGGTCAGCAAAGCATAGCAATATACCGTATATCATTAATAAACAGGAGTGCAGTGGATCAATAATATGCGGTAATACAAATAAATACAGGGGACGGGATATGTGAGCGTGCATGAGAGCTGACTTGCAAATAGAAGTGGAATAAAGTCCAGAATCCCGGAGTGTCTGTCAGCCATATCCTCCTTCTTCACCTCTCGCTACCTAGAACTCAATGTAGACAAAAAAGATGTAGACATCTTTCCCCCATCTCGCGTATTCCCCCTACCTGATCTATCTATTACGGTAAACGGCATCACGCTCTCTCCCGCACCTGAAATCCGTTGCCTCGGAGTAACTCTCGGCACTGCCCTGTCCTTCAAACCGCACGTCCAAACTCTTGCCTCCTCCTGTCACCTCCAACTCAAAAATATTGCCAGAATCTGTCCTTTCCTCAGCCCTCACACTACTAAAATTCTTGTGCATGCCTTCATCATCTCCCGCCTCGATTACTGCAACACCCTCCTCTGTGGCCTCCTCACTAACTCCAGTCACCGCTTCAGTCTGCCCTCAACTCTGCTGCCCAGCTAATCCACCTACTCCCCTGCTTCTCCCCTCTGCAAATCCCTCCACTGGCTCACAATTCCCCAACGAATCCAGTTCAAACTACTAACAATGATCTACAAAGCCATCCACAACCTGTCCCCTCCCTATATCTCTGAACTAATCTCCCAATACCTTCCCTCACGTAATCTCCGATCCTCCCAAGACCTCCTACTCTCCTCCGCACTTATTCGTTCCTCACACAACCACCTCCAAGATTTCTCCCCAATATCTCCCATCCTCTGAAATTCCACGCCTCAACACGTCCGATAATCCACCACCCTCGGATCCTTCAGACGGAACCTGAAAACCCATCTCTTCAAGAAAGTCTACAACCTGCAATAACCATTCTGCCGCCTCACCACCACCCGAGCTGCCGCCTCACCACCACCCGAGCTGCCGCACCCCCGACCTTCTGGCTCTTCCCCATTATCCCATAGAATGTAAGTCTGCAAGGACAGGGTCCTCTCCCCTCCGTACCAATCTGTCATTGTAAATTTGTTTACTGTAAATGATATCTATAACTCTGTATATTACCCCTTTCTCATGTACAGCACCATGGAATTAATGCTGCTATATAAATAATAATAATAATAACAAAGTAGGAGACAAAGTATTGAAAAAGCAGGTATGTTGAATGTGCAGGAATGGTGCAAAAAATACATAGTGTAAACATAGGCATAAAAAGTACATTTGATTAGAGATGTGACAAAATATTATCTATCCAGTATTGCTTATGCTTATATGGTATGCACCAAGATTAGAAGTTCCCCCTTATACACAGCATATGGAATTACACCGATCGCTAAGAGTCAGACTGCCACAGATCCCAAGAGCAGGCTCTAAAGAGCCCCATCTTAATGGATCCGTAGCTAATCATGTGCACCTTCACTTTATTCATTCTCAATGGCTCGCCGGAGATAACTGAGCGCTGCACTTGGCTGGTTTTTCCCGCTCCCAATAAGAATGAGGGAACATGTTTACACATGCTCAGACACTGCTCCATTCAGACAGGGGTTTCCAGAGTCCAGTTCTTGGGTTTGGTGGAGGTCCCAGCGGTCTGAACAGCAGCGATCAGGAATAACTTTCAAACTTTGCACAACTTTTTTTTTAAAGCGTCAGTGTGAAAATTTATGGATAGAAGTGGGAGTGCTTGAAATTCGCAAAAAACATAAGCGTGGCCACATCTGAGTAAGTTCCTGCTAAGTGAAATGACTTGTCTGAGATAAAAAAAATGGTCTATTTTTGGGAACAGAGCTTCTCTTGTGCATTGGCTGCTCAGCCCCAGTCAAATGAATAGGGGTCAACTCTTTACAAGAGTTGAGCGAATTTTTCAAAATTCAGTTCCGATTTCGATCGGCGGCGAATAGTGTTTTTGCAATATTCGCCAAACGTCATTGGAGTCAGTGGGAGTAGAAATTACTTAATTTGTTCAGAACTGATTATCAAACATAAATTCGGCACTCAGAGTACCAATATGGAACGAATATGGAAAATTCAGTTTCGGCGACCGAATACATATTGGCTCAACTCTACTCTTTACCAAATAAAAAATATAAAAATGAATCTACAACCACAGTGTGGAATAAGAAATACACGTTAGTCTATCAGATGTGAATATACACAGCAGAAAGTTCACGTAGACCTCCAGTTCTCAAAAACGTCCACAGCTATTTTGCCAAAATCTTCAGTTATATATTAAACACATTTCTACCAAATTGTGCTGTTATTGGTGTGATTTTCTGGAGATTGATTATTCCAGAAAGGGGACAGTTGATTTTAAAATTTTGCCTATAGTGTTTTTATTTTGACTCCTTGTAAGTTCAGAAGGTATTTAGCAGAAATCACAACTAATGATGAATCAGTATACTCGTTACTATTTTTTCCCCGAACACGCTCGGGTGAACTTGGAGTATGGGCTCCGTGAGTCGGGGGAGTCCGGTGCCAGCACTGGCATCGGGCCCCCCTTCTAATACTCACCTCTCCTCGTTCCGGGAGACAGCTGCAGTAACTCTTCAGCGCCCTCTGACTCTGCGAAGTCTCATTAAATAAAGGGGCCCAGGATGAGGACATTATTACTGGAAGGGCCCCAGGATAAGCACCTTTATTAAGGTGGACATTGGGGTCCAAAATGGAGACATTAAATAAAGGGGACAAGGATCTGGCACCTTATTAAATAAAGGGGTGACATAATTACTGTATTGAGGTCAGGATGAGGAACATACATTATTGATTTATGGTGGCAAGTGGGGACATAATTACTGTAGGGGCCAATCAGGGGACATTATTACTGCTGTAATTTACTTTTGAGCTTACTGTCTTCATGGGGAGAACAAAAGGGGGTCCTGCTACTGTGCAGGGTGGCACTATGTCTTTTTTTTCTTCATCTGACATAGTATAGAAGTCAAGGAAAATAGTGGGGAATGTACTCTGGAAGCTATCAGCTACAGCTAACTGTGTTATTTTCTGCAGAGACGAGTCTTTGCTGGAAGAAGTAATGGCGGTCTGCACTGGATGAAGATAAAAGACTTCAACCTACAGATGTCACCGGTGAGTCAGTGTGTTGCTTGTACACTTACACTATATACTGTGTACAGAGCTCCTGTGTATAATGTCATTGGTGATCACTGTATTACCTGTACACTATATACAGAGCTCCTGTGTATAATGTCACTGGTGATCACTGTATTATGTGTACACTGACACTATATACAGAGCTCCTGTGTATAATGTCACAAGTGATCCCTGTATTACCTGTACACTATATACCATATACAGAGCTCCTGTGTATAATGTCACTGGTAATCACTGTATTACCTGTACACTGACACTATATACAGAGCTCCTGTGTATAATGTCACTGGTGATCACTGTATTACATGTACACTATATACAGAGCTCCTGTGTATAATGTCACAGGTGGTCACTGTATTACCTGTACACTGACACTATATACAGATCTCCTGTGTATAATGTCACCTGTGATCACTGTATTACCTGTACACTGGCACTATATACAGAGGTACTGTGTATATTGTAACTGGTGGTAATAACGGTGTTGTTAGTATTGTGGTTTGTATTCATAATCAATATTGCAGTATTTGGGCACTATGTGTTGGTAATTTGTGGTCTGGTCACGGCGTGGCAGTATTTCTCCTTGTATGTGGTATCATTTGGTCCCTATATGCTGGTAATATTTATTTTTATTTATTTTTACCCATTTATATAGCGCTAGTAATTTCACAGTGCTTTACAGACATTCTTGCCACTGTCCGCGATGGGGCTCACAATCTAGATTCCCTAGCAGTATGTCTTTGTAAATGTGGGAGGAAACCAGAGTACCTGGAGGAAACCCACGCAAACACGGGGAGAACATACATTGCAGATGTTGTCCTTGGTGGGATTTGAACCCAGGACCCCAGCGCTGCAAGGCTGCAGTGCTAACTTCTGAACTGTGCTGCCCTAATATGTCATATTATTCGGTCACTATGTGTTGGTAATATGTGATCTGGTTATGGTGTGGCGGCATTTGTCCCTTGTATGTAGTATTATTCAGTCACTATGTGGTCTGGTCATGGTGTGGTGGTATTTCTTCCCTGTATGTGGTAATATTGGTTTTGGTATAGTGGATTGTGTATGGCGGTCATTTGTTCTCTCTGATATTAATTAGGAGAATATTCTTTATTTTCCCTTCACCATGACAGCACTGTGCGTGAGAGATGGTATCCGCCCCCAGGAACAGGAAACCTGTAGCAGAGATAAAAGAAGGGGGAGGCACCTCTCTCCTCAGTTTGGTTTCCTGTTCCTGCAGGTGGATACCTGCGGCAGAGCGCTTACCTCCAGAGGGATCTCCCTCTGATGATTGCCAGTCTGGAGACTGAGGTCTGCGGCGGGGGCAGCCGTGCTCGGTGGCATCGCGTGCGGTGCTGTCAGGGCACAAAACCTGAGGGAGCTGCTGGGTGCCGTGCCTCATCGCTCACTGGACTCCCCAGCGTCTGCTCCGTTCAGGAGGCCGGTCCGGGAAGGGGCGTGTCCTTCACAGACGTGGCGCTGAGTGAAGGTGACGACTTCCGGTTGCACTGGAAGTGACGTCACACGCCGGAGGAGCCGGTGTGCTGGACACTTCCGGGAGGAAGTTGCTCCAGAGGGGCGCACACCGCTCCTGCCTTATAGCAAAACGTAGATGCGGCAGCTGCCTCCTAAACCATGGCAGAGCCCGCAGTGAATCCTGGCATACCGGCGGTACCAGTGCCCAAGATGGATGAAGAGGCACAGGCTACCGGGGTACCCAGGGTCCTGGAGGGGTGAGTGCCTTTGTAAGACAAAACGCGCATACTGATGATTTTACACCATGAGTTTTTTAGGGAAGGAAAGCCACCTCAAAGCAGAAGAATAGGGCTTGTGCACTATGCAGAGAAACCCTCTCTAGATTGTATAACAAACAAATCTGCCAGTTATGCATCGATAAAACAATAGCAGAAGAATCATCTTCCCTACTGCAGAATATTAAAACCATCATCCGAGAGGAAGAAAAATCAACTGTTAAGGAACAATTAAAACAGACATTACACTCTACAAAAGTTAACCCTTCTCATCCTCCTCCAACAAGGGTCCATAGGTCTGACGTAGGTTCCGGAGAAGAGCCGGGAGAATTAACCCCCTCTGATGCCTCAGACCTGGACTCCTCAGATGAGGAGTATGGCCGCCCTTATTTTCAATCCGAAGATATCGGAAAATTGCTCAAACTTGTTAGAGCTACCATGGGGGTGGAAACTCCTAGAGAGCAACGATCAATTCAGGACACTATGTTTAGTAATCTGGAGGGGAAAAAGCACAATTTTTTTCTCTTTCATGATAATATCCTAAATTTGATCAAAAGAGAGTGGAAAAAAACAAATAAAAAGTTATCCATCCTGCAGGCATTAAAACGCAAATACACATATGACAAAGAGGTGTGCGAGAAGTGGATAAAGGCTCCTAGATTAGATGCAGCTATTGGCAGTACCTCCAAAGGAGTAGCACTACCATTTGAGGACATGGGAGCCCTGAAAGATCCCCTTCACAAAAAAGCGGATGCTTTTCTAAAATCAGCCTGGGAGGCGGCGGCATGGTCGTTTAAACCCGGGGTAGCCGCCACTTGCACAGCACGTGCTATGGTTAAGTGGTTAGAAGAGCTGGGTGATCAGATTAAAATCAAATGCCCAAGAGAAAGGCTACAAGAGGCATTACCCTACTTGCAGGGGGCGGTAGGGTTGCTAGCAGATGCTTCTGTCGACTCTATCAGATGTGCCGCCCGAGCATGCGCTTTATCCAACTCAGGACGCAGAGCATTGTGGCTAAAAAACTGGGCTGCAGACTTTCAATCAAAAGTCAAACTCTGTGCCGTACCCTGTGAGGGACAGTATCTCTTTGGGAAAGCCTTAGATGAAATCCTAGAGAAGGCATCAGACAAGAAAAAATGTTTTCCACCTCCCCCCTTCCCTAGACGCCTAGGACGCTCATCCTTTCGTGGGTCCGGATATAGAGGTGGCCGGGGCCGATCAGATGATAGGTCCATGTGGAGCAGACCCTGGAAAGAGAGGAAAGAGAGGGGATTCCTCTTCAGTAAGCCTCCCCCTAAACCTGACCCCAAAAACCAATTACCCCAAAAAATCCAGGTGGGGGGAAGACTCCGGTTGTTTGTCCACCAGTGGGAAGCATTATCAGCTTCTCAATGGGTAACCAGCTTGTTGTCAGAAGGTCTACGGTTGAAATTCTCCAGCCCCCCGCCGAAACTGATGATAATGACCCAGGTGGCCGACAAAAATCAGGCCACACTAGAGAGAGAGGTCGATCTCCTCATGCAAAAAGAGGTACTAATAAAAGTACCTCACCAGGATATAGGGAAAGGTTTCTACAGCACCTTGTTCCTCACGCCAAAACCGGATGGCTCGCTGAGAGCAATATTCAATTTGAAAGCGCTAAACCGCTATATTCAGGTGGAGAGCTTCAAAATGGAAACTCTAAGAACAGCAATAAAGGTACTCGACCCGGACTGTTACATGGCAGTAATAGATCTTACAGATGCTTACTACCATGTGCCAATTTCTTGCCAACATCAGCAGTACCTAAGATTAGTCGTAAACATTGCAAAAATTCCCACCCATCTGCAATACCAATGCCTTCCCTTCGGGGTGGCTATAGCCCAGCGCATATTCACAAAAATTATTTCCAAAGTAGCATCTTTCATCAGAAAGGAAAATATAATACTGGTACCCTATTTGGAAGATTTTCTGGTAATAGCAGACAACAAAGAAAATTGTGTAAAAACAGTCGCAAGAGTGCTGGCTGCTAGGTTGGATAGTAAATCTGAAAAAATCGAGACTAATTCCAGCTCAGATTCAAGAATTCCTTGGGATTCAATTAGATTCAGTCAAACAAGAGTGTGTCCTCTCGCAGAGGAAAATTCAAGCCATTCAACAAAAAATACAACAGGTCCAACTGGGACAGCCCATTTCGTTATGGAAAGCAATGTCACTCTTGAATGTCTTAACAACAACAATCCCTGCGACCAGGTGGGCGCAAGCCCACACGAGAGAATTGCAATGGCAGATACTATCCGAGCAGACGGAAAATCCATACAACTTGAATCGGAAGATTCTTCTATCACCAAGAGTTCAGGACTCATTAAAATGGTGGCTGAGAACCAAAAATGTAAACAATGCTGTGCCTTGGTCAGTACGGAATCCAGTAGTGCTAACTACGGATGCAAGCCCATGGGGGTGGGGAGCACACCTTGAGGGTCAAGTCCTACAGGGTCAATGGTAGCCCTCAATGACAGCAGTATCTTCCAATCTAACAGAACGGTCAGCGGTGAGGCAAGCATTTCTTCATGTAGAAAAAGAAATCCAGGGGAAACATGTGGTGGTGTTGTCCAACAACAGCACAACTATAGCTTACATAAATCGGCAAGGGGGTACAAGATCAGCATCCCTTATGGCAGAAGCCAAAGAGCTGTTCATATGGGCAGAAAAACAACCTTCTGTCCCTGGCGGGAACATACTTGAGAGGTTCAGAGAATCTGGTAGCCGATTTCTTAAACAGTCACATATTACATTAGGGAGAGTGGTCCCCGAACCAGGAAATATTTGGAAAGATCTGTGCCATCTGGGGCACTCCAGAAATAAACTTGTTTGCCACAAAAGAAAATCGGAAGGTGAGAAAATTCTACTCCCTAAACCCAAGAGAACACCCGGAGGGAGTGGATACACTTCTGTACTGATGAAACTTTCATCTAGCATATGCGTTTCCCCCGATACCATTAATCCCAACAGTCCTCAAGAAAATCCGGGAAGACAAGGCACGAGTAATCCTTGTCGCACCCTTTTGGCCAAATAGGGCATGGTTCACGTGGCTCAGACGCATGTCTATCTCGGACCCATGGATCCTTCCAGATACTCCGAACCTCTTACACCAGGGTCCAGTACAACACCCTCAAGTACACAGGCTCCATCTCACTGCCTGGAACTTGAAAGGGAGCTTCTACTAGCAAAAGGGTTTTCAAACCCTTTGGTGACCACGTTGCTCGCCAGCAGAAAAAAAGGTCACGTCAGACAAATATCAGAAAATTTGGCAGAAATTCCTGGAGTTTTCGGGGAAACAATTGTCTGAAACGAGCCAAGAAATTCCGGTGAAAGAAATTCTAGAATTTCTTCAAAAAGGGTTAGAAAGGGGGCTATCTACTAGCACCTTAAAAGTGTAAGTCTCTGCCCTGAGTGCATTGTTTGATCAAAAACTTGCTGACCACCCTTGGGTCTATAGGTTCATCCGGGCCTCCTTTACAGCCAGACCCTCAAAATTATTACCTAAGGTGGCTCCCTGGGATCTAAATTTAGTTCTAAATGCCCTAACCTCGCCTCCCTTTGAGCCTCTCTCTTCCATTTCAATAAAGTCCTTAACCCTAAAAACGGTCCTCCTGGTTGCCCTAACTTCAGCTCGACGTACCTGCAAGCTGCAAGCTATTTCGGTGAACCCCCCATACACTACCTTTCAGGATGACAAAGTAATTTTAAAAACTGACCCGGCCTTCCTTCCAAAGGTCAACTCAAAGTTCCACAGAGACCAGGAAATAATTTTGTCCTAAACCAAAATCCCAGGGAGAACAAACCTTCCATTGTCTTGATGTCAGACGCTGCCTGCTTCAATATATAGAAGCCACAAAACCTTGGCGTCAGTCATCAGCCCTTTTTGTCTCCTTCCAGGGGACAAACAGGGGAAAAAAGGCCTCAAAGTCAACTATTGCACAGTGGTTACGTACGACTATCTCACTTTCATACTCTTTTTCTGGTCAAGTTCCCCCACTGGGTGTAACGGCTCACTCCACACGTGCCATTGCTACAGAAAGGACAAATGCTTCCGTGGAACAGATTTGCAGAGCAGCAGTATGGTCTTCACCTTCCACCTTCTTCCGACATTATAGGGTAGACTTAGGTCTGTCAAACCTTGCTTTTGGGAGAAAAGTATTATCTGCTGTTGTCCCACCCTAGGAGTCTTTCTATTTCTTCCTCTCACGTACGGTGCTGTCATGGTGAAGGGAAAAAATGATAATTACTTACTGATAATTTGATTTTCCAGAACCATGACAGCACCACATTAATTCCCGCCCTATCTTGGTGATGGTTGTGTGATGCACAAAATATATATATATATATATATATATATATATATATATATATATATATATACATACATAACTTATAGAAGGGAAAACAAATAAGTGACTATACAAAATGAATGTAATATACATGTGTGTACTAATAAGACGGTCATCTTCCATACTCTGAAACAAACTGAGGAGAGAGGTGCCACCCCCTTCTTTTATCTCTGCTACAGGTTTCCTGTTCCTGGGGGCGGATACTATCTCTCACGTATGGTGCTGTCATGGTTCTGGAAAATCAAATTACCGGTAAGTAATTATCATTTTTCCATTAGAGTTTTAATGCTTTGTACACAGCGGCGGAGATGCACTTACAGGGGGTTTCCTGTGAAAAAAGTAATCACCTCTCCACAGGATCAGTGATAACGTACTGTTTGGTAGGGCTTTGACTGCTTGGACCCATTCAGCAAAATGTGGAACTTTTTATCCCCATTATACTGGAGTGGCATGTCTGACTAGATCACTGATCCATTCATTCTCTCAATGGCTGCACTTTGTTTTTTTCTGGAAGCCCCAAAGAGAATGAATGGAGCTGCGGTCAGAAATCCCACCTGCTGCTGCATTTTAAAATAGGGATAAAAGTGTCATGTCAGGGATAAAACTTCCCCATTCTTCCGATCGGTGCAGTTTCTAATGGTCGGACCTAAAAAATCACCTATCCTGTAGAGCCCATGGATGGGTGATAACTTGCTTTAACCAAGAACCCCATTAATGTAAACTATCGTGATTATACATCCCAGTTATGGGGGCGCACGGTAGATATGCAGCAGCCACCTGTGTTTTACAGCTGATGCTCTGCTATAATGACAGATATTTGCATATAGCTGTAGGGTGGGCCCCTAGAGTCCATTCCCCTGGTGGGCCCCAGACACCCAAGTCTGACCCTGGCTCGGAGATTTAGTTTTCATCGCCGCAGCTGCATGATTTGTGGCTGCTAGACAGGCTGAACACATGTGGGAAATCACTAATAAACAGGCATTCCTCACATGTATTCAAGCTGTCTAGCAGTCGCAAATCATGCAGCTGCGATGACTAAAACATCCAAATACTCGGAGACCACCTGAGCATGCTCGGAGAAACCCGAGTTACGAGTATACTTGCTCATCATTAGTCACAACAAATGTTCTTTATTTTGGATTTTGACTTCTTATTACTGTAGTGATGAGCGAGCATACATCGCTGTACTTTCCGGGTTTGCTCGGCGGGAGCTCGGGTCCCCGCCCTGCATGTTTGGTGCTCTTTAGAGAGCCAATCAACTTGCAGGGATTGTCTGCCACACACTGTAATGCCGTAGCCATCTTGGTTGTGGCATTACAGTGAGTAGCTGGCCGCACAGCATCATCAGGTCTATAAGAGACCTGGCACCGCCCTGCTCGCCGCATTCAGCTCCTGATTCAGACCTTGCAGGGAGAGGTGCTGCAGAGACAGGGTCAGATTTGGGGGTTTATCAGTTAGTGTGGGTATATCATCATATTTTACACAAATCCAGCTAAACCAACAGTCCTTCTAATGGCCCCGTCTCACATAGCGAGATCGCTAGCGAGATCGCTGCTGAGTCACAAGTTTTGTGACGCAACAGCAACTGCAGCGCCCCAGAGTCCTGGTCGTTGCAGTACTGATGCTCCGCCGCTAAGGGGGGGCTATGGTACGTCTGATGGCACTGAAGGAATTCACCTGACCAGGTATCACAGACACCAATACACTTCACAGCCTGGCCTCCAGGGGGAGCTAAGGGTACTATGTATTAGGCCACTCCTCACAATGTGGTAAAACTGGGGGTTGAATAGGAAGTTAGTCAGAAGCTGACTGGGAATCGAACAGGCAACACCCAGTGGCAGAGGGTGTTGCGGGGAGAGACTCAGGGGGGTCCCTGTCAGGGGTGGGATCCTGGCAGAGACCTAACGAACAGAGAGAACGTTACGGGACCGCACCTGCACTAGATAGCGGCGGTGCCCTAAGAAAGGACAAGAAGCGAGGTATATTGTGCTGAGTGAGAAACGAGATCAACGCAACAAGGAGAAATACCAGTAGGAGTCGTGCTGTAAGACGAGGCAACATCCTACTGAGGCGCGTAGCCGGTGGCCGGAACGCCGAGGAAGTACTAGGCTCCAAGCAATACTTCAAACCTATGGCAGGACAGTCAGCTATAGGCGGGCTGTCTCACACAAATCACCTATGAAGACACAGGGGGCAACAATAGGAGAAGGGCGACACTAGGGTCCAAGAAGAGCTCCAAGCCTTCCCGTCATACGGGTGCGTCCTAGCCATATCATCTGGGGGACGAAGAAGAACATCAGAATCGAGTTGTGAGGGAACACGAGAAACAGACACAACAGTTGTGGGGACAATCCCGTGAGCACAGCAGGGGAGGACCGCAACACACAAGCGCTAGAAGGTAGGCACAGATTTCCACCTGCAAAGGGAACTCTGGAGGTGCCATCGGACCGGCCGGACTTGCGCAGCCTGGTTAACCGTATTCCGGACTGAGGATCCTGAAGCCTTCAGTAAAGAGGTAAAGAGACTGCAACCTGGTGTCCTCGTTATTTACTGTGACCAGCACTGCACCGCACTACCACCACCATCCACACCTTTCATTGGGCGCCCCTCAGCAGGGTCACGGACCGGGTCTAGCCACCGTGACAACCCCAGAGCAGAGACCCAGAGGCCCGGTACCGGGTACCCCTCGGCCCTGCGGCAGTGGGGGCGCTACACGACCTCAGTAGCGATCTCGCTATGTTTGACACGTACCAGCGACCTGACCCCTGCTGTGAGATCGCTGGTCGTGTCGGAATGGCCTGGACCTTTTTTTGGTCGTTGAGGTCCCGCTGACATCGCTGAATCGGTGTGTGTGACACGGATTCAGCGATGTCTTCACTGGTAACCAGGATAAACATCAGGTTACTAAGCGCAGGGCCGTGCTTAGTAACCCGATGTTTACCCTGGTTACCATCGTAAATGTAAAAAAAACCAAACAGTACATACTCACATTCCAGTGTCCGTCAGGTCCCTTGCCGTCCGCTTCCCGCACTGACTGACTGACGGCCGTAAAGTGAAAGTACAGCACAGCGGTGACGTCACCGCTCTGCTGTTAGGGCCGGCACTCAGTCAGTGCAGGAAGCGGACGCCGGGGGACGCGAAGGTGAGTATGTACTGTTTGTTATTTTACATTTTACACTGGTAATTTTACACTGCTGCGCTTAGCAACCCGATGTTTACCCTGGTTACCCGGGGACCTCGGCATCGTTGATCGCTGGAGAGCGGTCTGTGTGACAGCTCTCCAGCGACCACACAGCGACTAAACAGCGACGCTGCAGCGATCGCCTCGTTGTCTGTATCGCTGCAGCGTCGCTATGTGTGACGGGGCCTTAAGGACTAATTACGGAGTATATAGATTGCAGTGCTAGGTAGGCAGGGGAGTGTATGTAGCTCTATACAGATCAGTGAAAGGCATGCAGACACTGTATGTGGGTGTATAGATATCATTGCATACATCAAGAGGGTCCATTCCATTACTGTCTGTTGCTGCCTATTACGTATATACCGAGTCGCAGGTATCAGTGGCATTTTTTTGCATCTTAATCCCGATTATTTTATTCCACAGCAATCTAGAGCCCTTTTTATTTTTTTTTGCTTGTTCACACTGCAGACTACAGCCAGATATTTTTTCATAGTACAGGGTGAAAATCCAGCTATTTTAAACAAGTTTGCCCATCCCAGCCATCACATCTGAGTGCGCAGAAAATTCTGGCATTTTTTGTGGTAATCTAGTATTTTTTGGAGTGTCTTATCCAATTTTTTTACACCATTTTGTTGCCCAAAAAAATATTTGGCTGCGAAACAAATATTTAGCTACAGTTCAGATATTTAACACTGGATCGCATATTATTGCGCTAAAAATTGTACCATAGAATTTTTTTTTGTTGTGTCATAACCTACTTATTGATACAATTTTGGTGGCAAAAAAATAAATAAATACAGGCCATATATTGAACATTGTGGTATCTCCGTCAAACGCCTCTTCTATCTGTGGGATAAAAATTGTGGCACTTGAGGGCTCTATTCACTTTTTTTTGCTGTGTGTTGCCCTAGTTCTATGCAGAATTTTTCCATAAAAAAAAACAAAAATACAGGTCACATATTGAATAGTGTGGTTTCTCTGTCAGACGTCTGATCCATCTGTGGGCTACAAATTTGGGCATTTCAGGCCTCCATTCCACTGTATTTGCTGTCTGTTACCCTAGTTCTATATACTATTTTGGAGTAAAAAATAAAAAAAATACAGGCCACATATTTAACATTGTGGTATCTCTGTCATACGCCTGTTCTATCTGTGGGCTACAAATTTGGGCATTTCAGGCCTACATTCACCTTTTTTTGATGTGTGTTGCCCAAGTTCTATACAGTATTTGTAATGAATGGAAGCGGAGGCACAGATGTTGCAGTGTACATTCGTTTATTGCTGTTTTAGTGGAACCACTAGACTACAGCCCGGGGGGCTACGAAGGGGGCATGACTATGCGAACCCCAGACACCTGTAGCAAGACCCCTAAAGCAGGGTCAGATTGGAATGTCCGAGGGACGCAGGTGTTACCTCCAGTTAGACCCGGACACATGGCAGCTGGCTCAACAGGACAGGTGGACTGGCCAAGATAGCAGGTAGTGGTGAGTTGACCGACAGCAAGTAGCTGAGTCTTCCTGGATGCCAGAATGACAAGCAGTCGAGCAAGACGGGACTGGCACAGGCAGCACAGGTATCGTGTGGTAGTGGAGTAACGAGTGGCAGACAGTCTGAGAAGACAAACAATGTTAGCAGGATACTGGCCGGACACTAGCGGTACACAGACAGAACGCAGGCGCGACAGTACAAGGAACCAGAAGCTAGCAACAGTAAGCACTTGTTGCTCTGGTGCCTCCTCCATGGCAGAGGTGCCTGAAATAGTACACACTATTCAATCATTGGTGCGGAGCATATTTGAAAAATACACGCTGTCTGTTTAAGAGACCGGGAGCGTGCACGCCCTCAGAGACATACCCGGAGACCTGCTGGCTGCGCGCTAGGAAGCAGCAGCAGGAGGAGTACCAGGGACCGAGGCCAGGTAGCGGGGATCAGACCGAGAGTGGAGATCCTGACGGGACACCCGCAGAGGTACGGGAGCAGGCGCTACAGTATTTTTCTGTTAAAAAAAAAAAAATACAGGCCACATATTGAACATTTCTTTCTTTCTGTCGCACTCCTGTCTGGCTCTGACTTTTTGCTTGTCTCTGACCTTGTGCTTTGCTGTGACCTCTGGTACTTCATCTCCCTGTTTATTGCTGACCTTGGCCTGTCTGACTACTCCGCCGCCTCATGGTGGCAGCCTGCACTTATGCACCGAAGCGCTACACAGTAAGTGCAACACTTTTACCTGCTCTGCAGTTGCATTACATTATCACTGACCTACTACTTTGGCAGACCAGGTGGCTAACCTTACTCAGACGATGCAGGCATTATCTGTGGAGCATAGGGCTTTGGTTACTTCTCAGAAGCAGGTGCAGAGAAGATGGCTGAGACAGTTAAGTTAACCCTGGGGACCTCCTCTGTCAGTAAGTCTGGAGAGGTGACCGACGTGTCTCTGCACTGTCCTGAACCTTCGATGGAACTCCCTGACACCTTCTCTGGTGAGAGGGACAAGTTCCACATGTTCAGGGAGGGTTTCAGATTATTATTTTCCCTTAAACCCTGATCTTCAAGGGATGAGAGTCAGCGGTTGTGGATAATTATATCTTTACTGAGGGAGGGTCCGCAGTCTTGGGCTTTTTCCTTACCCACGACCGTCCCTGGGAGGATGTCTGTTAAGTTTTTTGGTGCTCTGCGCCTCATCTATGACAAACCAGGGCAAGTCAGATTGGCAGAGGACACTATTATGGGTCTATCGCAAGGAATGCTCTCTGCCAAATGGTGCTGTTCAGAATTTCGGAGATGGTCTCCGGAGGTGTCCTGGAATGACTCTGCACTCAGATGTCAGTTCCGGAGGGGACTGTCTGATCATTTAATGGATGCTCTGGCTCTTTTTCCTCCTTCTTGCTCTCTGGAAGAGGCTATGACTCAGGCCGTTCGCATGGATCGGAGGTTACGGAAGAGAGGAGTCGTGCAATGGGAAGCCTCTCTCCTTCCAGTTAAACCAGAGCCTATCTGCTGAGCCCATGGAAGTAGGGGCCATCACCTTTAAGAAAAGGGAGAAGAAACGTTGACGGGAAGGCAAACTTTGTTTTTACTGCGGTGCCCCAGGACATAGGACGAAGGACTGTCCCTCCTGTCCTGCTACTCCCAAGATGTCGGTAAACGCCTAAGTCTGGGTAACTACAGAGGAGGTTGCCCAAACTCACAGGTACCATTTTACTAATTCCTTAAAGTACTGTTAAAAGTGGAACTTGTTGTAGAGAACTGCTTCACTCCCACTTTGGCCTTTGTGGACTGTGGGTTATCTATGAACTTCATTGACTCTAAACTGGTGGCCAGCTGTAAGTTAGGGACAGTTAGGTTGGAGACTCCTATTAAAATCATGGCCATTGACTCTAAACCCCTCACCAAGTGCAGGGTTAATTTCATATCTAATTAGTTCACTCTCAAGGTGGGGGCCCTAAACCAGGAGCATATTTCATGTTTTGTCTTGGATAATCTCCCTGCTGGCCTGGTGTTGGGGTTTCCTTGGTTGCAACTTCATAACCTGGTGATTGACTGGGGGTCCTGGGACCTAATTGTTCTGAAGTTTGTCTTACTACTATGTCTGTCATCCGTCAGTCTGGAGGGTATTCCGGAGTACCTGAAGGACTTTATGGATGTATTCTCCAAAAAAGAGACTGAGGTTTTGCCACCACACCGCCCATTTGATTGTACCATTGATCTTGTTCCTGATGCTAAATTGCCCAAGCCCGTTTGTATAATTTATCCGGTCTCAAGTGTACGGCCAAGAAGGAATACAGTACATCTCTGAGAGTCTTTGCAAAGGGCACATTCGCCCTTCCATGTCCCCTGTGGTGGCTTGGTTCTTTTTCGTGAAAAAGAAAGATGGTGGTTTGCGCCCATGCCTCGATTTCCGAGAGTTGATTTAGGTCACTGTGAGAAATACTTACCCTCTCCCACTTATCCCTGATTTATACAACCAACTGTCTGGGGCTAAGTGGTTTCCTAAATTGGATCTTCGGGGGCATACAATCTCATCCGTATAAGAGAGGGGAATGAGGGGAAAACTGCGTTTCTCACCTCTGAGGGGCTGTTCGAAAATTTGGTTATGCCTTTTGGGTTGACTAATGCGCCGGCTGTTTTTCAAAACGTTATTAACCATGTCTTTTCTGACTTTATTGGGCGCTTTTTGGTAGTGTATCTTGATAATATTCTGTTGTACTCTGTGGAGAAACAGACCCACATAGGTCATCTGCGTGCAGTTCTTTAGAGACTCCAGGAGAACTGTCTCTTTGCTAAACCAGAGAAATGTTTGTTTTTGGTCCAGGAGTTGTCCCTTCTGGGGTTCATCTCGTCTGCTGAGGGATTTCATATGGACCCTAGAAAGGTTCAGGCCATTGTGGACTGGGTCCAACTCAGGGATCTTAAAGGTCTTCAGCGTTTCTTGGGGTTCTTTAATTATTATAGGAAATTTATAAGGGGGTTTTCTTAAATTGTTAAGCCCCTCACTGATTTGACCCAAAAGGGGTCTGATATCAAGAATTGGACTGCCGCTGCAGCATTTTTGGCGTCAAAGAGATGTTTCATGTCTGCCCCCATATTGATTCAACCGGATCCATCTGAACCATTTATTGTAGAGGTGGATGCCTCAGAGATGGGGGTGGGAGCAGTATTGTCCCAGGGACCTGCTACTTTAACCAACTTAAGACTTTGTGCCTTCTCAAAGAAATTCTCTTCTCCTGGAAAGAATTATGATATAGGTAACAGAGAGTTGTTGACCATTAAACTAGCATTTGAAGAATGGAGGCGTTTTTTTGGAAGGGACGGTCAATCGAATCACTGTGATTACAGATCATAATAATCTGGCTTACATCGAGTCTGCCAAGAGGTTGATACGGAGACAGGCGAGATGGTCACTTTTTTTCTCATGGTTTCAATTTTCTATTACCTTTTGGCCCGGTTCTAAAAACGTCAAAGCTGATGCCTTATCCCGATCTATCTGTGGGCTGCAAATTTGGGCATTTCAGGCCTCCATTCCACTGTATTTGCTGTCTGTTACCCTAGATATGCGTTGCCCGTCTGGGCAGTGGGGTACTCGGTACCGGGTCCGGTCGCAATTATAGGGGATGTCACGGTGGCTGCAAACCGGTCCATGTCCCTGAGCGCTCAAGCTAAAGGGGATGGTCATTTAAGGGTTTGGTGAATAAAGTTTGTGTTCGTGACGCCACCTGTGGTATTTGGTAAGTGGGGAACGACGCTGCTTAGCGGGGTCCACTGGGGTGATGTTATGGCAGCTAGATGGTACAACTTCCCACAGGTGAAGTAGGTCCCCAGGGCTCCCGGTGTGTAGGTGAAGATGGTGAATGGTGCAGTAAAGAACGAGGACACAGGTGTGCAGTTTTTACCTGGTTTACTGGTGGTAGCAGGCCACAGTCCAGGGTACCAACAACAGGTGATGATATGGTCTGGCTGGCCTGGAGGCAATAGTGGATCCCTCTCCCTGGTGAGGTCCGTAAGCCTTCCTACTCACGCTCATATGCGAGGTCCCTGCTGCCTGTAGCTTGCTGGCAAAGTCCTCTCTCTCCTGTCCTGGGATAGTATACTGTATGGTGGGCAGTGTGAGCCTTTTTATAGGGTCTCTATCACGACCCGAGCTCATAGAGTACTGCTTCACCTCCAGGTGTGGTGTGGGCAAATCACATACAGTTCTATGCCCTCCGGTTCTGCCGTGTGACTTGGAGTACAACATGACCTCGGGTGCCCGGTTCCTGCACCTCAGCTCTGAGGGTGCCCGGTCACAGTTCCCCTCTGAGCCCCTCTCCTCCTTCTGTGCTCCTTTCCTCTGATGCTTCACTATCATTCAACCCCTCAGGTTATATTCCTTTCCCGAAGCTGCAGCTCAGTCCTGGCTGCACGGCTCCATACTCTCTCTGCTCTCCTTCCTCTTTCTTCACTGTCTGCTCCAGACTAAACTAACTCCTCCTCCAGACCAGAATACTTAAAGCTAGGGAAGCTCCCCTGAATCCGGGTTCAGAGCTCCCCCTTCTGGCCTGGATTCAGAACATGTTGAATGTAGGTGCTTACCTGATAAAGAGAATTGCCCTACTCGAAAGGAAGGCAACATCACCGTAACAACCAGTTACCTGGGGTGTTACATATACACTATTTTAGGGTAAAAAATACAAAAATACAGGACACATATTGAACATTGTGGTAAATCTGGCAGACGTCTGATCTATCTGTGAGCTACAAATTTGGGCATTTCAGGCCTACATTACACTGTATTTTCTGTCTGATGCCCTAATTCTATAAACTATTTTGGGACAAAAAATACAAAAATACAGGCCATGTATTGAACATTGTGGTATCTCTGTTGGATGCCTGATCTATCTGTGGGCAACAAATTTGGACATTTCAGGCTTCTGTTCCACTGTATTTGCTGTATGTTACCCTAGTTCTATACACTATTTTTGAGTAAAAAATACAAAAATACAGGCCACATATTGAACATTATGGTAGCTATGTCAGATGCCCAGGGGCTGGCTGGCATTTTTCAGCCTGGGGGGCAATCACAAAGCAGTGGCCCTTCAGTTGCGGTGGCCCTACTTTTCCCTAATAATCTCTGGCCACTGCATAAAAGTAGCAGAGATAACAGGCTTTAAAAACAGACTGGTTCATAGATATGGGAACAGAACGGAGCTTGCTGCATAGATATGGTAGCAGAACCAAGCTTGCTCCAGAGATATGGGAGCAGAACAGAGCTTACTCCAGAGATATGGGAGCAGAACCGAGCTTACTACTGAGATGTGGGAGCAGAAACGAGCTTACTCCAGAGATATGGGAGCAGAACCGAGCTTATTCCGGAGATATAGGAGCAGAACCGAGCTTACTACAGAGATATGGGTGCAAAACAGAGCTTACTACAGAAATATGGGAGCAGAACGGAGCTTACTACAGCAGTATGGGAGCAGAACCGAGCTTACTACAGAGATATGGGAGCAGAACGGAGCTTTCTACAGAGATATGGGAGCAGAGCAGAGCTTACTGCAGAGATATGGGAGCAAAACAGAGCTTACTACAGAGATATGGGAGCAGAGTGGAGCTTACTGCAGAGATATGGGAGCAGAACTGAGCTTACTACAGAGATAATGGAGCAGAACCGAGCTTACTGCAGAGATATGGGAGCAGAACGGAGCTTACTACAGAGATATGGGAGCAGAACCGAGCTTACTACAGAAATAAGGGAGCAGAACCGAGTTTAATAAGTCTACTACATGGAACCAAGCCTGCTACATCGAAACTGGAGCAGAACCGAGATTATGGCATACATACGGTACCATAATCTAGATTACTACATTGATACAGTTCTAGAACCAAGTTTACTGCTTAGATATGGTGCCATAACGGAGCTTACTTACAAACATACATACAATACGGCTACACAGTGCCTACTACTATCACCACTACACAGCGAATACATAATATTATAATATCACCATTACCTCTATATGAAACTACATTCTATACAAAGACCAATGATCCCACCATACACCCTTTACTATGACTGAATCACATTTAGCTGCTACTAAATAAAAAAAAAAAGTTACCTAAAAAGAGCAATATTACAACCTAACAGTAACCGTATATTGGTAGATACCAGTTCCGCAGAACAAGTGATTACAGTACAGTTATATACAGTATATAGTAACTTACACATGACGTTCTTTCTGATTCAGATCGTTCACTTTTCTATCTGGCCCAGACCGACATGACAACTTCTCCAGCCAGGACTCGTCTGCACAGATTACTATAAAGGCACATTTGACTTCTCACATTTCTAGCGCCGTCCCCATCTATTCCCTACCTACAAAAACTCCCCACTCTGTGTGCACCTGCAGTGTGGACCACTGACCCCAATATTTAATCAATTGTGTCATTGCTAGGATTACTCCCACCCCCCAAAATTCCACAGAAAGTAGTAATGCCCCTACTGTGCAACGACATGTATGGGCCTTTGAAGGATATAAATATATAAATACAATTGTAAATGCATTAATTAAAAAAAAAACCCACAATACTAAGTGCTATTTACATGAACTCTGTATTTACTGTCAGTGTATATGTAACACAGTGATCACTGGTGACATTATACACAGGAGCTCTGTATATAGTGTCAGTGTACAGGTAATACAGGGATCACCAGTGACATTATACACAGGAGCTCTGTAAAAAGTGCCAGTGTACAGGTAATACAGTGATCACCACTGCCAGTGACATTATATACAGGAGCTCTGTATATAGTATACAGTGTATAGTGTCAGTGCACAGGTAATACACTGACTCACCAGTGATGTCTCTAGCTGAAGTCCTTCATCTTTGCTTTTCTCATTCATGCAGCACAGACCGCCATCGCTTCTTCCAGCCAGGACTCGCCTCTGCATAAAAAAACACAGTTATCTAGAGCACATTCCCCACTTTTTCCCTTTCTTCTACACTACACATCTGAATACAGAGGTCCACCCACAATCAATATATAATTGGTTATTATGCAACCTCATAGATTGCAAGCTTACGAGTCCCCCATCATGTGCAGTCCCCCTTACCTCCCACTTCATGTGCAGTCCTCCTTACTCCCACTTCATCATGTTCAGCCCAACTCCCCCACTTCATCATGTGCAGCCCAACTCCTCCTTCATCATGTGCAGTCCTCCTTAACCCCCAAATTCCATCATGTGCAGCCTCCTTTAACCCCCTAATTCCATCATGTGCAGCCTCCTTTAACCCCCTAATTCCATCATGTGCAGCCTCCTTTACCCCCCCAAATTCCATCATGTGCAGCCTCCTTTACCCCCCCAAATTCCATCATGTGCAGCCTCCTTTATCCCCCCAAATTCCATCATGTGCAGCCTCCTTTATCCCCCCAAATTCCATCATGTGCAGCCTCCTTTAACCCCCCAAATTCCATCATGTGCAGCCTCCTTTAACCCCCCCAAATTCCGTCATGTGCAGCCTCCTTTAACCCCCAAAATTCCATCATGTGCAGCCTCCTTTCACCCCTCCCCACTTCTTCATTTGCAGTTAACCACCATTTAATTTAAAAAAAAAAAAAAAAAAGGTTTTTTTATACTTACATCACCACTCGCTCCCTTGCAGCGCCTCTCTGCTAGCGTCCTGGCCGGGACATGTCGGCACGTGCGTGATGACGTCATCGCGCACGCCCGACACCTGACCCGGAAGCATAGAGAGATATCATGGAGGGAGCAGGAGCTGTGCAGCCCTCAAGCTGACAGCCGCGCACAAAGCTCCCAGACCCGGCGCGGACGTGTGCGCAGACTGTGACTGCTGCCGGCCGTTTCACAGTGCAGCGGCCGCGTCACAGTGCAGCGCACACGGCCGCGCACAATTTGATGTGCAGCTTTACAGCCACCACCAGGCGGCCGGCCCTGATCAGCTGCAGGGGGAGCGGCCCGGGGGGCATTTGCATCTTTGCAACCCGGCCCAGTCCGCCCCTGCAGATGCCTGATCTATCTGTGGGCTACAAATTTGGGCATTTCAGGCTTCCATTACACTGTATTTTCTGTCAGATACCCTAATTCTATAAACTATTTTGGGACAAAAAATACAGAAATACAGGCCATGTATTGAACATTGTGGTATCTCTGTTGGATGCCTGATCTATCTGTGGGCAACAAATTTGGACATTTCAGGCTTCTGTTCCACTGTATTTGCTGTATGTTACCCTAGTTCTATACACTATTTTTGAGTAAAAAATACAAAAATACAGGCCACATATTGAACATTATGGTAGCTATGTCAGATGCCTGATCTATCTGTGGGCTACAAATTTGGGCATTTCAGGCTTCCATTACACTGTATTTTCTGTCAGATACCCTAATTCTATAAACTATTTTGGGACAAAAAATACAGAAATACAGGCCACATATTGAACATTGTGGTATCTCTGTCAGATCCCTGATCTATCTTCGGGCTACAAATTTGGGCATTTCAGGAATAAATTCCACTGTATGTGCTGTATGTTACCCTAGTTCTATACACTATTTTTGAGTAAAAAATACAAAAATATGGGCCACATATTGAAAATTGACGCCTGATCTATCTGTGGGCTATAAATCTGGGCATTTCAGGCTTCCATTCCACTGTATTTGCTGTGTGTTTCCTAAGTTCTATGCAGTTTTTTTTCTGTAAAAATAAAAAGCACAGGACACATATTGAACAGTGTGGTTTCTCTGTCAGATGCCTGATCTATCTGTGGGCTACAAATTTGGGCATTTAAGGCTTCCATTCCACTGTATTTGTTGTCTGATACCCTAGTTCTGTACACTATTTTGGGGTAAAAAATACAAAAATGCAGGCCACATATTGAACAGTGTGGTATCTGTCAGACGCTTGATATATCTGTGGGTGACAAATTTGGGCATTTCAGGCCTACATTCCACTGTATTTGTTGTCTGATACCCAGGGCCGTATTTAGAGTTTCTGCTGCCCTAGGTACTTTTAGTGCTGCCTCCCCCATTGGTGAGTATGACACTATCGGCAGTGGCTTTGTCAAAAATCGCTGATGTGAAAGTAGCCTTTTGCAGCAGATCCGGCAGTTTTTCCGCATCTGCCGCGTAACGGATCACTTACGGCAAAACTGCATTCGGCCTCATTCATTCCCTATGGGACTTGCAGACAAGTGCGGCACTTGCGGTTTTGCCGCGATACGGCAAATGCGGTACTTGCAGCATGGAAAAAAAACGCTGCTAGCAGTGTTTTTTGTCTCCCCGCAAGTGCAAAACTGCAAGTTCTGCACATGTCCGCAAACTGACATCACTACCTGTCCCTGCACCTTGCTAGCTCATCCCTAACCATCCCTCTCTGACCTAAAACTACACTATAAATCTTTAGAAAAACAATTTATTAACTGACATATTCCTCTGATAATGAGGGCTCCAGGCTACAGTGTAGACCGGGACGGGCAGTCTCCGGGTCTCCATTCTCTCTCAGTGCACACCCTCAGTCCCTGCCTCACTGCCTGTGCACAGACATCCCTCCACCGGACCCGGTAATCACCGCTTGCAGTAGCATACCGGCAGAGGTGTATGTCAGTTTTCTGGCACCCGGGGAAAGAATTCATTTTGCCCCCCCCAGCACACATGCGATTTGCACACTTAGTCATGTACCAACTAGCTCCTCTCCCTAATACTCTCAATGTTCAGTGAAAAACAGAGAGAAGAGGAAGAGAAGCTCGTTGTCACAGGACCATAAGTGTGAAAGTCGCATGTGAGTGAAGTGTCCATGTGACGACTACTGGAACCTGCAGAGCTGAATCCTGACATCACAGGCTTCTGAATTCTCACAACGCATGCACTGCACACTTTTAGGATTCTCCCTTGCCGGTGGACAGTCGTGTCAGCACAAGCATGTGATTTGTATACTTCTGACCACATTCCGACTAGACATGCCCGGCCTCGCTCAGTTCATTTTCATAGAGTGAGGCCACACATGTCTAATCAGCACGTGACCGCATGTATGTAAATCACCGGCACGAGAGAATCCTGACAGCGTGCAGTGCGCACTGTGAGAAGTCAGAAGTCTGCCGTCACAAAGAATGACTGCAGACTCATTACAAACCTGGACATCCCCTTTAATGCTCCTAACATAAATAAAACATGAGAGTTACTTAGTATCACAAATAACATTTACATCCAGGTACCTGATAGATGACGTCTCCTCTGGAGCCGTTCTCCTTCTTTTCTTCATCTTGTCCAGACCCAATGATGAGTTTTCTCATCCACAGCCGTCTCTGCAGACTTCAATCTTCTCTGCTCTTTTGCAGAAAATCTCCACATGATGCCCTTAAAGATACAAGTGTCATTATAATGCTCCTGAATGAAAAATTGCCCCTCACTATATTGTCTGCACAAAACATGACTCCCACACTGTCCCTCTTATGGTACATGCCCTTCAGACTGACCTCTCCTTTCCATACTGGCCTCCCTCTACATACTGTCCTCTCACACTAGGTCCCCCCTATAGGGCCCAGTATTTATACTGTACTCTCTCATCACACTCCTCCTCCTTGGTATACTGTCTGCTCCTGGCTGTGCCCTTACACTATCCCCCATGCTACGAACCCACTACTCAGTTTCTATTCTGTGCCCACTCACTTTTCTCCCCCCATACTGTCTCATCACACTATTCCCCTCCCTCCTCATACTGTCTCCTCTCACATCCCTCCTGTTCACCATACTGTCTCCTCATATATTTACCCCCTCGCTTTCTATACTGCCTGCTCACCTGACTCCCCATACTGTGTCTGCACACATCCCATCACCCTCACTCCCCGTACTCTGTCCACATACATTTTTCACATCGCTACTCATACTGTGCCCACATACATTCCCCCACTCGCTCCCCATACTGTCTGCACCCATCCCCCCGTTCTATTTCCTCATACATGCCCCCCACTCCCCAGTACTGTTTCCTCTACATGCCCCCATTCCCCTGTACTGTTTTCTCATACATGCTCCCCATTGCCTAGTACTGTTTCCTCATACATGCCCCCCATTCCCCAGTACTGTTTCCTCATACATGCCCCCCTTCCCCCATACTGTTTCCCCATCTCCCCCTTTGCTCTTCATTTTGTGTCCTCAAATATCCCCCCACACATTAAATCCCCCATCCCCACTCCAATTCTCCCCACACATAATAAATACCCCTATCCTCACTCAAATTGTTCCTACACACAATAAATCCCTCCATCCCCACTCAAATTGTCCCCACACATAATAAATCCCCTCATTCCCACTAAAACTCACGACACACATAATAAATCCTCCCATCCCCACTCAAATTGTTCCCCCCTCCCATCTTGTATGAATGGCTCAGCTTCCCCCCTTGTATGAATGGCTCAGCTTCCCCCTCTCCCATCTTGTATGAATGGCTCAGCTTTTCTCCCCCTTGTATGAATGGCCCAGCTTTCCCCCCCTGGTATGAATGGCTCAGCTCTACCCCCTTGTATGAATGGCTCAGCTTCCCCCCTTGTATGAATGGCTCAGCTTTTCTCCCCCTTGTATGAATGGCCCAGCTTTCCCCCCTGGTATGAATGGCTCAGCTCTACCCCCTTGTATGAATGGCTCAGCTTTCCTCCCCCTTGTATGAATGGCTCAGCTTTCCTCTCCCTTTTATAAATGGCTCAGCTTTCCCCCCCTTGTATGAATGGCTCAGCTTTCCCCCCTTGTATGAATGGCTCAGCTCTCTCCCCCTTGTATGAATGGCTCAGCTTCCCCCTTGTATGAATGGCTCAGCTTTCCTCCCCCTTGTATGAATGGTTCAGCTTTCCTCCCCCTTGTATGAATGGCTCAGCTTTCCCCCCTTGTATGAATGGCCCAGCTTTCCCCCCTTATATGAATGGCTCAGCTCTCTCCCCCTTGTATGAATGGCTCAGCTTTCCTCCCCCTTGTATGAATGGCCCAGCTTCCCCCCTTGTGTGAATGGCTCCCTTTTCCCCCTTGTATGAATGGCTCAGCTTTCCTCCCCCTTGTATGAATGGCTCAGCTTCCCTCCCCCTTGAATAAATGGCTCAGCTTTCCCCCCCTTGTATGAATGGCCCAGCTCCCCCCTCTTGTATGAATGGCTCAGCTCTCTCCCCCTTGTATGAATGGCTCAGCTTTCCCCCTTGTATGAATGGCTCAGCTTTCCTCCCCTTGTATGAATGGCTCAGCTTTCCTCCCCGTTGTATGAATGGCTCAGCTTCCACCCCTTGTATGAATGGCTGTTTCCTCCCCCTTGTATGAATGGCTCAGTTTCCTCCCCCTTGTATGAATGGCCCAGCTTTCGTCCCTCCCTTGTATGAATGGCTCAGTTTCCTCCCCCTTGTATGATCGGCTCAGTTTGCTCCCCCTTGTATGAATGGCTGTTTTCTCCTCCTTGTATGAATGGCACAGTTTCCTCCCCCTTGTATGAATGGCTCAGCTCTCCCCCTTGTATGAATGGCTCAGCTTTCCCCGGCTCCTGCTCCCATTTTGCACGCATGGCTCGCTCCCCCATCCTCCCTCCGCCTTCCTTCATCCTCCCCCCGTCCTCCCTGGCTGTCACACTCACCTTTCCACAACACATCGAACCCAGCTCTGTCCCAGCGTGGCAGCTTCTTCCTGCGTGAGCGGTCACGTGGTACCGCTCATTAAGGTGATGAATATGCATCCATATTCATCACTTTAATGAGCGGTACCACGTGACTGCTCACACAGGATGAGCTGCAGGCGCTGAGATCAGGCATCGCTGGAGTAGGTGATTATGACGTCCTCAAGCGGAAGGGTTTGTGAGGTGGGAGGTGGGCGGGCGCAAGCGAGGAGGAGACCCTGGACTTAAATTTAAAAAAAAAAAACCAGAACAAAAAACTTGCTCAGGTGCCGCCCCCCGGCATCGTCCCGCCCTAGGCACGTGCCCTCAAGTGCCTAGTGGCAAATAGAGCCCTGCTGATACCGTGGTTCTTTACACTATTTTGAGGTAAAAATTACAAAAATACAGGCCACATATTGAACAGTGTGGTATCTCTGTCAGACGCCTGATCTATTTGTGGGATACAAATTTGGGCGTTTCAGGCCTACATTCACCTTTTCTTGTGGTGTGTTACCATAGTTCTATACAGTATTTTTCGGTTAAAAAAATACAAGCCACATATTGAACAGTGTGGTATCTCTGTCAGATGCCTAATTTATCTGTGGGCTACAAATTTGGGTATTTCAGGCCTCCATTCCACTGTATTTGCTTTCTGTTACCCTATTTCTATATAGTATTTTTCTGTAAAAAATAAAAAAATACAGACCACATATTGAAAATTGTGTATATCTGGCAGACGCCTGATCTATTTATGGACTACAAATTTGGGCATTTCAGGCCTCCATTCCACTGTATTTGTTGTCTGTTACCCTAGTTCTATACACTATTTTGGGGTAAAAAATACTAAAATACAGGCCACATATTGAACATTGTGGTATCTCTGTCAGACGCCTAATCTATCTGTGGACTACAAATTTGGGCATTTCGGGCCTACATTCACCTTTTTTTTTGCTGTGTGTTACCCTTGTTCTATACAGTATTTTTCTGTCAAAAAAAAACTAAAAATACAGACCACATATTAAACATTGTGGTTTCTCTGTCAGATGCCTGATCTGTCTGTGGGCCACAAATTTGGGCATTTCGGGCCTCCATTCCACTGTACTTGCCGTCTGTTATCCTAGTTCTATACAGTATTTTGGGGTAAAAAATACAAAACTACAAGCCACATATTGAACAGTGTGGTGTCTGTCAGATGCCTGATCTATCTGTAAGCTACAAATTAGGGCATTTCACGCCTCCATTCCACGGTATTTGCTGTTACCCTAGTTTTATACACTATTTTGCAGTAAAGAATACAACAATACATGCCACATATTGAACATTGTGTTTTTTCTGTCAGACGCCTGATCTATCTGTGAGCTATAAATTTGGGAATTTCAGGTCTACATTACCCTTTTTTGTTGTGTGTTACCCTAGATGTATACAGTATTTTTCTGTAAAAAAAAACAACAAAAAAATACAGGCCACATATTGAATAGTGTGGTATCTCTGTCAGATGCCTGATATATCTGTGGGTGACAAATTTGGGAATTTCAGGCCTCAATTCCACTGTATTTTCTGTCTGTTACCCTAGTTCTACACACTATTTTGGGGTAAAAAATACAAAAATAGAGTCCACATATT